>NC_143039.1:60631114-61231114 GCF_057628025.1 Oncorhynchus mykiss
AACCAGTTATTCATATCACTACTGTATTTGTTTTATTATTGTTATTTTATTTCTGTCAGGTTATGCAACATTTTGAATACAATGCACTAAATGTTGTATCTCTACATGCCAGGGGTTTATGAAACACAACTAAAAGGAAAACACTTTTTAAAAATGTTATTTTAATTCTACTCCAGGAGACTCACTCCTGCGATTCAGATTCTACTGTTTGTAAATCACAATGGGGAAATACTGTTTATTATAGTCACGGGTCTAACCACTCAGCTGGCACTATGATGTCGCTTCATACGGTGATATTTCAGAGTCATGTGTGTCTAAAGATGGGAGATGGGTTACATTGATCTCCAAACAAGATAATGCTTGTTTTATTACATGCAATATGTATGGATACAATTCTCAAATAAGAGTTTATTTTTGGACCTTGCTGATAAGCTTACTGAGCTGCAAAACAAGTATACAATTGCATGGCTTTATAATAGCTGGAGACTGATAACTCTAGAGTGATATCCACTTAGAATAGCTTAAATATCTCAGAATAGTGACATCATCACCTAATTTTGCAGTTAACTGACAGTGGGTGCTACATGGAGTTTCTGTAATAGAAACTTAAATGAATATACCTGGTGTCATATGTCAATGATGGTCAAATCCACAATGGATCTGTTTCTCATTTATCCCCCACTTGTTCTTTCACTGACCATACAATTATATTATTGACGTTAGAATGTTCTGAAGAATCCAGTGCCATTCGAGGATACTGGAAACTTAATAATTCACTCCTAAATGATCCAGTCTTTAACGAGAGCATCAAGAACTTGATCATAGACCCGTTTAATTCAAATGATTTAGAACCAAAACATTGAAGTAATTGTGAAATGTTTAAATTCAAAGTAAGATCTGTCGCCATTACACGCAGTAAGGAACTAAAGAGGAAAAATGTTTGAAAGAAGATGAGCTTATGAATAAATTGAATGTACTTTTAGAAAAATATACCCTTTTAGCAGAGGAAGAAACAGACTTGAATACATCTGGAATAGAACTAGATCTAATGTACATTGATTTAGCTGAAGGGGCCTTTACTAGATCTAGAGAACAATGGGTTGAGGAGGGTGAGAAAAACAACAAAAAAAGGAACTATAAGAGAAAATCTCTTTCTGCCTGAAATATTGACAACACCTTGTGTAAAGACCCAAATATCATCTCTAGCTTTGTGTATTCTTTCAATGGAAAATCTGTATATACCTAATTATAATGGGACTGAATGTGAACATTTTAGGAAACATGTCCATGGTCATGTACCAATGATTTCTGATGAGTTCAAGTCTATATGGGAAGATGATTTTTCTTTAGTGGAGATTAGAGATGCTCTTAAATCTATGAAGAAGGGCTTTCTGTGGAATTTTATTTACACTTTTGGGAACATTTAGAGGGATCAGCATTCAACATGTTCCTAGAATGCCTAGCTAAGGGTGAGATGATTACTACCATGGAACAGGGGGTTATTTCCTTAATACAAAACCAGATAAAGATCCCCTTTTCATAGATAATTGGAGACCTATTACATTATTAAATACAGATTATAAATGGATAACTTTAGCATATGCTAATAGACTTAAAATGGGCCTAAACCACCTTATTAACAAAACCCAAACTGGTTTCATGAAAGGTTGCCAATCTACTGAAGTACCTACATGTTTTCATTTATTAATAAGACCCATGTATTTACAATGAAAAATGTAATATGTTATTATTCAAATGAAAACAAACTACTGAATTCATTCTCTCTGGTAAATCTTATATGCACAAAAACAAATATTTGAAATCTGTCCCCAAATGCAATATATTTTTACTTGAAATCCAATATTTAATCAAATCAACAACAACAAAAACCCCACTGTATTCTTACAACTATATCATAGGTTTGTACATTTGTAATCCCTGACCTTATTTTATTTGAGATACTTTAACTTTTGAAACTTAATTCATACGTGGTGTTTTTATTATTTTACTTTAATGTTATTTTATGTTTCTTCACAGAAATATAC
This sequence comes from Oncorhynchus mykiss, assembly GCF_057628025.1. Classification (NCBI taxonomy): domain Eukaryota; kingdom Metazoa; phylum Chordata; class Actinopteri; order Salmoniformes; family Salmonidae; genus Oncorhynchus; species Oncorhynchus mykiss. The sequence continues at coordinate 60,633,160 of NC_143039.1, forward strand.
ATGTAGGGATGTCCTATGTTTTTTGTTATTGTATTGTAATTTGAAACGTAATAACAATATTAATAATACACATTTTAAAAAGACAATAAATAATCTAAAAAATAAAAAATAAACAGTCATCACTTCAGTTCCATACTTTTCTATAATTATATTTTCATCTGAAGTGCAATACTCAAGTCAATGCACTACATACGGAATAGGTTGCCATTTTAGATATGCCCAAGGCCAAGGGTCTGATTTATGCCTGTTACAAAACAGCATCCCAGTTGTGAGTGAGAGATATAAACGGGTGTCATGACACCTCTGTGATAGATGCCATCACTAGGCATGTGGAGTAGGAGAAGAGGGGGAGGAGGGAAGGAAGGGGGAGAGGAGAAAACCGGAAGACAGCTAGCTAGCCTGGACTAGGAGACAGAATGCCAAGTCCACGTTGACTACGAGTCTCTATACTGTGTGTGTGCACGCTGCATTATGGGTATGTGTGTGCTTGTGGCTGATTGTGTTCCCCCCCCCCCCCCCCCCCCCCCCCCCCACCCTCTCTCTCTTTTTCTCTCTGTACCTACAGACAAGACAGAGGCCCACATTGACTATGAAGATAAGTTCACTGATGACGATCACCACCTCTCCTACGACACCCCTACTGAGGAGGAGGACACACAGGAGGAACCGGTAGAAGAGGAGGTGCAAGAGGAGACAGCATATGTCAATGTGGAGGAGGACACAGGAGAAGAGGGGCGCAGGGATCAGGAGCAGCAGGAGGCCAGCTTCAGCATGACGGAAGTAGAGGAGCAGGATGTGGAGACGGGAGGAGAGGAGGAAGTGCAGGGAGGAGAGGAGCTGTCTGTGGGAGAGGAGGAGCAGCAGGAGGAGAACGTGGGGGAAGGACTGGTGACTGGAAGAAAGGAGGAGGAGCTGGAAGACTCGACAGACCATCCCGTCGATGAGGAGAAGCAGGAGGAGGAGCAGGAGGAGGGGATGGGCATGTCGGAGGCGACTGAGGCGCCCGTCTCCCTGCTTTCCCAGAAGCACCTGTTCTGGTTCCCCTCAGAGGCCTTCCAGGAGGCGGGACATGTGGAACCCACCCACCCGCCAGTCACACAGGACACACCCCCTGAGGGAGACAACCGTGTCAGGGCCTCCGGCAGCGAATCAGAGGAGAGCAAGGAAGACAACAGCCAACCAGAGGAGACAAAGGATCATGACAGCCATGAGGGTCAATTCCAACAACCAATTGACCACAATGACCATGATGACCACGAAGATGATGTTGACCATGAACATATTGACCGTGAATATGATCACGACGATCGAACAGATCCTGACCACGATGAAAGTTCTGAACAAGACCATGTTGTTGAACACCTTGACCACGATGATCCTGACACCCATGATGGCCATGAACATGACAACCATGAAAGCTATGATAGTGAAGAGGCCCACCGTGAGGACCAAGGAGAACACAAGGAGGATGACCATGAGAAGGGGGGTGCGTATGATAACGGACACGACGAGCATTACAACATGGGTGAACACGAGGAGGATGACCGCATTCAATATCACAGCCACGGTGAACATGATGATCATGAAGACCATGACCACGATGATGTAACGGATCACCATGACGATGATGATCATGACCACTCAGATCCTAGCGATCACCACGATGACCATGAAGACCAAGACCATGTCCACGACCATGATCACCTTGATGACCATGAAGACCAAGACCATGACCATAACGATCAAGATGATCATGGCCATGATGACCATGACCACGACGACCATGAAGATGGCCATGTAGTCCCTCCCATTGGAATGACAACAGGCGAGCCTCAGAATGTAACCCAGGAGGCGGCGGGAGGAGAACCCACAGCCAGCACAGATGAAACCTGGTTGGACGGCTACCCTGTCAGTCAGGAGGAGACTGACACTGATAAAGTGGGAGGCGGCTCCACAGAGGAAGAGGTGGAGCCTGAGGTGCGAGAGGAGGAAGAGGAGGGTCTTGTGGTTGTCGGGGTGACGGACCGGCCCAATGAGGTGGAGATGAGTCGTCCCGTCCCATTCACGGGCGTCCCTCAGGTCCCCCTGTCCCCCACGCAGGAGGCGGACCCTGTAGAGCAGGATCAGGACCAGGTGGGAGGACTAAGCCATAAAGCCTCACCCGACTCACCCCTCTCCCCTGAGGCCACATCCTCAGATTCCTATTCAGCCGACTACACCACGCCCTCTCTGACATCATCACTGGACGACGTCACCCCCAGAAACGCTGCCAGGCCTTCTCCCACAGACTCCTGGGAAACCACGGATCATGTGCACCCCTTTCTGGAGCACGGCCCCGCCCCCACGGCGTGGACTGATGATGTCATTGACGAGGAGGAACGTGGAGCCGAGCACAACCTGACTCGACACAGCGGGGAGAGGGAGGGGGAGGAAGGGGAGAGGGAAGGCAAGACAGGGGAGGCAGGGTGTACCGGAGGTGAGGAGGACTGCCCTCCTCCCCCTCCTCCCCCCTCCGGCAGGGGGCCCACGGTGGCGGCCATTGTCATTGCTGTGTGCACGGTTGCCCTGGCAGCCGCCGTCGGTGCGTGGTGTTACCGACGGAAACAGCAGAAGAGCTCAATGTACGAGATGAACGGGAAGGGTCAGAGTCACAGCAGACATGGACAACAGATAGAGATGCAACAGAAGGTCTAAGAGAGAGAGACAGTGCGGCTGCAGAGAGAGTGGAGGGAGGCTTGAGGAGGGTGAGGTGATGTGGGTTAGGGTATTTGGGGTGTGTGAGTTGAACAGCCACACACTACACCTGCAGACACAGAAGAATGAGTTGACGGGTGAGGAAGGGGTTGAGGGGTGAGGGTTGAGGGTATTTGAATGGTGAGGTTTCGGGCTGAGGAAGTGTTGAGGGTTGGTGGTTAGGGTCGGGTAGAGGGACGAGGGAATGAGATGAGTGGCTATGCTATGCTAATGCTAGCAGGAGTTTTCAACTCTGGTGACGAACGAGAAGGGACTCCTCCTCCAGAGCTCTGGGACATTGTGGTTCAGAATCATACCTGTTTATTAATTTGTAATTACCATGTTGTTACTGTGTTATTCCCATGTTATTACTGTCTTTGATGATATTTTGATTTCATTGTTCTTGTGTGAGACAATTGAACTTTGTTATGTTGTATTATTAGGGCTCTACCTTACTATGTAGTTGTGTAACATTGTGCATGATTGTAAGGATTCCTTGTTTCTCACCATGACATCAGCATTTGAAATTGCTGTCAGAGTTGGCACCCTGATTTGAGTGGATGCATTCAGGGTCCTATTCATTAGGCACCAAATGGAAGAAAAAAATTGACTGAAACAGGGAAGGATTACCTGAACTTGTCCCAAAAGAAACGCTAGTTTTCGTTTTCCATTACAAAACGTTCTTCCCACAGTGTGATCTATTGAATACAACCAATTAGGTGTTCTAACGTCCATACATACCTCTTCTGACACTACCTAAATACTTGGTTGAAGATAACCAAGGTTAAAACAAGAGGATTCTAATATCCCATAACTCTTTGCATAAACATGGAAGATTTTTCAACTAAGGGACCAGCAATGCTAGTTATTAACGGCTCTGGTCCAGTAATGCTGCGTTTAGACGAGGGACGCAAAAACCCGTTATACATATCGGCGTAGCCGGACAAGAAAGCAAAAAAGATGGTCACGGCAAAAACAACAGTACGAGTTTCTATGGTGATTTCAGTAAACAAGCCGTGCAAATCAACACCCAGTAGAAAACAACGTTACCGCAGACGGCTAAAGTTGAACGATTTGCTCTCATTGACAACAATCACACCAGTTTGCCATCAACCTTCTACCTTGTACCATTTAAACGCGGCATAAATCAGATTATTTCGTTTTCCGAACCTGGGTATCTTCAACCTAGCCTAAAGACAGGAAGTAGAAAATAATAGAATATACATTACAGATATAGTTTTAGAATTCAAACTAATAAACCATAGAATGAACCATTTTTGTGTGTAAGGGAACGCTAAAGCCTTGTTCACACTGCAGGCTTTAATGCTGAAATCACTTATGTTTTCACATCCGCTTTGGAATACTGACTATCGATCCAAATGCAGCAGTGGTGGAAAAAGTACACAAATGTCATACTTGAGTAAAAGTAAAGATACTGTAATGAAACAGCAGGGAGCAGGTCTCCAACCCTCGACCTTCGAGCCAGAGGTCCGGCGCGCTATCGACTGTGCCGCAAAAGCATGCTCGTGCGGCAGGGTCGATTACCGCGTTTATAAACCCAGGGTCGTTACAATACCTTGATAGAAAATTACTTGGATAAAAGGGACTGTCACCCGGTAAAACACAACTTGAGTAAAACTCAAAAAGTATCAAAAGTAAAACTATTAATAATTTTAAATTCCTTATATTAATCAAACAGACACCACCATTTTCTTGTTTTTTAACATGTATTTACGGATAGCCAGGGCACACTAACACTCAGACATAATTTACAAAGCGTGTGTGTATAGTGAGTCCGTCAGATCAGAGGCAGTAGGGATGTTCTCTTGATAAGTGCATGAATTTGACAATTTTCCTGTCCTGCTAAGTATTCAAAAATGTAACAAGTACTTTTGGGTGTCAGGGAAAATGTATGGAGTAAAAGTACATTATTTTCTTTAAGAATGTAATGAGGTAAAAGTAAAAGTTGTCAGATATTTAAAAAGTAAAGTACAGATACCCCAAAAAGTAGTACTTTCAAGTATTTTTACTTAAGTACTTTACACCACTGCCAAACAGCAAGTTACAAGTGACCATATGGGATTTGTGTGTGTTCAGACAGCAGTCATTTGCTGACATGGCTACGCTAGTTGTCATAGTTATGACGGGTGAGTGTGCAGTGGTGTAGGCTGATTGGTGGTGGTGCTAGTGCTTCTTATCACTCAGAAGTTATGTAGCAAGCTATGATGACAACAATGCCTGCCATGGACGTTTCCCAGTCTCTCTGAATGTTCAAAATCATAGTGATAAAACACTTTTAATTAAAGCCTCAAAGGGAGTCATTTTTCTCAAGCCACAACAGTCAACTAGCTAGATAGGTAGCTGTTTAGCTTTTGTAGCACATTCACTAATTTGTTTGTAAACAATTAAAGGGAGAACAAATATTTTTTACTACATATTCATCTCCAGCACCACCACAACATCAATATATACGAAAATGGCTAGTTTCTATGTTTTGTAATAAAAAAGATAGTGGAAGATAAGTGTTTCCAATGACATCATCAGTGTGCATCATGTCATTTTAACCAATTATGGTTACAATGATGAGTAGGTATTGCCACACCAATGATGTCATTGGAAACACTTATTTCCCTCTATGTTTTTTTACTACTAAACTAGACATTTTCACATACAGTATGTTGATGTAGAGGTGGTGCTGGAGATGATGAATGTGAAGTTGTTATTGTCAAACTGTAAGCAGAGCAGCTAGCATGCAACAAGATATGCCAAATAACATTCTAAACATTACTTGAGGGCAAATGTATCAGATTTGACTGTTCAGACACAAGTCGCATGGCAACAGATTTGTATCTGACTTCAAACCACCTACAAAGGTTGTTTGAAATGTGGCTTGACTGCAAATCGGATATGTAAAGTCACTTCAAACTGCCAATGTGAACAAGGCTTTAGATTGGCACAATATTATGGTGTATAAAATGTACATTTTTGAGTGGATGGAAGTTTGAACATTTCTGGGGGTTAACAAGAGGTGAGATATATTATCAGACAGTCAATGTAATGTAGAGAGGAGAGGAAAGTGGGGAGAGGGGAGTGGGGAGGGGAAAGTGGAGAGAGGAAAGTCGGGAGAGGGGAGTGGGGAGGGAAAAGTGGGGAGAGGAAAGTGGGGAGAGGGGAGTGGGGAGGGGAAAGTGGAGAGAGAAAGTGGGGAGAGGGGAGTGGGGAGGGGAAAGTGGGGAGAGGGGAGTGGGGAGAGGGGAGTGGGGAGAGGAAAGTGGGGAGAGGGGAGTGGGGAGGGGAAAGTGGGGAGAGGGGAGGGGAAAGTGGGGAGAGGGGAGTAGAGGTAAAGGGAGAGGGGGGAAATAAACATATAGAGACTTGTCTAGATGGGGTGTGTGTGTCTGCTAAATGACTAAAATGTAAAACATTTGTGCGTGTGAGTGTTGGTTTTGACAGAGACGGCTGGAGAGAGATTTAGAGTAGAAGTCCAGACTTCAGACTCAGTTCAGAGACAGAGACGGGGGGCTAGGGGCATAATCTGGTGTCTGTGTACGTGCATGTTTTTGTGTGTGTGTATATGTGTGTCTCACACTGGTGTGATCTGCTGGTCAGCGGTGTGACGTGTTTGAAGGTTTCCAGACTGCATTGGGAGACGCCGCCGAGTGATCAGAACATCAGACTAACTGACGCTACCATGACAACACAGGCAGACCGACAGTCAGACAGACAGACAAAGACCTGCTACACACATAAATTATTCCCCCCCCTCATTTTGATCTCTATATTTGGGTCAATTCAAATAAATGTACTAAGTCAGTCAGAAACTTCTAAAATATTTATCAATGCAGAGTTGAAATGGAGGATGTTATGTGAACTAATATACAAGGGTATCTGCATACGTTAGCATGTGGCCTTGATTAATATGTTAGCTTTTTTATTCATAAGAATAAAGGTTTCAGATGAATAATAAATGTTTATAATGTAATAAATGTTTCAGATGACAAAGACTACAGAGATGGACTAATAACATGGCTCCATTTTCCTCACACACAACAGCACAACATTGTAAAACTCACTACTATATTTATTGGGCTGCAGGTAGCCTAGCGGTTTGAGTGTTGGGACAAAAACTGAAAGGTCACTAGTTTGAATTCTGAGCCGAAAAAGTGCAAAATCGGTCGATGTGCCCTTGGGCAAGGCACTTAATCCAAATTGCTCCAGGGTTGCCGTTGATATTGGCAGACCCTGGCTATGACCCCACTCTCCGAGGGTGTCTCAGGGAGAGTTGGGATGCAAAAAAACATACATTTCTAATACACGTGTGAAATTATTATAAAAGTTTATACTGCAGTGTAATTTAGGATTTGCTGTAGCTTCTTTAACCATGTCCATGACAGAAAGAGACAATTTATTTGACTGGAGTTTAAATAAATTAACAGCACAAACCACATGTAGCATAATACATACATAATATTGCCATACCAACCCATATATCAATGTTGTGGTTATTTTCATTGTCTGTGGGGAAAATGATGGCCATAGTGTTCTATAGTTGTAAAAAGTATCTGTATACTATTCAGTATTAAATGTCTTGTTTTTTGTAAACTGTGTTTTGAAGAGTGATGTTGGTGGTGAAGATGGGGGTTATGTAAAAAAAAGTGTGTTTTTCTGTGCTGTTCTGTAAGAGTAAAATAGCCAAATACCACACTGTCTGTACCTTCATGACAGTATTTGAGTCAATGATTGATTGATCGATAAATTCAGTTCCTTACCCACACAGCTGCCCAGCCCATTAGGTTTTGTAATATAATTATTATTGACAGAAACTGCTCAGATGTCCTCACAGGGTGAACTCTACTGCTTCCTGGTCTCTTTATGACATCATCTCTGTCTGGTCCATCCGTTTCTAGATATTGGTTCCATTGAACAACAGTGTTAGGATGAAGTGTGTTTGTGTGTGTTCTAATAAATTCATAACTCATAAATCTATAATTTTGTGATGCTAAGCTGTGTGTGTGTGTGTGTGAGTGCTGGCACTTTTCAAACATAATGGAAAAGAACGAGACAACATGTACATGGCTAGTTTTCCAACATGAAGACAATGATTTTCAAAATAGGTAATATCAACTCTCTGTCGCTGTTGACTAAGTTTGGAATATTTTCCTTGTTCTTCTCGACCTTGGCTGCCTCTTGATAATGAGTAGGTCACTTTCTTTCTCATCTTGATTTCATCTTGCGTATGTGTGTGTGTGTGTGTATTTGTGCGTGCACGTGGTTGACTCTAAGTAAGTATAAGTGTCTCTCACATCTAATGGTCTCTCTGTGAGCTACGATCTACAACCTACGACTCCTCACAATCAGAATTTAACAGTGACCTGGTCTGAACTATGAACTCTGACCTCTAGCTGGCTCTCTGATGTCTGTACACCCACTCCTTCCACGTCTGCAAATGTCCTTTAGAAACAGTTAGAGAAAGAGGCAGGAGGGCAGGAAAATTGAGAAAGACAGGGAGAGACAGAGGAAAAGAGACAGAGAGAGGAGGATGAAGACAGAGAAAGAGAGAGGGGTAATAGAGAGAGAGTGACAGAGTAAGGGTGAGAGAGAGAATGTTCCCCAGTGGGTTTTTCTCACCACTGTGTGATAAATGGCACTGAGACTCCATGTTCAAACATGACTGTTTTCTCTGGCTGCTATCCTCTTCTCCGCTTAGCTCCCGGTCTCTCTCTGTCTCTCTCTCCTGCTTCCTCCACTCTCTCTCTTTCTCTCCCTTCCTCCACTCAGGTTTCTCTCTCCCTCTCCCTCGGATCTGCTTTGGCCCAGGCCCGATCCGGATTCATCAAATGGACCCGCACCATCTCATCCCCTCCTGTCCAGTAGAAAGACCTCTATGGGACAGCTCTGTCAGGCTATATGTGTGCCATGACCCACCTTTGTTACAAAGAATAAAACCTACATTTGAATGTACAGTAAAACAAAGCACTGCAGGTTTTTCCATCACAAGATCAGTGAGAAGGTGACAACAGGAGCAACAAGGAAAAATCTAAAATACATAGTTTGATCAAAACAATACAGATTATTAGAAACATTATTGGAGCTCAAACAACTCCTATTATGCTCTGTTGCCTATGTAATACACTGCAGGAGCAGTAAGACTGGCACAGGGCTGAGTGTTGGGTTGAGAGCTGGGCATTGGGTTGAGGGCTGAGGGCTGGGCATTGGGTTGAGGGCTGAGGGCTGGGCGTTGGCTTGAGGGCTGGGCACAAGGCTGGATGTTGGGTTGAGGGCTGGGCACAAGGCTGGGTGTTGGGTTGAGGGCTGAGGGCTGGGCACAAGGCTGGGTGTTGGGTTGAGGGCTGGGCACAAGGCTAATTGGAATGAACGGCGGTAGAGGCGTAGGTGATGCATTTCCTGCTTTTATTTATTCAGGAAAATAACAGTAAGGCATTTGATATATCAGATTGTTTTTATATAAATACTGTTTGCCTGTCCTGATCCTCTCTCCCTCGCTGGCTCACCTGCTCCTCTTTTTCTTTGCAATGAAAAACACTAGTGTGCGTTTGGTCTTCGGTCTGTTGCGTGTAGAATAGCTCAGCCTACTCATTGATAGCCCCTACTTTAGTAAACTTGCACGAGACATTGCATGCCAAGAAATACAGCATTGCAATAGCCTACATCTTTTGATTACCGATGCACAGTTCTGACTGTCTGCCTTGAGGCCGACATGCCTACCTATTACCTATGCATGGCTGTGCCCCTCCCATCTCTCTCTCTCCCCCTGCTAGCTCGCTCTGTCTTTGCTGTGTAATATGCGAGAGTTTGTGTTCTCGAAGTAGATTATGGAAAATAGTTTCCTCCGTTGCAAAAATACTGAATCTTAGGAGATGATAGGTTGAAGCTTGACACCCAGAAATGTGAGTCGACACCGGGAGTCTACTGGCAAGGAGTCGAGGAATCAATTATTTTGGAGTCGACTCCCACTTGTACTCTAAAACGGCTCAAACTAAAAATCACTGTTCTAAATCAACCTTTGGAAAGGAAAGTTCACCTGTGTTGGACTGGTAAAAAAAACATAGAGGGATAGGATGGCCTGAGATGGAGGTAAAAAGAAAGATAGACTCACCAGCGATAGAGAGGTAGAAGTTGTTGACTTCCCTGGCTCCTTTTGAAACATATCTGACAGAGATTATTTAGTGCTTCCTTGTATAGCACTTACATTTTCCAAGCTGTGTACAGAGTCCTATCAAAATATCTTATCCCAGTCACCTCAGGTGAACTTCATGAAGGTATCAACACCTGTGCTTTCATATCCTGACACCCACTCCCTCAATTTGAGGGAATGAAAATAACTTCCTTGTTTATTAACTGATTTGGAAGATAATTCATACAATAGGTCCATTTATTAGCAATGGAGAGGTTTCAGATTAGAATGGAATGATTACTTATACATTCAGATATACCTTTCTGTTTTTTCAGTGACATTCAATTCAGCATTGAAAAAAGGCGCTAGTTTAAGTTTGTTTCAGAGTCAGAGTCAGAGACCACTATTATGACACACCAAATGTGTTTGATGAATTATTTTTGTCTTCTTCTAATGCCTCTTAATGGGAAAGTAATCCAAAAGTAACAGAAAATAATACGATTACGTTACTGAGTTTGGATAATCCAAAAATTACGTTACTGATTACAATTTTGAGCAGGTACAGTGCCTTGCGAAAGTATTCGGCCCCCTTGAACTTTGCGACCTTTTGCCACATTTCAGGCTTCAAACATAAAGATATAAAACTGTATTTTTTTGTGAAGAATCAACAACAAGTGGGACACAATCATGAAGTGGAACGACATTTATTGAATCTCTCAAACTTTTTTAACAAATCAAAAACTGAACAATTGGGCGTGCAAAATTATTCAGCCCCTTTACTTTCAGTGCAGCAAACTCTCTCCAGAAGTTCAGTGAGGATCTCTGAATGATCCAATGTTGACCTAAATGACTAATGATGATAAATACAATCCACCTGTGTGTAATCAAGTCTCCGTATAAATGCACCTGCACTGTGATAGTCTCAGAGGTCCGTTAAAAGCGCAGAGAGCATCATGAAGAACAAGGAACACACCAGGCAGGTCCGAGATACTGTTGTGAAGAAGTTTAAAGCCGGATTTGGATACAAAAAGATTTCCCAAGCTTTAAACATCCCAAGGAGCACTGTGCAAGCGATAATATTGAAATGGAAAGAGTATCAGACCACTGCAAATCTACCAAGACCTGGCCGTCCCTCTAAACTTTCAGCTCATACAAGGAGAAGACTGATCAGAGATGCAGCCAAGAGGCCCATGATCACTCTGGATGAACTGCAGAGATCTACAGCTGAGGTGGGAGACTCTGTCCATAGGACAACAATCAGTCGTATATTGCACAAATCTGGCCTTTATGGAAGAGTGGCAAGAAGAAAGCCATTTCTTAAAGATATCCATAAAAAGTGTCGGTTAAAGTTTGCCGCAAGCCACCTGGGAGACACACCAAACATGTGGAAGAAGGTGCTCTGGTCAGATGAAAACAAAATTGAAAATTGAATGCAAAACGTTATGTTTGGCGTAAAAGCAACACACCATCCCCACTGTCAAACATGGTGGTGGCAGCATCATGGTTTGGGCCTGCTTTTCTTCAGCAGGGACAGGGAAGATGGTTAAAATTGATGGGAAGATGGATGGAGCCAAATACAGGACCATTCTGGAAGAAAACCTGATGGAGTCTGCAAAAGACCTGAGACTGGGACGGAGATTTGTCTTCCAACAAGACAATGATCCAAAACATAAAGCAAAATCTACAATGGAATGGTTCAAAAATAAACATATCCAGGTGTTAGAATGGCCAAGTCAAAGTCCAGCCCTGAATCCAATCGAGAATCTGTGGAAAGAACTGAAAACTGCTGTTCACAAATGCTCTCCATCCAACCTCAGAGCTCGAGCTGTTTTGCAAGGAGGAATGGGAAAAAATGTCAGTCTCTCGATGTGCAAAACTAATAGAGACATACCCCCAGCGACTTACAGCTGTAATTGCAGCAAAAGGTGGCGCTACAAAGTATTAACTTAAGGGGGCTGAATAATTTTGCACGCCCAATTGTTCAGTTTTTGATTTGTTAAAAAAGTTTGAAATATCCAATAAATGTTGTTCCACTTCATGATTGTGTCCCACTTGTTGTTGATTCTTCACAAAAAAATACAGTTTTATATCTTTATGTTTGAAGCCTGAAATGTGGCAAAAGGTCGCAAAGTTCAAGGGGGCCGAATACTTTCGCAAGGCACTGTAAATAGTAACAGATTACATTTGTGTGTTTGTGAAGTCAAGATTTCTATTCTACTCTATTCTCTGTGGATCAGACCCTTAAATTAAAAATAAAACAATCCACTTAAAATGACATGCCCAAATCTAACTGCCTGTAGCTCAGGACCTGAAATGAATGTAGGAGAATATAACACATTAGATCTGGTTAAAGATAATACAAACAAAAAAAACATGCGTTTCTATTTTGTTTTATCTTTGAAATGCAAGAGAAAGGCCATCATATAATATTACAATTTAGGTGCAATTTAGAGTTTAGAGCAGTGTGTGTGCAAAGTTTCAGATGAATCCAATGAAACATGGCAATACTGGACAATATTGTGTATCAGTCTGTCCAAATGTGCCGAATTGGTCAATTGATACATTTTCAAGTACATAACTATAGAAAACATACAAAAATAATATGGTGATACAACATGTAAGTTTACACACTCCCAGGAATGTCATACATGATGGAGCTTATACACTAACTTCCACACATCTAGATGGCCGGGCGGGGTGGGTGTGGGGCCAGAGACAGCAGGGGTTCAAACTGTAGAACCCAGTTCCTACATTTGAACATAAACATTTATTTTATCAAACAAAACTATGCTACGTTTTATCTCTGGGACCCTCAGGATTACAAATAAGAGCAAGATTCCTGAATATAAGTACATGAATTACCTTCAGAGGTGAATGTATCAAACCAGTTGCCGTGATAAAAGTGTTTTGTTGTTGTGCACTCTCCTCAAACAACAGCATGGTATTATTTCACTGTAATAACTACTGTTAATTAGACAGTGCAGTTAGTAAATTAGACATACAGCTGTATCTATGTCCTGGAAAGTTGTCTAAGTTGCTTACAACAGTCATGCTAATCACATTAGCGCACGTTAGCTCAACCGTCCCAGTATAGGGACGCCAATCCCGTAGTTAATAACATCATACGAAACAGAAAGCAACGATCACTAAAGAGGGCTTGGTTTTACCATGTGGTTTTATTATTAAAGAACCATGTGAATATCTTTATATATTTCCTTGTAAGACAGTGAACAGTTTGATTTAAAACATGGACAATAGACAAGAGGGGAGTGAACATACATAACAGAGAATGGCCACATATCACTATCATCACCAATTTAATACCACAATATCACTCACTGTCCGTACCTCTGCACTGTACATGTTAGTGCACATGATCCAGAACTATTAAAAAAAACATGATTTAAAAGGTCATATAAGCACATAAAAAAAATGGAACCAATTTGAGCCAATCAGAACCTCCGGAACCTCCGAATAAATACGACCCAGTGGGAGGGACCAAGGCCCGGCGGCATTCTGGGAAAACCTGCCGTCGCTCATTTCTGTCATTTAGTTCAGCTTTTTCTTTCTTTCTCTATATCTTTCTTTCCTTCTTTATTTTCAGTGCGTCCAGAGTGTGCTACTGATCCTAAGCATCCAGGAACTCATCTAGAAACTCCATCACTTCCCCCTGTACACACACACACACACACACACACACACACACACACACACACACACACACACACACACACACACACACACACACATATCATTGAACCTGTAAGTATTCAACTGTAAGTATTGCACCTGAAGACTAACCATTCTCTATGGTTTCCTGATGGATATGCAGTGTAAATAAGGACTAACTACACTCTGATCAGACAGAGCATCCAATTGGGTCTCCAGTTCCAGTCCTGGAGAACTACTGTGTGTACAGGCTTCAGTTCCAGTCCTGGAGAACTACTGGGTGTACAGGCTTCAGTTCCAGTCCTGGAGAACTACTGGGTGTACAGGCTTCAGTTCCAGTCCTGGAGAACTACTGGGTGTACAGGCTTCAGTTCCAGTCCTGGAGAACTACTGGGTGTACAGGCTTCAGTTCCAGTCCTGGAGAACTACTGTGTGTACAGGCTTCAGTTCCAGTCCTGGAGAACTACTGGGTGTACAGGCTTCAGTTCCAGTCCTGGAGAACTACTGGGTGTACAGGCTTCAGTTCCAGTCCTGGAGAACTACTGGGTGTACAGGCTTCAGTTCCAGTCCTGGAGAACTACTGGGTGTACAGGCTTCAGTTCCAGTCCTGGAGAACTACTGGGTGTACAGGCTTCAGTTCCAGTCCTGGAGAACTACTGGGTGTACAGGCTTCAGTTCCAGTCCTGGAGAACTACTGGGTGTACAGGCTTCAGTTCCAGTCCTGGAGAACTACTGGGTGTACAGGCTTCCGTTCCAGTCCTGGAGAACTACTGGGTGTACAGGCTTCAGTTCCAGTCCTGGAGAACTACTGGGTGTACAGGCTTCAGTTCCAGTCCTGGAGAACTACTGAGTGTACAGGCTTCAGTTCCAGTCCTGGAGAACTACTGGGTGTACAGGCTTCAGTTCCAGTCCTGGAGAACTACTGGGTGTACAGGCTTCAGTTCCAGTCCTGGAGAACTACTGGGTGTACAGGCTTCCGTTCCAGTCCTGGAGAACTACTGAGTGTACAGGCTTCAGTTCCAGTCCTGGAGAACTACTGGGTGTACAGGCTTCAGTTCCAGTCCTGGAGAACTACTGGGTGTACAGGCTTCAGTTCCAGTCCTGGAGAACTACTGGGTGTACAGGCTTCAGTTCCAGTCCTGGAGAACTACTGGGTGTACAGGCTTCAGTTCCAGTCCTGGAGAACTACTGAGTGTACAGGCTTCAGTTCCAGTCCTGGAGAACTACTGGGTGTACAGGCTTCAGTTCCAGTCCTGGAGAACTACTGGGTGTACAGGCTTCAGTTCCAGTCCTGGAGAACTACTGGGTGTACAGGCTTCAGTTCCAGTCCTGGAGAACTACTGGGTGTACAGGCTTCAGTTCCAGTCCTGGAGAACTACTGGGTGTACAGGCTTCAGTTCCAGAACTGCTCTAACAGACCTTATTCGGCTAATCAAGGTCCTGATGAACAGCTGGTCGGTTTATCTACATGTGTTAGAGTTGGGCTGGCGCAGAATCCTGCAGTAGGGTGGCTCTCCAGGAGGAGGATTGGCCACTCTTATCTATAGGCGAGTCATGCTGCCCCCAAGTTAACAACTCTGGCACTACATCTATGGGTTATTATTAAACATGCCTTTATTGTTGTGAGTGAGCAGTGTGTGAGTGATCAGCGCCTCCCTGTGGTGAGGTCAGATACAGCAGTCTGGTAAACACTAGTCACATTGTACTGCTTGGACACAGGTCATGTGATGTGAGAGGAATCTGTAGTTTATCACTAGTTTACAGAAAGATTACATAGAAGACCCACTTCTGGACACATATATTGTATGACTCAACAATTGTGACATTAGAGACACAAATGGAGACACACACACACACACACACACACGCACACACACACACACACACACACACACACACACACACACACACACACACACACACGTACCTCGTCATCGCTCGCTAGGTGTTGTCTGGAGAACTCAAGCATCTCTAGCTGCATGGTGGTCTGGTTCAAGTACCGTACTGCCTCCTAAAACACACACACAAAACACACACACAAACCACACACGAGTCAGCTCAACATCGATAAACAAACCCAAATGAAGATCTCAGCATTCAGTGAACCGGTTAAAACAAAAATCGATGACAGGGGCCAAATAACCTGCATACGGAGATAGTGGAAATGCATGCGGTTTGTGTGTGCGCGCGTGTGCTGAAAAATGTCTGTATAATATGTGTGTGTGTCTTACCGATCTAGGTAAGAAATCTTCGTCGCTGAGTCCGTATTTGTCTCTGTGGTACTGGTAATACACCACGTTGTTCTTCATCACCTCATCACTGGGGTCAAATAACATGTAGCTGGTCACACACGGAACCGCGTTCTTCAGGTCATTCACTGGGGGGGGGGGGGGGGGGGGGCAATGACAGAGTCAGTGTGTGTGTGTTTGTGTGTGTGTATAACCACACAGAACACAGAAGTCCTAAATGTACATGTTTGTAATAATATTGTAGTAACATACTCACTTGTGTCATAAGACTGCTATAACACATGCATGTGTAATAATAACAGTAATACAGCAATATGACACTCACGTTTGTAATAGGCGAACTGTAGGTAGTGGTACATGGTTGCTACAAACTTCTCTACGATGAATCCTCCAACCACAGGAGTCAGCTCGGCCTCACACCTCACCTTCCTCTCCAACACCTCTGTGTAGTGGTCTGGGAGGGAGAGGGGGGAATGGGAGAGAGATAGAAGAGGTGGAGGGGGGGGGGTTATCATCACGAGTGACCTGTTCAAGATGATCAAGAGAAATCATAAATCCATTTGTCTAAATCAACCTTTGGACAGGTAAATATATCTGTGTTGGACAGGTAAATATATCTGTGTTGGACAGGTAAATATATCTGTGTTGGACTGGTAAATGACATGGTGGACATCCTCGCCTTAGATGGAGAAGATGAAAGAAAGATAGACAGACCAGCAATGGAGGGGTAGAAGTCTTTGAAGTCTTTGACCTCCCTGGCTCCTTCTGAAGCAGCCAGACATTCGTCGTAGACCTTGAAGAAATCCCTTAGAGCCAGCTCCATGTCTGACACTGAGGTACGGTAGTTATCACCGTTATACGCACGCACTGCTCGCACAAACAACATCTGGAACAACAACACACACACATTGATACAGATTACATTACGAAGTTCATTTGAACTATTGAACTAGATTAGACCAGGGCTCAGATTAGCCCAGGGCTCCCGACTGGTGCAGCGGTCTAAGGCACTGCATCTCAGTGCTACAGACCCTGGTTCAATTCCAGGCTGTATCACAATCGGCCGTGATTGGGATTCCTATAGGGCGGTGCACAACTGGCCCAGCGTCGTCCGGGTTTTGCCGGGGTAGGCCGTCATTGTAAATAAGAATTTGTTCTACATGACTTGCCTAGTTAAATAAATAAAAATATCAGATTTTATTCACCAGAGCACAACGTGCATCTGTGCAACACTACAGAGCTCCCTAAACCAGCCCAACTGAGACCTCAGACAATTGTCCTAAAGAGAAAGTGGCTACGGTCCATGTTTAGTCTTAGAGCTCTGAAAGCCTTTACATCCTCCTGTGACTTCAGTCTGGTCCCCTAACCACCTCTAACCCCAGCCATGGAGAGAAGTATTGGTGCATGTGTGTGTGCATCCATGTGTGTGCGTGTGTATGCGTATGTACGCAAGTGTACGTGTGTGTACCTCGTAGGACTTGGTCTCCAGGTCTGTGAGGTGTTCTTCAGCTCCAGGTAGAGTCCTGTAGTAGGCCATGTTCCTCTGCATCATCTCATCATCAGGGTGCTTCAGGAGGAAGGTGTGGGCAGCAGACACTGCCTTGGCCAGGTTATCAGACTGGGTGAGAGAGGAGAGTTATACACACGCACACACAAACTGAGGCAGACAGGTTAACACACAAAACAGAGGCAGGCATATACATACACACACAAGCTACTCATATAAAGTGAACAAAAGCACAGGGCCCTCTTCCTTAGTTTAGCCTCTGTGCATCCTCGCGAGAGAACACATTACTTAATAGAGTACAGTAGCATAACAGAGTGCAGAGGAGTGCTTGTAAACTACACAGTTCTAGTTATTGAAAACACACAATTTGTTTTATCTAAAATACAACTTAGAAAGTACTTCTTTAAATATCAAATGCATTCAGTTATATTAGTTTTGAAAGACAGGCAGCTCATCCACATCTTTAAATTAACCCTCTCCTGCTCATAGAAAACACAAATGAAATACAAAATATATACTGCAGAGAGCCGCATTGATTTCACTCTCTCTCAAAGTGATTTCACTCACTTTGAAGTAGGCGAACTGCAGGTATTTATATGGTTCCCGTTTCTCGAACTCCTCCACGGTGTCCCGGCTGGGCATGGTCTGTCTGAAGGCGGGCAGCCCCTGTTTGCACCGCTTGAGACACTGGGCCCTCTTCATAACGTTACCAAACACACGCAGCTCCGGGAAGTCGGTAAACTTCTCCTCGTTGTCAAGTCGTACTGAGCTGCAGTTGAGGTTGCAGAAGGCCTCGCTGTCCCTGAGCAGCCTGTACAACCGGAGAGAGACCTCGAGATAGTCAACTGTCTCCTGCCATTTCTCTCCGGTGTACTGGTCCAGCGCGTATTTATACGCGGAGTCCAGCGGCATTAGTTCATTACGTGGAAAACTCCGGAAGCTATATTTCTCGTATTGACAGAAGACTATTGTAACGGAAACCGCGAATAGAAGCAGAGAGATTAGCGGAGTGCTGGAGGTTGCCATCTTTAGTTTTTGTGTAGAGGTGGGACGGCTGGGCTACGTCTCTACTCTATTCTGCTCTCTGTGCCGTGCGAGGGTGGGACAGGGACCGCCTCTAACCCCACCACGTATCCGGATACAACTCTCCCTCCCCTGGCTGCTCTGGGCAGGGTGACGGGGTGAGGGGTGGCGAACCACCGGGGCTCCATGCACCTCCCCCTAAATCAGTGCTGTTCTAGAGAGATCTGGGAGTAACATGGGTTGGGAAAATCAGACCACTGCACTAGTTTACACTGGACTATTTTACATCAAACTACATGTAAACGATTGCCAAAATTACAGATCAAGTTAAGGAGTGATTTCCATTTGTGGCCCTCCAGACTAGATGCCAAATGGCCACACAATGTAATGTGATTAATCTGACGCAGCGACAATGAGAAGTAGCCTAGTGAAACTGCTTGTTCAGTAGTAGACTTTGGAGAGAGTCTGCAGTTGAAAGTCTGCTGCCTATACCTATTTAAACATGTCTATTTTTTATATTTATGTTCGGCTTTGTATGTTTTATAAACGTGTTGGTTGTGTTATATAAAACGTGTATATTCTTGTATAGGCCTATCACCCACTAATTAGGGTTGACTCTGTAGCCTACAGACTTCCCCCTCCCCTGCCACGTCGAGACATTCCAGAGAGAGAGAGAGAGAGGGTCACACACAGAAACACCCCCTGAAAAACTCAGACACTTTTCCACCGCCACGCCATAGCCAAGCCTTGCGTAATAGCCCTATAGACTGTACATGTGTGACTGAATGTAAACTAGGCCTATTCTACAGTAGTAGTTTGTGTTTGTTGGTCTTGCGGTGGGGATGTAGTTTATTTGGTCTCTAGCTGTGACTATTACCCCTCCGTTTGGCGTTTCCACGTCTACATATCTGTTGTGCGCTACTGCGCCTGCGCCATACGTGGTACCCAAATCCTCCCATTCAATTCAATCCCGAACAGACAGGGATCAAGGGAAGAAGACAAGAACTGGAAGCAGAAGACCAGAGGAATCGGAACAATCGGAACAATCGGGGGAAAAAGAAAGAGAGCGACAACAACCGTTACAAGTCACGGTTATCCACCCTACTTTTTGTCGGTAAAGGAGAGGCGTGTGAAGATGAAACAGTGCGTGCACGGGATGATATATCTGGCGGTTCTGGTGGCGTTTGCCGCCTGTGACGCCCCTCCGGTACCGTTAGATGACATCGTGATTGAGAAAACGTTCGTGCCGGAGCAGTGCGTGCGCGCTGTGAAAGTAGGGGATTATGTTCGCTACCATTATAATGGCATGTTCCCGGATGGAAAGAAATTTGACTCCAGGTAAGAAAGTTTTTATTTTCCACTCTTCTCCACTCCTGTAGTTCCTGCACGCAGTTCACGTTGCAGAGAGTAGCGTGCACGTCAATAAATTTAAGCGTGCGTTTTATTAGCCGGTCGGACCAAACAGCCACGCAGGCAGAGAGAACGAGAGCCCCCATTGACTGAGAGAGAGGGAGACTCTTCATGCAGTCTCCAAGTCTGAACTAAATAAATAGTGAAACTATATTTTCACTCCAGAGTAAACAGTCATATTCTGCTACTAAATACACCGGGTGATAATATATGGTTCGTTAACCAACTGCAAGGACGTACACATGTAGGCCTTCCTAGCCTACTCTAGAGCATGCACACACAGGTAGCATATCTGGTGTGTGAGTGTATGTAACGTATGGCCAGCAGAGTGATCATGTAAAATAAAAAAATACTACAAATATGAATGAATTCATTAATGTAAACCCTTGGGCAGAAATAGACCAGTAGGCCCAATAAGTAATGTGCGTGGCAGAACTGAGATACAGTTGGCCAGTGTAGTAGGCTAGGCCTAGTGATACGACATGGTAACCACAGTCTCACCGCAGCCAACCAAGTACTACTGTCTGGACAGAGAGATACATGACTGAATGACTGAGTGAATCAGTGAAGTAAGTGAGTGAATGAATACATGAACGAATGGACATTTTTCCCTTGTTTCTTGTCTTTCTTTCTGTCTTTTTTGTTTGAGATGTTGGCAGCTCCCATAACTTGTGTGTGTTGCAGCTATGACCGCAGCAGCACCTACAATGTGTATGTGGGTAAGAAGCAGCTGATTGAAGGGATGGACAGAGCTCTGGTAGGGATGTGTGTCAACGAGAGACGACTGGTCAAGATTCCCCCACAACTGGCCTACGGGAAGGAAGGATACGGTAATCATAATAATCATATAATCATAATCATATAATGGAGTTTTAGCTTATAATTGAGGTTTGGGAGCAAAGACATCTCAACTCCTCCCCTATAACCAATCAATAACTATATTTATACTTACCTGTTCTACCTGTAACCTGTGTGTTTTGCATGTAACAATAAACATAGCTAATAACTTAGTTGATAATATAGCTTGTAACATGGTTATAGACATTGTTGTCTCTTGTCTGTTTGATTAATAGTGCAGCTGCAAAGGTAGCAGTGTGTGTGGGTGGTTGGATCTGTGTGTTTTTAGGTTTGTGTGTGTGTAGAAGCTGGTGTTTACTGTTCGGAGGTATTCATAAACACCAAGCATTAATGCAAGCTTGATGGAAGTGGGTGGTCCATGTTGAATTGGGTCACAGTGACATCACAGACCAGGAAGTGCTGCTTGTTAATGTTACTGTACGCTGCATGGTGGCCTGAGATTTTTTTATTTATTTTATTTCACCTTTATTTAACCAGGTAGGCTAAGTGAGAACAAGTTCTCATTTACAACTGTGACCTGGCCAAGATAAAGCAAAGCAGTGCAACACAAACAACAACACAGAGTTACACATGGAATAAACAAACATACAGTCAATAACACAATAGAGAAAAAGTCTTAATACAGTGTGTGCAAATGAGGTAAGATAAGGGAGGTAAAGGCAATAAATAGGCCATAGTGGTGAAATAATGACAATTTAGCAATTAAACACTGGAGTGATAGATGTGCAAAATATGAATGTGCAAGTAGAGATACTGGGGTGCAAAGGACCAAAAAAATTATAAATAAACAACCGTATGTGGGTGAGGAAGTTGGATGGGCTATTTACAGGTGCAGTGATCTGTGAGCTGGTCTGACAGCTGGTGCTTAAAGTTAGTGAGGGAGATATGGGTCTACAGCTTCAGTGATTTTTGCAATTCGTTCCAGTCATTGACAGCAGAGAACTGGAAGGAAAGGCGGCCAAATGAGGAATTGGCTTTGGGGATGACCAGTGAAATATACTTGCTGGAGCGCGTGCTACGGGTGGGTGCTGCTATGGTGACCAGTGGGCTGAGACAAGGCGGGGCTTAACCTAGCAAAGACTTATAGATGACCTGGAGCCAGTGGGTTTGGCGACAAATATGAAGCGAGGGCCAGCCAACGAGAGCGTACAGGTCGCAGTGATGGATAGTATATAGGACTTTGGTGACAGAACGGATGGCACTGTGATAGACTGCATCCAATTTGCTGAGTAGAGTGTTGGAGGCTATTTTGTAAATGACATCGCCGAAGTCAAGGATCGGTAGGATAGTCAGTTTTACGAGGGTATGTTTGGCAGCATAAGTGAAGGCTGCTTTGTTGCGAAATAGGAAGCCGATTCTAGATTTAATTTTGGATTGGAGATGCTTAAAACTTCTTGCGGATAAGTGGGACGCTAGCGTCCCATCTCGACAACTTCCGGTGAAATTGCAGTGCGCGAAATTCAAATTACAGAAATAGTCATAACATTCACGTTTAACATTCATGAAAATACAAATCTCATACATCAGTTAAAAGCTTAACTTCTTGTTAATCCAGCCGCTGTGTCAGATTTCAAAAAGGCTTTACTTGAAAGCACACCATGCGATTATCTGAGGACAGCGCCCAGCCCACAAAGCATTAAAAACATTTTCTAACCAGGCAGATGCGCCACGAAAGTCAGAAATAGTAATAAAATAAATCACTTACCTTTGAAGATCTTCTTCTGTTGGCACTCCAAAAGGTCCCAGCTACATCACAAATTGTTGTTTTGTTCGATGAAGTCCTTGATTATATCCCCAAAAACTCAGTTTAGCTGGTGCGCTTCATTCAATAATCCACCGGTTTTCCTCCTTCAAAATGCAAAATGCATACAAAATGAATCCTAAACGTTACCAATAAACTTCACCAAACAAGTCAAACAACTTTTATAATCAAACCTTAGGTACCCTAATACGTAAAGAAACAATCAAATTTAAGACGGAGAATCGTTATTGTCATTACCGGAGATAAACAACAAAGTACCCGCATTCACCAGAACGCGTAACAAACACTACAGCCAAAATGGGAGCCACTACAAATTACAAACTACAAATTCAAGCAAATTTTTCGAAAAACAAGCCTGAAACTCTTTCTAAAGACTGTTGACATCTAGTGGAAGCCCCAGGAACTGCAATCTGGGAGGTTATCCCTTCATATTAAAAATGACAGCCATAGGAATCAATGATGGGCTGATTTTTTTTTTCTGGATGGTTTGTCCTCGGGGTTTCACCTGCCATATCAGTTCTGTTATACTCACAGACATTATTTTAACAGTTTTAGAAACTGAGTGTTTTCTATCCAAATCTACCAATTATATGAACATCCTAGCTTCTGGGCCTGAGTAACAGTTAGTTTACTTTAGGCACGCTTGTCATCCAGACGTCAAAATACTGCCCCCTAGACCAAAGAGGTTAATGTGAGTCTGGAAGGAGAGTTTACAGTCTAACCAGACACCTAGGTATTTGTAGTTGTCCACATATTCTAAGTCAGAACCGTCCAGAGTGGTGATGCTGAACAGGCATTTAAGAGCAGTTGTAGGCCACGGAAGGAGAGTTGTATGGCATTGAAGCTCGTCTGGAGGTTAGTTAACACAGTGTCCAAAGAAGGGCCAGATGTATACAGAATGGTGTCGTCTGCATAGAGGTGGATCAGAGAATCACAGAGAAAAGAGTCGGCCCGAGAATTGAACCCTCTGGCACCCCCATAGAGACTGCCAGAGGTCCGGATAACAGGCCCTCCGATTTGACACACTGAACTCTGTCTGAGAAGTAGTTGGTGAACCAGGCGAGGCAGTCATTGAGAAACCAAGGCTGTTGAGTCTGCCGAAAAAAATGTGGTAATTGACAGAGTCGAAAGCCTTGGCCAGGTCGATGAATACAGCTACACAGTATTGTCTGTTATCGATGGCGGTTATGATATCGTTCAGGACCTTGAGTGGGGCTGAGGTGCACCCATGACCAGCTCGGAAACCAGATTCCATAGCGGAGAAGGTAAGGTGGGATTCGAAATGGTCGGTGATCAGTTAGTTAACTTGGCTTTCGAAGACCTTAGAAAGGCAGGGTAGGATAGGTCTGTAGCAGTTTGGGTATGGAGTGTCTCCCCCTTTGAAGCTTTCCAATCTTTGGGGATCTTAGACAATACGAAAGAGAGGTTGAACAGGCTAGTAATAGGGGTTGCAACAATTTTGGCTGATAATTTTTGAAAGAGAGGGTCCATATTGTCTAGCCCTGCTAATTTGTAGGGGTCCAGATTTTGCAGTTCTCTCAGAACATCAGCTATCTGGATTTGGGTGAAGGAGAAATGGGGGAGGCTTGGGAAAGTTTCCGTGGGGAGTGCGGGGGTTGACCAGAGTAGGGGTGGCCAGGTGGAAAGCATGGCCAGCCGTAGAAAAATGCTTATTGAAATTGTCAATTATAGTGGATTTATCGGTGGTGACAGTGTTTCCCAGCCTCAGTACAGTGGGCAGCTGGGAGGAGGGGCTCTAATTCTCCATGGATTTTACAGTGTCCCAGAACTTTTTGGAGTTTGTGCTGCAGGATGCAAATTTCTGTTTGAAAAGCTAGCCTTTGCTTTCCTAACTGCCTGTGTATATTGGTTCCTAACTTCCCTGAAATGTTGCATATCGCAGGGGCTATTTGATGCTAATGCCGTACGCCACAAGATGTTTTTGTGCTGGTCAAGGGCAGTCAGGTCTAGAGTGAACCACGGGCTATATCTGTTCCTGGTTCTACATTTTTTGAATGGGGCATGCTGATTTAAGATTGTGAGGAAAGCACTTTTAAAGAATAACCAGGCATCTTCTACTGACGGAATGAGGTCTATATCCTTCCAGGATACCTGGGCCAGGTCGATTAGGAAGGCCTATCAAACGCTCCATAAATTGTTTCAGGGAGCGTTTGACAGTGATGAGGGGTGGTCGTTTGAATCGCAGACCCATACGGGCACAAGCAATGAGGCAGTGATCGCTGAGATCCTGGTTGAAGACAGCAGAGGTGTATTTGGAGGGCAGGTTGGTTAGGATGATATCTAAGAGGTTGCCCATGGTTATGGATTTGGGGTTGTACCTGGTAGGTTCATTGATCATTTGTGTGAGATTGACGGCATCAAACTTAGATTGTAGAATGGCCGCGGTGTTAAGCATGTCCCAGTTTAGGTCACCTAACAGCACAAGCTCTAAAGATAAATGGGAGGCAATCAATTCACATATGGTGTCCAGGGCACAGCTGGGGGCAGAGGGTGGTCTATATCAAGCGGCAACGGTGACAGACTTGTTTCTGGAAAGGTGTATTTTTAAAAGTAGAAGCTCAAATTGTTTGGGCACAGACCTGGATAGTAAGACAGAACTCTGCAGGCTATCTCAACAGTAGATTGCAACTCCGCCCCCTTAGGCAGTTCTATCTTGTCGGAAAATGTTATAGTTAGGGATGGACATTTCTGGGTTTTTGGTGGCCTTCCTAAGCCAGGATTCAGACACAGCTAGGACATCCGGGTTGGCAGAGTGTGCTAAAGCAGTGAATAAAACAAACTTAGGGAGGAGGCTTCTAATGTTAACATGCATGAAACCAAGGCTTTTACAGTTACAGAAGTCAACAAATGAGAGCACCTGGGAAGTGGGAGTGGAGCTAGGCACTGCAGGGCTTGGATTCATCTCTACATCACCAGAGGAACAGAGGAGGAGTAGGATAAGGGTATGGCTAAGGGCTATAAGAACTGGCTGTCTAGTACGTTCGGGACAGAGAGTAAAAGGAGCAGGTTTCTGGGAGCGCTAGAATAGATTCAATGCATGATGTACAGACAAAGGTATGGATGTGAATAAATAGGTCACCAAGCGGACTGGTTGATTTTGCATGAGGAGAGATTAAAACAGAAATGTGTGGCCTTACTTGCAATGTAGGGACTGGTAAAAAGAGAGAGCAAGTGAGATGGAGAGAGAGAAAGGAAGATGTGGTGGCATGTATGGAGTGATAAATGTAGGTATCTACTTTGTAGAGGGAGAAAAGGAGGAGCGAGTCTCTGCCAGCAGAGAGAACAACTGCCAACTCACCAGTATGGATTTAATCACAGCCATCCTCAACTTCCCTACCCCTCCTTCTCGCCTCCTCTCATCTTCCCTCCCTCATAACAATGTCTGTTGCATATATGGTTTATAATCTCTGATTAATTGCCTTCTTCATAGAGATAATTCCATGTTCATCTGTCTAGTTTAACAATGAAGTGGAGAGACAGAATGAGAGAAAGAACAAGTGTAACTAATGTCATCCTCCCTTACTCCTCCAGGTGATGTAATCCCTTCAGACGCGATCCTCCATTTTGATGTTCTGTTGTTGGACGTGTGGAACCCTGATGATGTGGTTCAGATGAAGACGTACTACACCCCTGAGAACTGCTCTAGGAAGGTAGAGGTGTCAGACTACGTACGTTATCATTACAACGGAACACTGCTGGATGGAACACTGTTCGACTCCAGGTGAGACACGAGATAAGTTGTCGACGACAAAACACTACTAACACACACGTCATGCTACTAACACACACTACAAACACACACTACAACTATTAACACTCACTACATACTACTAACACACTATAACTACTAACACACACTACTAACACACGCTACACACTACTAACACAAACTACACACTACTAACCCGCACTACACACTTCTAACACACGCTATAGACTACTAACAGACACTACACACTACTAACACACACTACACACTACTAAGACATCTACACGCACAGGGAGAGGGATGAAGAGAGGCCCTGCAAGGAAGGAGATGATAGAGGAGAGGAGGGTTACATTTGTAGGATTTCCAATAAATACATGTCTGCTGTGTTTGTGGTCTTCTAATAAGTATTTTCTCATTCTCTCCCCATTTCCCTCCCCTCTCCCTCCCCCTGTAGCCACACCCGTATGCGTACCTATGACACCTATGTGGGGATTGGCTGGCTGATCGCTGGCATGGATCAGGGGCTTCTGGGCATGTGTGTTGGGGAGAAACGCATCATCACCATGCCCCCATCGCTAGGATACGGATCAAACGGTGATGGTTAGTAGGTGCTGCTGGGTAATGGAGTTGTTTCTGAGTGTTATCCCAGTCCAGGCCTCTCTAGTACTATTGGACCAGAGATGGCATCATCAGTGTAACTGTCTCTCCAGGTAGTGATATCCCTGGTGTTTGACGTGGTCCTACTGAACTTACATAACCCTAGTCTAACCCTCCTATCTCTCATCCCCTTTCTTTCCATCCATCCATCCCATCCCTCTCTAGGTAGTGATATCCCACAGCAGGCCTCCCTGGTGTTTGATGTAGTCCTCTTGGACCTCCATAACCCTAAAGACGGCGTCAGTATCATCAACCAGGACATACCTCAACCCTGCCACAGGAAGAGTGTTGCTGGGGACTTCATCAGATACCACTATAACGGATCACTACTGGACGGGACCTTCTTCGACTCCAGGTGAGGAAGAGAGCGATAAAGAGAGAGTGTGTGTGACTTCATAAATGTGTACGTAGAAAATGCTCCCTTATTGCCTTTGGGCATTATTTTCCCTTTATTTGTAATTCTTCTTTTGTCCTCACGGTGGCAGTAACCTTAAACTAAACTAGATAGACAAATGAGTTCAAGATTTACTGAATGAATCCAACCAGGAGAATAAAAATGGCACTTTTATCTTATTATTTTTAAACAAGTACATTTAAGTTCAGACTGAATAAGGTGTAGAATTTAGAATCTACAACTTAGAGTTACTTAGATTTAGAAATGTAGGCAAAGGTTTTGTGTTTGTAACGTGTTTCATTCTGTACATGATTATTGTCCTCTCAGCTACTCCCGTAACCGTACATATGATTATTGTCCTCTCAGCTACTCCCGTAACCGTACATATGATTATTGTCCTCTCAGCTACTCCCGTAACCGTACATATGATTATTGTCCTCTCAGCTACTCCCGTAACCGTACATATGATTATTGTCCTCTCAGCTACTCCCGTAACCGTACATATGATTATTGTCCTCTCAGCTACTCCCGTAACCGTACATATGATTATTGTCCTCTCAGCTACTCCCGTAACCGTACATATGATTATTGTCCTCTCAGCTACTCCCGTAACCGTACATATGATTATTGTCCTCTCAGCTACTCCCGTAACCGCACATATGACACCTACGTGGGTAAGGGCTATGTGATTGGTGGGATGGACGAGGGTCTGATCGGAGTCTGCATCGGAGAGAAAAGACGCATCATTATCCCACCTCACCTCGGATATGGAGAGGAGGGCACAGGTATGTATAAAATAGTGTATTTGTGTGTGGTATGTGTTGAGGTTTTCAGTGTACCATCATTTATAGAAAGGTGATTTCATCATCGCCCCCTCCTTTCTCCCCCACCAGGTACTAAGATCCCAGGTTCTGCTGTCTTGGTGTTTGATATCCATATCATAGACTTCCACAACCCATCAGACACAGTGGTGATCACTACCAACTATAAACCAGAGGTGTGTGAGACTCTGGCTAAGAAAGGAGACTTTGTTAAATACCACTACAACGCTTCACTCATGGATGGATCCTTCATCGACTCCACGTGAGTAGGAAGATACACTTGGACATGCAAGCACACGCGCACACACTTCTAACAATCGCTCTCTCCAGGTATAACTATGGGAAGACGTATAACATTGTGCTGGGAGCCAACCAGGTGGTTCCAGGGATGGAGGAGGGGCTGAAGGAGATGTGTGTTGGAGAGAGAAGACACCTGGTCATACCTCCTCATCTGGGCTACGGAGAGAGGGGAGTGGGTGAGTTACACACACGCCCACACACAAACATGGGCATAGACAAAGACACACACAAACTTGTCCACTTGCTGTTATTAACCCATTCATGTCCATTGGTGTGTTATAGATGGCGAAGTGCCGGCCAGTGCTGTCCTGATCTTCGACATCGAGATGATTGAGATGGAGGCGGGACTTCCTGATGGCTACATGTTCATCTGGAACGAGGACGTATCAGCTGACCTCTTCACTGAGATGGATGCAGATAAGGACCTACAGGTGTTGGCCTCAGAGGTACGCATCGCAGCTAAACCCCACCCTCAGCTACACACTAATAGACATACACATGACACTGTGGGTCCTCATGCATCTCACCTATTTTTTATCTGCTCTGATTGAAGACAACTGGACAGCGTATGGCTGCATCTCAGTAGTCTTAAATAGCCTCCTCTCCTTCATCTGCACTGATCTGTAAACACAAGACAAGTGAAAGCAAATATGGTGGAAGAGAAGCCCTACAGAAATAATGTTTTGTATTTCACCCATCCAGTTAATTTTGATCAGTTCAGGAAGAGAGGAGACAATCAAGTTGATTAACCGAGGCAACTGGCTAACCAATTCACAATTCTCCCTCCCTCTCTCTCCACACACCCACCCCTTTCCCTCCCCCATCCTTCTGTCCAGTTCTCAGACTACATTCTGCGTCAGGTGAACGAGGGTAAAGGACGTCTGGCCCCTGGGTTCGACGCATATCGCATCATCGAGAACATGTTTTCTAACCAGGACCGTAATGGAGACGGAAAGATCACAGAGGACGAGTTCAAACTGAAGGCCGACGAGACCACACACGATGAGCTATAAGAGAGGGGTGCAGAGTGTGTGTGTGTGTGTGTGTGTGTATGAGGGGGCTTATATGATGGCAATATAAGACAAGGAGGGTGTGTGTGTGTGTGTTTGTGTTTGTGAGGGATTATATTGTTGGAGGGTGGCGGGGTGAGATGGCAAAGGGTCAGATGTATAGAATTAGAGTTGGTCAGATGTCTATAGAGAACCAAAGAGAGAGGCAGGGTGTATTCTGAGTAATGGGCTGAGAATCAAATGGTGGTTTAGTTAGCTTTGACCTGTCGTCTTTCGGTGACCAGAGCAGTCTGGTGTTGGCATGGGGAGGGAATGAGAGGGGAGAATAGGAAAGCAGGAGGAATATATTTTGAGGAGATGAGCATTAGGACAAAGGCCCACGTTTTTGTTAGTAGAGCAGTTTCCCAAATCCAGCCCTTAAGTACCCCCAACAGCAAACATTTTCTTTGAAGCCTTGGACAAACTAATCATCAAGCCCTGGATGAGTTTAATATGGTGAGTTTTACAACAAAACGTGTGCTGTTGAGGGTAACGCTACTGGAGGACTGGAGTTGGGAAACAGAGGAGGAGCTTGATGTGTTTCTATTGTTGATGATGATGATGTACCTTTGTTCACCTGCTCTGGCATCACTGATGTGTTTATTATTTTATTATTGAGTTAACTGTTCAGATGGTGTTTTTTTTGGTATTTTGTTGGTGTTGCCTTTTTCATCTGTGAGAGAATAAGTGCCTGACAATGATTTAGTGACAAACTCTCCTCTTTCTGAATATGATCTCTGGATCTATGTTCTATCCCCGTTTAATAGTTAGTTATGGTCTGTGGGTCAAACGGTTTCAATTTCAAATCTTCTGTCCCACCAACATATCTTATAGAGCACAATTACAGTACTATAAAAATGTTATTTATTGTATTAACAAACACCATGATAGATGCAGTCAGGTGATTGCAGAATTGCTTCTACAGTACCATCTATGCAAGTTCCGTACTATCCAGCTAACGTGTGTGTTTTAGTAAAGGTTTGCCAAATGATTCAGGTGCTAAAACTTTGTTTATATTCCTTATTGTCATGTGTACAAACGCTTCCTGTATTCTCTGCTGTCTAAGCCAATCAAGTACAATACTACACATCTAGTCATTCAGCTGCCCACTCACAACACTGTCTCCTATGCAACATTTACCTAAATGTTGGTGCCACTATCAGGTAGTTCATTGTTTTAGTTTCCCCCCCAATAGATTGTGTTATAACTACGCTATGCTCTGCACACACACATCTCACCTGCACCAGCTTTGGCAAAGTGTGTGAAGTGTGTACGTGTGTGTTTGCAACAGTTGAGTTTGTTTTATATCTGATGCCTTTGTTTGGTGAGAGTAATGAGTGATAATGATGCTGTAAATGTGTCGTTTCTAAGGTGCATTTGAATAAATGCACATTCCAACCCCTTTACAACAAGACCTGTCTGTCTCTCTTTAGGTGCAATGAGTGTGTGTGTGGCGCTTGCATATGGTGGGAACTGCGCAGCTGGAATAAAAACAGCCAGGGGGCGATAGGAAGGGAGGGAGAACGGAGGAGTAATGAGATAAAGAAAGAGAGAGAGGGGAAAAAAGTGGCGGTTTGAAGTGAAGATATGAAACTCCACTTCTTGGTCAAGGACACCAGAACAGAAACAGTTGTTTTCTAAGTTTGGAATGTATAACAACCATGGAGTCTATAGCGCGAGCCCCTGCCCCTGCACACACACAGTTTCTGGCCGAGGCATAGAATTGTTTTATTGGCTTATATGGTCAGGGCTAAATGTAAATGTTTCTTACAGAAGAAATATGAAAAGCATATGCATTACCATGGTAGCAACTGAAAGGGAACAGTTTGGAGATGATGTGAGTCCAACAGTTCATCTAACACCAGACTGATTCCAAACATTACACTTGATTATATGTGCATTTGACATTTACTGCATTTTCCACAGCATTTGTTGACACTCTGGATACATTCAGAAACATGACAAGACTATTCCTGGAAAATATGCAACATAAAACTAAAAAATGACAAGGGTTTGAGTAAGGAAACTGGTGTCTCTAAGTGGCCACACACATCCCCAAAGTGTGCACAGTTCCTAAATAATTTCAATGTTAAACGTTGATACTGTAGTAAACATGAGTTTTATGATTTGGAAATGTGAAGTGCCCATTTGGACTCACAGGTGTTTGGCTTGCTTGTATGACATCAAAGTGGTATTTATTATAATACTCAAATTCTCTTATTTCAAAATACAAGTAATCTCAATTTATAGCATTTTGCTCACTCAGACAACAAAAACATTTCAAAAGTTGGCCAGTTACCGGGAGGGATGGGGGCAACTTCTTGTTGTGCACGGTGCTGAAGTTCAGAACGTCTGTCAGTCAAAACCCATACAGAGCTGTGAGGCACACAGCCACAACTCTGATGTCATGTATAGCATGTTACTGAAAAGCCACTACGTTCCACTTTAGGAGCTTATTAGTGCCCCAAATCTGTATACGGGTACGAGAGTAAAGGGCTACCAACGTATAAGATACAAAAATAATATTCACATTAAACATAATAATCCACATTCAAGAAAACATCAACATCAACTGAATCTTTTATGCCTTATTTAAATGGTGAACATTGCTTGAGTATAACATTCGCTTGGTTTGCAATTAAAATATACTGTCTTGTATCTTTAAAAAAGTAAATGTAAAAAAATAGTAGTAAACATAAACAAATATTGTTTGCTCCTCTTATGCCACAATCAGTAGTCATTGAAACTAAACAGCTTTCAAGTGATTGGATGGGAGTTTATTCTGACAAGATTAGGCCCCTCCCACAGGGATGTAACTACTTCTGCTGAGCCACCAGCGACAGCTCTGGCAAGAGGGTTACCTTTAAGTAATACAAAATAGAGGAAAACCAAGAATGTTCATTTTAAAACTGACATTCGGTAACAAAATTTTACTTTATCAATCTGTGTGTGTGTATACGTCTCCTCAATGTCCAGCGATTGTCCAGCAGTCAGTGCTTCACCTGGAACACATGCACACACACTCTGGTCAGTTCCCTAATTTCTTAAGCACTTTGAAACAATGTTATGATCTTAGTCAGATATCACTGTACTGGCAGCAGAACAGGAGCAAATGGCTCAGCTTCAAAATGTTAGTGATCAATTTAGTGATACTCGAGCCCTGCCCATACACTGATGAAAAAACGGGCCGTACCCGGCCTTAACCCAATGTATAAGGTTGGGGCCTGCCGGGCTCGGGTAGCAGAGCTCTAACTCACGTTAAGGAAATCCAGGCCGGCGGGGTCCTCACTGAGGGCGTGGCAGATACTCTGTAGAAACAGACACACACATACAAGATCAAATACAGGTAAACTCAGCAACAACCAAAAATAAACGTATTTTTCAGGACCCTGTCTTTCAAAGATAATTCATAATCCAAATCCATTGTAAAGGGTTTAAACACTGTTTCCCATGCTTGTTCAATGAACCATAAACAATGAATGAACATGCACCTGTGGAACGCTCATTAAGACACTAACAGCTTACAGACGGTAGGCAATTAAGGTCACATTTATGGAAACTTAGTAGAAAGGCCTCTTTAGTGTCCTGACTCTGAAAAACACCAAAAGAAAGATGCCCAGGGTCCCTGCTCATCTGCGTGAACGTGCCTTAGGCATGCTGCAAGGAGGATTGAGGACTGCAGATGTGGCCAGGGAAATAAATTGCAAGGTCCATACTGTGAGACGCCTAAGACAGCGCTACACGGAGACAGGACGGACAGCTGATCGTCCTCACAGTGGCAGACCACGTGTAACAACACCTGCGCAGGATCAGTACATCCGAAACATCACACCTGCGGGACAGGTACAGGGTGGCAACAACAACTGCCCGAGTTACACCTGGAACGTAGACCTGGAACGTACAAATCATCAGCAACAAAGTCGCCTATGGGCACAAACCCACCGTTGCTGGACCAGACAGTACTGGCAAAAAGTGCTCTTCACGGACGAGTTGCGGTTTGGTCTCACAAGGAGTTATGGTCGGATTCACGTTTTTCGTCGAAGGAATGAGTGTCACACCGAGGCCTGTACTCTGGAGCGGGATCGATTTGGAGGTGGTGGGTCGGATCAGAGAGTGAGGGCTAGGGCAATTCCCCCCCCCCCCCCCCCCCCAGAAATGTCCGGGAACTCGCAGGTACGTTTCTTGGAAGAGTGGGGTTCTCAGAGCAAGAACTGGCAAATCTGGTGCAGTCCATGAGGAGGAGATGCACTGCAGGACTTAATGCAGCTGGTGGCCACACCAGACTGTTACTTTTGATTTTGACCCCCTCTTTGTTAAGGGACACATTATTACATTTATGTTATTCACGTGTCTGTGGAACTTGTTCAGTTTATGTCTCAGTTGTTGAATCTTGTTATGTTCATACAAATATTTACACATTTCAAGTTTGCTGAAAATAAACGCAGTTGACAGTGAGAGGATGTTTCTTTTTTTGCTGAGTTTAGTTATACAGTACAGCAAATACACCATCACATTTTAGTAATTTAGAATATGCTCTTATCCAGAGTGGCTTACATTGGTGCATTAATCTTAAGATAGCTAGGTGAGACAACATATCGCAATTGTAGCAAGTACATTTTCCCTCAACAAAGTAGTTATCAGCAAAGTCAGTGTTAGTAGAAAAAGACAAGTGCATTACAGTGTTACAGCAAAGATATTGTAAAGCAATAGAGACGGAGCACTCATCACCCAGCACTACAACACTGGGACAGTCTCTGTCTTAATATGGCCACAGAGGGCAGGACCCTTCCTCCATGCTGGGAGGGGGAGGGGCAGGCATCGCCATAACATCGCTTAGCATAGCAATAGTAGCCGTAACATTGGCATCAGTAGTAGGTGAAGCAGCTTTAGCTACATCTGTAGCAGAGGTGCTAGCTGTTAGCCATCGCACTAAGAGAAGCAGAAGAGAGAAAAGTGGTAGCTGCAGTGACAGTGCTAGCCGAGGGAGATGAGGTAGCTAGCTGTAAGAGGAGAGGTAGCATTAGCAGTAGTATTAGCCGTAGCATTAGCCGTAGCTTTAGCAGGCAGGTTGTTTTTGGTCTTGATGACATTGCTGCAGTAGCGTGCCCACTTCCGTGCTGGCTGAGGTAGAACATAATAGGCAGGGGGTCTGAGGAAGAAGTTGGCCCATGGGTACCAACCACCAATAGTAATACCTGCTGTGCTGGTTTCAATGGCAACCCCGGTGTCAGTAGCAGTCCAGGCGGAGTAGCTGGCTGGGTCAAGTGATGGCTGGGTCAAGGCCAAATAGCTGGGGTTGGCTGGAGATGGTGTGGTAGAGTAGAGGCTTCCTGGGGGCATAACAGTCCCAGTAGAACCGAGTCCAGTCCCAGACCTAGGGTAAGCCTGTCCACGGCAGTCCATGTCTGAGTAGCCCATCTCTGGGTAGAGCAGAACTCCAGTGTAGCCAGGTCCACTTCCAGAAGAGACAGCTCCAGGGTAGGAAGTACCAGCTAGACCTGTTGTAACATAGCCTGCCTCTGGGTAGCCTGTTCCCCAGTTGCCCCCAGACCACCTTGCCTGTGGCTGTGACTGTGTGTTACTGGCGCTGGGGATAGGGTTAATGGAGGAGTTGGAAGTGAACTGACTAACACTGACAACTCCAGCGTAACCTGAACCAGGGTAGGTGTAACCAGGGTAGGTGTAACCAGCGTAGGTGTAACCAGGGTAGGTGTAACCAGGTAGAATCTCTGGGGGCTGTGGGTCAGTGGGGTTAGGGCTAGAGGAAATTGTAACCCCTCCAGTGTAACCCCCCTGGGCTAGTGTGGCATTGGTAGTGGGGGTATAACTCTGGAAGTTGGGGTTAGAGTTAGAGTTAGGGTTCTGGAAGTTGGGGTTAGAGTTAGGGTTCTGGAAGTTGGGGTTAGAGTTAGGGTTCTGGAAGTTGGGGTTAGAGTTAGGGTTCTGGAAGTTGGGGTTAGGTTTGAAGTTGGGGTTAGGCTTGGAGTTGGGAGTGAACTGTCGGCTCTCGTAGTTCCAGGGGTCTCTGTCCTCGGGTTCCTGTAGGGATAGCTTCCTTTTTAGCGGGTTGGGTAATGCCGCCACTATGGCGATGGCATGACCTTTTGAGTCACCCCTCATCTTCTCCCCTCCAGGGTTAGGGCCTGTTGCCCTGGTATGAGCCTCAGCGCTCTCTGCACTCTCTGGGGTGGTTAGGGCAGGAGGAAAGTGGGGGGAGCGCAACAAAGAGACAAAGTATTCCACAAATTGATCACAGTCTACGATGGAAGTCTTCTCCTTAACCCCAGAGGCGTAGACAGGATCTGGCTGGGGTGGAGGTGGAGGAGTGAGGCAGGGAGGGATGGCCGGGGGTTGGGGGGTCATGGGTTCGAGTGGGGGGGTCATGGGTCCGAGTGGGGGGGTCATGGGTCCGGTTCTTGCTGGGTGCAGGTGGGGGTAAGAGGTGTTGTTGGGAGGGTTGGCCTGGGTCTGGAGAGGTCTGACTGCTGAGGTTGGGTTGGGAGGTCTCTTGGTTGGTTGGCTGGACTGTTTGGGTAGTTGTTTGTTGACTAGGCAGGAAGGTTGGCTGGGTTTGACCTGGCTTAGGCTCGCCGCAGAAGTGGCTCTGGTGGGGGAGAATGCAGCGGGGGAGTAGGGGGAGAGCAGGGGGGGCTCAGAGGGACTAGCTCTGGGGGAGGCTTTGGAGGAACGGCTGGAGCTACGATTATGTCTCTTAGAGCGGGTGTGAGAGCGTGAGTGGTCAGAATGTCTGTTAGTGTGTTTTCGGTCACTGTGTCTGCGTTTGGTCCTGTCACTGTGCCCGTCTTTGGCTTTGTCAGTGCGTGTGAGGTCACTGTGTTTGCGAGTGTGTGTGCGGTTTCTGTGTGTGCGTTCACTGTGTGTGCGAGTAGGTTTAGCCTTTTCAGTATGTTTCTGAGACTCATTCTTGTCCGAATGTTTGTCAGTGAGCTTCTGGCTATTGGATAGTGTGTGTGTGGGTTTGCACAGTGTGTGAGTGGGTTTCATGCTAGAGGACTCTTTGGCAACAGTCAGGCTGTCGGCAGGGATACTGGAGGGCTTGGTGGCAGAATGGGGAATGAGTTTGGGTCTAGTATATTCTGGGGCTGTTGAACTGGGTTTGGGGTGTGTGCGTGAAGGTTTAAGTTTAGTTTGAGAGTCAGAGTGTGTGTTTGTGAGTTTCGGCTTAGTGTTGGATTGTGTGGGTGAGGGTGTGATGGTGTGTGTCTGGTTGACAGTGTGTGTTTCAGAAGACTTGGTGACTTCAGGAGATGATAGACAGATGACAGGGGCAGTGTGACCCTCAGGGGGGCTAGACACCTTTCTCTTCTTCACCTGCTGCTGACCCCTCACCTCTGACCCCTCAACGTTAGAACAACGTTTTCCTGAGAGACAGAGAAGGAGGGAGGGAGAAAGAGAGAGATCTACATTTAATTGAATAGAGTGAGAGATATACTTAATAAGGCCCAAAGTGTGGGATATGGCCAATATACCACGGCTAAGGGCTGTTCTTATGCACGACGCCACACATAGTGCCTGGATTCAGCCCTTAGCTGTGGAATATTGGCCATATACCACAAACCCCCGAAGTGCCTTATTGCTTTAGAAACTGGTTACCAACATAATTACAACAGCACAAATATTTGCTATGATATGATATACCAAGGCAATCAACATTCAGGGCTCGAACCACCCAGTTTATAATTACAGTATTATCATCATTTTCTGTAGCTTAACAGTAAGATAGTATTCAATTCACCCGTGTTTCTCCTACATCTCTGTGGCGGTAGGAATTGCCCCAAGGCCTGATGGGAGACCACCTGGCACTCCACAATCTCCTGCTTGACCACTATTGGTTCAGGTTTGCTGGTGACCATGGTGAGGAGTTCAGTCTGGTTCTGCTCTCTACAGATCTCCTGCAAACGGGATAGAGCTGGAGAGGGAGGGAGGGAGAGAGGTTTACAAACATATATTATGATAAATAGAGATGAAACTTAATAAGTATAGCCAGTTATAATTGTAATGGCTTAGCAGACAATAAGAAAAGAGTATCAGTATTTACCTGGCTGAAAGAGAAGGAATATAATATATATTGTTTACAGGAAAGTCATTTAACAATTTTAAATGAAGTTGTGTGGAAAAAGGATTGTGTGGTTGGGGGAGGTGGGCTTGTGAAATATACTTATTCCATGGGCAAAGCGGTGGTGATATTAATTAACAATCATTTTTATCCGAATGGACAAATTGTCCAGATTCTGCAAGGAAGATGGATTTCTTTAAATATGTCATTGGACCATAAACATATTTGGCTCATTAATCTAGTCGGTCCAAATAATGATGATCCACGCTTCTTTGAAAATATATATAATAATTTACCAAGCCTACAAGCAATACAAGACTCTATTATTATGGTGGGAGATTATAATTCAGTTTTAAATACTTCAATGGACCGTAAAGAAAACACTACAAACTATCACCCGAATGCACTTAAAGAAATCATGAATATATTGGATATACTGGAATATACTGACTCCATGATTTTTTCCCACATTTTGTTATGTTACATCCTTATTCTAAAATGTACTAAATATTTTTTTCCCCCTCATCAATCTACGCACAATACCCCATAACGACAAAGTAAAAACTGCTTTTTAGAAATGTTTGCAAATATCACATTTACATAAGTTTTCAGTCTTTTTACTCAGTACTTTGTTGAAGCACATTTGGCAGTGATTACACTGATGTTCAATCATGTTCAAGTCCAGGCTCTGGCTGGGCCACTCAAGGACATTCAGAGACCTGTCCTGAAGCCACTCCTGCGTTGTCTTGGCTTTGTGCTTGGGGTAGTTGTTCTGTTAGAAGGTGGACCTTCTCCCCAGTCTGAGGACCTGAGCGCTCTGGAGCAGGTTTTCATCAAGGATCTCTTTGTACTTTGCTCTCTCAGTATCTTTGCCTCGATCCTGACTAGTCTCCCAGTCCCTGCCGCTGAAAAACATCCCCACAGCATGATGCTGCCACCACCATGCTTCACCGTAGGGATGGTGCCAGGTTTCCTTTAGACATGACGCTTGGCATTCAGGCCACCCTACCATAAAGGCCTGATTGGTGGAGTGCTGCAGAGATGATTGTCCTTCTGGAAGGGTCTCCTATTTCCACAGAGGAACTCTGGAACTTTGTCAGAGTGACCATCGGGTTCTTGGTCACCTGCCTGACCAAGTCCCTTCTCCCCCCCCAAATTGCTCAGTTTGGCTGGGCGGCCAGCTCTAGGAAGAGTCTTGGTGGTTCCAAACTTCTTCCATTTAAGAATGATGGAGGCCACTGTGTTCTTGGGGACCTTCATTGCTGCAGAAATGTTTTGTATAGACAGATATGTGCCTTGACACAATGCTGTCTCGGAGCTCTACGGACAATTCCTTCGACCTCATGGCTTGGTTTTTGCTCTGACATGCACTGTCAACATCGGGACCTTATGCTGTATTGTGAATAGATTGATGAGGAACATTTTTTCATTTAATCCATGTTAGAATAAGGTAACGTAACAAAATGTGGAAAAAGTCTAGGAGTATGAATACTTTTCGAAAGCACTATATATGGGGGATACAACCCTTCCCTGTTCTGCAGGTTTTGCTCCGAAGAGACAGAATCATTAGTTCATTTGTTTTGATACTGTCCAAAAATAGCTTGTTTTTGGTCGCAGGTTCAGGAATGGATGAGGAATTGCACTATTTACCTGGAGCGAACTCTGCAGATAGCACTGCTGGGTGATTTGAAAAGTCATAGTCAATCTATCAATAATACTCTTAGATAAAATGTTTATTTTTATTTACAATCTGTAGAAACTATGAGAATAGAAAGGTTCAGAACTTTTGTGAAATATCACAGCACAGTTGAAAAAGATATCGTAAATAGAAAATCGGATGGTATTCAGAGATAGATGGGAGGGGTTGAGTGGAGCTGAAGGATGGGACTAAAAAGAACAAGATAACTCATGTAAAATATACTGTATCCGTAAAATGTACATACATACATACATACATATACACTGCGATGCAGTGCAGTGCCTTAGACACAGACCGACAGTGTCACCAGCAAGGTAGCCCCACACCATCACACCTCCTCCTCCATGGTGGGAACCACACATGGAGATCATCCGTTCACCTACTCTGTGTCTCACAAAGACACAGCGGTTGGAACCAAAAATCTCAAATTTGGACTTTCCACCAATGGACACCAGTAATGTCCATTGTTCATGTTTCTTGGCCCAAGCAAGTCTCTTCTTCTTATTGCTGTCCTTTAGTTGTGGTTTCTTTACAGCAATTCGACCATGAAGGCCTGATTCACGCAGTCTCCTCTGAACAGCTGATGTTGAGATGTGTCTATTACTTGAACTCTGTGAAGCATTTATTTGGGCTGCAATTTCTGAGGCTGGTAACTCTATGATAAGGGAATTTATATGTTTAAAGTAATGACTAAAGGATTCCATCCTGAAATCATATAATTGTATGAAATGTGTTAGTAGTCATAATTCCATAATATGTGTGACTAGACCATTGTGTTGCTGTGTAGTGGTGTAAGAGTTGAGAGAACAAAGAACAACAGGAAAGAGGCTCCTTCCAAGGTCCCTCTAACCTAGGGAGGGAGGGAGGGAATGGCATGGAACTGCCAGCTTGGTAGTGATAAACGAGGAATGTGGACTGTGGGGAAAGATACAGCCCGGATACTGTTTGTGTGTCTGTGTAAGTAGGTGTGTGTGTGTGGGGGGGGGGGGGGGTTATAAAATGACATGTCTTTGCACTTTTGACTTTAGAACGTTCTCTGAATAAGCCTTACGGAACTTTGCCTAATTATTATTAAACCCAGGGTCTTACAAACCTCGGGGATTGGTAAAAGCTTAAATAATTGTTTAGTTATCATCATTGGGATTGAAAATTCTCGTGACGCTCTTATGAACTTATCCTCTGCAGCAGAGGTAACTCTGGGTCTTCCTTTCCTGTGGTGGTCCTCATGTGAGCCAGTTTTATCATAGCGCTTGATGGTTTTTGCGACTGCACTTGAAGAAACTTTCAAAGTTGACATTTTCAGTATTGACTGACCTTCATGTCTTAAAGTAATGACGGACTGTCGTTTCTCTTTGCTTATTTGAGCTGTTCTTGCCATAATATGGACTTGGTCTTTTGCCAAATAGGGCCATCTTCTGTATACCATCCCTACCATGTCACAACACCACTAATTGTCTCAAACGCATTAGGAAGGGAACAAATTCCACAAATGTACTTTTTATAAAGCACACGAATGCCTTTCAATTAATACCAGGTGACTACCTCATGAAGCTGGTTGAGAGAATGCCAAGAGTGTGCAAAGCTGTCATCAAGGCAAAAGCTGGCTACTTTGAAGAATCTCAAATATAAAATACATTTTGATTTGTTTAACACT
Source organism: Oncorhynchus mykiss (assembly GCF_057628025.1). Lineage (NCBI taxonomy): Eukaryota > Metazoa > Chordata > Actinopteri > Salmoniformes > Salmonidae > Oncorhynchus > Oncorhynchus mykiss. Next base: position 60,673,887 of record NC_143039.1, read on the forward strand.
TATTTGGTTACTACATGATTCCATATGTGTTACTTCATAATGTTGATGTCTTCACTATTATACTACAATGTAGAAAATAGCAAAAATAAAATAAAAACCCTGGAATGAGTAGGTGTGTCCAAACTTTTGGCTGAAGTGTTATACATGCAAAAAATATATATTGGGGATTGGAAATAATGCAGACAATTACATTGATGGAAGCCACAATATTAAAGCTGATCTACCCTCTTAAAAAAAAGGAAGAGAAGTGAGTGAGTGATTTAAATCTACAGGTTCCGAAGCAACATGCAGATAATCACACTAGTCCCAGATCACCCAGAAGTCTATCAACAATCACTCACCTTTATCAAACAGCATCCGTTTGATCTCGTCAAAGTCAGCAGGGGCCAGAATCACCTCCTGTAGCGTGCCAGGCTCATCATGGTTCTGCTCCTCCACCTCCTTAGCAATCTGCATCAGTCTGGACTGTTCTGCCAACCCTCGGGCTGGTACCACACCAAGGAAATACCACGGGTACCTCATTGTCTGGGCGTGGTGGGGAGAGACTAGCGGAGATTAGCTGATGTGTTGTGAGTGTACCTTAAATATTCATTTTTATATATCTTTTTTAACTTAGATTTTATTTCACTTTTCCAATATAAAAACAGAGCAGCAAAACAGAAATGCAGAAACAAAAGCAAAAAATAAAACAACTCATGCCATAAGGTAGGAACAGTACAATATATGAAAGCAATGATATTGGCTTTCACCAAGGTATACTTAATACCTGGTTTGTGAAAGCTTTCCATTTTTCCCATTTTCTTTCAAAAACTGTTTTTGTCTTAAGGCATATGTCAAACTTTCCATGGCATAGATTATTTTAATTATATTTCTGTTTAGTTGTGTCATTGTTCTACAATCACCATTTACGTGAGTATCTAGTGTGTGTATGGTTGAGTAAGAGGTGTGTACGTGTGTGTGCCTCACCAGGTACAGCTGTCGGTGTCTGTATTTGAGGACGTGGCTGATGAGTAGAGTTTTTTCAATTTTGCTGCCACACGACACACACAGGTAGAAGGACACCTGGCCCTCACTGCAACACTCTATCATTGCACTGAGACCTACACACACACACACACACACACACACACACACACACACACACACACACCGAGAGAATGACAAAGCCCTTACAGTACTGTGGCACACACCACACGCTCGCTCACATACACACGCACAGTGAATAAAGACTCACAGAGGTAGAAAGACAAAGGTACTAAACACTGTTATCTGAACACACTCCTGGGACACTGACCGACCAAAGGCAGGCTGTTGTTGACGGAGTCTCTCAGGTTCTTGGTGGGGTGAAGGGAGTTCTCTGTGGCCCCTCCTTTTCGTGTCACCTCTTGGCTGTGTCCTAGGACGGTCCCCTGGTACTCCACCTCACACACACCTGAGAGAACACACACATACAATCATCTATTTCTGTCACCACTGCAGTGAATTCTGTGTGTGTCTCTCGATCTCAGTCTCACCAGCCAGGTTCTGTACATCTGGGGAGAATTGGACTCTGTGTCCATACAGGGAATCTGACAGAGGAGAGGACTACAGTGGTTAATAAATACGTAATAACCCAAAAACAGAACTATGTAAGTACCAGCTTGTAATTACAACTAAGTTACTATGTCTTTGACCACACTGTGTTGTTACATTGGTCAGTAGAAACTCATGCTTCCTACCCTTTAAGGGGTCCACCTCAGGCTGGGTATGAGGATGGGGCTGAGGTTCCACCTTGGGGTCCACAGGCTCCTGTTTGACAATGACTGGAGGAAGAGAGGTTGAAACCTCACTAACCTCCATTGCTCTAACCAATACAGTAATTACATACTTTATATCACTGTAAACTCTGACCAATACAGTAGCCACCAATCCAAGTAAGAGTACCATGTTGAACAATTGTAAACAATCTCCTCCCTCCTTCTCTCACCTGTGTTGTCTTGGTCCAGATGTGGTTCTGAGGAGTTCTGTGGCATCCAGGCTCTTTTTGGCTCAGTGTTCTGTGGTGTCTGGAATTTTATTGGGTCAGAATTCTTTGGCGTCTTGGCTCTGATTGGCGCAATGTTCTGTGGTGTCTGGTCTCTGATTGGCTCAGAATTATGTGGTGTCTTGGCTCTTATTGGCTCAGGGACCATCTCTGTTCTCTCTGACCTCTGGCTCCACTGGGGCTGATCCGGGTTCTGATTATCTGGCCGTCTGTCTGCGGTCTGTATGCACTGGCCTGACTCCAGCTGATCTCCAGTCAGCTTACCAGCCACTGTATCTGCTGTCTGCAGGGGGTGATGCGGCTCAATCTGATCCATGGTCAGTTTATCCATCACTCTGTAGTTCTGGTCAAAGCCCTGCTCTGTTGCTGGGTCAGGACCAACTGGGGGAAAAAGCTGATGTCTGCTTGCTGTGTGTAGACACAGGGCATTCTGATTCTGTTCCTGCAGCATGTACATGGCTACACACACACACACACACACACACACACACACAACAAAAAAAAAAATCAGTCAGCAGATCATCAAATACAATACAATCAAATACACGTCACAAACCCACCAACGCACAGACATAGGCACACACACACCTTCGTAGAATGGAGCTGACTGCACAAGGTTATACCACATCTGATCCAGCAGCATCACCTAGGCAACACAATGGAGACAGGTACATTATGATCTATGAGTCCCATTCCAGTCTGCTGTGGCATCACAGATCGACAGACAAGTGTGGTTAGAAAATCCTGTAGTTCGGTCTTTTCTTACACAAATGGATAGAGGCTTGACTACCACAAAAACCAACAGTAGGCTTAAAAATAGCCTTTTCCCTGTCCAGAACCGTGAACCCTAACCTCTAAAGCCTAATGTATACCTTATGTATGCAAGATACGCAAAATGATCTCCATTTTGCGTAGCTAATTGTAGTTCTTATGTTGCGTTCTGTGTAGGGTAAAAATCAGCCTTAACCTTGACCACATCTACACCCTAAACCATTCAATGACCCTGTGTTGACCAGCCACTGACCCCTGAACCCGAAGGTTTCCATGTTTACCTGTGCATCTAGATCCATCTCCAGTTGTGACAGTGCTGAAGCAACCTTCCTGAGGAGCTGTGGACTCGGAGGCTGCTGCTGCTCTCTCAACCAATCACAGCGCATAGGACTATACTGGGAAAACTAAGAACACATTCACATATTACACACACACACACACACACACACACACACACACACACACACACACACACACACACACACACACACACACACACACACACACACACACACACACACACACACACACACACACACACACACACACACACACTTTCGTAGTTGCTAGTGATGTCACTCACCATGTAGCACTGCTGGTGTTGCGCGCTGATGATGTGTTCACAGATGTGTGTACTGGAGAGAGTCTCAGCACAGCTCACACACATGAAAAACGTAGCCTGGGAGATGCCTCTACACTCCACCACACTGCCCAGACCTGGAACACACACACAATATTTTCCAGGTATTTTACAAACATTCCATCTCTTAATGGCAAAACGAGAAGTGTCATTCTGTGTCTTCAGATATTCAGTTTCTTGGCAATTTCTCGCATGGAATAGCCTTCATTTCTCAGAACAAGAATAGACTGACGAGTTTCAGAAGAAAGTCTTTGTTTCTTTGTTTCTGGCCATTTTGAGCCTGCAATCGAACCCACAAATGCTGATGCTCCAGATACTCAACTACTCTGAAGGCCAGTTTTATTGCTTCTTAATTCAGCACAACAGTTTTCAGCTGTGCTAACATAATTGCAAAAGGGTTTTCTAATGATCAAATAGCCTTTTAAAATGATAAACTTGGATTAGCTAACACAATGTGTCATCGGAACACAGGAGTGATGGTTGCTGATAATGGGAGAAAAAACAAAATCAGCCGTTTCCAGCTACAGTAGTCATTTACAACATTAACAATGTCTACACTGTATTTCTGATCAATTTGATGTTATTTACTGGACATTATTCTTTGCTTTTCTTTCAAAAACAAGGACATTTCTAAGTGACCACAAACTTTTGAACGGTAGTGTACATTGTAATATTGTTCTATGGTGGTATTAAACATTTTGTATTGTGGATATGTAGTGGTGTAATAATGTTATATGATGTACTGTTTTATATTTTATGTAATGTAAGTGCCTTATTAATATGTTTGGACCCCAGGAAGAGTAGCTGCTGCGTGGCAACAGCTAATTGGGATCCTTAATAAATACCAATAGTTTGTGACAGAACTATTGGTAAATTTGAAAATGCAATGGAAACACATTGAACTTTTGATTTTTAGTCGGTACATGAAAACTTAAGCAAAAAAAAAATCTGTCGCCAATTTAATGCACAACCCAATTTCGAAGTTGCACCTTGTGTATTTTACTATTCTAACTCTCAACATTATGTTATTTGAGAGGGAGGGTTCTTCAACATCTTAAAGAACAATCTGGCCTTAATGGCAATGTACTCTTATAATCTCCAGAAGAGGACTGGCCACCCTTCAGAGCTTGGTTCCTCTCTAGGTTTCTGCCTTTCTAGGGAGTTTTTCCTAGCCACCGTGCTTCTCCACCTGCATTGCTTGCTGTTTGAGGTTTTAGGCTGGGTTTCTGTATAGCACTTTGACATTGGCTGATGTAAAATGGGTTTATAAATACATTTGATTGATTGATGGGGCCCCTAGCGGCCTGGGGCCCCAAGCGACTGCTTATGTCGCTTATGCCTGGAGCTGGCACTGTTGCAATGGTATGTAGGAGAATGTGTCGCTCGCAACCATTTCTGCTAGAATTTCATCCAGTGCTTGCATTGGCTTGAGGTAAGACTGCATCTTGCGTTGGCTTGAGCTAAGCCTGTACTTACTGAAGCCCCCACTACTCTCTCTGCACTTGTCTCGCATGTGTAGGCCTCCATGTCAGATCAATCTACTTGTCGAACCGCCTGTAGGCTACACTTTATTCTCCCCTTGCAGATTTAGCATTCTGCCTTGGTGGCATTCGTTTAAGTGAAGCTCTGCTACACATCTGACATTTTCTAAATGAATAAAAGTAGTTACCCTACTGGAAGCTCAAAAGTTGTAGACTATTTTGTTACCGTAGGCCTACTAACTGCATTTCAAGGTTGAAACTGCGTGTACAGTTTCAGCATAAACAATACAATAGGCCTTTACAACAGCACATACTCTCACACACACTGAGCATTGATTGATCATGCAGATAGCAGAGCAGAGAAGGATTTTGACATTGCATATAACAGTTCCATTTTAAGTCATCCTGTTCATAGAAATCATTTATTTTAATATACCCGTTTCTCGCAGTTATTTATCCAGGGAAACTGTAGTGGGTTTGGGGCGGGAAATCTCTGTAACCTGATCCCTGTTAAACCCTAACACACAATCGGAGAGATCGCTCTACATTCTACCAAACATCTTAGTTCTGGAGCACGCACGCACACACACACAACTGACCTATGATCGGTTCTGTGTTGTGAAGGCCCTTCACTTTCAGGTATTTGGACAGGTGGCTGGGGCCGACAACCCTCTTTGCTGTGAGTGACACACCAGACAATCAAATCAACACCAAGTATTATTAGTGACACATCATTCAGCCTATAAACACCAAGTATTCCTCAGAAAAACACAGTCAATCAACACATCCATTGTCACAAGAAGCCTTCTCTCACCTGCGGGTGTGTCCGGCAGCAGATACACCTGTGGAACACTGAGCCAGCTTGCTGGGGCCTGCTCGAAGTGTGTGTGTTCACTGTGCTGATGTGTGTGTTCACTGTGATGATGTGTGTGTTCTTGGTCTTCGTCCAGTTCTCCCTCAGAGTAGTCCGCCTGTCTGCCTCCCTCGGAGTAGTCCGCCTGTCTGCCTCCCTCGGAGTAGTCCGCCTGTCTGCCTCCCTCGGAGTAGTCCGCCTGTCTGCCTCCCTCGGAGTAGTCCGCCTGTCTGCCTCCCTCGGAGTAGTCCGCCTGTCTGCCTCCCTCGGAGTAGTCCGCCTGTCTGTCTCCCTCGGAGTAGTCCGCCCGTCTGCCTCCCTCGGAGTAGTCCGCCCGTCTGCCTCCCTCGGAGTAGTCCGCCTGTCTGCCTCCCTCGGAGTAGTCCGCCTGTCTGCCTCCCTCTGAGTAGTCCGCCTGTCTGTCTCCCTCGGAGTAGTCCGCCTGTCTGCCTCCCTCGGAGTAGTCCGCCCGTCTGCCTCCCTCGGAGTAGTCCGCCCGTCTGCCTCCCTCGGAGTAGACCGCCCGTCTGCCTCCCTCGGAGTAGTCCGCCCGTCTGCCTCCCTCGGAGTAGTCCGCCAGTCTGCCTCCCTCGGAGTAGTCCGCCCGTCTGCCTCCCTCGGAGTAGTCCGCCAGTCTGCCTCCCTCGGAGTAGTCCGCCAGTCTGCCTCCCTCGGAGTAGTCCGCCCGTCTGCCTCCCTCGGAGTAGTCCGCCCGTCTGCCTCCCTCTGAGCAGACTGCCCGTCTGTCTCTCTCTGAGTAGTCTGCCCGTCTGTCTCTCTCTGAGTAGTCTGCCCATCTGTCTCTCTCTGAGTAGTCTGCCCGTCTGTCTCTCTCTGAGTAGTCTGCTCGTCTGTCTCTCTCTGAGTAGTCTGCCCGTCTGTCTCTCTCTGAGTATTCTAGATGAGTCTGTCGGTTTCTCTCAGTGTATGCAGTCTGTCGGTCTCTCGCTGAGTATTCAATCTGTCTGTCTCTGTCCGAGTATTCCAGAAGAGTGTGTCTGTCTGGTATTTCTAGAAGCGTCTGCGTCTCTCTGCATTCTGGGCTCTTCCTCTCCCACCACTCTGGACTCAGAGAAGTCTCCCAGTCCTTCAAATGTGTTGAACTCCTCAGAGCTGAGAGAGGTGCAGGAACAGGGACAGAGACAGGGGAGGGGTGTGTCGTCTTCTCTGTGGACAACGAGGGGGTGTGGGATGGTATGGAGGAAGAGAGGGTGGGTGAGGTAGATAGGACAACTGTGGAAAGAGAGGTAGAAAAGGGGTTTGAGGGAGAGAGGGAGGGAGGGTTTGAGGAAGAGAGGGGGATAGGGTGAGGCGTAGAGAGTGGGAGAGGGATGGAAGTAAGGGATGGCTGATCCTGGAGGAACGGGGAAGGTACTTGTAGGGGTTCCTGGTCTTCTCCCAAAAACACTGGGGGGGAGCAGGCGAGAGCGAGAGAGAGAGAGAGAGAGAGAGAGAAGGGTGGAGAGAAAGAGCAACTTTATAACATGGCACTCAGGTAAAGAACCACACCCCTATGGACAGATAGAGATATTTCTGTGACTCACTTGAGATCTGAACCAGGAGCGTCTGGTCATTCTCCTCCTCTGATAGACTGACAGGGAGAGGACACACTCCCTCGGTCTCACGTGACTCTGCCCCACACATACCTGAGGGAGATGAAACGATGAGTGGAGACACAGCAGATGCCTTAACCTCAGTTAAGAACAGTTTCAGCTAAAATACAGCTTCAGTAGAACAATTTCAGCCAAAGAACAGTTTCAGCTAAATAAAAGTGTCACGACTCGCCTGTGAGGATCCAAAGATCAGGTTACAATGGATCAATGTCCACTAGACCGCTCTCACCCACAGAGGGGAGTAGGGATTGATGTGGGGGTTTTATGACACCTCACGCCAATCGTAAATTGTATTCAGCAGGGAACTCTTTTTGGTGATTGGAATGTTTTTGTTACAGAGACATTTTGCGGCCCAAAAACTTTAACTTACAAAAGTGAACACTGGGACAATATTTCTAAACAAGAGATGGTCTATGGAACATTAATGTCTATTTTGTGACAATTATATAACTAAAATATTGTAACTTGAAGAGATTTCACACTGTTTATGTCAAGTTTACATCCTTTACATTGTGTAGGAAATATCAAGAATGAAGATAATATTTTTGTTAAGACAGGAATGTGATTTTAGTTTTCTAACGAGATCTTAGTTTTGATGATATGTTGCCCTTTAAGTAGCCACGCCCTGAATGAGGTCAGAGAGCTTGTCAGCGTGATGGAACCGCCCTTTTCGACCAGAGTGCCTTAAAGGACTGACTAAGAAGTAACATACCATACCAGAAGATGTGAAACCGTTGTCCACACGTTGAACTCTCAACCTCAACACTAGATGAGGAAACGTGGAGTGTTAGCTACATGTGAGAAATGGTTGAAACAACACAAAGTGAAGAGAATAAACTCAGCAGACCACACCCGAAAATGAGCAGGCTGCAGCTGTCCGTGTAAAAGTGGTTCAAACTGACTATCCACAGGAGCTAAGAACAAGTTCTGAGCTCATTGGAGACCGGACAACTAAGAAGGACATTGTTACCTCTGGTGGACAATCAGAGCATGTAGAAGCGGAAAGCCCAACAAAACCCCATTTCAAGAAGTTTTGGTTTCAACAGAGATAGATGGCGAACAACGCCATTCAACGCGGAAATATATTCATTGCTTCTAATTCCAAAACAGGCAGTGGTTCGTGTGCAAGGTATATGATTAACGTGAAGACAGTCCTCGTAGGTATCCATTATAAATGTCCCATTTTCCCTCGCTCTCTATTTTCCCCAACTCCTTTCTCCATCTCTGTGAAATAGGCAGTCATATGTGGTCCGTCCACATATATATATAAATAATTCAATTAATTTGTGGAGTACTGAATGACGAGCAAAGGTTTGGGTTCTTGAAGATCCTAAATCAGGTAACAATTAAACATGGTTTGTTTTAATTAACCCCTTTTTACAGTCCTGTTCCATCGCTGCAACTCCCGTACGGACTCGGGAGATGCAAAGTTTGAGATCCGTACCTCACGACCCAGCCAAGCCGCACTGCTTCTTGACACAACGACCACTTAACCCGGAAGCCAGCCGCACCAATGTGTCAGAGGAAACACTGTACACCTGGCGACCGTGTCAACGTGCATTGTGCCTGGCCCGCTACAGGCGTCGCTAGTGCGCGATGGGACTGGAACATCCCTGCCGGCCAAATCCACCCCTAACCCGGACGACGCTGGGCCAAATGTTATTTGTCACATGCGCTGAATACAACAAGCGTAGACTTTCAGTGAAATGCTTACTTACAAGCCCTTGACCAACAGTGCAGTTAAAGAAGAGTTAAGAAAATATTTACCAAGTAGAAACAAAAGTAACACAATAAGAATAACAATATTGAGGTGATATACAGGGGGCACTGGTGGTACAGAGTCAGTGTGCGGGGGTACAGGTTAGGTAATTTGTACATGTAGGTGGGGGTGAAGTGACTTGCATAGATAATAAACAGCAAGTAGCAGTAGTGTACAAAAAGGAGGTGGGGGGGGGTCAATGTAAATTGTCCGATGGCGATTTTATTAATTGTTCAGCAGTCTTATGGCTTGGGTGTAGAAGGAGCCTCTTGGTCCTAGACTTGGCGCTCTGGTTACGCTTTCCGTGCAGTAGCAGAGAAAACAGTCTATAACTTGGGTGACTGGAGTCTCACAATTTTATGGGCTTTCCTCTGACACCGCCTATTATATAGGTCGTGGTTGGCAGGAAGCTTGGCCCCAGTGATGTACTTGGCTGTACGCACTACCCTCTGTAGTACCCTACGGTCAGATGCCGAGCAGTTGCCATACCAGGCGGTGATGCAACCGGTTAGGATGCTCTCGATGGTGCAGCTCTAGAACTTTTTGAGGATCTTGAGACCCATGCCAAATCTTTTCAGTGTCCCGAGGGGGAAAAGGTTTTGTCGTGCCCTCTTCACTACTGTCTTGGTATGTTTGGACCATGACAGTTCGTTGGTGATGTGGACACCCACTCAACTACAGCCCCGTCAATGTTAATGGGGGCCTGTTCGGCCCGCCTTTTCCTGTAGTCCACGAGCAGCTCCTTAGTCTTGCTCACATTGAGGGAGAGGTTGTTGTCCTGGCACCACACTGCCCAGTTCTATGATCTTCTCCCTATAGGCCGTCTCATTGTTGTCGGTGATCAGGCCTACCACTATCGTGTCATGAGCAAACTTTATGATGGTGTTCGAGTCATGTTTGGCCACACAGTTGTGGGTGAACAAGGAATACAGGAGGGGAGTAAGTACACACCCCTGAGGGGCTCTAGTGTTAAGGATCAGCGTGGCAGACGTGTTGTTGCCTACTCTTACCACCTGGGGACGGCCCGTCAGGAAGTCCAGGATCCAGAGGGAGGTGTTTAGTCCCAGAGTCCTTAGCTTAGTGATGAGCTTTGTGGGCACAATGGTGTTGAACACTGAGCTGTGGTCAATGAACAGCATTCTCACATAGGTGTTCCTTTTGTCCAGGTGAGAAAGGGCAGTGTGGAGTGCAATTGAGATCATCTGTGGGTCTGTTGGGGCGGTATTTGAATTGGAATGGGTCTAGGGTGTCCGGGAGGATACTGTTGATGTGAGCCATGACTAGCCTTACAATGCACTTCATGGCTACCGACGTGAGTGCCAAGGGGCAGTAATCATTTAGGCAGGTTACCTTCGCATCCTTGGGCACGGGGACTATGGTGGTCTGCTTGAAACATGTAGATATTACAGACTCGGCCAGGGAGATGCTGAAAATGTCAGTGAACATGTCAGTTGGTCCGCGCACGCTTTGAGTACACGTCCTGGTAATCCATCTGGCCCAGCGGCTTTGTGAATGTTGACCTGTTTAAAGGTTTTGTTCACATCGGCTAAGCTACCAAGAGCGTTATCACACAGTCATCTAGGACAGCTGGTGCTCTCGTACATGCTTCAAGTGTTGCTTTCCTTGAAGCGAGCATAAAAGGCTTTTAGCTCGTCTGGTTGCTCACGTCATTGGGCAGCTCACGTGTGGGTTTTCCTTTGTAGTCTGTAATAGTTTTCAAGCCCTGCCACATCCGACAAGCGTCAGAACCGGTGTAGTAGGATTCAATCTTAATCCTGTATTGACGCTTTGCTTGTTTAATGGTTTGTCGGAGGGCATAGCGGGATTTTTTCTAAGCGCTCCTTGAAAGCGGCAGTTCTAGCCTTTAGCTCGGTGCGGATGTTGCCTGTAATCCATGGGATATATACGTACAGTCATTGTGGGGATGACGTCGTCGATGCACTTATTGATGAAGCCGATGACTGAGGTGGTGTACTCCTCAATGCCATTGGATGAATCCTGTTACATATTCCAGTCTGTGCTAGTAAAACAGTCATGTAGTGTAGCATCCGAGTCATCTGATCACTTCCCTATTGAGCGAGTCACTGGTACTTCCTGCTTTAGTTTTCGCTTGTAAGCAGGAATCAGGAGGATAGAATTATGGTCAGATTTGTCAAATGGAGGGCGGTGGAGAGCTTTGTATGCATCTCTGTGTGTGGAGTAAAGGTGTTCTAGGATTTTTTTTTCTCTGGTTGCACGTGACATGCTGGTAAAAATTTGGTAAAACTGATTTAAGTTTGCCTGAATTAAAGTCCCGCGCCACTAACAGTCATCAGATTCATTTAAATCAAGTCACAACAAAAGTTGACACCAGAATCTGTGAACCCACTTTTATGTTCTCGGCACGATTCGTAGAGAATAAAGGGGCTGTGCTTTTACTGGTTGGTTCTCCTTTATGTATCTCATGCCAACACCCACACACCCTAGTGCTGCCCCCCACAGTTTCAGTACAACAGTTTCAGCTAAAGAACAGTTTCAACAACAGGAATACAACTTCAGGTGATTGACCTCAGTTTCTCCTCTAAGGAGTCAGATATTACGCGTTCTGCTGAAACTCTAGCCCCAGATGGCTTATACTTACCTTGAGCTGGACATTGGGCTGCATCGAGATTGGACAAGGGAGCTGTCTGTCTCAGATCCTCTGGGTTGTGATTGGTCGAGGGAGCTGTGTGCCTCAGATCGCATGGCTCTTGTTGCCGTCTGATGATGGCTTGCAGTTTACTGACACCTGTGGATCAAGACCACAATAACAACCATATATCAACCACATTAATTAAAAGTAAGATTAACCCATTTAGAATGTTATTTTGTTCATCTCTGAGCGATGTTCTATCGATTCCTGGGGTCATTTCATGTGTATCTGAGCTATTGCAGTTCACGCAGGCAGAAATACAACTTGTCATACTGTCTGTATTTCTGCCTGCTTGAAAGGCAATAGCCCAGATACATATGAAAACATGACCCCTCAAACCGATACAACATCGCCCAGAAATGCACAAAAAACAATATAATATTCAAAATGGGGTGGATTTTTCCTCTGTCCAAGCTTACCTTCCTCCACAGGAAAGGACAACAGCTCTTTGTACTCATCAGCTTCCACTTCTATCTTCTGTTACACAGAGAGAGAACATCAGCAAATGTGAGTTTGGAGCTAGTGTGAGTTTGGTCCTGGTCGAACGTGTGAGTTTGGTGCTAGCAGAGCATGTGCGTTTGGTGCTAGCAAAGCGTGTGCGTTTGGTGCTAGCAGAGCGTGTGCGTTTGGTGCTAGCAGAGCGTGTGCGTTTGGTGCTAGCAGAGCGTGTGCGTTTGGTGCTAGTGGGAGTTTATGTGTGTCTGTGGGGCCTAAAATAGTTTGAGTTTAATTTATAGGAAAGAGGCACACAATTTTCCTGTAACAGTACGCAACAGTCAACAGGGTTCATCATGCTTTGTGACACAGAGACAACCTGACTGACGCAGGAAGCAGGCCCCAACGAACGAAGCACAGACAACTTCCACCCTGACAATTGTAAACTTTCAGTGTGCGTGTTGACCTGCATGCCCATTCCTGCGTCTCTGTCGACCTTCTCCAGGTGAACGGCCATTTTGAACAGCTTCTTCTCCATCTCTACCGGGCTGGAGGTCCAACCAGGGTATTTCAACCTCTACAAAAGACAACAAACGAAATTGAATGCATGTCAAACATCCCCCAAATAAATGGTTATTGATTGACATCCCTGTAATGATGCACACCTTTCTAAATAAAAAGATAGACTTAAAAACACACGCACCACATAGTTGTGTCGGTGGCTGAGGCTGGTCATGTGATCAGCAATAGCGTGTTTCATCCTGACAGAACATAGCTGACAGTAGTAATGTTTCCTTCTCCTGTGGGACACCTGGACCAGGAAGTTCACACCTACACACACACACACACACACACACGTATCAACACCCACGCACAGGTCACTTCAAAATAGTATTACGGTCCAAACTTGAGATACTGTCCAAACTGAGAGACTGCTGAACCAACCAACGGCAGCCTTGATAACAGGAATACTGACCAACCACAGGTTTGCTCCTCCTCTTGTTCCTCTTTTCTCTTCTAGGGGGCTGAGACGGTACTGTGGAGTCAACCGGTTCCTCTTTCACAGTGAGAGGAGGTGAGCCGTTCTGGCTCTGCTGGGCAGTCCCTGAAACACACACAAAACCATTCACAGGAGGTGAGTGTGTGTATGTTTGTGTGTGCATGTGTGTATTTGTGTGTGCGTGCGTGCGTGCGTCTTACCTTCAGTATTGGTAGTGGTTGTGTCTCCAGCAGCAGGTTCTCTCTTTACCACCTTCATAACAGAACAGATCATATGATTGATGTACTTTTGATTGATTGATTGGTTGACTAATTCATTATTTGATGGAGGAGTTGGCTGTGGGTTGTCCTGTTCCCTCCTGTGTCTCCAGTTCAGTGTATTGAGGGCAGTGATCAGACAGATATTGATTTTGAAGGGTTTTAACCATATAGTCTGTTAAAGGAGCAATCTGCAGTTGCTACACTACATCCATTTTTGGACTTAAAAAATTATGATATTGATTCTTGAAGAATAGAACTCATAAACACCTCATGAACACCTGCTGTACCCATCAGAACCCAAACTCTAACATGCTGCCCACATCGCTCGCGTCACAAAATAGATGTCACAAAATAAATGTACACAAATGTTATTCAATCATTGCACCTACACTGTCCGTGCACGTCAACGAGCATCTGCGTAGCCAGGCGCTAAAATAGAATTCGATTCTATTTGTGACGCTTGACGCGCTGCAAGTCCTGCCTCTCCCATCTCCTCATTGGTTTTTAGGAGCATATACCCACGTGGGTGATTGAAAGATGAACTGAGGTCCACACTCCAGTGCAGTTGGTGGTGGTAATGCACCTTAAAGTTGGTTGGAAACCGCCATATAAACTCCAAAGAAGAAGAAGAAGCCTGAAGGAGGAGAGATTACTAGAAACTAACTAGGTTTACCTTTTTATCTGTGGATTAATTGTCGAAGTAGAGAACCTTGTGCATTTCAGGTCAAATAACAACCCGATGATTATATCCCAGGACAAATTTGCTAGAATCAGCAAGCTAGGTAGCTAAATGTCCATAAATGTTTAATGCTTTTTGACCTGTTCCCAAATTAATGTAGTTGGTTCAGAGTTAATTTTGATATTTCAACCTGTGTATCCTGATCGCGTCTGGTGTAGGTGGACAAAATCAACATGCGTGAGCGGTCTGGTCAGCACGTACTCCAATGTTTTTAAGCAAAATAAAGTAAACAAACATGATTAAAACCATAACTTTTGATACCATAGATGGTCAGTCCTTGTCTATGAATTTGAGAGTGGGTACATTTCTCAAGCGCCACCCCTCAGCTTTTTACCAAAACATTGGTGCGGTGAACCACTTCGTTACTGTTTCAGCTATGGATTGGCCCTTTAACCATACAGTCTGTTTAAACCATATAAACCATAAGGTCTGTAAAAATAAATCATTTAAAAAAGTATGTTTTAACCATAATGCAGTTTACACACCAGAAGTACCTTGAAATCCTTGTGGGTTACCCAGTATGTTAGAGGCACACCAGTCAACCCTGAAGACCCTAGGGCCCTTTGCAATGTAACTGCAAGGCCTTGTGAGCCTGTTAAACCACCATACGTTACGGTCCAAGTTGTTATCTGGGGGAATGTCAAAGTTAGAATGACTGACCCCCTTCCCCCAATACGGCAAGAAACATCTGGCATTCATTTACATTTGGCTGGTCCATCGAGATTTATGATTGTTTATGCATAGATTCCACAGGATGCAGGGAGGCAGACTCTCCTATATACACTGCTGTTTGGTTTTATTGACGTGTATTGTTTGTATGCTTCCCAGCTTTATTAAAATCTAACATTTTATTCAAGTGTTTGTTGTTCTCAATATCTTAAAAACCGTCAAGACTCAGAACCCTACAATTAGATGATTATAGTTATAGTTTATCGTGGGTTGTCCCGTTCCCTTTGGTGTTTTCAGTTCAGTGTATTGATAAGGGCAGTGATCAAACAGATATTGATTAGATGATTATAGGTTATTAATTACCGTGAGCTGTCCTAGTCCCTCCTGTGCCTCCAGTTCTGCAGCTCTCACTCTCAGCTCCTCATGAAGAGGCCCCGCCTTCACCGTCAGCTCTGGGCTCACTGGCCAATCAGCAGCCAGCTCAGGGTACACTAGTTTCTATGACAACACAGTCCAGTGGGAAATGTCACTTACTGAGTTCAGTATGTATGGAGCTTGAACATGAAACACAAATCAGACCTGGGTCAGAAATCAGCTCCAGTCTTTGAAAGTACAATACATGACCAAAAGTATGTGGACACCTGCTCGAGGAACATCTCATTCCAAAATCATGGGCATTATTATGGATTTGGTCCCCCCTTTGCTGCTATAACAGCCTCCACTCTTCTGTGAAGGCTTTCCACTAGATGTTGGAACATTTCTGCGAAGACTTGCTACCATTCAGCCACAAGAGCGTTAGTGAGGTCAGGCACTGATGTTTGCCGATAAGGCCTAGTTTGCAGTCGGCATTCCAATTCATCCCAAAGGTCTTCAATGGGGTTGAGGTCAAGGCTCTATGCAGGCCAGTAAAGTTCTCCACACTGATCTCAACAAACCATTTCTGTATGGACCTCCCTTTGTGCAAAGTTGGCATTATCATGCTGAAACAGGAAAGAGCCTTCCCCAAACTCTTGCCACAAAGTTGGAAGCACAGAATCAATCGTCAGTAGTGAGTGTTGCAACCGAGGACAGACGATTTTTACGCGCTACGCACCTTCAGCACTCGTCTGTCCTGTTCTGTGAGCTTGTGTTGCCTACCACTTCGCGGATGAGTTGTTGCTGCTCCTAGACGTTTCCACTTCACAATAACAGTCCTTGCATTTGACTGGGGCAGCTCTAGCAGGGCAGAAATTTTATGAACTGACTTGTTGGAAAGGTGGCATCCTAGGATGGTGCCACGTTGAAAGTCACTGAGTAAGGCCATTCTACTGCCAATGTTTGTCTATGGAGATTGCATGGCAGTGTGCTTGATTTTACAAACATGGTCAGCAACGGGTGTGGCTGAAATGTCAGAATCCATCCCATCCATGAAGGGTTGTCCACATACTTTAGTATATATAGTGTATTTTACCCAGGTCTGGACATAATGTAGTGTGTGTGTGTGCGTGCGTGCGTGTGGATGTAGTTTGTATGTAGTGTGTGTGTGCATGCGTGTGTATGTAGTTTGTATGTAGTGTGTGTGTGCATGTGCGTTTATGTAGTGTGTGTGCAGTCTGTAACCCACTATGTAGTGGTAGCGGTGTCGAGCAGAGATTAGGTGTCCAATGAGGGATGACGTAAACATCCTGTGAGAACAGCAGCGGCAGAGGAAGTAGTCACCATGTCTGTCTGGCAACTCTGTCAACATACTGACACCTGCAGGAGAGGGGGAGAGAGAGAGGAGGGAGGCAAAGAGATGAGAAACACAGATACTAATTTCTCATCAAAAGGTAACTATGAAGTGCACATTAAACAATAACACACACTTACCGATGACAGGCTGTGTCCTGGTGGAGGCATTCAGATAGGACCACAGAGCTGTAGAGGTCATGGTGGGGTTGCTGACCTCTGACACCTGGGGTGAGGGGTCAGGGCTGACCTGGGGTGAGGGGTCAGGGGGTTTAGGGCTGACCAACAGTCGGGGGTCAGGTGAAGGGTCACCATTTATGACCTGCATTACAATGTTCAGGCCTGGAGAGACGAACCAACACACGGTTGAAAATATTAAATTATTCACAGACAGTAGTTATAGGCAAATAGTTATAAAAGTCCCAGTAACATTATTATTGACTCACCAATGGCAAAGGATCTTTCTGCAACAAAATTGTAAGTGTCTGCATCCAACTCCGTTACCTACACACACACACAAAGACAGGTAAGCGCCAACACACGCATGCACACACATTAGTGATGCACGGGTTGACTCATAACCCGCAGTATAACCGCGGGGCGGACGGGTTTAGGGTCATTAAATATTGTATGGATAAAGGGCGGGTTGAATAAGCAGAAAACAATTCCTTAAAAAATCCATAAATGTATAATTTACATTTTTGTCATTTAGCAGACGCTCTTCTCCAGAGACTTACAGGAGCAATTAGGGTTAAGTGCCTTGCTCAAGGGCACACTGACAGATTTTTCACCAAGTCAGCTCAGGGGTTCAAACCAGCAACCTTTCAGTTACTGCCCAAAACTCTTAACCACTAGGCTATCTGAGTGTATTATTTAATGTGCACTTCATAGTTACCTTTTGATGAGAAATTAGTGTGTGTTTATCATCTCTCTCTTTGCCTCATTAGTGCATAAGCCTACGCTTTAGGGCCTAACTGTGTACACGCCAAATAGCCTACATGCTAATCACCAAAGGCTTTTGGGAACGGGCAGAAAAAGTTTACGTCAATCCACGGAGGCAAAAAGGACAATGTCGGAGTGAGACAATGTCGGAGTTTAATTCAATAAGAGAAAAGCTGTGAAAGGAGTGTTGAGAATAAAGAGAAGTAAGGGCCAGAAAAGTCATGTTTGAGGAAGATTTGGTGAAGTTGTAACGGAGAATGATAGTGTGATGCGTGATGATTGTGAGGCGCTATACAAGACAGGGACTTCAAATAGGCCTATGGCATGTCAAGGGAACTGTAGCCTACTGTTCAGACGGGTTAAATGGAAACTGAAATCTGGACACTGTCTGTAGGTCTATAACCACTCACATAATCTTAACATTTTAAAATGCTACAATGTAGGCAACATTTTAACTCAGGAACAGGAGTTCCTTTCAGCATCAGTTACAGTGCCTTGCGAAAGTATTCGGCCCCCTTGAACTTTGCGACCTTTTGCCACATTTCAGGCTTCAAACATAAAGATATAAAACTATATTTTTTTGTGAAGAATCAACAACAAGTGGGACACAATCATGAAGTGGAACGACATTTATTGGATATTTCAAACTTTTTTAACAAATCAAAAACTGAAAAATTGGGCGTGCAAAATTATTCAGCCCCCTTAAGTTAATACTTTGTAGCGCCACCTTTTGCTGCGATTACAGCTGTAAGTCGCTTGGGGTATGTCTCTATCAGTTTTGCACATCGAGAGACTGACATTTTTTCCCATTCCTCCTTGCAAAACAGCTCGAGCTCAGTGAGGTTGGATGGAGAGCATGTGAACAGCAGTTTTCAGTTCTTTCCACAGATTCAGGTCTGGACTTTGACTTGGCCATTCTAACACCTGGATATGTTTATTTTTGAACCATTCCATTGTAGATTTTGCTTTATGTTTTGGATCATTGTCTTGTTGGAAGACAAATCTCCGTCCCAGCCTCAGGTCTTTTGCAGACTCCATCAGGTTTTCTTCCAGAATGCTCCTGTATTTGGCTCCATCCATCTTCCCATCAATTTTAACCATCTTCCCTGTCCCTGCTGAAGAAAAGCAGGCCCAAACCATGATGCTGCCACCACCATGTTTGACAGTGGGGATGGTGTGTTCGGGGTGAGGAGCTGTGTTGCTTTTACGCCAAACATAACGTTTTGCATTGTTGCCAAAAAGTTCAATTTTGGTTTCATCTGACCAGAGCACCTTCTTCCACATGTTTGGTGTGTCTCCCAGGTGGCTTGTGGCAAACTTTAAACAACACTTTTTATGGATATCTTTAAGAAATGGCTTTCTTCTTGCCACTCTTCCATAAAGGCCAGATTTGTGCAATATACGACTCATTGTTGTCCTATGGACAGTCTCCCACCTCAGCTGTAGATCTCTGCAGGTCATCCAGAGTGATCATGGGCCTCTTGGCTGCATCTCTGATCAGTCTTCTCCTTGTATGAGCTGAAAGTTTAGAGGGACGGCCAGGTCTTGGTAGATTTGCAGTGGTCTGATACTCCTTCCATTTCAATATTAAATCGCTTGCACAGTGCTCCTTGGGATGTTTAAAGCTTGGGAAATCTTTTTGTATCCAAATCCGGCTTTAAACTTCTTCACAACAGTATCTCGAACTTGCCTGGAGTGTTCCTTGTTCTTCATGATGCTCTCTGCGCTTTTAACGGACCTCTGAGACTATCACAGTGCAGGTGCATTTATACGGAGACTTGATTACACACAGGTGGATTGTATTTATCATCATTAGTCATTTAGGTCAACATTGGATCATTCAGAGATCCTCACTGAACTTCTGGAGAGAGTTTGCTGCACTGAAAGTAAAGGGGCTGAATAATTTTGCACGCCCAATCTTTCAGTTTTGGATTTGTTAAAAAAGTTTGGAATATCCAATAAATGTCGTTCCACTTCATGATTGTGTCCCACTTGTTGTTGATTCTTCACAAAAAAATACAGTTTTATATCTTTATGTTTGAAGCCTGAAATGTGGCAAAAGGTCGCAAAGTTCAAGGGGGCCGAATACTTTCGCATGGCACTGTATATACCGTCTGTAGAAGTGCTATCTTGATCAGCATCATAAAAGATGATAGTATTTCAACCACATTAAATAATCATTCAAACTGAAATCTTAACAGAAACACGTTGGGTCGTTTTCACAGCTTTCTATTTCCTTACCACCGGTCATACTGATATAATTTGGACATCTTGCAAATAAAATCATTTTTAATTTTTTTTGTTATTGCATTTTCTCCCCGGTGTCTAAACGTCTTTGCTTCGCAAAAAAAGATGACAGAGAACTTTACCGATGTCAACTAGATGGAAGCATTCATTCTATTGATTTCTGACATTCTAGTGAGCAAGGGTTTATTAGTGTTCTAGGGCAACATATAATGACAGAGGTTGACTATCAAAATGTAGGAAATTATGAGCAGAAACACACACACACACACACACACACACACACACTGCTCAAAAAAATAAAGGGAACACTTAAACAACAGAGTGAAAGAGTGAAAGCTGGCGGTGCTTTCACTCTAGTGGTAGCATGAGACAGAGTCTACAACCCACACAAGTGGCTCAGGTAGTGCAGCTCATCCAGGATGGCACATCAATGTGAGCTGTGGCAAGAAGGTTTGCTGTGTCTGTCAGGGTAGTGTCCAGAGCATGAAGGCGCTACCAGGAGACAGGCCAGTACATCAGGAGACGTGGAGGAGGCCGTAGGAGGGCAACAACCCAGCAGCAGGACCGCTACCTCCGCCTTTGTGCAAGGAGGAGGGAGCACTGCCAGAGCCCTGCAAAATGACCTCCAGCAGGCCACAAATGTGCATTTGTCTGCTCAAACGGTCAGAAACAGACTCCATGAGGGTGGTATGAGGGCCCGATGTCCACAGGTGGGGGTTGTGCTTACAGCCCAACACCGTGCAGGATGTTTGTCATTTGCCAGAGAACACCAAGATTGGCAAATTCGCCACTGGCGCCCTGTGCTCTTCACAGATGAAAGCAGGTTCACACTGAGCACATGTGACAGACGTGACAGAGTCTGGAGACGCGGTGGAGAATGTTCTGCTGCCTGCAACATCCTCCAGCATGACCGGTTTGGCGGTGGGTCAGTCATGGTGTGGGGTGGCATTTCTTTGGGGGGCTGCACAGCCCTCCATGTGCTCGCCAGAGGTAGCCTGACTGCCATTAGGTACCGAGATGAGATCCTCAGACCCCTTTGTGAGACCATATGCTGGTGCGGTTGGCCCTGGGTTCCTCCTAATGCAAGACAATGCTAGACCTCATGTGGCTGGAGTGTGTCAGCAGTTCCTGCAAGAGGAAGGCATTGATGCTATGGACTGGCCCGCCCGTTCCCCAGACCTGAATCCAATTGAGCACATCTGGGACATCATGTCTCGCTCCATCCACAGACTGTCCAGGAGTTGACGGATGCTTTAGTCCAGGTCTGGGAGGAGATCCCTCAGGAGACCATCCGCCACCTCATCAGGAGCATGCCCAGGCGTTATAGGGAGGTCATACAGGCACGTGGAGGCCACACACACTACTGAGCCTCATTTTGACTTGTTTTAAGGACATTACATCAAAGTTGGATCAGCCTGTAGTGTGGTTTTCCACTTAAATTTTGAGTGTGACTCCAAATCCAGACCTCCATGGGTTGATAAATTTGATTTCCATTGATAATTTTTGTGTGATTTTGTTGTCAGCACATTCAACTATGTAAAGAAAAAAGTATTTAATAAGAATATTTCATTGATTCAGATCTAGGATGCGTTATTTTAGTGTTCCCTTTATTTTTTTGAGCAGTGTACATACATATAAATATATACACACACATATATACACACACATATACATATATATATACACACACACACACACACACACACACACACACACACACACACACACACACACACATACATAGATTTTTTAATTTTTTTTATTTAACCTTTATTTAACCAGGTAGGCAAGTTGAGAACAAGTTCTCATTTACAATTGCGACCTGGTCAAGATAAAGCAAAGCAGTTCGACATATACAACAACAGAGTTACACATGGAATAAAACAAACATACAGTCTATAATACAGTAGAAAAATAAGTCTATATACAATGTGAGCAAGTGAGGTGCGATAAGGGAGGTAAAGGCAAAAAAAGGCCATGGTGGCGAAGTAAATACAATATAGCAGGTAAAACACTGGAATGGTTGATTTGCAGTGGAAGAATGTGCAAAGTAGAGATAGAAATAATGGGGTGCAAAGGAGCAAAATAAATAAATAAATACAGTAGGGAAAGAGGTAGTTGTTTGGGCTAAATTATAGATGTGCTATGTACAGGTGCAGTAATCTGTGAGCTTCTCTGACAGCTGGTGCTTAAAGCTAGTGAGGGAGATAAGTGTTTCCAGTTTCAGAGATTTTTGTAGTTCGTTCCAGTCATTGGCAGCAGAGAACTGGAAGGAGAGGTGGCCAAAGGAAGAATTGGTTTTGGGGGTGACCAGGGAGATATACCTGCTGGAGAGCGTGCTACACGTGGGTGCTGCTATGGTGACCAGCGAGCTGAGATAAGGGGGGTAAAGTTTACCTAGCATGGTCTTGAAAATGACCTGGAGCCAGTGGGTTTGGCGACGAGTATGAAGCGAGGGCCAGCCAACGAGAGCATACAAGTCGCAGTGGTGGGTAGTATATGGTGCTTTGATGACAAAACAGATGGCACTGTGATAGACTGCATCTTATTTATTGAGTAGGGTATTGGAGGCTATTTTGTAAATGACATCGCCGAAGTCGAGGATTGGTAGGATGGTCAGTTTTACAAGGGTATGTTTGGCAGCATGAGTGAAGGATGCTTTGTTGCGAAATAGGAAGCCAATTCTAGATTAAACTTTGGATTAGTGATGTTTGATGTCAGTCTGGAAGGAGAGTTTACAGTCTATTTGTAGTTGTCAACATATTCTAAGTCAGAGTCGTCCAGAGTATTGATGTTGGACAGGCGGGCATGTGCAGGCAGCGATCGGTTGAAGAGCATGCATTTAGTTTTACTTGTATTCAAGAGCAATTGGAGGCCACGGAAGGAGAGTTGTATGGCATTGAAGCTCGCCTGGAGGGTTGTTAACACAGTACATACATATATATATATACACATATATAAATACACATATATACATACATACACACACACACACACACACACACACACATACACACACACACACACACACATATATATACACACACACACACACACATATACACACACACAGTTGAAGTCGGAAGTTTACATACTCTTAGGTTGGAGTCATAAAAACTTGTTTTTCAACCACTCCACAAATTTCTTGTTAAAAAACTATGGTTTTGGCAAGTCGGTTAGGACATCTACTTTGTGCATGACACAAGTACTTTTTCCAACAATTGTTTACAGACAGATTATTTCACTTATAATTCACTGTATCACAATTCCAGTGGGTCAGAAGTTTACATACACTAAGTTGACTGTGCCTTTAAACAGCTTGGAAAATTCCAGAAAATGATGTCGTGGCTTTAGAAGATTCTGTTAGGCTAATTGATATCATTTGAGTCAATTGGAGGTGTATCTGTGGATGTACTTCAAGGCCTACCTTCAAACTCAGTGTCTCTTTGCTTGACATCATGGGAAAATCAAAAGAAATCAAGACTCCACAAGTAGACCTCCACAAGTCTGGTTCATCCTTGGGAGCAATTTCCAAACGCCTGAAGGTACCGCGTTCATCTGTACAAACAATAGTACGTAACCGGCATACTGCTCAGGAAGGAGATGTGTTCTGTCTCCTAGAGTTGAACGTACTTTGGTGCGAAAAGTGCAAATCAATCCCAGAACAACAGCAAAGGACCTTGTGAAGATGCTGGAAGAAACAGGTACAAAATTATCTATAGCCACAGTAAAACGAGTCCTATGTAGACATAACCTGAAAGGCTGCTCAGCAACGAAGAAGCCACTGCGCCAAAAAAACCAGACTTACAGTTTGCCACTGCACATGGGGACAAAGATCTTACTTTTTGGAGAAATGTCCTCTGGTCTGCTGAAACAAAAATAGAACTGTTTGGCCATAATGACCATCGTTATGTTTGGAGGAAAAAGGGGGATGCTTGCAAGCCGAAGAACACCATCCCAACCGTGAAACACGGGGGTGGCAGCATCATGTTGTGGGGGTGCTTTGCTGCAGGAGGGACTGGTGCACTTCACAAAATAGATGGCATCATGAGAAAGGAAAATTATGTGGATATATTGAAGCAACATCTCAAGACATCAGTCAGGAAGATAAAACTTGGTCGCAAATAGGTCTTCCAAATGGACAATGACCCCAAGCATAATTCCAAACTTGTGGCAAAATGGCTTAAGGACAACAAAGTCAAGGTATTGGAGTGGCCATCACAAAGCCCTGACCTCAATCCCATAGACAATTTAAAGGCAATCCTACCAAATACTAATTGAGTGTATGTAAACTTCTGACCCACTGGGAATGTGATGAAAGAAATAAAAGCCTAAATTAATAGCAGTGATCCTAACTGACCTAAAAGAGGGAATTTTTTACTAGGATTAAATGTCAGGAAACTGACTTTAAATGTATTTGGCTTAGGTGTATGTAAACTTCTGACTTCAACTGTACATACATATATATTAGAGCATTCGGAAAGTATTCAGACCCCTTCAGCTTTTCCACATTTTGTTTTTTCTCTTCAATCTACACACAATACCCCATAATGACAAAGCAAAAACACGTTTGTGGAAATGATTTCCCCCCCCAAAAAAAATCTCACATTTACATAAGTACATAAGCATTTTTTACTCAGTACTTTGTTGAAGCACCATTGGCAGCGATTACAGCCTTGTGTCGTCTAAGGTATGACGCTACAAGCTTGACACTACTGTATTTGGGGAGTTTCTCACATTCTTCTCTGCAGATCCTCTCAAGCTCTGTCAGGTTGGATGGGGAGCGTCGCTGCACAGCTATTTTCAGGTCTCTCCAGAGATGTTAGATCAGGTTGAAGTCCGGGCTCTGGCTGGGCCACTCACGGACATTGAGACTTGTCCCCAAGCCACTCCTGTGTTGTCTTGGCTGTGTGCTTAGGGTCGTTGTCCTGTTGGAAGGTGAACCTTCTCCCCAGTCTGAGGTCCTGAGCAAGTTTTCAAGGATCTCTCCGTACTTTGCTCCATTCATCTTTCCCTCGACCCTGATTCGTCTCCCAGTCCCTGCCACTGAAAAACATCCCCACAGCATGATGCTGCCACCACCATGTTTCACCGTAGGGATGTTATTGGCCAGGTGATGATCGGTGCCTGGTTTCCTCCAGAAGTGACACTTAGTTTTCAGGCCAAAGGGTTCAATATTGGTTTCATCAGACCAGATAATCTTGTAGGTGTAGTCTTTTAGGTGCCTTTTGGCAAACTCCTAGCAGGCTGTCATGTGCCTTTTACTGAGGAGTGGTTTTCGTCTGGCCACTCTACCATAAAGGCCTGATTGGTGGAGTGTTGCAAAAATGGGAGAACCTTCCCAAAGGACAACTATCTCCACAGAGGAACTCTGGAGCTCGGTCATAGTGAATCGCACTATTGTTTTTGGTCACCTCCCTGACCAAGGCCCTGTCCCCCGATTGCTTAGTTTGGCAGTGCAGCCAGCTTTAGGAAATGTCTCGGTGGTTCCAAACGTCTTCCATTTAAGAATGATGATGGCCACTGTGGGGACCATCAATGCTGCAGACATTTTTTGGTACCCTTCCCCAGATTTGTGCCTTGACACAATCCTGTCTCGGAGCTCTATGAACAATTCCTTAGACCTCATGGCTTGGTTTTGCTCTGAAATACACGGTCAACTGTGGGACCTTATACAAACAGATGTTTCCCTTCCAAACCATGTCCAATCAATTGAATTTACCACAGGTGGACTCCAATCAAGTTGTAGAAACATCTCAAGGATGATCAATGGAAACAGGATTCACCAGAGCTCAATTTCGAGTCTCATAGGATAAGGTCTGAATACTTATGTAAATAAGGTATCTGTTTTTTTTTTAATACATTTGCAAAATTTTCCAAAGATAACCGTTTTCGTTTTGTCATTATGGGCTATTGTTGTGTAGATTGATGAAGATTATTTAAATCCATTTTAAGGCAAAATGTGGAAAAAGTGAAGGGGTCTGAATACTTTCCCAATGCACTGTATATTCCGTCATCCCCCCGCACGCACGGACACACACACACCTCAGCCTCTCCATATCCCATGGTCTTCTCCAGCTTCAAGGCAGCTCTCCTCAACTTCTTATGGAGCTGGTTCCCTTTGGGGACAACCACTGTCTTCAGCGACCTCTGTCAATGGACACACGGGCACAAACACGTTACTCAAGCAGGCTACATGCCCACACAACACACACATTACACAGGCAGACCACACACACACACTTTAATGTTGACACTCATGCACATTAACATAAGTCCATATATTGTATATACTCGCGCCACATGGGTCATTCCAACTCAAAAGTACAAGAAAGAGGATTGACAACCACCATCTCAGATTGCTCTGAAATCGTTTCTGTAGTTAGAAACCGATAAGATTACTGCAACATTTTGAAATATAATTAGATCTATGATCAATTATGCTAATTGATTGCACCCAAATATTCATAGAATATTCAATAAATATAGTACTTAACAATGAGTAAGACATGAGGAATCCCCAAAAATTTTAAAAAGACACTCATGGATCCCCCCACACCAATCCCACCCCAAAAACCAGTATACAGTATAATTTTCCTTGTCTGACAAGTAGTATATGGGCAGCATTTAGCCAAGTGGTTAGAGCGTTGGGCCAGTAACCAAAAGGTTGCTAGATCGAATCCCCGAGCTGACAAGGTAAAAATCTGCCGTTCTGCCCCTGAACAAGGCAGTTAATTAACCCACTGTTCCTAGGCCATCATTGTAAATAAGAATTTGTTCTTAACTGACTTGCTTAGTTAAATAAAAAATTAATTAATTAAATAAATAAATTTAGAGCTGCGACTCGCACTATTGTTTATTCCCAGTGAATTATTTGGTCATAGTTTTTTACCCGTTCAGAGAAATTTGTCATTGTAGTTATTAGGTTTATGTCCCATCATACATCCTGATATGACCAGATTCTGATCACTAGATGGTGGTCTATGGAAAAGTTATGACAGCAATCCATGCGTTGGTTTTGTTTACCTGTCCATTGTCGGCTACCGATCACACAGTCGTACAGAACAGCTGATGCTCTCATGCTCTCAGTGTTGCTTGCCTCGAAGCTAGCATAGAAGTAATTTAGCTCGTCTGGTAGGCTCGTGTCACTGGGCAGCTCGCGACTGTGCATCCCTTTGTAGTTTGTAATAGTTTGCAAGCCCTGCCACATAAGACGCGCATCAGAGCCAGTGTAGTATGATTCAATCTTAGCCCTGTATTTACGCTTTGCTTGTTTGGTGGTTCGTTGCAGGGCATAGCAGGTTTTCTTGTATGCTTCCGGGTTAGAGTCCCGCACCTTGAAAGCGCCAGCTCTACCCTTTAGCTCAGTGCGGAATGTTGCCTGTAATCCATGGCTTCTGGTTGGGGTATGTACGTCAGTGGGGACGACGTCCTCAATGCCCTTATTGATAAAGCCAGTGACTGATGTGGCGTACTCCTCAATGCCATCGGAAGAATCCCGGAACATGTTCCAGTCTGTGATAGAAAAACATTCCTGTAGTTTAGCATCTGCTTCATCTGACCACTTTTTTATAGACCGAGTCACTGGTGCTTCCTGCTTTTATTTTTGCTTGTAAGCAGGAATCAGGAGGATAGAGTTGTGGTCGGATTTACCAAATGGAGGGTGAGGGAGTGCTTTGTACGCGTCTCTGTGTGTGGAGTACAGGTAATCTAGAATTTTTTTTTCTCCCTCTGGTTGCACATTTAACATGCTGATAGAAATTTGGTAAAACTGATTTAAGTTTCCCTGCATTAAAGTCTCCGGTCACTAGGAGCGCCACCTCTGGTTGAGTGGTTTCCTGTTTGCTTATTTCCTTATACAGTTGACTGAGTGCGGTCTTAGTGCCAGCACCCGTCTGTGGTGGTAAATAAACAGCCACGAAAAGTATAGCTGAAAACTTTCTAGGCAAGTAGTGTGGCCTGCAATTTATCACAATATACTCTACTTCAGGCGATTCAAATCTAGACTTCCTTAGATTTCGTGTACCAGCTGTTGTTTAAAATATGTACAGACGCTCCTCTTGCAAATAACCGGGATGTCGGCCCTGTGTGTGTTTTATGCGTCACCCTTGTTGTAGAAAAAATCTTTGTCTAATCCGAGGTAAGTGATCGCTGTCCTGATATCCAGAAGCTCTTTTTTGCCTTAAGATACGGTTGCAGAAACATTATGTACAAAATAAGTTACAAATAACGCGAAAAAACCCCACATAATAGCACAATTGGTTGGGCCATTTCTTCCGGCGCCATTTTAGACAACATTTAAGCACTCACTTTTACGGTTTTTTTTTTTTTATAATTTTTTGAAACAAGTACATTTTTCCATTTCACTTCACCAATTTGGACTATTTTGTGCATGTCCATTACATGAAATCCAAATAAAAATAGTTTTAAATTACAGGTTGTAAAGCAACAAAATAGGAAAAACGACAAGGGAGATGAATACTCTTGCAAGGCACTGTATTACCTCAATTACCTCGACTAACCGGTACCCCCTGTATATAGCCTCACTACTGTTATTTTATTGTTGCTCCTTAAGTATTTTTTTTATTTATTTTTATTTTTTTATGTAAGTTTAGTTTATTTCAGTAAATACTTTATCACTTTTTTCCCCTAAAACGGCATTGTTGGTTAAAGGCTTGTAAGTAACCATTTCACTGTACCTGTTGTATTCGGCTCATGTGACAAATAACATATGATTTGAAATCCCATTGTGCTCTCTACTCTGAATATCTGGAAACATCTGTCAGCATTTTACACTTTCTGCCCATTCTCTTTTAAGCCCAATTTGTAACAACCATCTATTTATACCCGCCAAGCTTGACCAGGCTATTGTTTGTGGCGGGAGAGAGTGGAATGTTTCAAATATTTATTTTTAGATGGGACCTTTGCCAGTTTGAATGATCTTGGAGCAAAATGTAATTGGCCTCAATCAAATCTTTTCCGCTATTTCCAAGCTCAAAATTTTGTTTGTTCTCAGTTTCCTACCTTTCCTCAATCACCTCCTAACACACTATTAGAAGGAATCCTTTCGCTCCCGCAGAGTCGGGGAGGTATGATCTCGGGACAAGAACTTGAGCTGAAGATGACTGGTGGGGAAGAGGCCCTTCTTCGGGTTCACTCTACATCTTTCTGTACTCGGTTACATTTTAATTCAGTTCAAAGTTTTCTGTATTTCATTTTTTTTATACATTTGCAAAAATTTCTAAAAACACATTTTCACTTTGCCATTATGGGGTATTGTGTGTGTGTATGGATCAAAATCTATTTAATCAATTTTGAAATCAGGCAGTAACAAAATGTGGTCTAAATACAAGTCTAAATACATTTCCTACCTGCCAATGTGACAGACTGATTTCAATGTGACATCATTAACCTCTGAACAGAAGTCAGAGTGTCAGTAGTGAAAGTAGAGAAAAGGTCATTGCATACTAGGGTGTGTGTGGTTTTGGGGAACTGTCCGTTAAAAAGCTTGTGACTGGAAACCACAGGGATGCTCCGTGGCCTAACAGCAGGATGATAAGAGGAAGTGGCACCAACAGCGGTTGAGACTGTCACAACTCCTGGGTCATGGTTTGCAAATTAACCTGTCTTAATAAGGGTCAGTGGAAAGTGCTGTGTCATGTTAGTCGAAAACTACTGAAGTATACTGTATCACTGTATAGGCGGGGGGAGCTTTGCTTGGATATAAAAGAGTGCTGCGCCACTCGAAAGGCACGTATTCAGCTGTTGCATCTTTTGGTATTAAACAATTGAACTTCACTTTGAGTTGACTCGTGGTAAACAAGTTCATTGCATATTGAATAAAACATATCACTATGAATGACGAGTTACGTAGTACTCTATATAATCTGAGTGATAAATCACCTGGTACTCTACATAACCTAAGTGGCTATTCACCTGGTACTCCATTATACTCTGAGTGACTAATCAACTTGTACTGGAGATTCTTCATTAATCTTGCAATTATGTCCAGGACCAGGGTTAATCAGTGTCCGGGAAACCACCACTATAGAGCCTAAATGGCTAGTCACCTGGTCCTATATGCCCTGAGTGACTACAGTAGTTACATGTTACTATATACACTGATTGATGAGTCGTCTGGTACTCTATATAGTCGGAGTGACTATTCACCTACTACTCTATATACTCAGCGCGACTAGTCACCTGGGCCTGGTTTTCCCCTCATAATTTCCCTTAAAGTTTCTTTAACTTTAAGTCAGTTGCACAAATCATTTGAAGGTGAATTTCCCCCTTAAATTAAGTGAAAGGTTAAGGGTGGCCATAACATTCCCTTAACTGCTTCATTTAGTATGGATATCAATGTAAACAGCATTTGTGAAGGTGAATGTGTCATTCACCCTATTCCAACGAAACTACTGAAAGAGCTGCTTCCTGTGCTTGGCCCTCCTATGTTGAACATAATAAATGGCTCCCTATCCACCAGATGTGTACCAAACTCACTAAAAGTGGCAGAAATAAAGCCTCTCTTGAAAAAGCCAAACATTGAACAAGAAAATATAATAAACTAAAATTGGCCTATTTCGAATCTCCCATTTCTCTCAAAACTCTTAGAAAAGCTGTTGCGCAGCAACTCACTGCCTTCCTGAAGACAAACAATGTATACACGAAACACTTCAGGCTAGTTTTAGACCCCATCACAGCACTGAGACTGCACTTGTGAAGGTGGTAAATTACTTTTTAATGGTGTCAGACCAAGGCTCTTTATCTGTCGTCATGCTCCTAGACCTTAGTGCTGCTTTTGATATCATTGATCATCACATTCTTTTGGAGATTGGAAACCCAAATTGGTCTACACGGACAAGTTCTGGTCTGGTTTAGATCTTATCTGTCGGAAAGATATCAGTTTGTTTAAGTAGATGGTTTGTCCTCTGACAAATCAACTGTAAATTTCGGTGATCCTCAAGGCTCCCTTTTAGGACCACTATTCGTTTCCCTTTTTATTTTACCTCTTGGGGATGTCCTTCAGAAACAGAACGTTAACTTTCACTGCTATGCGGACGACACACAGCTGTACATTTCGATGAAACATGGTGAAGCCCCAAAATTGCCCTCCCTGGAAACCTGTGTTTCAAACATAAGGAAGTGGATGGCGGCAAATGTTCTAACTTTAAAAAGACAAAACAGAGATGCTAGTTCTAGGTCCCAAGAAACAAAGAGATCTTCTGTTGAATCTTGATGGTTGTACAGTCATCTCAAAAAAACCGAAGGACCTCGGCGTTACTCTGGACCCTGATCTCTCTTTTGACGAACATATCAAGACTGTTTCGAGGACAGCTTTTTTCCATCTACGTAACATTGCAAAAATCTGAAACTTTCTCTCCAAAAATTTAGAAAAAAGAATCCATGCTTTTGTCACTTCTAGATTAGACTACTGCAGTGCTCTACTTTCCGGCTACCCAGATAAAGCACTAAATAAACTTCAGTTAGTGCTAAACACGGCTGCTAGAATCTTGACAAGAACCCTAAAATTTGATCATATTACTCCAGTGCTAGCCTCTCTACACTGGCTTCCTGTTAAGGCAAGGGCTGATTTCAAGGTTTTACTGCTAACCTACGAAGCATTACATGGGCTTGTGCTTACCTATCTTTCCGATTTGGTCCTGCCGTACATACCTACACGTACGCTACGGTCACAAGACGCAGGCCTCCTTACTGTCCATATAATTTCTAAGCAAACAGCTGGAGGCAGGGCTTTCTCCTATAGAGCTCAATTTTTATGGAATGGTCTGCCTATCCATGTGAGAGAAGCAGACTCGTTCTCGACATTTAAGTCTTTATTGAAGACTCATCTCTTCAGTAGGTCCTATTATTGAGTGTAGTCTGGCCCAGGAGTGTGAAGGTGAATGGAAAGGCACTGGAGCAACAAACCGCCCTTGCTGTCTCTGACTGGCCTCTCTCCACTGGGATTCTCTGCCTCAAACCCTATTACGGGGGCTGAGTCACTGGCTTACTAGTGCTCTTCCATGCCGTCCCTAGGAGGGGTGCGTCACTTGAGTGGGTTGAGTCACTGACGTGATGTTCCTGTCTGGTTTTGCGCCCCCTCAGGCTTGTGCGGTGGAGGAGATCTTCATGGACTATACTCAGCCTTGTCTCAGGGTAGTAAGTTGGTGGTCTGTTAATATCCCTCTAGTGGTGTGGGGGCTGAGCTTTGGCAAAGTGGGGTAGGGTTATATCCTGCCTGTATGGCCCTGCCTGGGGGTATCGTCGGACGGGGCCACT
This sequence comes from Oncorhynchus mykiss, assembly GCF_057628025.1. Lineage (NCBI taxonomy): Eukaryota > Metazoa > Chordata > Actinopteri > Salmoniformes > Salmonidae > Oncorhynchus > Oncorhynchus mykiss. The sequence continues at coordinate 60,705,976 of NC_143039.1, forward strand.
GTCTCGACCCTTCCTGTCTCAGCCTCCAGTATTTATGCTGCAATAGTTTGTGTCAGGGGGCTAGAGTCAGTCTGTTATATCTGCAGTATTTCTCCTGTCTTATCCAGTGTCCTGTGTGAATTTAAGTTCTCGCTCTCTCAAGACAGCAGGTGTGGTAGAGATACTCTGAATGATCGGCTATGAAAAGCCAAGTGACATTTACTCCTGAGATGCTGACTTGTTGCACCCTCTACAACCACTGTGATTACATGAACATTTGAACATCTTGGCCATGTTCTGTTATAATCTCCACCCAGCCCAGCCAGAAGAGGACTGGCCACCCCTCATAGCCTGGTTCCTCTCAAGGTTTCTTCCGAGGTTCCTTCCTTTCTAGGGAGTTTTTCCGAGCAACCGTGCTTCTACACCGGCATTGCTTGCTGTTTGGGGTTTTAGGCTGATGTAAGAAGGGCTTTATAAATACATTGATTCATCTGCTCGGGTTACAAAAGGAAAACATCAACCAGCTAGCTATTTAGCTAAACGATGGAAGGTGCACAATCCATGGCACAATCCTCTGCATGGTTTGTATCTTCTGAAGCAATTTGGTTATCCTGTCTTGATTGTAGAAGTTTTATTTTGCTATCTCACAAAATTAAAGGCATCTCTTTGATGAGACGTTTAGTAAGTGAATCAGGCCGTCTCCACGGTAACCAGATACACTTTCTGTCATACATGCCTTCAAATTACCGTAAAGCCCCTTAACTATGCCCTTAAGGAAATATTTGAGGGTCTCTAGGCTACGCCTTTGAACAATTCCCTTAGGTAAGGGAATATTATTCCTTAACTTTTAAGATGTTTTATGCAACCGGGCTCTGGTATTTATATAATCTGAGTGACTATTCACCTACCCGTGTTGTGTTCGAGACCAGCTAAAGCGAGACCGATTCAAGACCAAGACCGGAGCAAATTGAGTCTAAGTCAAGACCAAGGAGGGGGACAAGGGGACTGAGACACAGTCAAGACCGAGACCAGAAAAATGCAAATCCAATTCAAGACCATGATAAGAGCTCAAAATGTCCGGTATTTTTGTGTTCATATTTCAAAAGAACATATGGATTCTTTAGACATTCAGAATAGTGAAAATATTCTGAGGGAAAATAGAGCCACTGTACAAATGATTACCAATCCAAACACAGTAGGAGCAATGGGCCTTTACACCTTCAGAGAAAGGCTCAGGATTTATAAAATGATGATACAAATTATTTCATATTATGTTCTGATTTAATCTCTTCAGTTTTTGTTGGAAAGGAAAGAATAAAAAATACATTCTCTTTGCTGGTCTCTGGGGAGATAAAATCTAGCTTTCTAAGCCAGCCATGAGCTAGGCCATCATATGCTAGATAGAAGGCAAAGGTTAAATTTCAAGTGATCAACTGGTGAGTGTAACTGAGAATTTTTTATTGCAGATCGCCTGCTGTTAGCCATCTCTTTGAAAATAACTTGTGTGTGAAACATGGTTGCATTTAAACTTTAGGACACCGGTTACTTTGTGTGTTAAATGTTTTTTTTTTGCTTAGCCTATTGGCTGTGTTTTTGCATTCTTATGATTGGGACCTACTGGCTTATTATGTTAATGTGAACGGACTGCTTATCCTTTAGCATCATGCAGTGTGTGACTGTGGTCTTTCCATTAGCCCTATGCAGTGGTGTCTGGGGAAGTGAGTAAACTCGAATTTTGCCAAAAATACCCCGAAAAGGCACCCTGTGTGAAAAACCCAGGTTTTTTTCACTCTCAAAATCACACCTGTGTCCACCCAGGCCCACCCATGCCTACACCTCTGATGCAAACAGCTCATGATGACCGAATTGGCTCTCTCAAATAGCTTACAAACCAACACTTTGGATCAAACTTTTTCAATAGCTGGTTTGCATACCCATTGTTACCTTAATTAGCATTTACTGGTAGACAGCGTAAGTTGAAAAGTATTTCCTACCCTACCGGCTACAGAAGTCATTATTCTGTGAGCTGCTCCATGTTAAAGCCAGTTGAGCTGAGCGCTCTTGCTGCCTGCAAATTATATTCCGCTGAAACTTGGCTGTGTGTGCAGCACCCATGTCAATAAATTTCACATGCTTTGCAATTGTGTAGGCTACATTATGGATGATTTCTCTATTATACTACATAATTGATAAGTAGTACACCTCCACTACACTACTTTGATACGCATCAGTGGGGATTAAAAAGTATACGCAATGCCCATTGAACAAACAAAAGTGGGTATATGGCTTATACCTGCGTATACCCTCAACTAGACCACTGGCCCTTTGTGTTTTACAAAAAGTGTAGTCTCCTACATTAGTGCTCTGGTGTTACGGTCCTTTCAGAATCACGAACCTGTCACATACTGAAGACCTATAGGTTCACCACTGTACTAACCTGTCACACACTGAAGACCTATAGGTTCACCACTGCGCAACATGTCACACACTAAAGGTCCAATAGGTTTGCCACTGCGCAAACATGTCTAGATAGATAAAGACTTAAGATATGAATGGTTCAAGAAAGGAGTGTATATATATTTGGCCTGGAGAAGTGGTTTATGCCCTGACCGAATGGACGCTTATAATTTCTTCCTGAGACCAGTGAAGTGAAAAACTACGAGTCTTCACTGTCCGAGACAGAGTACAAATGTTTCCGACGAGACACTCAATATGTGGTCTCAAGACCGGACTCGAGTACTACAACGCTGCCTACTACTCTATATACTTGGATGGACTAGTCACCTGGTACTTACAGTGCATTAATAAAGTATTCAGACCACATCCCTTTCTACAAATTTTGATTAGTTAAAGCCTAATTCTTAAATGTCTATTTTTTTTACTCGTCAATCTACACACATTACCCCATAATGACAAAGCGATAACAGGTTTAGACATTTTTGCAAATGTATTAAAAACAAACAAATACCTTATTTACATAAGTTTTCAGACCCTTTGCTATGACACTTGAAATTGACCTCCGGTGCATTCTGTTTCCATTGATCAGTTTCTACAAATTGTCTAGAGTCCACCTGTGGTAAATTCAATTGATTGGACAAGATTTGGAAAGGCACACACCTGTCTACATAAGGTCCCACAGTTGACAGTGCATGACAGACCAAAAACCAAGCCATGAGGTCGAAGGAATTGTTCGTAGAGCTCCGATACAGGATTGTGTCGAGGCACAGATCTGAGGAAGGGTACCAAAAAATGTCTGCAACATTGAAGGTCCCCAAGAACACAGTGGCCTCTATCACTCTTAAATGGAAGAAGTTTGGAACCACCAAGATTCTTCCTAGAGCTGGTCACCTGGCCAAACGGCGCAATCGGGGGAGAAGGACCTTGGTCAGGGAGGTGACTAAGAACCCGATGGTCACTGTGACAGAGCTCCAGAGTTCCTCTGTGGCAATGGGAGGACCTTCCAGAAGGACAACCATCTCTGCAGCACTCCACCAATCAGGCCTTCATTGTAGTGGCCAGATGGAAGCCACTCCTCCTCAGTAAAAGGCACATGACAGCCCGCTTGGAGTTTACCAAAATGCACCTAATGTACTCTGACCATGAGAAACGAGATTCTCTGTTCTGATGAAACCAAATCTGAACCTTTTGGCTTGAATGCCAAGCATCACGTCTGGAAGAATCCAAGCACCATCCCTACGGTGAAGCACAGTGGTGGCGGCATCATGCTGTGGGGATGTTTTTCAGCGGCAGGTACTGGGAGACTAGTCAGGATCGAGGGACAGGTGAATAGAGCCAAGTACAGAGAGATCGTTGATGAAAACCTGCTTCAGAGTGCTCAGGACCTCAGACTGGGGTGAAAGGTTCACCTTCCAACAGGACAACGATCCTAAGCACACAGCTTGTAGTGTCATACCCAAGAATACTTGAGGCTGTAACCACTGCCAAAAATGCATCAACAAAAGTATTGAGTAAAGAGTCTCAATACTTACAGTGGCTTGTGTAAGTATTCACCCCCCCTTGGCATTTTTCCTATTTTGTTGCCTTACAACCTGGAAATAAATAGATTTTTGGGGGGTTTGTATAATTTGATTTACACAACAAGCCTACCACTTTGACGATGCAAAATATATTTTATTGTGAAACAAACAAGAAATAAGACAGAAAACTACAAACTTGAGCTTGCATAACTATTCACACCCCCAAAGTCAATACTTTGTAGAATTACAGCTGCAAGTCTCTTGGGGTGTCTCTATAAGCTTGGCACATCTGGCCACTGCTCCCGCTGGTGTACAGCAATCTTTGGTACCACAGATTCTCAATTGGATTGAGGTCTGGGCTTTGACTAGGCCATTCCAAGACATTTACATGTTCCTCCTTAAACCACTCAAGTGTTGCTGTACCAGTATGCTTAGGGTCATTGTCCTGCTGGAAGGTGAGCCTCCGTCCCAGTCTCAAATCTCTGGAAGACTAAAACAGGTTTTCCTCAAAAATGTCCCTGTATTTAGCGCCATCATTCCTTCAATTCTGACCAGTTTTCCAGTCCCTGCCGATGAAACAAATGGATGATGTTCTCGGGGTGATGAGGTGTTGGGTTTGCGCCTGATAAAATAATTCAAATGTTGAAAGATAATGATGAAATAATTCCACTCTGAAACCTTATAATTGTATGAAATTGATTAGAATCATAGAATGATTAATCTGATGTGTGTAGTTGTAGTCAGAATTAGGGAAAAACACACTGTCTGAGCAAAATTCGGTGCCGACCTGGCTAGGCTTCTGAGAGACTTGGGAGAGGACAGGGAGTACTTCTCAAGGTCTCCCTAATCTCGGGGGAATGGAACTGTCGGCTGGGTAGTGATACAGTATGTCCGTAGGACACATGTGTGTGAAGGTATGAAAGCAACATTTTAGTCTCATCTGACCAGAGTACCTTCTTCCATATGTTTGGGGAGTCTCCCACATGCCTTTTGGCAAACACCAAATGGGTTTGCTTATTTGTTTCTTTAAGCAATGGCTTTTCTCTGGCCACTCTTCCATAAAGCCCAGCTCTGGAGTGTACGGCTTAAAGTGGTCCTATGGAGAGATACTCCAATATCCGCTGTGGAGCTTTGCAGCTCCTTCAGGGTTATCTTTGGTCTCTTTGTTGCCCCTCTGATTAATGCCCTCCTTGCCTGGTCCGTGAATTTTGATGGGCGGCCCTCTCGACAGGTTTGTTGTGGTGTCATATTCTTTCCATTTTTAATAATGGATTTAATGGTGCTCCTTGGGATGTTCAAAGTTTTGGATATTTTTTTATAACCCAACACTGATCTGTACTTCTCCACAACTTTGTCCCTGATCTGTTTGGAGAACTCCTTGGTCTTCATGGTGCCGCTTGCTAGGTGGTGCCCCTTGCTTAGTGGTGTTGCAGACTCTGGGGCCTTTCAGAACAGGTGTATATATACTGAGATCATGTGAAGATCATGTGACACTTAAATAAAGTCCACCTGTGTGCAATCTAACTAATTATGGGACTTCTGAAGGTAATTGGTTGCACCAGATCTTATTTAGGGGCTTCATAGCAAAGTTTTTGAAACAAGTTATAGTTTTCATTTCACTTCACCAAGTTGGACTATTTTGTGTTTGTCCATTACATGAAATCCCAATAAAAATACATTTATGTTACAGGTTGTAATGCAACCTAGGGATGAATACTTTTGCAAGGCACTGTATGTAAATGTAATATTTCCGTTTTTTATTTGTAATACATTTGCAAAAATGTAGAAAACAAACAAGTTTTTGCTTTGACATTATGGGGGTAGTGTGTAGATTGATGAAGGAAAAAAACGATGTAATCACTTTTCGAATAAGGCTGCAACGTAACTAAATGTGGAAAAAGTTGAGGGGTCTAAATACTTGCCGAATGCACTGTATATACGTTATAAGTGTCTAACCACCTAATACTCGGAGTGACAGTGTCATGGAAATATTCAGTCAATAATATTTCTCAAATACCAGAGCCTGTGAGTTAGACTATTACAAATTGACTATTACAAAGTAACAAGCCGAGCTGGTCCAAAGATCAACTGATTTTCCAGCCTCGGCACACACTTTTAATTCAGTTTTCAACCTTACGTCACACACATAGTAACTCCTCTTTATGTTAATGATTCATCCCCTCTGGCATTTAGCCACCATTATCTTTTTGCATGGCAATAATTCTAGCTTGGTTTCACATTCCATTGGTGGAGTAACCATAGCAAATGGTACAAGGGTAAAAATTAGGCCATAGCAATGGTACCAAAATAAAACAGACATGCACACTCCCAAGGCAGGTGCATGTCTAATGGTGCTTAAGTAATACAAACCTATGCTCCTAATATACGTCTAATGAACCTCACTGGACTAGGTAATGGCTTCCCTTAGCCTAATGACTAGACACACATATAGAGCGCACTTATTCTGCTTACTACTTATTCTGCTTACTACTCTAAGATGTATAATGTGCACACATGTACTGGAAAATTCCCAATACTAGTTATGTGGTACTCCATATGATCTAAGTGATGGTTCCTTGTTACTTACCAGGTAGGAAAGTCGGTGGCAGTCTGTGGTTACATGGACGATGATGGCGTTCTGGAAGACTTTACACCCACACACCTGGCAGAGGTAGAGGGGGGGCTGGCCGTGACTGTGGCACTCAATGAGTGCACTCAGACCTGGGGGTGTAGGGAGAACTAACAGTGTCACCACAAGGTTTATAGATTTCATATTTCTCAGGGCTTTAACCATAACGTCTAGCTCTGGGAAGAAGGTACAGGACAATCTGTAGGACAACACCTTTATAGTCAACTCTGAATCTCAAAGGACAGTCCAGACCAAAAAGTATCAGCTAATGAGACAAGGCAAGACAAAAACCACAACTTTACAAAAATATTTAGTAGGACATCAGGTTGGAGAGTTCAAAATGTAGCATCGTACAGTTGTTTTTATTTGGTAATCAGGCTGACTAGCATATATTACTTTTGTGGATGTATGCACGTAACATAACTGGCATCGTAGCATCTTTCAACAGACTGTGGGATGCCACCACTAACGAGGAACATTGTTCCGGTCTGCAGATTTTGTCACAACTTTCGTCAACTTCGGATGGATAAATCACAATTTCATAGGTGATCGATATTTAGAATTTCAGAAGGTGAGGGGACATTTGGCCAATAGACTTGCCCGTAACTTGCAAAGAAAATCGTTCTAGTATCTATTCTAAGCAAGTATGTAAGAGTTATTATTATTTTATTTTTTTTGTGTAATTTGTTTAGCCCCTTTTTCTCCTCAATTTTGTGACTACGATCGTCTTATTGCTGCAACTCCCAAACAGGATAGGGACAGGCAAAAGTCGAGTCATGCGTCCTCCGAAACATGACCTGCCAAACTGTTGTTCTTAACACCTGCTTGCTTAACCTGTAAGCCAGCTGCACCAATGTGTTTGTGGAAACTGACGACCGAAGTCAGCCTGCAGGCGCCCGGCCCCCAACAAGGAGTCGCTATAGCGCAATGAGCTAAGTAAACCCCCACAGCCAAACCATTCTCTATCCCGGACGACACTGGGCCAATTGTGCACCACTCTATGGGACTCCCGGTCACGGCCGGTAATGACACAGCCTGGGATCGGGGAAAAAAATTATTGGATATGCTTAAAAATGACAGTATGTTAAACTCCTTTTGGCTTTCAATGTAGTAGAATTTGCAGCATACGTTTGAAGAAGAGAAGCATCTTTTCAGACCCACAGGTGATTGACAACAGCTGATATTAGATAAAAGGACAGGCTGTACCAAAATGAACTAGTGAGAAACAACGCAATTGCAAATTATATGATGCATTCTCATTATAGATAAGCCTAGTATGTTGACATTTGTTGCTTATAACAAATTAAGGTCATATAAACAATATTGCTAATTATACATGACAATGGATTCAGATATTGCTCCTACAGCATCCCATTTGTTTCTATATTTCCCTTTGTCTTAATTACCCACCCTAACTCATCAAGTTTGCTAACTAAACACTAAAAGGTCTGAAAATTGTTACTTATCTTATGCTTTACTTTAAATTGGTAATACCTTAAGATCTAAAAAAAATGCTGCTTAAGAGACTCCATGTGTTAGGCTGGCACTTGCAGTAACTGTGTAATGATAGGGCATGGAGAACTGGGGAGGTTAGGGAGGGTTTACAGGGAGGGTTTTCTGGGTGGGAACGACCAATGGGTGAGTTTCCCAGTGGGTCCTGCTTTTTGTTACACATCCATGGGCTTATCAACACTAACGATAACAATTATATCATTAATATAACATTTCTTTCTGAAAAACAATGGCAACACTAGCTGTTCATGTTCCAGCTGTCGTGACATCCGAGCAAGAAACCATATTGATATAGCAATGCTCCAAAAACACACCTGCTCCATTAGGACGCACATAGAAAGCAGAACCATTTGTACAAAATTACTGCTTTTTCATCAGCCCCAAACAAAACTGATTGTGTAATCATAATGATGAATAAGAAGCTCAAAATCACCACATTGGGCGAAGACCAAGAAAGCAGAAACTGACTTTATTACTGTACTGTGTATGCTCCAAATTCATATGATCCTATGTATTTTCATTCTCTGAACAGCATAATGTTACAATTAACTGAATTCCATCTAGATATTGGGACAGGCATGAATGCCATTTTGAACATGCGGGACAAAACTAATAAAACCAAAGTATTCGGCCCCCTTGAACTTTGCGACCTTTTTCCACATTTCAGGCTTCAAACATAAAGATATAAAACTGTATTTTTTTGTGAAGAATCAACAACAAGTGGGACACAATCATGAAGTGGAACGATATTATTGGATATTTCAAACTTTTTTAACAAATCAAAAACTGAAAAATTGGGCATGCAGGTCTCGACCCCGCCCTGTGCAACTGGGTACTGGACTTCCTGACGGGCCGCCCCCAGGTGGTGAGGGTAGGCAACAACATTTCCACCCCGCTGATCCTCAACACTGGGGCCCCACAATGGTGCGTTCTGAGCCCTCTCCTGTACTCCCTGTTCACCCACGACTGCGTGACCACGCACGCCTCCAACTCAATCATCAAGTTTGCGGACGACACAACAGTGGTAGGCTTGATTACCAACAATGACGAGACGGCCTACAGGGAGGAGGTGAGGGCCCTCGGAGTGTGGTGTCAGGAAAATAACCTCACACTCAACGTCAACAAAACTAAGGAGATGATTGTGGACTTCAGGAAACAGCAGAGGGAACACCCCCCTATCCACATCGATGGAACAGTAGTGGAGAGGGTAGTAAGTTTTAAGTTCCTCGGCGTACACATCACAGACAAACTGAATTGGTCCACCCACACAGACAGCATCGTGAAGAAGGCGCAGCAGCGCCTCTTCAACCTCAGGAGGCTGAAGAAATTTGGCTTGTCACCAAAAGCACTCACAAACTTCTACAGATGCACAATCGAGAGCATCCTGTCGGGCTGTATCACCGCCTGGTACGGCAACTGCTCCGCCCACAACCGTAAGGCCGGCACAACGCATCACCGGGGGCAAACTACCTGCCCTCCAGGACTCCTACACCACCCGATGTCACAGGAAGGCCATAAAGATCATCAAGGACAACAACCACCCGAGCCACTGCCTGTTCACCCCGCTATCATCCAGGAGGCTAGGTCAGTACAGGTGCATCAAAGCTGGGACCGAGAGACTGAAAAACAGCTTCTATCTCAAGGCCATCAGACTGTTAAACAGCCACCACTAACTGAGTGGCTGCTGCCAACACACTGACTCAACTCCAGCCACTTTAATAATGGGAATTGATGGGAAATTCTGTAAAATATATCATTAGCCACTTTAAACAATGCTACCTAATATGTTTACATACCCTACATTATTCATCTCATATGTATATGTATATACTGTACTCTATATCATCTACTGCACATATGTCAGAGTCAAGGCCCGCGGGCCACATCCGGCCCGCAAGAAGGTTTTTTACGGCCCCTGGGATGATCTTGATTTATTATTAGAACCGGCCCGCAGCAAGCCGGCAGCCCGCAGATCTTTTACACGCACCAATACTACATTTCCCACAATGCAAAGGTGACGCACCGAGCAGTAGGCTGCTTCATTTCAATATTTATTGGCACAGCAGTCGTCAGCATCACAGTAAAATTAACTTTCAGATACCCATCAAAAATGGCAAAACGGAAGGTGGATACTGAGAACCGGGGGTTTCAAACAAGGTGGGAGTCGGAGTATATGTTCACGAAGGTAGCTGGAAAACCTGTGTGTCTTCTGTGTGGAGAAAGTGTGGCGGTACTGAAAGAGTATAATCTGAGACGACATTATGAAACGAAACACGCGGACAAAAACAAGAATATGGACATGGAACAAAGGCTACAAAAGGCAGAGGAATTAAAACGAGGCCTCAAATCACGACAGGCTCTGTTCAAAAAAGCCAAATCACAAGGCCAGGCTGCTGTCAAGGCCAGTTTTATTTTGGCAGAAGAGATCGCTAAATCAGCCCGGCCATTTACGGAGGGGGATTTCATCAAAAACTGCATGATTAAAGTTTGTGACGAAGTTTGCCCAGAAAAAAGGCAACTCTTTTTAAATGTGAGTCTGAGCAGAAACACCATTGCCGAGAGAGTAGACCAGTTGTCCATCAATCTAAAAGAGCAGCTTGTGAAAAAGGGAAAAGATTTTATTGCATATTCCTTGGCTGTGGATGAGAGCACCGACATTTCTGACATTGCCCAGTTGTCAATTTTCATCCGCGGAGTGGACTCCAACCTAAGCGTGACAGAGGAGTTTTTGGCTTTACGTCCTATGCATGGCACAACTACGGGGCATGATTTGTATGAAGAGGTGTCAAGATGTGTAAATGAGATGGAGCTGCCTTGGGAAAAACTCGTGGGTTTGACAACCGACGGAGCACCTGCGATGTGTGGACACAGGAGCGGACTGGTGGCGAAGATACGGGAAAAGATGCAAGAGGAAAACGCGACAGGTGAGCTGACAGCTTATCATTGTATCATACACCAGGAAGCGTTGTGCGGTAAAGCCTTGAAAATGGAGCATGTAATGAGCATCATCACGCGCACAGTTAACTTTATCAGAGCCAAAGGTTTGAATCACCGCCAGTTCAAGGCATTTCTGACGGAGTTAGAAACGGAGCATGGTGATTTGCCTTATCACACAGAGGTGCGATGGCTAAGCCAGGGAAAGGTGCTTCAAAGATGTTTCGAGCTTCGTGAGGAGATTTGTCTGTTCTTGGACAGCAAAGGGAAAGACACAACACAACTCCGAGACGAAATGTTTCTGTGTGAAATGGCTTTTCTGTGTGACATTACGAGTCATCTGAATGCAATAAACTTGCAGCTGCAGGGTCGGGATCGTGTCATCTCTGATATGTACAGTACAGTGAAGGCATTTAAAACCAAACTGACTCTGTGGGAGACGCAGATGCGGAAAGAAAATTTGAGCCACTTTCCCAGCTGCCAGACCATGAAAGAGAAGCTCTCTACCAGTGCGTTCCCGAGCACACAGTTGGCTGATAAAATAGGTATGCTTGCCGCTGACTTTCGACGCCGATTTGCTGACTTTGAAGCACAAAAAAGCAGGTTGGAACTGCTCGGTAACCCATTTGCTGTTGACGTGGAAAGCTCACCACCAAACCTCCAAATGGAGTTGATTGACCTCCAATGCAATGATGCACTGAGGGCAAAATATGCGGCAGTGGGTGCTGCGGAGTTCGCCCGTTTCCTCCCCGGCACAATGCCCCAGCTGCGCATCCAGGCTGCTCAAACGTTGTCTATGTTTGGCAGCACATACCTGTGTGAACAACTGTTTTCTTTGATGAACCTGAACAAAACATCACACAGAAGTCGACTTACTGCTGAACACCTCCACTCAATTCTGAGGATTTCTTCAGCTCAGAGCCTTACCCCGAACATTGATGAACTTGTGGAAAAGATGGGACACCACCAAGTATCACCCTCAACCTCAAACAAGTGAACATTACTGTGCAATCACATATTTAGAGTTTTTACTCAGTTCAAGTTTAAAAGTTAAAATTTAATATTTGTTTTCACTGCATGTTACTTCTCCTTAAACAAAGTGTTGTTTTTGATTAATAGATTTTTGCACTTTATTTTTTTGTATTTCAATCCAATTATATTTTAAAAATATTTCAGTTGAGTGGATGATAGAAAATTGCTATTATTGTTTTTTCTTTGAAGTAAATTTAGCCCACTTTTGCTAAAATAGAAAATATAGTCTACTGATGGTGCCTTGAATACCGGTTTCTTTCATTTAATGTTCATGTTATGGGGATATTTATATAAAGGAAATTTGTCTTTTGTGTCTGTTGAAAATTAAAGATTACTGACAGAGCCATAAGAAAATATTGCTTTATTTATCTGATCATATTGTAATATATTTGTTAGGTTTTCAGTAGGTTCAATTAGGTTCACTAGACTATATGCGTCATTTAAAAATTTTTCAATGAACATTCGAACAGTCCGGCCCTCGTCTTGTAGCTGATTTTTTTATTTGGCCCTCCGTCCATTTGACTTTGACACCCCTGATCTACTGCATCTTTATGTAATACATGTATCACTAGCCACTTTAACTATGCCACTTTGTTTACATACTCATCTCATATGTATATATACTGCACTCAATACCATCTACTGTATCTTGCCTATGCCGCTCTGTACCATCACTCATTCATATATCTTCATGTACATATTCTTTATCCCCTTACACTTGTGTCTATAAGGTAGTAGTTTTGGAATTGTTAGCTAGATTACTTGTTGGTCATTACTGCATTGTCGGAACTAGAAGCACAAGCATTTCGCTACACCCGCATTAACATCTGCTAACCATGTGTATGTGACAAATAAAATTTGATTTGATTTGATGCTTCCCACCTGGCTACCCCTACCCCGGTCAACAGCACTGCACCCCCCACAGCAACTCGCCCAAGCCTTCCCCATTTCTCCTTCTCCCAAATCCAGTCAGCTGAAAAATCTGGACCCCTACAAATCAGCCGGGCTAGACAATCTGGACCCTCTCTTCCTAAAATTATCTGCCGAAATTGTTGCCACCCCAAAAGATTGGAAAGCAGCTGCGGTCATCCCCCTCTACAAAAGGGGGGGACACTCTTGACCCAAACTGCTACAGACCTATATCTATCCTACCCTGCCTTTCTAAGGACTTCGAAAGCCAAGTCAACAAACAGATTACCGACCATTTCAAATCTCACCATACCCTCTCTGCTATGCAATCTGATTTCAGAGCTGGTCATGGGTGCACCTCAGCCACGCTCTAGGTCCTAAACGACATCTTAACCGCCATCGATAAGAAACATTACTGACATAGAATATGTGGACAACTACACATACCTAGGTGTCTGGTTAGACTGTAAACTCTCCTTCCAGACCCACATCAAACATCTCCAATCCAAAGTTAAATCTAGAATTGGTAAGTCCCCCTTATCTCAGCTCGCTGATCAACACAGCATCACCCACCTGTAGCACGCGCTCCAGCAGGTATATCTCTCTGGTCACCCCCAAAACCAATTATTTCTTCATCCAGTTCTCTGCTGCCAATGACTGGAACGAACTACAAAAATATCTGAAACTGGAAACACTTATCTCCCTCACTAGCTTTAAGCACCAGCTGTCAGAGCAGCTCACAGATTACTGCACCTGTACATAGCCCATCTATAATTTAGCCCAAACAACTACCTCTTTCCCTACTGTATTTATTTTATTTATTTTGCTCCTTTGCACCCCATTATTTTTATTTCTACTTTGCACATTCTTCCACTGCAAATCTACCATTCCAGTGTTTTACTTGCAATATTGTATTTACTTTGCCACCACGGCCTTTTTTTTGCCTTTACCTCCCTTATCTCACCTCATTAGCTCACATCATATATAGACTTGTTTCTACTGTATTATTGACTGCATGTTTGTTTTATTCCATGTGTAACTCTGTGTCCTTGTATGTGTTACTGCTTTGCTTTATCTTGGCCAGGTCGCAATTGTAAATGAGAACTTGTTCTCAACTTGCCTACCTGGTTAAATAAAAGGTGGAAAAAAATACACTTCTCAAAAAAATAAAGGGAACACTAAAATAACATATCCTAGATCTGAATGAATGAAGTATTCTTATTAAATACTTTTTTCTTTACATAGTTGAATGTGCTGACAACAAAATCACACAAAAATTATCAATGGAAATCAAATTTATCAACCCATGGAGGTCTGGATTTGGAGTCACACTCAAAATTAAAGTTGAAAACCACACTACAGGCTGATCCAACTTTGATGTAATGTCCTTAAAACAAGTCAAAATGAGGCTCAGTAGTGTGTGTGGCCTCCACGTGCCTGTATGACCTCCCTATAATGCCTGGGCATGCTCCTGATGAGGTGGCGGATGGTCTCCTGAGGGATCTCCTCCCAGACCTGGACTAAAGCATCCGCCAACTCAAAGACAGTCTGTGGTGCAACGTGGCGTTGGTGGATGGAGCGAGACATGATGTCCCAGATGTGCTCAATTGGATTCAGGTCTGGTGAACGGGCGGGTCAGTCCATAGCATCAATGCCTTCCTCGTGAAGGAACTGCTGACACACTCCAGCCACATGAGATCTAGCACAACCCCCACCTGTGGACATCGGGCCCTCATACCACCCTCATGGAGTCTGTTTCTGACCGTTTGAGCAGACACATGCACATTTGTGGCCTGCTGGAGGTCATTTTGCAGGGCTCCGGCAGTGCTCCTCCAGCTCCTCCTTGCACAAAAGCGGAGGTAACGGTCCTGCTGCTGGGTTGTTGCCCTCCTACGGCCTCGTCCACGTCTCCTGATGTACTGGCCTGTCTCCTGGTAGCGCCTCCATGCTCTGTACACTATGCTGACAGACACAGCAAACCTTGCCACAGCTCGCATTGATGTTCCATCCTGGATGAGCTGCACTATCTGAGCCACTTGTGTGGGTTGTAGACTCCGTCTCATGCTACCACTAGAGTGAAAGCACCGCCAGCATTCAAACGTGACCAAAACATCAGCCAGGAAGCATAGGAACTGAGAAGTGGTCTGTGGTTACCACCTGCAGAACCACTCCTTTATTGGGGGTGTCTTGCTAATTGCCTATAATTTCCACCTGTTGTCTATTCCATTTGCACAACAGCATGTGAAATTTATTGTCAATCAGTGTTGCTTCCTAAGTGGACAGTTTGATTTTACAGAAGTGTGATTGACTTGGAGTTACATTGTGTTGTTTAAGTGTTCCCTTTATTTTTTTGAGCAGTGTATATAGCAAGTGTCTGTGGGGTCATATTGCACTTCCTAAGGCTTCCACTAGATGTCAATAGTCTTTAGAACCTTGTTTCAGGATTCTACTGTGAAGTGGGAGAGAATGAGAGCTGATTGAGTCATGGGTCTGCCAAAACACCATGTGCTCAGTCCAGCGCGCGCTAGTGAGAGTTAGCACCGTTCCCTTTCATTTCTAAAGACAAAGGAATTCTCCAGTTGAACCATTAGGATGTTATCATAAATCTTCAATAAAGATTGATTATATACATCGTTTGACATGTTTCTACGAACTGTAATATAACTTTTTTGACTTTGTCTGGACATAAATGATGGACTTTATCGAACAAAAAACTAACATTTATTGTGGAACTGGGATTCCTGGGAGTGCATTCTGACGAAGATCAAAGGTAAGTGACTATTTATAATGCTATTTCTAACTTTTATTGACTCTGTAACATGGCGTTTATCTGTATTGCTTGTTTTGGTGTCAGAGCGCTGTACTCAGATTATTCCATGGTGTGCTTTTTCCGTAAAGCCTTTTTGAAATCTGACACAGCGGTTGCATTAAGGAGAAGTATATCTTTAATTCCATGCATAACAGTTGTATTTTCATCAACATTTATGATGAGTATTTCTGTAAATTGACGTAGCTCTCTGCACTTTCACCAGATGTTTTGGAGAAAAAACATAACGCGCCAATGTAAACAGAGATTTTTGGATATAAATATGAACTTTATCGAACAAAACATACATGTATTGTGTAACATGAAGTCCTATGAGTGCCATCTGATGAAGATCAAAGGTTAGTGTTTAATTTTCTCTCCATTTCTGCTTTTTGTGACTTTTTGTGACTGGAAAAATGGCAGTGTTTTTTGTGACTAGGTACTGACCTAACATAATCGCATGGTATGCTTTTGTCGTAAAGCCTTTTTGAAATCGGACACTGGGGTGGGATTAACAACAAGATTTATCTTTAAAATTGTGTATAATACATGTATGTTTGAGGAATTATAATTATGTTAGAATTTGGCACCCTGCACTTTCACTGGATGTAGGTCAGGTGGGACGTTAGTATCCCACGTACCCTAGAGAGGTTAACAATGATAGCGCCTTGAATCTCTCAATTAATTAGAGACAATTACATCTAATTTAATCAGAGCCTATCAAAAATGTTGGCTCTTAGATGGCAATTACTTCACTCTCTTCCAATTTACCTGCGGATACAGTTACTATTCAAAGTGATAAAGTTAGAATTAAAATCGACAGCGATAATGAATGGTACTAGCGAAGGAGCAATTGAGGCCTGGACAAATACACTTGACTTTGTAAAGAAACAATCTCATTGAAAGCCCAACTCATACCAATAAACAACCTATAAAGCCCAACACATACATACAAATCATATACAGTGCCTTCAGAAAGTATTCACACGCCTTGACTTTGTCCACATTGTAGTGTTACAGCCTGAAATTAAAATGTGTTAAATTGAGATGTTTTTGTCACTGGCCTACACACAATAATACCCCATAATGTCCAAGTGGAATTATGTTTTGGGAAAAAATTCTAATTAATAAAAAACTGAAAAGCTGAAATGTACTGAGTCAAGAATTATTCAACCTCTTTGTTAAGTCTAAATAAACAAGTCACAGTTGTTAATCAAGTTACACGGACTCACTGTGTGCAATAGTGTTTAACATGATTTTGTACACAAACATGATCTCTGTACCCCACACAATTATCTATCTGTAAGGTCCCGCAGTTGAGCAGTGAATTTCGAACACAATCACAAAGACCAGGGATGTTTTCCAATGGATGCCAGGAGAATGCTACCTGCCCTAAAACATAGTGACAACTGTAAAGTTTGGTGGAGGAGGAATAATGGGTCGGGTAGGCCCCTTAGTGCCAGTGAAGGGAAATCTAAACACTACAGCATAAAATGACATTCTAGACGATTCTGTGCTTCCAACTTTGTGGCAACAGTTTGAGGAAGGCCCTTTCCTGTTTCAGCATGGCAATGCCCCCCAATGCACAAGTCGAGGTTCATACATAAATAGTTTGTCGAGAACGGTGTGGAAGAACTTGACTGGCCTGCACAGAGCGCTGACCACAACCCCATCGAACACATTTGGGATGAATTGGAACGCTGACCACGAGCCAAGCCTAAATGGGTGGTGGTTGGACAGAGACATTTTGGATGGGGTTGGGGGAATGGGATGGGAGGTTGTGGGTGGAGGTTCACTCACTTTCATTTATTTTCCTTTACTTACTACATTTTACATAATTTTTTTACTCTGTAATATGATCACAATGATCAATACTTTGTATTCATGTACCTTTTCTGTTTGTTACTTTTGAGCGGCAGCCCACAGGTGAATATAAACTAAATCTGAAATTATATTATTTTCTATATTGTACCTGTAATCCACCACAATATATATTTTCAAGATCCCCCCCAAAAAGTGATCACAAAACCCCCCACGCCATGTCAAGATTATCTCTGCCCTAGACTAGGAGTATCTCTATACACTCAGAACATTTGTGCAGTTTTCATACAGGTTAATATAAAAACATTCATCCACACAATATCAATTGCATACATCACATTCACACACTACAATGCTTTTGACCTAACAACGTTCTGTATTTGATTGCCTTGTTAGATTACAGATATGATACACAGATATGATCCCAATAACGCTATGCCAATAAATTATCTAAAAGAGAGAAGACACAGGTTGCATCAGGCAGTCAAACTAAGGTGATCCCTGGTTATGGTGTGTAACTCTGCATGTTGACATCATCCTTCCCATCTTCTCATCTCTGTTTTCTTACGTTTCGCTCTTCTTTCGTCAGGACTCTTCATCTGCTCAGGTCGGAAGAGGACTTCATGTGAGTAGCTCCTTCACTGATGTCAACATTATCACTGCTTCTTCTACCCATTTCAGCAGGATATTCCTCTAGTCTGCTGTAGCCTCGGAAACCCAGGCTCCTAACAGTCTGTTAGGGGAAGTGACGCCTCAGATAAAATAGTCTACAAGGTGGCGTTTGTTAAAGTCTAGATGGAAACTAGTGAAGGGTTCAGCCTATTAACATGAGAAGGGTCACAGCTGAGGTTAAGAAAAGGGAAGACTAAAACAAAGATAAGTTCAATTAGATAGTTGAAAAATGTATCAAAACTGTCAGGATAGCCAAACTGAAGAGGGAATTTTGGCTTTCCTTTGACCCGTGGTCATATTTTGCACAGGCTTACACAAAACAGGCTTACAAAAACACGCATGCACGACTCCAACACCATCATTAAGTTTGCAGACGACACAACAGTGGTAGGCTTGATCACCGACAACAATGACACAGCCTACAGGGAGGGGTCAGAGACATGGCCGGGTGTTGCCAGAATAACAGCCTATCCCTCAACATAACCAAGACTAAGGAGATGATTGTGGACTACAAGAAAAGGAGGACCGAGTACGCCCCAAATCTCATCGACGGGGCTGTAGTGGAGCAGGTTGAGAGCTTCAAGTTCCTTGGTGTCCACATCAACAACAAACTAGAATGGTCCAAACACACCAAGACAGTCGTGACGAGGGCACGACAAAGCCTATTCCCCCTCAGGAAACTAAAAAGATTTGGCATGGGTCCAGAGATCCTCAAAAAGGTTCTACAGCTGCAACATCGAGAGCATGGTTGCATCACTGCCTGGTACGGTTGCATCACTGCCTGGTACGGCAATTGCTCGGCCTCTGACCGCAAGGCACTAGAGGGTAGTGCGTACGGCCCAGTACATCACTGGGGCTAAGCTGCCTGCAATCCAGGACCTCTACACCAGGCGGTGTCAGAGGAAGGCCCAAAAACTTGTCAAAGACCCCAGCCACCCCAGTCAGACTTCTCTCTACTACCGCATGGCAGGCGGTACTGGAGTGCCAAGTCTAGGACAAAAAGGTTTCTCAACAGTTTTTACCCCCAAGCCATGAGACTCCTGAACAGGTAATCAAATGGCTACCCGGACTATTTGCATTGTGTGTGTGTGTCCCCCCCCCCCCCCCAACCCTCCTTTTTACACTGCTGCTACTCTCTGTTTATCATATATGCAGTCACTTTAACTATACATTCATGTACATACTACCTCAATCAGCCTGACTAACCGGTGTCTGTATGTAGCCTCGCTACTGTATATAGCCTGTCTTTTTACTGTTGTTTTATTTCTCTACCTACCCATTGTTCACCGATAACCTTTTTTGAACTATTGGTTAGAGCCTGTAAGTAAGCATTTCACGGTAAGGTCTACACCCGTTGTATTCGGCGCACGTGACAAATAACATTTGATTTGATATAGTGCATACCCACCGTTCTGTGCATAATAACTTGTCAGCGCTAGCTATATCAACCAATCAAGTAACAATCTGGTATGGTAGCCGAGGGAGGATCTCTTAGGGAACTACCCCGTTTTAAAAGTATAAAAAGGCCAGGGACCTCCTGGCTACTCCAACCTCGGCCAAGATGGCGTAGCATTGAAGAGGTGTTTTTCTTCGTCCTCTCGTGTACTTTTGTATTTTTTGTCATTTTTGTATACATTTCAATTTTATTTTCAATCCCTTTTCCATTTTTTATTTGATTATACCTTCCGGTAACCTGCCTCACCCAATGTGATACGGAATCGCTATTATTTTTTTATTTTATAACACATTCAAGAACCACCAGAAGCTAACCAGCTAATTAGCTACACGCTATTTGGTCATTGTTAGCCACTGCTAGCGGTTTTTATCTTCTGCACAGATACCAGCCCTGTTTTTAGCCTGGATAATACTCGCCAGTCTACCAGTATCGGACTGTTTCTCCACTACAACGCCAGATTCCTGCCGTGATCCCTGGACCACTACTTCTGATCTTCACAGCTAGCTAGCACCCACCGTGGCACCTAGTACCGAAGCTATCCCTGAGGCCCACCTCCCGGCCTACTCAGCTGTTCACCCGGACCCCAATCATACACGGCTAGAGCCCAACACTCCACCGGATCCTTGCTGTAAGCTCTGGACCTTGGCACCGGATCACCGCTGCTACAGAGTGGCTAATGCCCTGCCAAGAAGCTAGCACCAGTTAGCCGTGAGCCAGGCGCACCTCCCGGCTAGCAAACTAATTCTTCAATACTTGTTTCGCCATCTGGCTTGGATCCTGTCGACACGGCGCCCCGCCGCACCACCACGACGACTGGTCTGCCGACGAATACTCCAACCACTGTGCCTTCAACCGTCCTCCGTCGGAGCAGATACTCCTACTAGCCCCGGGCTACTAACTTTAAACGCTGTGTCGCCCGCGTGCTAGCATAGAGGCGGCTTCCCTGTTCCATCTACTGCTGCCCCCTGGACACTATGATCACTTGGCTACATAGCTGATGCCTGCTGGACGGTCCATTAATCACGGTACTCCATTCTGTTTATTTAATTTGTATTATTTAAAAAAAAAAAAAAATTAAATCGGCCCCAGCCGCGAACTCAGGCTCTGTGTGTAGTTAATCCGACCCTCTCTGCCCAGTCATCACCATTTTACCTGCTGTTGTTGTGTTAGCTGATTAGCTGTTGTTGTCTCACCTGTTGTTTTAGCTAGCTCTCCCAATCAACACCTGCGATTACTTTATGCCTCGCTGTAGGCCTCTCTCAAATGTCAATATGCCTTGTATACTGTTGTTCAGGTTAGTTATCATTGTTTTAGTTTACAATGGAGCCCCTAGTTCCACTCTTCATACCTCTGATACCTCCTTTGTCCCACCTCCCACACTTGCGGTGACCTCACCCATTATAACCAGCATGTCCAGAGATACAACCGCTCTTATCATCACCCGGTGCCTGAGCTTACCCCCGCTGTACCCGCACCCCACCGTACCCGTCTGCACATTATGCCTTGAATCTTTTCTACCATGCCCAGAAATCTGCTCCTTTTATTCTTTGTCCCCAACGCTCTAGGCGACCAGTTTTGAAAACCTTTAGCCGCACCCTCATCCTACTCCTCCTCTGTTCCTCGGGTGATGTGGAGGTAAACCCAGGCCCTGCATGTCCTCAGGCACTCTCATTTGTTGACTTCTGTGATCGAAAAAGCCTTGGTTTCATGCATGTCAACATCAGAAGCCTCTGCCACACTCTGCCAACTCTGATGTCCTTGCCGTGTCTGAGTTCTGGCTTAGGAAGGCCACCAAAAATTCTGAGATTTCCATACCCAACTATAACATTTTCCATCAAGATAGAACTGCCAAAGGGGGAGCAGTTAGCCTGCAAAGTAATGTCATACTTTCCAGGTCCATACCCAAACAGTTCGAACTTCTAATTTTAAAAATGAATCTCTCCAGAAATAAGTCTCTCACTGTTGCCGTATGCTACCGACCCCCCTCAGCTCCCAGCTGTGCCCTGAACACCATTTGTGAATTGATCACCCCCCATCTAGCTTCAGAGTTTGTTCTGTTAGGTGACCTAAACTGGGATATGCCTATTAACACCCCGGCAGTCCTACAATCTAAGCTAGATGCCCTCAATCTCACACAAATCGTCAATGAACCCACCAGGTACAACCCTAAATCCGTAAACATGGGCACCCTCATAGACATTATCCTGACCAACTTGTCCTCAAAAATAAACCTCCTCTGTCTTCAATCAGGATCTCAGCGATCACTGCCTCATTGCCTGTATCCGCTACGGGTCTGCGGTCAAACGACCACACCTCATCACTGTCAAACGCTCCCTAAAATACTTCTGCGAGCAGGCCTTTCTAATTGACCTGGCCCGGGTATCCTGGAAGGATATTGACCTCATCCCATCAGTTGAGGATGCCTGGTCATTCTTTAAAAGTAACTTCCTCACCATCTTAGATAAGCATGCCCCGTTCAAAAAAATGCAGAACTAAGAACCGATATAGCCCTTGGTTCACTCCAGACCTGACTGCCCTCGACCAGCACATAAACATCCTGTGGCAGACTGCAATAGCATCGAATAGTCCCCGCGATATGCAACTGTTCAGGGAAGTCAGGAACCAATACACACAGTCAGCAAAGGCTAGCTTTTTCAAGCAGAAATTTGCATCCTGTAGCTCTAACTCCAAAAAGTTCTGGGACACTGTAAAGTCCATGGAGAACAAGAGCACCTCCTCCCAGCTGCCCACTGCACTGAGGCTAGGTAACACGGTCACCACCGATAAATCCATGATAATCGAAAACTTCAACAAGCATTTCTCAACGGCTGGCCATGCCTTCCTCCTGGCTACTCCAACCTCGGCGAACAGCTCCTCCCCGCCCGCAGCTACTCGCCCAAGCCTCCCCAGCTTCTCCTTTACCCAAATCCAGATAGCAGATGTTCTGAAAGAGCTGCAAAACCTGGACCCATACATATCAGCTGGGCTTGACAATCTGGACCCTCTATCCGCCGCCATTGTCGCAACCCCTATTACCAGCCTGTTCAACCTCTCTTTCATATCGTCTGAGATCCCTAAGGATTGGAAAGCTGCCGCGGTCATCCCCCCCTTCAAAGGGGGAGACACCCTGGACCCAAACTGTTACAGACCTATATCCATCCTGCCCTGTCTAAGGTCTTCGAAAGCCAAGTTAATAAACAAATCACTGACCATCTCAAATCCCACCGCACCTTCTCCTCTGTGAAATCCGGTTTCCGAGCTGGTCACGGGTGCACCTCAGCAACGCTCAAGGTACTAAACGATATCATAACCGCAATTGATAAAAGACCGTACTGTGCAGCAGTCTTCATCGACCTGGCCAAGGCTTTCGACTCTGTCAAGCACCATATTCTTATCGGCAGACTCAGTAGCCTCGGTTTTTCTAATGACTGCCTTGCCTGGTTCGCCAACTACTTTTCAGATAGAGTTCAGTGTGTCAAATCGGAGGGCATGTTGTCCGGTCCTCTGGCAGTCTCTATGGGGGTACCACAGGGTTCAATTCTCGGGCCGACTATTTTCTCAGTATATATCAATGATGTTGCTCTTGCTGCGGGCGATTCCCTGATCCACCTCTACGCAGACAACACCATTCTGTATACTTCTGGCCCTTCCTTGGACACTGTTTTAACTAACCTCCAGATGGCTTCAATGCCATAACATTCCTTCCGTGGCCTCCAACTGCTCTTAAACGCTAGTAAAACCAAATGCATGCTTTTCAACTGTTTGCTGCCCACACCCGCCTGCCTGACTAGCATCACCACCCTGGATGGTTCCGACTTAGAATATGTGGACATCTATAAATACCTAGGTGTCTGGCTAGACTGTAAACTCTCCTTCCAGACTCATATTAAACATCCCCAATCCAAAATCCAATCTAGAATCGGCTTTCTATTTCGCAACAAAGCCTCCTTCACTCACGCCGCCAAACTTACCCTAGTAAAACTGACTATCCTACAGATCCACGACTTCGGCGATGTAATCTATAAAATAGCTTCCAATACTCTACTCAGAAAACTAGATGCAGTTTATCATAGTGCCATTCGTTTTGTTACTAAAACACCTTATACCACCCACCACAGCGACCTGTATGCTCTAGTTGGCTGGCCCTCGCTACATATTCGTCGCCAGACCCACTGTCTCCAAGTCATCTATAAGCCCATGCTAGATAAAACTCTGCCTTATCTCAGTTCACTGGTCACGATAACAACACCCACCCGTAACACTCGCTCCAGCAGGTATATCTCACGGATCATCCCCAAAGCCAACACCTCATTCGGCCACCTTTCCTTCCAGTTTTCTGCTGCATGTGACTGGAACGAATTGCAAAAATCGCTAAAGTTAGTCTTTTATTTCCCTCACCAACTTTAAACATCTGCTATCTGAGCAGCTAGCCGAGCGCTGCAGCTGTACATAGTCCATCGGTAAATAGCCCACCCAATTTACCTACCTCATCCCCATACGGTTTCTATTGGTTTACTTTTCTGCTCTTTTGCACACCTGTATCTCTACCTGCACATGATCATCTGATCATTTATCACTCCAGTGTTAATCTGCCAAATTGTAATTATACGCTCCTATGGCCTATTTATTGCCTACCTCCTCATGCCTTTTGCACACAATGTATATAGACTTTGTTTTCTACAGTGTTAGTGACTTGTTTAATGTTTACTCCATGTGTAACTCTGTTGTTGTCTGTTCACACTGCTATACTTTATCTTGGCCAGGTCACAGTTGCAAATGAGAACTATTCTCAACTAGCCTACCTGGTTGAATAAAGGTTACATTAAAAAAATGCTGAAGTATGCTTTACTGATTAAGAGCTGCTGAATAAAATTGTCATCCTAAAGGTCTGAGTATTCTTTGAGTCTGCCTGCCCTTCACTAGTGATGTGCTGCCACTATCAAACCAATCAACTATTTTGCATGTTTTTTTTAAAATTATTATTATTATTATTATTATTTTATTTTTTAAATGTGACTTGCATAAGATACAAAAATAATGCTTCATAATAGGGCTGCACGATTAATCAAATTCTCCTCAAAATTGTGATACTGACATCTGCAATATCCAAATCACAAAAGTCTGCAAATCTGCAATATTTTGAAACTCCACTTTATATAATTGAATTCATTTGCTCCTTGAGTTGTCCTCCTCGGCACACTGCTTCCCACAAACAAGCACCGCCCCGTCACTCAAGGAGCGCAAACGTGCAGTTCCAAGTTCGCTCTGCATGGTCATTGCATTGTCAATGCAACAGATGTTGGTGACAATGCTGCTTTCCACTTTGCTTCTTATTATAAATCCACATACACTATAATTACACTATTAGGCTAGTTTGTGCATCTTACCCTCTGCAAATATCTAGTTAGTCAGCATTTTATTTGCAAGTTATGGCACAAAAATAGTCGCTAATGGTAATTGCTAGTTAGCCAAATACACTGAGCCAGAGGAAACATAGCTAAGCTAGCTAATACAGTCTGATTCCACTGGTGCTGTAGGCCTAGATCAGCATGTTGTTTGTGCAACAGTATGCATGTTTTTCATCAGAGAGAAATAGGCTAAACATGAATATGTTACATGAGTCAGAGACAGTTGAGAACAATGTAACATCAATTGGAGTCTAATTACGGTCCCCTGGGAAATACTGACTAACCGTTTGGCTCCTCCCCTGTCACAATAACTCCTCCCTGGCTTTTAAAAAATGTGTTTTCATGCCAAACACAGTATTCAAAGTGCCCACTGCATTCCAACCAAAGAATTTGAATAATAATTATATTCCCATGATTCCAAAAGTTCACCCAAGTGTTTTGACCTATATCACAAGTAAAATTGCAAATCACAATATTTGGTTAAAAAAAAAAAATCTATTAGATTTGCCCAAATCGTACAAGAAACAATCAAGGAAATATAATTTCTACTCAGAGCCAATAAAATATGAGTGCTGAATGCCACCGCCTCTGTGAACGTTCAAACTTTGCCAGACTTCCATTAGTCGAGTGAACGAGACAGGATTTTGGGAAGACTTGCCACGTCAGACTAAAGGCTTAAATGCTTCTCATCCGAACCAGGTCGGAACAGTTTGTGCACATATTACGACATTTTGTGACGTAGTCGGTTAGCCGTAAGGATTCTTCAATTAAAGTGTTTGTTCATGAAAACTTTTCACTTGATAGATACTACACCAAACATCTTAGTTAGATGTAAAATTCGCACGACTAAGATCATCGGACCTTCACATATCCGCAAACTCCATCCCATTCACAATAGTAAACAGGCAGTGTCTTCGCGCCTACACTAAGTGTGTTATTCAAACTTGAGATCACCACACATTTTAACACAAGTCTCCATTGACCTCATTCTCAAACCTATTTATTTATTTATTTTAAATCTCAGATAGCTCTATCAGTGACAATGAGCTCCAAACCCAGGTTGATCTGCTAACTGATTGGTGTGGGTGAGAGGCTAGGACCTCCACCAGATAATTTGCTCTCTGGCTAGTTCACCACAACACTCAGTCTGATAGTGTGTCATTGCTCATTATCTCTTAGTTGGATAGGACTGACTTGGATTTTGCTCATCTCAATCAGCCCTGCTAGGTCAAATAATAGAGCTGTTCAGCTCAACAATAATGTGTCAGAATACATT
Source organism: Oncorhynchus mykiss (assembly GCF_057628025.1). Lineage (NCBI taxonomy): Eukaryota > Metazoa > Chordata > Actinopteri > Salmoniformes > Salmonidae > Oncorhynchus > Oncorhynchus mykiss. The sequence continues at coordinate 60,732,387 of NC_143039.1, forward strand.
AAAACACAATGCAGAGATACTGACCAATCACAGCTCCTCGGTTCTGCCTCTTCAGGAAATCCCACAGATTAGTGGTTGGAGGGGAGATGGGGGGAGGAGTCACTAGAAGATAAAGAGAGTCAACAATGCTGACTATGCCACTTACCTCGCACTCATTGCGAGTATGCACAAACACACACAGCTAATTGTAACAGCGAACAAGGATCCAAATAAACACTCAAAACTAACAACTACGCCACACACACACACACACACACACACCACAAACTCAAAACATGAACACACCTTTAGTTTTTTCTTTCACAGTCTGAGTATTGGTCTTCTTTTCTGGTGTTTTACAAGTCTCTGGCTTTTTTTTGGTTTCTCTATTGCTGGCTCTACTGGCCACTATACTAACAGCTCTACAGGTCTCTCTCTCCATGTCTGTGCTAGTCTCTCTCTCAGTCTCCTTAACAGTCTCTGTACTGGTCAATTTCCCAGTGTCTTTGCTGGTCTCATGGACTGTCACGTTTCTAGTCTTACTCCCTAACTTTTTGACAGTCTCTGTACTGGTCTCTTTTTTGCCAGTCTCCATCTCCTTGATTATCTTTTCCGCCTCCTTATCTTTCCCTCTGCTCCTGCTGTCCTTTCTGGTCTCTTGACTAGCTTTTGTTATTGTCTCTCTGCCAGTCTCTTTACTGGTCTTTCTGCCAGTCTCTTTACTGGTCTCTCTGCCAGTCTCTTTACTGGTCTCTCTGCCAGTCTCTTTACTGGTCTCTCTGCCAGTCTCTTTACTGGTCTCTCTGCCAGTCTCTTTACTGGTCTCTCTGCCAGTCTCTTTACTGGTCTCTCTGCCAGTCTCTTTACTGGTCTCTCTGCCAGTCTCTTTACTGGTCTCTCTGCCAGTGTCTTTACTGGTCCCTCTGCCAGTGTCTTTACTGGTCCCTCTGCCAGTGTCTTTACTGGTCTCTCTGCCAGTGTCTTTACCGGTCTCTCTGCCAGTGTCTTTACCGGTCTCTCTGCCAGTGTCTTTACCGGTCTCTCTGCCAGTGTCTTTACCGGTCTCTCTGCCAGTGTCTTTACCGGTCTCTCTGCCAGTGTCTTTACCGGTCTCTCTGCCAGTGTCTTTACCGGTCTCTCTGCCAGTGTCTTTACCGGTCTCTCTGCCAGTGTCTTTACCGGTCTCTCTGCCAGTGTCTTTACTGGTCTCTCTGCCAGTGTTTGTACTGGGGTCACTGCAGGTTTCTTTGCCAATGCGTTTGTCCACTTCCACCCCAGTCTCCTGGGTCATTTGAATGGTTTCTGGGGTGGCCTCTCTGTCCATCTCGGTCTCATTGTCTTTGTCATTCTCTTTCCTGGTCTGTTTCTCCTCTCCTACAGATGTAGGGGCAGGTTCTGGGGTAGTCTGGCTCTGGTCTCTGATCGAACTGGAGGGAACTAAGAAACAGCAACATCATCGCCACCTTCATCACTATCCCCAATGTTAAATGTCTAGTTGATGTGTTACCCTCTCCCTCCCTTCCACCTCTCCCTCCCCTCTAACTCACCCAGTTTCTTGCCAGGTGGTAGCAGGGGCATCAGGTCTCCCATGTTCTCCCTCTTCTTGATCGCCTTCAAGATCACTAAGGCTACAGAATACAGAGTTAATCACTCACACAAACAAAGGTGACCAAACAAATGTACGTACACACACACACACACACACCTTTCTCATAGATGACTGACTCCCCGATGTAGCGTTGCAACATCATGAACTTATAAGGGATAGAGGGAGAAGGAGAGAGCGAGGGATGAGGACAATGCATCACTACAGGGTATAACTGTGTTTTTTTTGTGTTAGTTTAGGGGTGTTTAACCTGGACACGTCTGGTGGAGTGTGTGTGTGTGCGATACCTGTAGACACCCCATGGCATGTATTTTCTCAGCCTGTTGTGCCAGGTCCAGCAGTATTTCGCTCCTCTTATCAGACTCCTCTACCTCTTTCACAGAGCCTGGATGGGCACGCTCCTACACACACACAGACTTGTATAAGAGGGCTATAATAGGCTTTTTTGTTGTTGTGTTGGAGCAACAAATTGGTAAATCTTTGTGTGTATATTTACCAGGAACGTGGTGACATGTTCATAGCTGTGTATGTGAGCGATGCTGAGTCCGTCTGACAACTTCCTCTCACACAACAAACACAGGAAGCCCCAGCCTGGAGACGAGGCCCCGGCCCTAGTAACACTGTACTGAACCAGGAACTGCAGACCTGAGAGAAAAAAAGAAAAATAGAGTTATTGACCTGAACACAGAGGTGAGGGGTAATTCTGATGGGAACTACTTTTCTAGGTCTAACTGTGTATCTCGAACACGGGTAAAACATGCTTCCCCTTTGTTTTATGCTTAAATAGAGGGTATGTCATGGTCTTGTTAACTTCTTTTGGATAGGGGGTGGTATTTTGACGTCCGGATGAAAAGCGTGCCCAAATGAAACTGCCTGCTACTCAGGCCCAGAAGCTAGGATATGCATATAATTGGTAGATTTGGATAGAAAACATTCTAATTTCTAAAACTTTTAAAATAATGTCTGTGAGTATAACAGAACTGAAATGGCAAGCGAAACCCTGAGGACAAACCTCCCCCCCCTCAAAAAAAATCATCCTACCACTGATTTCAATGGCTGGCACTTTTATAATAGGGCGAAATCGTGCCAGATTGTTGACATCTAGTGGAAGTCCTAGGAATTGCAGTCTTTAGAGTTTCAGGCTGGTTTTTGGAAAAATTAGCCAGAAATTGTAGTTTTTCTAGGTGGCATTTTGGCTGTAGTGTTTCCAAGCGCGTGAATGAGAGTGCGTTCTTTGGTATTTTTCTCCGGTAAAGACAATAACGATTGTCCGTCTCAAATTTGATCGTTTATTTACGTATTAGGGTACCTATTGTTTGATTTATAAACGTTGATTGACTTGTTTTTTATAAGTTTATTGTTAACGTTTGGGATTAATTTTGTATGCATTTTGGAGGGAAACCGAGTGGATTATTGACTGAAGTGTGCCAGCTAAACTGAGTTTTTATGGATATAAAGGACTTTATCGAACAAAAGGACTATTTGTAATGTAACTGGGACGTTTTGGAGTGCCAACAGAAGATGGTCTTCAAAGGTAAAGCATATATTATATCGCTATTTCTGACTTTCGTGTCGCAACTCCCTGGTTGAAAATGATTTGTTATGCATTTGTGTGCTGGGCGGTGTCCTCAGATAATCGCATGGTTGGCTTTCGCTGTAAAGCCTTTTTGAAATCTGACACTGCGGCTGGATTAACAACAAGTTAAACGCTAGCGTCCCACTCATCCGCAAGAAGTTAAGCCATTAAGTAATTAAATAATAAATATGGTTTAAGACTTGTGATTAGAACATCTCTTCCAATGGACAACTGGTTTCCATAATGTATTTACTATCTTTTTGGAACAGGATTTATTATGAACACTTGTTTGTATTCCATAGGTTTAGGACAAAAGAGACTCCCCTTTAACGTATAAAAGGGTGTTTGAGATGTCGAAGTTATATGTGTCTTGAATAGTGTTTGTCGATACCGAGAACAAAACGACAAACACTTGAATCCAATTCAAGATTTTCTTAACGACCAGCCAGGAAGAGTAGTATAGAAGTAGCATACAAACAGAGTCTCCTCCACCTCAATCTATGGAATCCATGCAATTAATACTAATATATCTAAGGGACAGAGCACCATATAAAAGGTAAGGAAACTAAATGCATGTGTAAACCACATATTCCCTTGGACGCAGGATGTTCTAACACTGAAGTCATTCAGAGGACAGAATGTACTGTGCAGTATGTGAGTGGTCCAAGAGGATTCAGAGGCCTCATTGTTACATACATCAGTAACACAAAAAGGATACAGAGGCACAGATGGTAAAACAGATATTTCCACAAAGCTATAGTGGTTAATACCCATCAGAGGGTAAGGTAAGAACCTCCACAACAAGCACTTACTGTTTGTATAGCATTTGTGCTTCTGTATGTCCACTTCCCATATGTCCACTTTGTCTAATTTCTGTATGCCTGCTTTCTGTGTCTGCTTCCACTTCCACCTCCATTTTACAATGTTTTTACTTAGTTTAAACCCTTTCGATTCGGTTTTCATTTTGGTCTGCACTCACCCAGCATAGGAATCCTCCGGTCTTTGTTTTTCAGATGGGCGGAAAACGTCAGCGGCCTGTCAACTATAGGATAACACACAGAGAAAAACATTCTTAGAGCGCTGATTGCTCCTCTAATGACACCAGAGAAACTTTATGATGAACGTCTACTAACCTTTTAGATAACGATGGAAGTTCTTGAGTTTCTTCATGGCTTGAGGATGAGAGTGAGCGAGCGCAAGAGAGAACAGACAGAGGACATGAATGCAGGGGGTGCTAGACCTTCGGCAGTTGATGATCCAACCTACCTACGGAGGAAGAGACTGCGAGGTGCCCAATGAAGAGCGTCGGTCCTGTCTATCCGACTGACACTTCTCCCTCCCTGTACTGTCGACGCACCCTCCACTACAACTCTCAACTGCATCAACACTATCAGAATCAACATTATAAGCTGTGGAAGACCAGCGCCTAAGACTGAACCTGCCACAACCCTACATATGTTTTTAAAAGTGTCTTTGAGATTCCCTTTGTAATGAAATGCGCTATATAAAATACATCTATTATTATTTTTAGTGGGGAGATGTCTTACCAGAGGAGTAGGAGGACATCTTAATGCTGTGGAAAACACTGTCAGGAATATCAAACACCTGGAGGAGAGAGGGCAAGAAATGGAATGAGACCATAAACCTTCACATCTCCAGAGCAACTTCCCCTTCTCCCCCCATCCTTTCCTACCTTCAGTACATTGTCTCTCTCTCCTCGGACTCTCTCCTCCTCCCAGGCCAAAGTCTTCAGGACCTCCAGGCCCATCTCTGTCCCCCACCCGAATGGCAGACACTGCGGACTCTGGTACATCTGATACAGAGAGATAGGGCACCCACTTTCAACTAACTACAATGTATACACAGACTTTATAAAGCATTCATAATGCTTCATAAGCACAACATAGATGTTTGAAAAATCATTTAGAAGCAGCCATAAAGGGTGATATAAAAAGCAACACACACACTGACCAGGGTGCGTCGAAGGTGGAGTGTGGAGGTGAGGTGAGTCATGACGAGATTGGCAGGGATTATCTCCTGACAGGTGTGACACAGGTAGAAGGGCGTTTTCCAACACTCAGTACTCAAACACATCACCAACAGATAGACACCTGGGAAATGGAGTCCGACAGAGTACAGTATGTATGGTAGCGCAACTAGGACAAAACAGAGCATAATAATATTTAATATTAACGTCTGATATTTTTCTGAAAAGAGGACACCCCTTTACCAATAATTGGTTCAGTTCTTTCTGAGTTCCGGATGTACTCATACAAGGTAAAGGATGGGATGCAGGCTATACCAACGGCAGAGAGAAGGGAAGGAAGAATGTTGTCAGTGATCTTGATGGCAAATAGAACTGGACAATGAGATGAACGTATTAAACATATACATTTCATTGGAGTCAGAAAACTCACCTTTACTGTCCTCGTCCCCTGAGAAAGAAAAACAAATAGTTAGTTCATCTAGTTTATAAACAATGTAACTCTCAAAAGATGGGGAAACGATGCAGTAGTTGATTTTTTATGGTTGGTGGTCAACATCACTAGTACCTGGTTCAAAGATAACTCCTAGCATCTCCTTGTGTTTCCAGTGACGCACATGTAACTTGTAGTGCGACACAGACTCACATACCACGTTGCAGTCCTGAAGTGGATACAGAGATGACAGGGATGCACACACACACAATTGATGAGCCTCCTGTTCCTCAGAGTGTGAGGGAGAGGGTTTAAGTATTTCCAGATGTAGATGTAAAGTAAACATGTTGAGCAGCCACCATGCCAACATTACAGAGAGGAGGCATGTCACCAGTCCTGGAGCAGGACCTTAACCCCAGGTAAATTAGAAATTGTGGCTACTGTGTGGTGTGAGGAACAGTATTCCTCACCTGACATTGCAGTCGACAGGTCCCTCTCTGGCTAGTAGCTTTGGTAACAACTGGAGCAGTACTTGCTGTAGCTACAGTCTCAACAGCTGTGGGTGTGACATAGGTCTTCTCCGGGCTTGACTTGGTCTCCATAGGAACAGCCTCAGCAACGTTAGTCATGGTAACATCTTTGGTAATCTTTGACCCTTCTGAGGAAGGAACTAAAGAAGATCCAGACAGAGAACATCAGAGAGTTACAGAGTCCCTGACTGGCACAACTCTAAACAGAGAAAGAAGGGGGTAACACTTGATTTGGATAGTCCTGATTGGCCATCTGCAGAGCATCTAGATGGACTTACTATCAACAAACAATCTGTTGATAAGCAACTGCTTGGTAAGGTTACAGTTAAGAATAAGGGTTAGGGCTAAGGTTAGGGCTAGGCTAAGAGTTAAGTATAGGGTTAGGATAAGGGTTAGCTGGACTATCCAAATAAAGTGTTAACGAAGTGGGAGAGGGGACATTGAGATCACTTGGCCAAACAAAGAGCAGAAGTAAGAACAGAGGGAGAGAGAGGATCAGGAGTCCTGCCAATCTGAAACAGTCACTAAACTAATTGAGGAGGGCAATACCTTATTTTCTATACAGAGTCATACTTTACTTTGATTATTCTACATCAGCACATTCCACTCTCCATAAACTCCTCCACATGCCCCCTTCCAGATCTGGAAACCACCTCAAACTCATTCTGCTATACATGATATGTCCTGTACAGGACCACTCCGATGACCTCTCTGCTCTAGCAAACCTGGGGTGCTTTAAGCCTCAGCCTTAAATAAACCAGGTATTCAGGTAGGGTGCGAGTGTGCTGTGTCTGGGACGTGTCGTGGTCATTTCCTGTATTACTAAATGATGAGTTACAAACCACACACCAGTCAAGAGTTCTACTTAAACTTAATCTTTTAATAATATGAGCTTCACCATAGCCCTGTGACTCTCAGATCAATTCAGTGTCTATAAATGAATTCTCAGAGAGTGCTTTCAGAAGAAGACTTAGTATCTTTTATAGCCAACTCACATGACGAACCACAGATCTTAGGAACTTCACAAAGGGCCTTTTACTTGAGAGAGGAGTATCCCATAGCCAGATGGCATTAGTTACAAATGATCGTTCAGTTTGGTCTCTTAGACAAGGTTCTACTTCTCGGTACTTCATAGTACCAAAACATTACCTCATCCAATGGCATATATCAATTGTCAATTCTAGATACTCCCATCTCAAATGCACCCCTTCTCCTGGGCAAGCTCACGGAGGGGAGTGAGCCTCTAGGTCATATACTAGGTCAAGAGAAGGGCAACATTAGAGGGGACATACAATGGTTCCAGACACTGCCAAACTCCTCCCCCCAATGGGAAAATGAGGAAGTGACTGGAGTACAGACATAGTGGAGCCCTTCACATGGTTTCACAGATATATTCATTATGAAGACAATGTTCAAGCCAGATTTCTCCCTTTCTGATATTCTGCCTATTACCAGACATGTAAAAGACAAGCCTGACCTCTCCCCTCACTGGGCCCCAAGTGACTTTTCCCTAGAGAAGGGAGAGGAAAATGCAACTGCCAACAGTATAGTCCAAAAGAAGACATTCTAATGACAAGTATAAAGTAAATAAAACATCTTATTTATCTATGTTACCTAACTAATTCTGATTCAGCTACGACAGACGATTTAAAGAGGGGTTGTACAGGCTGATTTCGCCTCATTTTAGCCAACTTTTGCCAATTAGCATCAGTGCTTGACTGAGGTGAGATCAGACCGCTACTCTCCAGGGAAAGGGAAAATTGACTAGGTATCTCCAACTGAATGGATTCAACTGAAATGTGTCTTCCGCATTTAACCCAACCCCTCTGAATCAGAGGTGCGGGGGGGGGGGGGGGCCTTAAAATCGACATCCACGTCTTCGGTGCACGGGGAGCAGTGGGTTAACTGCCTCGCTCAGGATGACAGATTTTTACCTTGTCAGCTCGGGGATTCGATCCAGCATCCTTCTGGTTACTGGCCCAACGCTCTAACCACTAACCAGAGCTTCCGATGTGCGACCGCAATAAAGTTATTTAGAGGTTGAATATTCAGACTTGCAGCTCTATTGGGGTTAGGGACCATCAATAAATTACACAATGTACATGGGACAGTATTTTCACACCTTTCAGTTCTAATGAAATTACTACAATATTTGATTACTAATTTTTACAATTGGTGAGGTTTCTAAGTTAGTGAAATTTGGAGCTATCAAATTTAGAAAATATTGTCCCATTTACATTGTGTTAGTTATTGACTGTCCCCAACTAGACCAATAGAGCTGCATTTCTGTTGAATATCCAACTTCCAATGTTACCACGGCCGGTGTGAGCTCTGAGAAAACACTTAAGCATTCACCCAGGGTTTATTCAATATTATAAACTGGGTGGTTCGAGTCCTGAATGCTGATTGGCTGACAGACATGGTTGATCAGACCATAAACCACAGGTATGACAAAACATGTATTTTTCCTGCTCTAACTACGTTGGTAACCAGTTTATAATAGCAATAATGCACCTCGGGGGTTAGTGGTATATGGCCAATATACTATGGCTAATGGCTGAATCCAGGCACTCCGTGTTGCGTTGTGCGTAAGAACAACCCTTAGCCGTAGTATATTAGCCTTATACCACACCCCCTTGTGCCTTATTGCTTAAGTGACCTGCGCAGGGGAGACCTTTACTGGATGCAGCCAGCATTGGACTCTCTTAGACACAATTCGTTTAGCTGATATAGGCAGGGAACATCTGGTTTAGATTAGAGGTCGGATGATTAATTAGGGCCAATTTCAAGTTTATAACAAAATCGGTAATCTGCATTTGTGGAGGCCGATTACATTGCATTCCACGAGGAAACTGTGTGGCAGGGTGGCAATCTTCACATAATCACTAGTTAACTACACATGGTTGATGATATTACTAGGTTAACTAGCTTGTCCTGCGTTGCATATAATCAATGGGGTGCCTGTTAATTTAACATCGAATCACAGCCTACTTCGCCAAACGGGGAATGACTTAACAGAAGCACATTCGCGGGAAAAAAAGCACAATCGTAGCACAAATGTACCTAACCATAAACATCAATGCCTTTCTTAAAATCAATACACAGAAGTATATATTTTTTAAACCTGCATATTTAGTTAAAAGAAATTCATGTTAGCAGGCAATATTAACTAGGGAAAATGTGTCACTTCTCTTGCATGCAGAGTCAGGGTATATGCAACAGTTTGGGCCGCCTGGCTCGTTGAGAACTAATTTGCCAGAATTTTACATAATTATGACATAACATTGAAGGTTGTGCAATGTAACAGCAATACTTAGACTTGGGGTTGCCACCCGTTTGATAAAATACGTGGAAAATTACATAATTAGTCAAGCTATCCCATGTTTTACTGTTTAAAGAATCGTCTCGTTATATGCTAGAGTTTTTTCTAACTTAATACAAACTTGTCTTTGTGGGACTGGGTCATGAGACTGGGCATATAGATAAGGTCCGCTTCAGTGCGACCGCAGCATGTGACATCCTGTGTGTTTACTATCTACAGAAAGTCACATGTATGGAAACTTGCAGAAAGGAGCATATAGTGTTTTGCTGTTGTGAATGCAGTTAGCCCGAGGGCTCAACCATATATCTTATATCTAAAACAGACAACTAATTGTCTTTACACACCATCTGCTGACTGTCATGTATATACAAAAAGGATGTGCTTCTCTATAAAAGCAGAGAACACTGTTCGTTTAGCTTTTTTTGCAAATCTTATAAGTGTTTGAAAGAATCTGCAGTCTCTCTTCCTATAGAATTGCTACCACACAAGTCATCAGCATCTGGCTATGACTAGCATTCCTCAGAGACGAGGTCTACCCCAAACTATTAAATAAAATGTCTTATTATATTCTGTCTTGGTTGTCATTCAGTTAAGTCTGTACTCGATTGAACTATCATTTATGTATATGACTACTATAGATGCCACATAGGCAGCTTTCAACTGGAAAAGTTATTTATTTTGGAGCAGTTCCTCTTCTCGCCCAGTGAGCAAGTCAGGTAGTGTGTACGGCACATTCGTCCAGAGCCACGTACCCTGAACCAGCTCACAGGAGATCCTGTGACATTGTACTCTGCAGGTAGTTAAAACCTAGTCTTATTTATGCTTCATAGTGCTTTTAGAGGCCACGTAAAGAGTTGAACATACATTGAGGCCAACGTCAGGGGGAGAGAGAAGTTATGGAATAGCATTGAGAGACTAGTTAAATAACACCACATGACTGACTACCTTCTGCAACCCAGCAAATTTAGCAGAACTTTGTTTACAAAGCACTCCAGTAACATCCATAGATCCTGAATACACCCCAGGGGGAATAAACAGCTTCCATCCCCAGGCCATCAGACTGTTAAACAGTCATCACTAGCCGGCCTTCACACAGCACCCTGCCCTGAACCTTAGACTGCTGCTCTATGTACATAGTCATTGAACACTGGTCACTTTAATAAAATGTTTACGACCGGTTTTAACAGTTCAACAGTGCATTCGTTAATTTCAGACACAATTACTTTTTCTACATTTTGTTACAACAAAAAAAAGTCTCAATCTACACACAATACCCCATAAAGACAAAGCAAAAACAGGTTTAGACATTTTTGCAAATGTATATAAAAAAAACAATAAATAACATTTACATAAATATTCAGACCCTTTACTCTGTACTTTGTTGAAGCACCTATGGCAGCGATTACAGCCTCGAGTCTTCTTGGGTATGACGCTACAAGCTTGGCACACCTGTATTTGGAGAGTTTCTCCCATTCTTCTCTGCAGAGCCTCTCAAGTTCTGTCAAGTTGGATGGGGAGCGTCGCTGCACAGCTATTTTCAGGTCTCTCCAGATGTTAGATCAGGGTCAAGTCCGGGCTCTGGCTGGGCCACTCAAGGATATTCAAAGACTTGTCCAGAAACCACTTCTGTGTTGTCTTGGCTGTGGGCTTAAGGTCAATGTCCTATTGGAAGGTGAACCTTCGCCCCCGTCTGAGGTCCTGAGCAGGTTTTCACCAAGGATCTCTGTACTTTGAAAACCACCACTATGCATGGAGAATAGTACTCAGTAATGTGTTGTATTGGATTTGCCCCAAGCATAACACTTAGTAGTCAGGACAAAAAGTTAAATGCTTTGCCACATTTTTTGCAGTATTACTTTAGTGCCTTGTTGCAAACAGGATACATGTTTCAGAATGTTTTATTCTGTACAGGCTTCCTTCTTTTCACTCTGTCAATTAGGTTAGTATTGTAAAGTAAATATGTTGTTGTTGATCCTTAATCAAGTCTCTCCTATCACAGCCATTAAACTAACTGTTTTAAAGTCATTATTGGCATCATGATAAAAATCCCTGAGAGGTTTCCTTCCTCTCCGTCAGAGTTAGGAAGGACACCTGTATCTTTGTAGTGACAGTGTATCAATACACACCCAATCAAAAGTGTAATTAATAGCTTCACCATGCTCAAAAGAATATTCAACATCTGCTTTTTTCCATTTTTACACATCTACCAATAGCTGCCCTTCTTTGCATTGGAAACCCTCCCTGGTCTTTGTGGTTGAATATGTGTTTAAAATTCACTGCTCAACTGAGAGACCTTAAATGTACATATGGGGTACAGAGACGAGCTGGCCATTAAAAAGAAAAAATGTAAACCCTATTATTGTCTATGCAACTTATTATTTGACTTGTAAAGTTAAGTGGGGCAGCAGGTAGCCTAGTGGTTGGGCCAGTAACCGAAAAGTTGCTAGATTGAATCCCAGAGCTGACAAGGTAAAGTTCTGCCCCTGAACAAGGCAGTTAACCCAGTGTTCCTAGGCCTTCATTGTAAATAAGAATTTGTTCTTAACGGACTTGCCTAGTTAAATAAAAGGTTAAATATTTTAAAAATTAAGCACATTTTTACTCCTGAACTTATTTAGGCTTGCATAACAAAAGGGTTTGAATACTTAGACTCAAGACATTTCAGCTTCTCATTTAATTAAATTTGTAAACTTTTTTTTTTTTTTTTTAAACATAATTCCACTTTTATATTACATGGGGTATTGTGTGTAGGCCAGTGACAAAAATCAATTGAATCCATTTGAAAAATTCAGACTGTACAAAAATTGGGAAAAAGTCAAGGGGGTTCTGACGATTCTGTGCTTCTACTTTTTGAAGAAGGCATAGCTGCACCTTTTATATTCATATACTACATGGTCAAAAGTATTTGGACAACCCTTAAAATTAGCTGATTAGGCTATTTCAGCCACACCTGTTGCTGACAGGTATATAAAACCGAGCACAGCCATGCAATTACCATAGACAAACATTGGAAGTATAATGGCCCGTACTGATGAGCTCAGCGACTTTCAACGTGGCAGTCATAGGATGCCACCTTACCAACAAGTCAGGTCGTCAAATTTCTGCCCTGCTAGAGCTTCCCCAGTCAACTGTAAGTGTTATTGTGAAGTGGAAACGTCTAGGAGCAACAAAAGCTCAGCCGCGAAGTGGTAGGCCACACAAGCTTACAGAATGGGACCGCCGAGTGCTGAACTGCGTAAAAATCGTATGTCCTCAGGAAGGCCCTTCCTGTTTCAGCATGACAATGCCCCATGCACAAAGCAAGATCCATAAAGAAATAGTATGTTGAGATCTGTGTGGAAGAACTTGACTGGCCTGCACAGAGCCCTGACCTCAACCCCATCGAACACCTTTGGGATGAATTAGAACGGCGACTTTGAGCCAGACATAATCGTCCAACATCAGTGCCCGACCTCACTAATGCTTGTGGATGAATGGAAGCAGCAATGTTCCAACATCTAGTGGAAAGCCTTCCCAGAAGAGAGGAGGCTGTTAACAGCAGCAACGGGGGACTCCTCCATATTAATGCAAATTCTTATTTACAAATGTTCGGCAAGCAGATGGCCAAAAGTATGTGGTCATGTAGTGTCAATATTTATATTCTGGACTCAGTCATTGCTCATTCTGATAGGTCTTAAAATTGTTTGTTCTTTTTGTTTTATTTTTAGATTGTGTGTACTGCATTGGACCTGCGATAACATCTGCAAAACTGTGTACGTGACCGATAAACCTTGATTTGAGGGTGACTGAGCAAGAGGCAGAAGTCATACAAACAGAGGGAGGAATAGAAATGGAACAGAGTTCGAGATGTGCTTTTCAACAAGGCAACATGTGAAAACATTCCTTCCCAGTACGTACCCAGTTTGTCTCCAGGTATAATGCTGGTCTCAAGGCTGCCCTCCTTACGAGCTCTCCTAATGGTCTGCAACTTCCTCAGAGCTACAAACAGCAAACACATGTCAGTGTGTGTGTGTGTGTGTGTGTGTGTGTGATAGAGACCCTACAGTGTGTACACACATTTGAGAATCAAAATATGTATGTATGATTGACATTTTTTCAAGAGGTGTGGGTTGCTGAAAGAGTTGCTGAAATAGCAGTTGGCTGGATTCAACCCCATGCTACAGCAGTATACGTGTTCTGGAGGCAGAGGCTTAGACCACATCTATTCATTATTTTAAAGAGTGCGTTTGTATGCATGTCTACTCACCCTCTGTGTAGACAGAAAACTCAACTGAGGAGAACACTGCTGGTTCCAACACAACTTGCTGTAACAAACAGACAAACCATTAGGTTATCAGTCAGATTGATTCAATTATTGGTTTGGGGGTGCAGTCAACAGATAGGGGTGTGGTATTGTTCACCTGTATCTCCATATTGGCTGACTGACTGATGTCTTGCACCTGATTGGCCAGGTCCAGGATCATGGCGATGAACCTGCAGCTGTACTCTTTATAACAGTCCTTCATCAGGAGGGTGGAGGGGTGAAACACCTTCTACACATACAGAGGTAGTCAAGAAATACCAGTAGAGGGTGTAACACACACGCCAGACTCACACTTGAAGCGGTAATGAGCGATGAAATAGTTGATACACCACCTCACGGGTGTATCCTCAAAAAGCATGCATGAAAAAAAATGTGTGGTTAGCTAACGTCAAAACTTGCTTACATGAGCTTGCCCTCTTCCGATTGGCTATCGTGCGGTCACTTCGCTGTAATTTGCATAATATTGGAAATGCAGAACATTGGTTGCTTGCTCTCTTGTGGTCGACCTTTAAGTCTATGTGAGTCTGTCCTCTTCTCCTTTCATTGAAAATGACTTGCTGGTTGCTGGTAGCAGATTCTTACCAAGTGTGAGTCCCAGATACACAAACACAGTTACTTACGAAGTACCAGTAGAGGTGGTCGAAGCCGAGTGTGTGTTGGATGACCCTCCGTGAGGGGACAGGGAGGCGGCAGAGCTGACAGAGGTAGGATCTCCTTTGGCCATGCTCTTCACAGCAGTACTCCACCAGGTGCTGTAGACCTACAGGTCACAGGTAAAGGATCAGAAGTTAGGGGTAGTCACTGACACACAGGTGCGTTCAACAAGGGAAATAGTTTGTGAACATTGGCCAAAGTTAGCAAACATATTCCATTTGTTTTGTGTTGGTCGCGATCGTTCGCCAACGTTTGCTAACAGTCGGAGAAGATACTGTACGGCGAACGTAAGTGTCTGTTTGGGGTCTAAACTACCGCTAAAAATAATCAAGTGGCCATGTAGATTTTTAGCTAAGTAGTTTTCAGTTTGAATATTGTTGCTAAAAAGCAACAGTAATCCTTAGAAAATGTAGCTGTTTGATGTTTCACCGTAACATTTCAGAATGTTCATTCAAAAATCGTTCAACTGAAATTGTTACTCTGGCTGCATGTTCACTGCAAACATATTTTTTTGAACTCACCTCAGGTTTATGCTCTGACAAGTGAAGGGTTAAAGTTGATTTTGGGGGTATTCTAAAGACCCCCACCATTGATTAAGCAAATTAATAACATGCCATTGTACATATGCTCACTGTCTAGCTGAATATTGAGGCCTCCGTCTGTCTAGCTCTCTGCCAAAACCTGCAGCCCCACATCTGAGAAAAGGGACTGTCTACACTGTAAACATTCACGAAAACAAAAATGTTGAATTCAAGGTTAGGGTTAGCAGTGTGGTTAAGATTAGGTTTAAAATCTGATTTTATGAGACTCTGGCTGTACCAGCTAGTGACCACTCTGCAGAGCTGCCTCCAGAACAAGATTCATGAAAAACGCTAACATGCGTAGGACACACTACTTTATTGATGTCGATCTGAGAGGCAGTGTTAGTATGCTGTGAATAAAGAGACTTCTGAACTAGGAAGTCGTCAACTGATCCTTTATCTCAGTTTGGCAACCTAATAGCTGGGAGATGGCCATTTCCTATGCTATGTAGCAGTGGTTATTAGTGTTGTCACTATACCAGAATTTTTACATCGATACCAGGTTGATGGGAACTGACTAGGTTTCTCTATATGGGAGTCTCTAACAAAAAAAAAACCACTTCTCCCTCATATCTGCTTGGGCACGTCATATAGTATATGTTCATTGTGTGGGTGTTAAGTAACACTTCTCGGGAATAACAAGCCTCGTTGCACTGGTCATGGAAAACAAAGACGATAACATGCATGACCGTCATTATCTAGAAGCTATGCTGATAAAGTCACAAAGTGATCATATAACTGACCTGATCAATAAGAATGTACATGTGTAAGTTGACAGTATATAAGGAGATGTAAAACTTAGGTTTGGTAAATAAAAGACTAATTGGATTCAAGCATTTGTCATAAACTTGTTCAATATTTTAATTACCATCACAAACCTACAAAAGGTTTAGTATCATGATACCAAAATGATAACACTGCAGAAATGACAGATTTTTCCCACTTCTTTTAGGTTTTCGCTCAATTATTATTATTATTTATTTTTTTACATCAATAAATGTGTTTAGTCCACAACAACGCTTAAAACCACACAAAGATTGCTGTTTGAGTGTAGTTACCTTTTAAATTAAGTGGCATGAGACTAGCACTGTTTGGTTAGCAGTGTTTCTGTAGTGCACATGTGATGGAGTATGCAAAACAAATGCCCACTGGATTGATGCAAATAATTATTTTGCCAGGTAGGCATAGGCTAATTTGTACTTAATTTAAAAAGGTTTTTGGGAAAGCCTTTCCATCTACCTGAATACTTATTATTTAACTAGGCAAGTCAGTTAAGAAAAAAAATATTATTTACAATGACGGCCTACCCCAGCCAAACCCTCCCATAACCCAGACGACGCTGGGCCAATTGTGCGCCACCCTATTAGCATCACCAACGGCTACACAAAGTGTTAGATAAACACACACGGCACACACAGACAGGGGCATTCCTTCAGAAAGTTGCTGGGAATACAAACCACTGATGCCTTCTGCTCATCTCTTACGATAAGCTTGGGCAAATTAATACATTTTCTAACAGGTTCAATACATTTAGTTTCTTTTCAAACTTACGACACATTTGACAGAAAGTAACAAATTCTAATAGTGAACCGCTTTTCACGTTATAGTATCGAAAAAGTCTCAGTAAACCGTGCAGCGCTAGTGGTTATGGGTCTCTAGAACCAAAGTCTACAGCGATGTGCACATGCCATTTTGAGGTCACTGACATACTGTGTCACAGCCTTCCTCTTCCCCCCTGCTACAGTGTTTATGATCATTTGTTCCTACCCAGCAGAGGGTGTTTCCTGTTGGGGTCTCTGTAGTACTCTTGTATAGTCATCCTTTCTGGTCTGTCAGCTAGAGGGGAAGAGGGATGTAGTGAGAGGGGAAGAGGGATAGATTTAGTCAACACAGATGTTAAACTAGATATAAATAAGTGATTGAAGAGAAAAGGACATGCACACTCACCTCTGATACACTCAGCCAGCCTGTCAGTCTGAGTCAGGGCCTGCATGACTGAGAGACAGAAAGAAAGTTAGTTAATCGTGTGGAGTAACTTGTTACTGTACCAATGAATAGCAGTGATGTGACAGTTGTACCTTTAGAGTAGCCACTTGTCTTCAACTTCACAGACACACTCTTAGGCATGTCCAGCACCTACACACAAATACACACACGTGAGTAGGCCCGACACGGCACACACACCCATCACAATGAGAAAACCAGTACAGTTACCCGTAGCACTCCAGGTCCATTCTTGTCCATCTCTTTGACAGCTAGCGGCCGTAGGATGTTCAACATATCCATGTTAGGCATCCAGGAGAAACTCAACACATCAGGGTCTGTGTAGCTCTGATACACACACAAATGAAACAAAACAAATGACTGACTACCCTGGCTGCAGTTTAATTGAAGTGTGTGTGTGTGTGTGTGTGTGTGCGCGAGTGTGTATTTACATAGTAGTTGGAGAGGTGGTCAGCAGAAAGGAGGTGGTCTATGATCTGTCCTGGGCCACACTTCTCCTCACAACTGTGACAAAGGTAGAAAGTATCCCTCCCCTCTGGACTCACACACAATGTCACCAGGCACAGACCTGGGACATACACAAATGAAGAAGTCAGAAAGAAACAAGTCACCAGGCACAGACCTGGGACATACACAAATGAAGAAGTCAGAAAGAAACACAAACACTTACCAATGATGGGATATGGGGTGTTTGTGGGTTTCCTGGCCAGATGCTCCAGAACCAAGAAAGGGGCAAAGTAGACTACACAAAAGAAAGAGAACAGAGAGCGAGAGAGATCAATCTAGTCCATTCACATTGTGAACATTGAAGAGGTAGGGGCTAGGAGAGCGGGCTAGGGATCGAAATGGAATAGGGCCATAACAAAACAGATTCAGACTCGTCTACCAGTGTTTACACTTAAAGTCTACAGTTAACTACTTTGTTAACTGAAGACAGCAGAATTGGCTTACCTTGACCGTGGTACTCATCTGAGAGAGAAAGAGAGAGAGAGAGAGAGGGGAAGAGAAAGTGGGAGGGTGAGAGATGTCGTGGAAATAGGAAATATTGGTTAAATAATCTCTCTCAGATACTGTGAATTCAAATAGACTTTATTACAAAGTAACAAGCAGAGTTGGTTCTTGGAGCAACGGACTGAGTCAGTCCACTCCTTTTATACAAGTTTCATAGTCCCTCCACATTTTTCTAATAACCATATCCCCTCAGCTTTACTTCTACCATTGTTTCCATATCCCCCCGGTACTGATGCTCAAATCGGTCCACCAGTTCCAGAGGTCTACGTCACCGGCTTTCTAGGCCTCACTGAATGGGACTCATTATCAACCCCGTCTTATCTGTGTACACACACACACACACACACACACACCTGGTTCCCATTTCCCCTGATTAGTATATTATATATGTGCCCTCTGATCCCTCTGTCTTTGTCGGTTATTGTTCACGTCTGTATCGTCCAGTGTCGTTCCAACAAGGTTACCCTCGCTCTTTTGTTTGGGTACATCCCAGTGTTTTTGTATACGTGTTTGTTTTGGGTGTATTAAACCCCAATTATGTATTCCTGTGCCTGTCTCCAAATCCTTTATACCAGCGTGACAGTTTCCCCTCCCTCTAGTTCCTTGGATCAATTATATTGGTGGCGCGCCTATACATAATCTCCAAAAACTAATAAATACAGATTACTATAGGCAATTATAAGATTGCTACATGCCATTATCGGACCACAATATTACTACGGGCCATTATAGGTTTAAGTACAGATAACTATAGGCCATTATAGAATTACACCAATACACTTAATCCCAGGATTACAGTGTCTTTGCTCACTCCCTTTAGTGCCATTCAGCCTTTTAACAAGAAACACATTCTCCTAACAGAAAACCCCCATAGAGACAAAGGGGAAAACAGTTAGCCCTTCTCCCAAACTGTTACTTTTTAAATTAAGATTTAAGAGTTATTGTCTCAGAGACACAGAATAGTGACTGGGTTGACAGAAAGCAACCCTATGCTGGTAACCTGGCACAGTGCACAGACCATACCAAGGTACTCTAGCGGTTTGAGCGTTGGGCTGGTAACCAATAGGTCGCTAGTTCGAATCCCCTAGCCAACAAGGTGAAGAAGGAAAAAAATCTGCCGATGTGTCCATCAACAAGGCACTTAAAGTAACTACCTAGTGTTTCCAGATTTGTATGAAATATGATCTATACAGTGCATTGCGAAAGTATTCGGCCCCCTTGAACTTTGCGACCTTTTGCCACATTTCAGGCTTCAAACATAAAGATATAAAACTGTATTTTTTTGTGAAGAATCAACAACAAGTGGGACACAATCATGAAGTGGAACGACATTTATTGGATATTTCAAACTTTATCAAATCAAAAACGGAAAAATTGGGCGTGCAAAATTATTCAGCCCCTTTACTTTCAGTGCAGCAAACTCTCCAGAAGTTCAGTGAGGATCTCTGAATGATCCAATGTTGACCTAAATGACTAATGATGATAAATACAATCCACCTGTGTGTAATCAAGTCTCCGTATAAATGCACCTGCACTGTGATAGTCTCAGAGGTCCGTTAAAAGCGCAGAGAGCATCATGAAGAACAAGGAACACACCAGGCAGGTCCGAGATACTGTTGTGAAGAAGTTTAAAGCCGGATTTGGAAACAAAAAGATTTCCCAAGCTTTAAACATCCCAAGGAGCACTGTGCAAGCGATAATATTGAAATGGAAGGAGTATCAGACCACTGCAAATCTACCAAGACCTGGCCGTCCCTCTAAACTTTCAGCTCATACAAGGAGAAGACTGATCAGAGATGCAGCCAAGAGGCCCATGATCACTCTGGATGAACTGCAGAGATCTACAGCTGAGGTGGGAGACACTGTCCATAGGACAACAATCAGTCGTATATTGCACAAATCTGGCCTTTATGGAAGAGTGGCAAGAAGAAAGCCATTTCTTAAAGATATCCATAAAAAAAGTGTTGTTTAAAGTTTGCCACAAGCCACCTGGGAGACACACCAAACATGTGGAAGAAGGTGCTCTGGTCAGATGAAACCAAAAATGAACTTTTTGTTAACAAAAAAAAAAAAAAAAAAACACCATCCCCACTGTCAAACATGGTGGTGGCAGCATCATGGTTTGGGCCTGCTTTTCTTCAGCAGGGACAGGGAAGATGGTTAAAATTGATAGGAAGATGGATGGAGCCAAATACAGGACCATTCTGGAAGAAAACCTGATGGAGTCTGCAAAAGACCTGAGACTGGGACAGAGATTTGTCTTCCAACAAGACAATGATCCAAAACATAAAGCAAAATCTACAATGGAATGGTTCAAAAATAAACATATCCAGGTGTTAGAATGGCCAAGTCAAAGTCCAGACCTGAATCCAATCGAGAATCTGTGGAAAGAACTGAAAACTGCTGTTCACAAATGCTCTCCATCCAACCTCACTGAGCTCGAGCTGTTTTGCAAGAAGGAATGGGAAAAAATGTCAGTCTCTCGATGTGCAAAACTGATAGAGACATATCCCAAGTGACTTACAGCTGTAATCGCAGCAAAAGGTGGCGCTACAAAGTATTAACTTAAGGGGGCTGAATAATTTTGCACGCCCAATTTTTCAGTTTTTGATTTGTTAAAAAAGTTTGAAATATCCAATAAATGTCATTCCACTTCATGATTGTGTCCCACTTGTTGTTGATTCTTCACAAAAAAATACAGTTTTATATCTTTATGTTTGAAGCCTGAAATGTGGCAAACGGTCGCAAAGTTCAAGGGGGCCGAATACTTTCGCAATGCACTGTAATTACTTACAATATCAGTGAAATAGTTATCCTTCCAAGAAATTGTAATCATATGCTAAAAGGCAGCTTTTCTGTGCTGGAATGGTGTAGGCGTACCCCAACAGAAGTGGGCGTATACCAGTAATGACATTTTTACCGTTGATTGGTAGACCGTTGATTGGCCAGCTCATCCTCAAGGAGATAACATGTTCGATGAGGAAATGGCAAGCATTTTTTAAACGGTCCGCATGAGATACAAGTTTGAGGTTTTGAAGTGTTTTTCTCCGATTTATGCTTCGGCCACAAATACAAATATAGGGCAAGTAAACATCTTCAGTATCTGTAAAAGTGAGATTTTCACTGGACAGTTACTTTGTTATACTGCAACCTTTCTATGTCCGTTTTTCACATTTTGGATAAAAATCTATCACCCCAAAAAACAATTCCAAGCATTCTGCAACAAGAGACACACCCTACCTGTCTGGAAGAGCTCTGCCACTTGCTGTAGTTGATGGGACAGACATACAGACAGATAAAACATGTAGTGATTTTAATGCCAATTTTAAAAAACAGCAATATGAAAATACTAATGTCTCAAACTTAAAGCACATCCTTGAACAAAAAGTACACGGAGTTTCAGTTCATCACAAGACCTTGGATTTCCTGCTGTGGTTTGTACAGGCAGTGTTCCTATGGCAGGGGCAGCAAACAGTCTTCCTGCAGAGCTACTGGCTATTGTTCCAGCCCTGCACTAATACACAAGATAAATAACCTGCTCATTGTGGCCATGAACTGAAACAGATGTATTAAAGCAGGGCTGAAGCAAAAGCCTGCACCCCCAGTAGCTCTCGAGGAGGGTTGGCCTGCCATAGCTTAGAAATGCAGTTTGTACAAAACACATCTTGAACGATTATGAGCTGCATGTCATCGCACCTGTTGATGTTGCTTCCTGCGGACATGCTGCTTGAAGCGGCGGATGGTGTCAAACTTCACACCACAGTCCTACAGCCGAAAATAACAGTTTATCATAGCCACGACTTACAAGAACTGTATACAAGTCATATATGGATAGAATAATCACCTAACCACCATGACAACAACTAAAACATGTGTCAAAACACATTCACATATGGAGCGTGATCAGGGCCAGTTTGAAAATGCAATACTAAATAGGAATGTGAAAATTATAAATGCATTTTTCTATCAGTGTGCATGATTCATACCACAATTAAATTGCAAAGTTGAAATAAAACTAGAAAATGGTTATCAGAAATTCTAAATGGTCATTGGAAGAAGCCAAATAAACAGAAAATCCTAAATGCACTGTGCAAAATGAAGTCAAAAGTGGATGTTTTCATTTTTCAAATAACCAATTTAACATTCTCACGTAACATTGTCCACGTTAATTTTCAGTGTATGGAAATGCAACTATTCAGGTCTAAGGCAAGGATAGGCCTACTCATCATTACAGGATGGACCAAACGGACAATTTCTCTTTACGTTTAAACTGCCCTTGTTTAAAAATGAATGAAATAAATTATATAAAAAATATATATCAATAAAAAAAACTGCAAAGAAAAGAAATGTCCTCTCACTGTCAACTGCGTTTATTTTCAGCAAATTTAACATGTGTAAATATTTGTATGAACATAACAAGATTCAACAATTAAGACAAACTGAACAAGTTCCACAGACATTCCATTTATGTTAGTCACATAATGTGCCCTTGAACAAAAGGGGGGGGGGGGTATCTGGTAACAGTCAGTATCTGGTGTGGCCACCAGCTGCATTATGTACTGCAGTGCATCTCCTCCTCATGGACTGCACCAGATTTGCCAGTTCCTGCTGTGAGATGTTACCCCACTCTTCCACCAAGGCACCTGCAAGTTCCTGGACACATCTGGGGGGGGGTCCCCAGACGTGCTCAATGGGATTGAGATCCGGGCTCGTCGCTGGCCATGGCAGAACAGTGACATTCCTGTCTTGCAGAAATTCACGCACAGAACGAGCAGTATGGCTGGTGGCATTGTCATGCTGGAGAGTCATGTCAGGATGAGCCTGCAGGAAGGGTACCACATGAGGGAGGAGGATGTCTTCCCTGAAATGCACAGAGTTGAGATTGCCTGCAATGACAAACAAGCTCAGTTCGATGATGCTGTGACACACCGCCCCAGACCATGACAGACCCTCCACATCGATCCCGCTCCAGAGTACAGGTAACGCTCATTCCTCCGACCATAAACGCAAATCCGACCATCACCCCTGGTGAGACCAAACCGCGACTCGTCAGTGAAGAGCACTTTTTGCCAGTCCTGTCTGGTCCAGCGACGGTGGGTTTGTGCCCATAGGCGACATTGTTGCCAGTGATGTCTGGTGAGGACCGCCCTTACAACAGGCCCTCAATCAAGCCCTCAGTCCAGCCTATTGTGGGCAGTCTGAGCACTGATGGAGGGATTGTGCATTACTGGTGTAATTCAGGCAGTTGTTGCCATCCTGTACCTGTCCCGCAAGTGTGATGTTCGGATGTACCGATCCTGTGCAGGTGTTACACGTGGCCTGCAACTGCGAGAAAGATCAGTTGTCCGTTATGTCTCCCTGTAGCGCCGGCTTAGGCTTCTCACGGTACAGACATTGCAATATATTTCCCTGGCCACATCTGCAGTCCTCATGCCTCCTTGCAGCACGTTCACACAGATGAGCAGGGACCCTGGGCATCTTTCTTTTGGTGCTTTTCAGAGTCAGTAGAAAGGCCTCTTCAGTGTCCTAAGTTTTCATAACTGTGACCTTAATTACCTACCGTCTGAAAGCTGTTAGTGTCTTAACAACCGTTCCACAGGTGCATGTTCATTAATTGTTTATGGTTCATTGAACAAGCATGGGAAACAGTGTTTAAACCCTTTACAATGAAGATATTTGGATTTTTACAAATTATCTTTGAGACAGGGTCCTTCTTTTTTTGCATATAGAGCTCTAATTCCACGTGAATTCACAATGCAGCGGTGCTGCTGCCAGTAACAGTTTGGGTCTCACTGAGCATCCCTTTCAGATAGTTAAGGATTGCACCTGTGCCACAAATATTGTATCTCAAACTTTACGATTTGGAATTGTATTTCGTTCTCAAAGTACTGCCATTCAGGACTTCGCTGCTGTCGCTTGCCTTTCTCTGCTATTTTTCCAACTGTTAGCCACAATGATGTAGTGGTGGCGAGTCGACTCCAAAAATGTATTAACCGCGCGAATGTACAAAATATACCCCAAAATGTACGTGCACAAATTCACGCAAAATGTGGCTTTTAAAAACATGTATTTATTTTAAAAAATTGAGAATGTGCTCACCTCCCCACAAACTTTAGACCATGTGTTGGTGAGAAGAGTGAAAATCAGAAGACCGGGTTCATATTCCTGAAGGAGCCATACAACAATAATGCGCATTTCTCATTTAAATTGGACCTAGTAGGCTAGTAAATAGATAGGCTATATGTATTTCAAGTTTTGCAATATCATAGGCAACGTGAGTTATTATACCGGTATACAATCGAGTTTAACAAGCGAACAGTTTATATTTTACATTGAAGTAGGACCTACTGTAAGTACTATTATTGCATTTTTTTGTAGCCTGCCTTAGACAATGTTTCAGAATTCGCTGGTAATCAATCATAGTTGATGCAAAACATTGTTGAATGAAAACGTTCTGCTGACACGTTCACAAGAATTTGCCATTGTTTTCTCTTTCAGAAACTGACAGTCCTTTTCCAGATACAGCATAAATTACTGCTAAAGATTAAAACATCCTGCCAACAAAGTAAATAGACTGGTAGCTTATGTAAAATATTTGACAGTATGCTTAGGCTACAGTATTGCTGTGCAATAGCAGTGCGACGTCATTGCCTATTTAATCTCTGAGCCTATACAAAGGCAGGACATTGAATCCCAATAATCTATTGATAAACTAAAATATTTACTTATTTGGCATGCCATGGCCTAATGTCAATAGTTCCAAATTATACAACAAATAAAGGGTGTTATTGTTGCCGTAAAAAGTGTTTAGGCAGAGTTATTCACAAACACAGTTTTATGACTGGTCTGATTTTTTAAATGAGAATATGCGTATGCCAAGTTTATAATTCTGAAAATTTGTGCGCACAGTCGTTTCAGAAATGGCACACACATATATTCAGTGTAAAATTTACACAACAGTTTTAAATGAGGCCAAAGGGCACCAAAACAGCAGAGAAGTTGAGCCCTGTGCTTCAACGCTCTTAGTGTCAGTTTCTGCAACTACTATGTTGTTCACTTTATGGATCTACATATTACAAAATAGGTTTTTCAGCTAGGGATTTGTCTTAAGATTAAGGATCCCAATTTAATTTAAACCCCTACTCATCATGAATATGTGGGGACTAAACCACCTCGGTTACAATTAAACATCCTTTAAACTCCATTTTGTTGATCCCTGCCTACAGACAGAAACTAAAACAAGAGGCTCCCACGCTGAGGTCTGTCCAACGCTGGTCCGACCAAGCTGACTTCACACTCCAAGACTGCTTCCATCACGTGGACTGGGACATGTTTCGTATTGCGTCAGATAACAATATTGACGAATACGCTGATTCGGTGTGCGAGTTCATTAGAACGTGTGTTGAAGATGTCGTTCCCATAGCAACGATTAAAACATTCCCTAACCAGAAACCGTGGATTGATGGCAGCATTTGTGTGGAACTGAAAGCGCGAACCACTGCTTTTAATCAGGGCAAGGTGTCTGGTAACATGACCGAATACAAACAGTGCAGCTATTCCCTCCGCAAGGCTATCAAGACAAGCTAAGCGTCAGTACAGAGACAAAGTAGAATCTCAATTCAACGGCTCAGACACAAGAGGCATGTGGCAGGGTCTACAGTCAATCACGGACTACAGGAAGCAATCCAGCCCAGTCACGGACCAGGATGTCTTGCTCCCAGGCAGACTAAATAACTTTTTTGCCCGCTTTGAGGACAATACAGTGCCACTGACACGGCCTGCAACAAAAACATGTGGTCTCTCCTTCACTGCAGCCGAGGTGAGTAAAACATTTAAACGTGTTAACCCTCGCAAGGCTGCAGGCCCAGACAGCATCCCCAGCCGCGCCCTCAGAGCATGCGCAGACCAGCTGGCCGGTGTGTTTACGGACATATTCAATCAATCCCTATACCAGTCTGCTGTTCCCACATGGTTCAAGAGGGCCACCATTGTTCCTGTTCCCAAGAAAGCTAAGGTAACTGAGCTAAACGACTACCGCCCCGTAGCACTCACATCCGTCATCATGAAGTGCTTTGAGAGACTAGTCAAGGACCATATCACCTCCACCCTACCTGACACCCTAGACCCACTCCAATTTGCTTACCGCCCAAATAGGTCCACAGACGATGCAATCTCAACCACACTGCACACTGCCCTAACCCATCTGGACAAGAGGAATACCTATGTGAGAATGCTGTTCATCGACTACAGCTCGGCATTCAACACCATAGTACCCTCCAAGCTCGTCATCAAGCTCGAGACCCTGGGTCTCGACCCCGCCCTGTGCAACTGGGTACTGGACTTCCTGACGGGCCGCCCCCAGGTGGTGAGGGTAGGCAACAACATCTCCTCCCCGCTGATCCTCAACACTGGGGCCCCACAAGGGTGCGTTCTGAGCCCTCTCCCGTACTCCCTGTTCACCCACGACTGCGTGGCCACGCACGCCTCCAACTCAATCATCAAGTTTGCGGACGACAACAGTGGTAGGCTTGATTACCAACAACGACGAGACGGCCTACAGGGAGGAGGTGAGGGCCCTCGGAGTGTGGTGTCAGGAAAATAACCTCAACCTCAACGTCAACAAAACTAAGGAGATGATTGTGGACTTCAGGAAACAGCAGAGGGAACACCCCCCGATCCACATCGATGGAACAGTAGTGGAGAGGGTAGCAAGTTTTAAGTTCCTCGGCATACACATCACAGACAAACTGAATTGGTCCACTCACACAGACAGCATCGTGAAGAAGGCGCAGCAGCGCCTCTTCAACCTCAGGAGGCTGAAGAAATTTGGCTTGTCACCAAAAGCACTCACAAACTTCTACAGATGCACAATCGAGAGCATCCTGTCGGGCTGTATCACCGCCTGGTACGGCAACTGCTCCGCCCTCAACCGTAAGGCTCTCCAGAGGGTAGTGAGGTCTGCACAACGCATCACCGGGGGCAAACTACCTGCCCTCCAGGACACCTACACCACCCGATGTTACAGGAAGGCCATAAAGATCATCAAGGACATCAACCACCCGAGCCACTGCCTGTTCACCCCGCTATCATCCAGAAGGCGAGGTCAGTACAGGTGCATCAAAGCTGGGACCGAGAGACTGAAAAACAGCTTCTATCTCAAGGCCATCAGACTGTTAAACAGCCACCACTAACATTGAGTGGCTGCTGCCAACACACTGACAATGACACTGACTCACTCCAGCCACTTTAATAATGGGAATTGATAGGAAATGATGTAAATATATCACTAGCCTCTTTAAACAACGCTACCTTATATATTGTTACTTACCCTACATTATTCATCTCATATGCATACGTATATACTGTACTCTATATCATCAACTGCATCCTTATATAATACATGTATCACTAGCCACTTTAACTATGCCACTTTGTTTACATACTCATCTCATATGTATATACTGTACTCGATATCATCTACTGTTTCTTGCCTATGCTGCTCTGTACCATCACTCATTCATATATCCTTACGTACATATTCTTTATCCCCTTACACTGTGTATAAGACAGTAGTTTTGGAATTGTTAGTTAGATTACTTGTTGGTTATTACTGCATTGTCGGAACTAGAAGCACAAGCATTTCGCTACACTCGCATTAACATCTGCTAACCATGTGTATGTGACAAATAAAATTTGATTTGACCTCCGCCATCTATTGCATCTTGCCTATGCCGCTCTGCCATTGCTCATCCATATATTTATATATTCTTATTTCATTCCTTACTTAGATTTGTGTGTATTCGGTAGTTGTTGCAGAATTGTTAGATTACATGTTAGATATTGTTGTGTGACTATGCCTGAGACCAGAGAAATTGCATTGGCTCCCTAAGCTAAATTGCCTAGGTTTAGCAGGTTCAGTTGCTATTCTGGTGTACAGGAGAGCAGTTTGAACCCTGTCAGTTACAGTAGTCTTAACATCAATGCACAGAGAGCGTTACACCACTATGATGTTTCATTGCATGGTGGTGGTGGTGTTCTCCTGGTTCACGTTTCCAGAAAGCGATTTGCATTCACTTTGAAAATGAAGAGAAAATGCTAAATTGGGAAATTGTAAAATAAAAAAGCCCCTTTCCATTTATAAGTCTGTTCACCATTTTAAATTTAGAATTTCTATTTACATTTTCCAATCAGCTATCTTCATTTTAACATTGCAATTTCATTCTGGCATGAATCATGCACACTGATATGAAAATACACACGCATTTCAATTGAGCATTTAAGTTTTGCAATTTTAAAACGAGCACTGATCATCCTCCATACACCCCGACCATTCAACAGTTGTGGCATATGACAAACCCACCTGACAAGCGAGCCGATAAGGCAACATTTATCTTGCTTGGTTTGCGTTTCGTTTCCTCGACCCAGTCCGTCAAAATTGCTGTGTTTTCTATCGTGTGAATCTGTAACACAACACAACAGAAGCTGTGACCGGTTGGGAGAAAATGTTTGATCTTGATGGTAAAGAAGTTGCCTCTGCCGCGTGGTAGACGAAAACCTGAGATAAGTTGAAGCAGCACTTTCTGTTATTAAGAATATACGGTTAGCTAGAAGGATGGTCGCCTCGAGGTTAAGTTCGCAATACCTACAAACTTCAAAGCCAACTAATAACGGTCAAACCAAGCTATAAAATGAGACGTGATTTGCTTAGCAGCGAAATTCGCTGTGGAATGTGATGCCTTCTTTTTACACCACGCACAATCGATTAAAAAAAGGACTAACCATCGTCCACAAAACAACCTAATTTTACCTAGAATACTTCTGCTAAAACATCCCGTCTTCGACCGTGAAGAGCTGAAAACTTTCCGTTCTTTTGTTTAGAGGTGTGTCTCAACAATTTATGCGAAATTGCGGGAACGGCGCGCGAAGTCTTCAGTGCAGTTGCGCAAAGGACTTATCCAGTTTTTACAGCGACTGACTGCCTTTAAGTAAAAACACTCAGCACCATGAGTTTGTTGATTCATATATTTTATCATTTTTCATACTGCCACAAAGTAACAAACGGCCAGGTTAAGATAAGCTGATCTAACGGTACACTTCTGTAATGATTTTAATACAAAATATGAACAATTTTACTCACTTCTATATTTCCTTCTTTGTGCTTGAACTATAGTATTCGTGCGGAATTTCTTACAACTTCTGAATAGAAAAAAACTTACAGATGCATATGGTACGATACTGTTGTGTTCCGCCTAAAGTCGCCCCTCTACAAAATGTGTGGGTTAAATTAGTGTTCCGCGTTGCCACTGTCTAATAACGGATGTCAAAAAAGAACGATAGCAAAAATGTGTTATGTCAAAATTATTTCATACTCCACATTTAGGGGGGCCACAAGGGGGTCCAAAATTGTTGTCACAGGGGCACTGGCCCCCGCCAGAACCGCTAGTGGGACCAGCTCGGCTTGTTACTTTGTAATAAAGTATATTTTGAATTCACAAGCTCCGGTGTCTAAGATATATTTTTAATAATGAGTATTTCCACGACAAAGATCACTGACACCATGATTTGACCTGGTATTTTCCGAGTTCCCAGTTATCTTGAATGCACCATAACCGTTTCTGACTCATGTCGCTGACTCAGGCCGTTTTCAAATGGATTCGTTAAACCACACTCCGTAAAGACATTGTAACGTAAAACGGTTAGACATAAATGGTAATTACCTAGCAAGTCAGTTATTTTAAGTAAATTAATTAATAAGCGTGGTCCCCAGTGCTTTTGCTCTTTAGTTTTCTCCAAAATGAAGAGAATGAAGGACATCATGTCCTTCTTCCAAAGAAAAGACAAGGCAGACAGTGAGACAGAGCCAGATGGTTCAGCAGTAGAGAGAGCAGAGAGCCTGCAGAGAGAGAACAGGAAGACTTGTCCATTGGAGAGCCTGAGAGTGAAGGCATAGTAGAGCAGGAAAGTGAGACAGATGGAGAGGCTGAGGCTGAGAGTGAGACACCAACAGAGGAGCCTCGTGTGTCCACAAGCAGTGGACCGTCAGGTTTGCAATGTTGAATACATCTGTGGTTACTTGTAAAGCAGTGCAATTAGTCAGTTTATATGGTGTATAGAAATGAGTCGGTTTGTGATTGAAATGAATTCTTATTTAACATGCTATTGGGCTTGTGATATAGATATCAGATGGATTTCAGAAGTTGCCTGATGGCAATGGTATATCTCAAATTACCCAAATAGATACTTTTAATTATATATATTTTTTCTTTGGCAGATATCACCAAATCCCGGGAGGAACCACCGGTGCAGCCAATGATGAACTTATACCCAAGAACTCTGATGGGGGACCAGAGGAGGAGCTTCAAGGCGGCCTGGTACCATATCCACCCCTGGCTTGAATATTCAAAAAAATCTGACTCTGTGTTTTGTTACGCCTGCAGGCATTTTAGCCCTCCCAAAGTCTGAGACACAATTGGGTTTTAACAACTGGAAGAAGGAAACTTACAAAGAGGGGTTTGATTTGAATTCATGCAAGGTCTGAGCGGCACAAAAAAACAATGATTACATGGAGAGACTATCAGAAAGCTGTACAAAGTAATGCAACACTGGTAAATGCCCTAAACAAGGAGCACAACAAACAGGTTCAAGAAAATCGGGACTATATTAAAACAATAGGAGAAGTACTACTACTTACAGCCACACAAAACAATGCACAAAGAGGACACGATGAGTCTGCAGAGTCAGATAACAAAGGGAACTTCATGGCAATCCTAGAAACAATAGCTAAGCATGACAACTGTGAAAAAAAGGGTGACTTCCATTCATAATGCAAAATATACAAGCAAAGGGATTCAGAATGAGGTTCTGAGTTGTTTGGCAGAAATGGTTCGAACAAAAATGATAGAAGAAGTGAAAGACAGTGAGGTCTTCAGCATAATGGCAGACGAAACAAAAGATGTAAAAATGTTTTTAAAGGAGCAGATATGTCTAGTACTCAGGTACTATTTCAGAGGAGCTGTCCATGAGAGCTTTCTCCACTTTGAATTTGCTGATTGACTAGATGCAGCAAGGCTTACTGACAGAATCATACACCTATTAGAAAGTCATGGTCTTGAATACAAAAACAACCTAGTAGGCCAAGCATATGACGGTGCTTCCGTTATGAGTGGCAAGCATTCAGGTGTCCAGGCACACATTAAAGAACAAGCAAAGCCTTTTACATCCACTGCAGTGCACACTGTCTAAACTTAGTTTTAGTGGATACAGTCAAAGCTGTCCCTGAGGTCGGACAGTTCTTGTCCTTACTAGAAAGACTTTACGTCTTCACATCTGGGTCATATGTGCATCAAAAATGGCTCAGCATACAAAAAGAGATGTACCCGGGTGCACCTAGAGAGCTTCAGAGACTAAGTGACACTAGCTGGGCATGTCGATATATGGCTCTACATACTATTATGGATAGATTACCTGCCATTAAGCAAGTCCTGCAAGATATAGTCCAAGAACACAAGGGTGACAGATCTGTTGAGGCACGAGGTCTGCTTGCACAGATAGATTTACAATTCATTGTGTGCCGTGTTACACTCCATAAAGTGTTTGGAGAAGCAGAATTTCTATCAGATATGCTACAGTCTTCATCACTTGACCTGTTAAAGGCTGTTGATTTAGTTGAAGCCTTAGTTCAAACTTTGAATGACTACAGGGATGAGTCATTTTTTGATGACCTATGGAATGAAGTGTTGAACACAGCAGAGCAATGTGATACTACAATACACCCCCCTGCAAAACGACCAAAAAAGCTAAGCTTCAATTTAATGGAGTCTGTGTACTCAGTACAGTGGGTCAGAGGTCAGATACAGAACAAGAAAAAGGCAGTTTTCGTACAACCCTTTTTTAGATCATATGCTCAATGAGCTTAACAGAAGGTTCCCTAGCACACACTGTGACATAATGAATGGCATCCAAACTCTAAACCCTACAAGTGATGTGTTTCTCAAAGAGAAGTCCCGGTTTCCATTTGCTAGAATGTATGAATCAAATATTGAGGACTTGGGACATGAACTACAGCAGTTCAGAAGAATTTTAGAAAGGAAAATACAGTGGCATGCAGAGACCCTCCAGTGTAGTAGAGCTGGCATTATTCATTGAGCCTTAAAACTAAGTTTTCTTTGCGCTCTTTAAACTGTGCAAGATAGCTGTTTCAATCCCTGTTAGTACTGCTTCTTGTGAAATACATTTTTCTGCACTAAAACTGGTGAAAATGTATCTCAGGTCTACAATGTCAGATGACAGATTAAACAATGTAGGTGTATTAAGTATTGAGTCAAGGGGGGCAAAGGCTTTGAGTCTAGATGAATTTGCTGATCTTTTTGCAAAAAAACACAAAAACCGGAGAATACAGTTGATGTGACCTGATACTGAATATGTAATGCAAATGAAAATTATAATGGTAATGCAAATAAATTGTTGAATGATTATGATGGTCTTTTGCCTGCTAATGCCTGCAATGCAGTGAAGAAAACGATATGACAACAATAACGTCTAATGTAATGGTCTAGAACCGCCACTGGCTGCCTGGTACATGGAGCAACGGCTGAACTCAGCCTCGGCATCATCAGATATACTGTTTCCTTCTTACACCGTTTCACAGTCCCTCCTCTTTTATGCTAATAGCCAACTCTTTTTGGCTTTACGCCACTAATATTCCCAACTCTAAACTCTGCTCTAGGCAAGGTTTCCTCTCTAATTCCTTGGACCAATTATATTGGTGGCGTGACAGTGACTGTTTCTTAAAAAAATTATATGAACACATACTTATTTACAATCATGAGTATATTCACTACAGTGATTATGATACAACTATTAAATCAAATTGTATTAGGCATCCATCTGGATTACAAGGTGTGTATTTTCTTTGTATGCCTGTTTTTCCTCATACTACAGCATATAGGTGTGTTTACAGATTTGCTTTAAGCCCTTAATGATTCTGTTTTGCCATCTTAATATTTCATAACATGTTACTGGAAAATTACCCATATCTTCAGGTCGGAATGTCGGAGCTCTTGAAAGACGCCCGAGTTTGCAAATTTGAATTTTGAGTTGGAGGACAGTTCATAACAATTTTTTTGAGTTCCCAGTGGTCTTGAAAGCACTGAAGTCGGAGAGTTCCGAGATGACATTATTCTAGTGTCAAAATTGACAACAAAGTGTAAATTGGATCATTTTGGTCTTGTCTAAAACGGAGGTTAGCCCATCTGTTCGTCACAACATGTAAATGAAGGGCGGGTTTTGATTTGATGATGTACATTTGCTCACTAACATAGGGTGAACAGATGTGGTTTGTGCTCTCTATCCAACAGCATAAACAGTGAGACAGACCTGCTCAGAAGCCAGACTTTGTGTATAACACGTCGCCCATTTTATTACTTGCGAAATACTGCATCAAACACCTTATGCCTCGTTTAAAAAAAACTGGGCGCTGGAAATGCTGAAATCTCAGACTTCGGACTTCAGTGCGTTGAAAACAACTGGGAATGAGCTCAGACTGGGAAAAATCGATTTGAACGGTCATCCGACTCGGAATTCCAGCTCGGGAACTCGGGCCTCTATATAGCTCTGACTTTCCGAGCTGAAAATCACTGGCGTCATGATTTGGCCTCGTATTTTTCTGGGTTCCCAGTTGTTTTGAATACCGCGTTGAGAGATCTTGTTGTAATAAATATATAAGACAAATTCTTCATTCACAAAACCAACTTGCACCGATAGGAAAGTTTTTCTTGAACATGCTTATTCCTGCCATTGTCTGGAAAAATGCATGGTTACGGCCCTACAAATACTGTATACCAAACAAAGTTAAGGAAGTGCACTTCAAAATTTTACATAAGATTAATCCATGTAATTCTATGATTTCCATATTGGTGGCTATTGATGATATCTGTGTTTTCTGTGAAAAAGAAGGTGAGACTCCCCAAGACTCCAAAAAAACAGCCAATAATGTCAGGTCCAGTACCATCTTTGGGCCGCGGGTGTGAAAGATTCAGCAGACTGCTGGCATTACACATCTGGCTAAAAGACTACTGTAGCTCTGCTGGAGTCACTTTTATTGATAACTTTGACACCTTCTGGAAACAGAAGATACTCTACAGGAATGATGGAGTCCATCCAAATCATCTTAGCTCCTGCACTCTGTCCATGCATTTCATGGAAACAATGACTGGCAAATGATCCAAGACCAGCTCAGTTAATGAGTCGTCATAATGCTGCATCAAATGTACATCAAATGTATATACCCATGTCAGAGACGCAAACTCGGTCTCAACCTTTAAGTCTTTACTGAAGACTCACCTCTTCAGTGGGTCATATGATTGAGTGTAGTCTGGCCCAGGAGTGGGAAGGTGAACGGAAAGGCTCTGGAGCAACGAACCGCCCTTGCTGTCTCTGCCTGGCCGGTTCCCCTCTTTCCACTGGGATTCTCTGCCTCTAACCCTATTACAGGGGCTGAGTCACTGGCTTACTGGGGCTCTCTCATGCCGTCCCTGGAGGGGGTGCGTCACCTGAGTGGGTTGATTCACTGATGTTGTCACAAATCCCGTTTCCTGAGTCTGTTTTTTGCCTATGTTCTGTCCTGGAGAGTTTTTTCCGGCGTCCTGGAACGCACCCTGTCTGGTTGCCGGGCAATGTAGCCAGTTGGGCTTTCTGATTACCCGCACCTGTATCCCATCAGCTATCTGCACACCTGGTCCTGATCATCATCTCTCCTCTTCATAAGCCCGGACCTGACATCCATTCCCTGCCGGATCGTTAGCCATGAACAGTATGTTGTGCCAGAGTATCAGCCTCAAGTTGGATAGAATTTGTTTTGTTGTTTGTTACGTATTGCTTGCCTTGAACTTACCTCCGTTTGTTCTGTCTTCAGTTACTCACCCGGATCATTTACCCCATTCCCGCCTGGTCGTCGGAGGATTCCGCTTCCCCATTGGATCCACCTATTTACTCCCATCAACTCATGACCGCTACCCGCTACGCCACCTGGATATATCTACCCATTCACATTCACTTGTAAATAAATACTCACCTTCTTCCTACTCTCCTTGTCCTGGTCTGCTTCTGGGTTCGATTTTGAAGAATCGTGACAGATGTGGTCATCCTGTCTGGGTTGCGTATATTTTCTGGGTGATTTAAATATTGAGTGGCTTCCCACTCAAGCTGCCCACTCAGGAAAAAATGTCAAACTGTAACCAGTGCCTGCAACCTGGATCAGGTTGTCAGTCAACCTACCAGGGTAGTTACAAACAACACAGGTATTGAATCATCAACATGTATTGATCACATCTTTACTAATGCTGCAGATATTTGCTTTAAAGCAGTATCCAAATCCATTGGATGTAGTGATCACAATATAATAGCCATATCTAGGAAAACCAAAGTTCCAAAGGCTGAGCCTAATATAGTGTATAAGAGGTCAAACAATAAGTTTTGTAGTAATTCATATGTTGATGTAAAGAATATTTGCTGGTCTGTGGTGTGTAATGAGGAGCAACCAGATGCCGCATTTATGAAACTACTTATTCCAGTTACTAATAAGCACGCACCCATTAAGAAAATGACTGTAAAAACTGTTCAATCCCCTTGGATTGACGAGGAATTGAAAAATTGTATGGTTGAGAGCAATGAGGCAAAAGGTATGGCAATTAAGTCTGGCAGTCCAACTGATTGGTAAATGTACCGCAAATTAAGAAATCATGTGAATAAAATAAAGAAAAAAACTACACTATGATACAAAGATAAATAATATAAAGAATGATAGTAAAAAGCTTTGGGGCACCCTTAAATTAATTTTTTTGGGGGGGAAAAGCCAATTCGGCTCCTTCATTTATTGAATCAGATGGCTCATTCATCACAAATCCCACTGATATTGCAAACTACTTTAATGACTTTCATTGGCAAGATAAGCAAACTCAGGGATGACATGCCAGCAACAAACGCTGACACTACACATCCAAGTACAACGGACCAAATTATGAAAGACAAGAATTGTACTTTTGAATTCCGTAAAGTCAGTGTGGAAGAGGTGACAAATGTATTGTTGTCTATCAACAATGACAAGCTACCAGGGTCTAACAATCTGGATGGAAAATTACTGAGGATAATAGCAGACGATATTGCCACTCCTATTTGCCACATCTTCAATGTATGCTTACTAGAGAGCGTTTGCCCTCAGGTCTGAAGGGAAGCAAAAGTCATTCCGCTACCCAAGAATAGTAAAGCCCCCTTTACTGGCTCAAATAACCGACCAATCAGCCTGTTACCAACCCTTAGTAAACATCTGGAAAAAATTGTGTTTGACCAAATATAATGCTATTTTACAGAAAACAAATTGACAACAGATTTTCAGCATGCTTATAGGGAAGGACACTCAACAAGCACAGCACTTACACAAATGACTGATGATTGGCTGAAATAAATTGATGATAAAATGATTGTGGGGGCTGTCTTGTTAGACTTCAGTGCAGCTTTTGACATTATTGATCATAATCTGCTGCTGGAAAACGTATATGTTATGGCTTTACACCCCATGATATAATGTGGATAACGAGTTACTTGTCTAACAGAACACATAGGTTGTTCTTTAATGGAAACCTATCAAATATAATCCAGTTAGAATCAGGAATTACCCAGGGTGGCTGTTTAGGCCCCTTGCTTTTTTCAATTTTTACTACTGACTGCCACTGACTTTGAGTAAAGCCAGAGTTTCTATGTATGCGGATGACTCAACCCTATACACATCAGCTACTACAGTGACTAAAATTACTGCAACACTCAACAAATAACTGCAGTTAATTTCAGAGTGGGTGGCAAGGAATAAGTTAGAAATATTTAGGGCTAAAACTAAAAGCATTGTATTTGGAACAAAACACTGACTAAACCCTAAACCTCAACTAAAACTTGTAATAAATAATGTGGAAATTGAGCAAGTTGAGATGACTAAACTGCTTGGAGTAACACTAGATTGTAAACTGTCATGGTCAAAACATATTGATGCAGTAGTAGCTAAGATGGGGAGAGGTCTGTCTATAAAAAAGCAATGCTCTGCTTTCTTAACAACACTATCAACAAGGCCCTAATTTTGTCGCACCTTGACTACTGTTCAGTTGTCACAAAAAAGGACTTAGAAAAATTGGATTTGGCTCAAAGCAGGGCAGCACGGCTGGTCCTTGGAAAGTGGAGGAGAGATTGACTTCATCACTACTTTTATTTATGAGAGTTATTGACATGTTGAATGCACCGAGCTGTCTGTCTAAACTACTGGCACACAGCTCAGATACCCATGCATACCCCACAAGACATGGCACACAGCTCGGATACCCATGCATACCCCACAAGACATGTCACAAGAAGTCTCTTCACAGTCTCCAAGTCCAGAACAGACTATGGGAGGCACACAGTACTACATAGAGAC
Organism: Oncorhynchus mykiss; assembly: GCF_057628025.1. Classification (NCBI taxonomy): domain Eukaryota; kingdom Metazoa; phylum Chordata; class Actinopteri; order Salmoniformes; family Salmonidae; genus Oncorhynchus; species Oncorhynchus mykiss. The sequence continues at coordinate 60,769,826 of NC_143039.1, forward strand.
ATGACTACATGGAACTCTATTCCAAATCAAGTAACTGAGGCAAGCAGTAAAATTAGATTTAAAAAACAGATAAAAAAAACACCTTATGGAACAGGGGGGACTGTGAAGTAACACAAACATTGGCACAGACACACACACACACACACTATACATACAAATGGATTTAGTACTGTAGCTATGTGGTAGTGGTGTTGTAGGGGCTTGAGGGCACACAGTGTGTTGTGAAATCTGTTGTGAATGTATTGTAATGTTTTAAAATTGTATAAACGGCTTTAATTTTGCTGGACCACAGGAAGAGTAATAAATACAAATAGACTGTTTTCTCTGCTACCGCATGGTATGCGGTACCGGAGCGTCAAGTCTAGGACCAAAAGGCTCCTTAAAACAGCTTCTACCCCCAAGCCATAAGACTGCTGAACAATTAATCAAATGGCCACCGGACTATTTACATTGACACCCCCGCCCCCTCCATTTGTTTTGTACTCTGCAGCTACTTGCTGTTTATTATCTATGCATAGTCACTTCACCCCTACCTACATGTACAAATTACCTCAACTAACCTGTAGCCCTTCACATTGACTTGGTACCCCTTGTATATAGCCTTGTTATTTTATTGTGTTACTTTAGTTTATTTGGTCAATATTTTCTTAACTCTTCTTGAACTGCACTGTTGGTTATGGGCTTGTAAGTAAGCATTTCACGGTAAGGTCTATCTATACTTGTTGAATACGGCGCATGTAACAAATAAAGTTTGAAAACATCCACGGCTAAAATGACCAAACATCATTAGCCAAACACGAAATCTGTCAGGAAACGCACCTCCAAAAATATATGAGCAATAGAAAAACACGGGCCAATCGACGTGTTCAGTGGCTCTTTAATTAATATACTCCAAATCAATTGTCTCAAGCATCATGTTTGTTGAGATTATACATTTATTTTGTCTTATATGCAAAAGATTATTAAATTTACCATCAAAATCAAGACAACAGATTTTGGACTTTGTCACATCTGAAACAAAAATTGTCACATGATTAAATGTTTATTTTTCTTCACATGATTAAATGTTCTTAACCGTAGACTCGACGACATGACGTTGCCACGAGCAGCACCGAAGATTAATTTATTTTTGTAAAGATTTTTGGTAAACTCGGTTTCCTTCTTTGTCAATGCAAGCTCGCAAATGAAAGCATGTGCATACAAAGAAAGATATGTCATGTTGCTAGAATGTAGGTTTAAAAACGACAGCTGCATATGCAGATTAGCCATATGGCATAACCTACACATATAGCATACCTTGCAATGCAATCTTCTCTAAAAACCAGTGGGGTGTATTCATGGATGCCAAGGGAAGCCAGGCTTCCCCCAAAAAATGTTTTAAAAATAATAATAAATATATAACTTATCTCTCGTCTCTCTGTGTTTCCTTAAATTCCCAAGAGACTGAATGTATCTCACAGGAGAAAGCATCCGAGCGAGCGAAACAGCGCCCCCCTGTCTCTCTACGGGTAGGCCATCTATCTGATGCTGTCTGGTTCAAACGAGTATGACATTGTTGCCGCAGAGCATTGAAGGCAAAGTAAGCCAGAGAGCATCTGGCCTCTCTTGACAAAAAAAGTATGCAAAATTAGCCAATCAGCATTGAGCTAAACTGAGCGAACTCAACTGTGAATGGTCCTGGAGCACCAAAAAAAATTGTCAAGGGAAGTCAGTTTGGATTTTGGCGTCACTCCTATCAAATCCCATTGAGAGCACACGTCATTGACAGAAAAACTTGAATTGTTGCATCTCGTTGTGTTGTTGTCCTCCAGTGGCTAGCTAGCTAATATTGGCATTTCCTAAATTAGCCATGGATGAAGATAGGGATTTGGACTTGTGGTTTTACTTAATTATCCATACTGGCCAATGATTATAATGGCGATTCTGATCCAACTATAAAATACATTGTGCCCCCGGCCTAAATGTATGGAAGTTCAATATGAAGCTAGATGTAGAAGGCTAATGTTAACTAGCTAACGTTGCCCATGAATGGAAGTTAGGCTAGCGAGCAAGCATTTTAGCTAGATAGCCGAGGACAACAACAAATAAAAGCGTGTCCTGTATGAAAGAGTCATAGACCGTTTCATCTACATGAAAAATAGGAGGATTGCATTGGCGTTTCTCCACAAGTAAAGTGAGTCAACATGTTTTTCTACTTGCACACACACACACACACATACACATATGCATACAGACATCAGAACCATGGACAGCCACATCGTATTTAGCTGGACTACATTGTTTTTGGTATCTTTTAGTTGTCACTGTATTCAACTATGCAGAGGTGATATGATGATGTTGAAATGTTGAAATTGAAATGGTGCTGGAATAGTAGAGGCAGCTCCTGTTTTCTTTGCGAGTTGCGGTAACTCTCTGTGGTTCTAAATCATTCGTTGTTTAGTGGTCTGAAAATGTTGGAAACCTTAATTTACTTGACCATGCCGTAGGTCATGTAACTAACTGTCTGTTACTGTACATGCAATATGCTTTGTGGACTTCACTGGACAGAGGTTGCTATCCGGTTTTGTGATTAAACAAAGTTGTGGTTGAATTTATTTCTGCCACAGTGTCTTCTTAATGCCTCTGCCTCTAGGCCTATAAATCACGGTCGCAGGGCATATGAATTAACAGGTTATAGAGGGGGGTGGGGGATTGGCTTCCCTGGTGATTTTACCCACGCACTGCTACTGCTAAAAACAGTTGTACAATGTGCTCTGCAATAAGATAACCAGAGTAGGATTTCTAAACCAGATGAGATCTCAAATAGCAGTTCCCCAATACCATGGTCGGCATATGCATAATGTTGGATGCATTGGAATATTATTCTGAATTTTTCAGTACATATGTGACAATTATTTATTTCAGGAGTCAGCAAAACTAGTACTCTATATGTGCTCTAGGTCATTGGACACCATTAGATATGCACCTGTCGGTTATTCTTGTAACTGTTATGGCCAACTATGGTTACACCTCTTGGGTCTTTTCCAGAACAGCGGCTCCCCTTTCAGTGGAGTCAGCAGGATGTCATGTATTGGTTATTCCTGTAGAGTGCCAAGGTCTGTTGCTATGGTCCTACATGCATGAAACTATTTCTGTGACTCTACAGGTTGCATGTCCTAATATGAAGGCAATATGACAACAGTGGCTAAATGCCAGAGGTGATGAGCCCTTAAGAGCAGTTACTATGAGTATGACGTAAGGAGGACACGTGTATAAAATGTGTGTGCCAAGACTGGAAGGCAGTTGTTTTCATCATCGAACTCGGCTTTTATTATAAAGTAATAAAAAGTCTATTTGAACTCACATGCTCCGGTATTTGTGAAATATGATTGACCAAATATTTCCATGACAATATAAGGTATGGAGAATGATAACGAGACTGTGGGATTATAGAACAAGTATTTGAGAAAGGAATGTGTGAGTTTCAAATACTACATGTTCAATGAATGTGAGTATATTTAGGTGGTTTACATTATAAACTTTCCTACTGAGGGGTTTGGATTTCTGAGCTTTAACTATTATTAAACATTAGTTATATTATTAAATCATTAGTGTCGTGGAAATATTGAATCAAATATTTCTCAGATACCGGAGCTTGTGAATCCAAATATACTTTTTTTTTTTTACAAACAGTAACAAAGCTGAGCAATTCCATGGAATAAATTACTCTTCTTGTTCAGAACATCAGTATTTATACATTTCCATCAGACATGTTCCCTCCCTTCTATGTAAATTATTAACTCCCCTTGGACATGCGTCACTATTATCTTTATGACTTAATTCTGGCTTGTGTACGCCCACATCTGGCTCAGGTTAGATTATATTGGTGGTGCAACAACAGGTCCTCTATAAAAAAGAATACATTTATTACATATATATGTTCCCATTATAAGTACATTTCAAATAGATTTTAATGAACACAACCATGTCTTCCCAATACATATACATAGTTTGTGGCTCCTGTATTGGTTGGTAAAAATTCATAGTCACTGTCCCACACCAGTTTAGGTCTATGTCACTTGGAAATGATTGACCCATGTACCCTGTGTTTGCCTTGACTAGATTCTATGTGGCTCCAAACAGTCTGGTCTTTTTTTGGCTCAGTTTAGCTTATTCACATAGATACCACTTAGTTCTGTTTCTTTAGGTCTAATGCTTAACTCTGTGTTGGACCACTCCTGCACTTCCATAGTCTTTCCACCTTCATTCTGTTTACATATGTCTTATGTTATATTGCTTCTTCTTCCTACTTCCAAAGGAAATAGTATGGGCACTGGAAAATTACAAGGAGACCGGAGACTCTCCAACATGGGTACTGGAAAATTACCAAAGAGCTGGATTTTTCACCCACATAAGTTATAATAGAGAAATGAGGGGTGCCATAATGAAGCTTGGGAGGTGCTGAGTGCAGGGAAAAACGGTCACATGGCAGTACTGATAAGGGGAGGAACCGTTTATTGCCCATATCACTTAGCTTCCTGCCTAGCATTAAACATGCAATGTTTAGCGATAAGTAGGAAACTCCACCCAAAGTTGGGTATGTATACTGCCACGGATGGAACCATGTCTTTGTTGATTCAGCTGTTCGATCCTCTGGAAGAATAAACTTGGTTTAAGCTTTTAGAGTGTCCGTTGAGTTCTTACACTGATAATTAGAATCTAAAACCACTATCTTCTAAAAGTTAACAGTGCCAATCTTGCCAATCCATTAATTATTTTACTTACTATGACTGGGTGTGAGATAGGGCTGGGCGATAAATCAATATCAATAATTATTGAGGTAATTACTTCCCTCAATAACGATACAAAAACCTTTAGATTCATTTTCGATAATGTCGATATAGAATAATTAGGGACAGTAGTCCATTTCACCTCTGACGCAGCTGTCATGCCCTGACCTTAGAGAGCTTTTTATGTCTATTTTGGTTTGGTCAGGGTGTGATTTGGGTGGGCATTCTATGTTCTTTATTTCTAAGTTTTGTATTTCTATGTTTTGGCCAGGTATGGTTCTCAATCAGGGACAGCTGTCTCTGATTGAGAATCATACTTAGGCAGCCTTTTCCCACCTGTGTTTGTGGGGGATTATTTTCTGTACCTGACAGAACTGTTCGTTGTCCTCTTTGTTGTTTTGTTTCAAGTGTTTTGATAATAAATCATGAACACTTACCACGCTGTGCTTTGGTCCACTTCTTCCACCAACGACAAGGGTCGTGACAGCAGCAGGAACGTGCGGAGAAGTGACAATATGCACGTGGAGAAGTATACGCCCAATAAAAACCATTTAGTACCTCGAGTGATGGAGTAGCCACTATTAACCACGAAAAATGAGTGATGTAGGCGAAAACAGTGGCAGTAATAGCCGTTGAGAAGGAGCAGCTTCCAACTAAGAAATGATTGATGAAAAGGGTTAAACGGTTTCAGTAATTTGGAAGTGGTTTGGCTTTTTGAAGTCTGACAAAGAGCAGAGCAATGTTCAGTGCAAATTGTGCCGTAGACGGGTGGCAACAAAGTCTAGTAATACGACAAACCTTTTTCAACATCTGAAGCAAAATCACTCTTAGGAACATGCAGGAAGTTTGAGTTTACGCCACGGTATTGATAAACGCCCCTCAAGTACCAGCCAATCTAGGGATGTTTGCCCGAAGCAGTCAACACTGACAGCGTTTATGCCCTACAAGCAAATATCGAAAAGACACTGACATCACAAATGCTATTATGCATTGCATTGCTAAGGACATGATACCAATTAGCACAGTCGACAAAAGGTTTCAATTGGCATATCAATTTAATTGACCCCAGGTGCGTGCTCCCTGACCGCAAACATGGAACAATTTTCCTTAAAGTATAATTTTATGTGTAGCTCACAATTTAAAAAAATGTAACCTTTATTTAACTAGGCAAGTCAGTTAAGAACAACTTCTTATTTACAATGACGGCCTATCAGGGAACAGTGGGTTAACTTTTTCAGGAGTAAAACAACAGATTTTTACCTTGTCAGCTCAGGGATTTGATCTAGCAGCCTTTTGGTTACTGGCCCAACGGTGCCTAGTGGTTTGTTCAGGCATTAGGCATTCTTGAGTCTGAAGCAGATATGCACCTTTTAAACATTATTTGATTAATATCGTGATAATTATCGTTGTCGAATGAAAAAATATATAGATATCATGATCATTTATTTGCCATATCGCCCAGCCCTAGTGTGAGACATGTTTTCCATAATGTACTTTTCATGCATATGCAAATGAACAAAGAACACCATCACAAATACTGTTTCACCATTTATTGAGTACAGAGTCAAATAGCAAAGGTGTCTCAGGCAGTATTTGAAGTATCTAAATATAGCGTGACCTACCAATCAACCTACCAGTGCATTCGGAAAGTATTCAGACCCCTTCCCCTTTTCCACATTTTGTTACGTTACAGCCTTATTCTAAAATGGATTAAATTATTTTTATTCCCTCATCAATCTACACACAATACCCCATAATGACAAAGTGAAAACAGGTTTTAGAAATACCTTATTTACATAAGTATTCAGACCCTTTGCTATGAGATTCTAAATTGAGCTCAGGTGCATCCTGTTTCCATTGATCATCCTTGAGATGTTTCTACAACTTGATTGGAGTCCACCTGTGGTAAATTCAATTGATTGGACATGATTTGGAAAGGCACACACCTGTCTATTGTCGTGTCTTTACTATCATTAACTGAAGACTGATAGTTTTTATCGAAGATTCTCTGTAATTAGTTATTACGCGATCAACTGATTAATCACGTAACTAATTAACTAGGAAGTCGGGGCACCAAGGAAAGATATTCAGATTACAAAGTTATAATTTCCTAAAATAACTTTTCAGATAATTTATCTGATCAATTAGTCTTCGAATTAATGAATTATTTACTTTGTTAGTCTCATTCCAAACGTCGTAAATTGTTGGTTATCTGCACAAACCCAGTCTTTACTATGAGTCATCCACACATCAATTGTCTTAAATCATTTATTTATTACTAACTAAGTAATTCACAGAAATGCATAAACAAACAAGGTAAATGTGGTTACATGAAATGATAGGAGAATGTGCCCTACTGGGCTAAACCGGCATGGCGGCTTGTTAGACAAAAGGGGAAGTGGGGGTCAAGTGGGGGTCAACTAAGAAGTCACTACAGAGTTAATATTTATAACAATTGAAATGCTAATCCTTTGCACATGAACGCTCACTCATTCGGGAACAATTGCAATCAATATATATATTTACGCTCACTCAGTGTGTCGTCTTGATCACAGGTGAAAAGTTCATTTATTTTGTAGAATTGTCCATCACTCTCCCTCTCTCTCTCGGTTGTGGTTAGAGGGGATTGTTCAGAGTGACATTCGTTATAGCATGGATGTTTCGGCGGTTGTCGTTCTTCGCATTCAATGATACCGAATTCCTAGCTGCAGACTAGTAATTCATATCAAAGACTTGTTCTTATTCTGTCGGTATCGATAGTCTAAGAGTTTAACCACGTGGTATGGTTAAAATATTCAGAAATGATCTACAACCTTTGTCCTCCTAATGGAGAAAAACATGGTCTGCAACCTTTAGCCATCTCGTAATTGAGGTAAGCTCGGTCTGCTGATCGAAAACCGTAGTGGGGGTTTTATTCGGAAGGGCCGAAGAGAGCTGTCCCAAGATGTCTGACCCTAACTGGGCTCAGGGGCGGTCCTCTGATTTAGTTAGACCTCAGAAAACTATTTGTAGACCTCCACAAGTCTGGTTCATCCTTAGGAGCAATTTCCAAACGCCTGAAGGTACTTCTGTACAAACAATAGTATGCAAGTATAAACACCATGGACCACGGAGCCGTCATACCGCTCAGGAAGGAGACACGTTCTGTCTCCAAGATATAAATATACTTTGGTGCAAATCAATCCCAGAACAACAGCAAAGGACCTTGTGAAGATGCTGGAGGAAACAGGTACAAAATGATCTATATCCACAGTAAAACGAGTCCTATATCGACATAACCTGAAAGACTGCTCAGCAACGAAGAAGCCACTGCTCCAAAACCGCCATAAAAAAGTCAGACTACGGTTTGCAGCTGCACATGGGGACAAAGATTGTACTTTTTGGAGAAAGGGGGAGACTTGCAAGCCGAAGAACATCCCAAACGTGAAGCACAGGGGTGGCAGCATCATGTTGTGGTGGTGCTTTGCTGCAGGAGGGACTGGTGCACTTCACAAAATAGATGGCATCATGAGGCAGGGAAATTAAGTGGATATATTGAAGCAACATCTCAAGACATCAGTCAGGAAGGTAAAGCTTGGTCGCAAATGGGTCTTCCAAATGGACAATAACCCCAAGCATACTTCCAAAGTTGTGGCAAAAGGGCTTAAGGACAACAAAGTCAAGGTATTGGAGTGGTCATCACAAAGCCCTGACCTAAATCCTATAGAAAATGTGTGGGCAGAACTGAAAAAGCATGTGCGAGCAAGGAGGCCTACAAACCTGACTCAGTTACACCAGCTCTGTCAGGAGGAATGGGCCAAAATTTACCCAACTTATTGTGGGAAGCTTGTGGAAGGCTACCGAAATGCTTGACTCAAGTTAAACAATTGAAAGGCAATGCTACCAAATACTAATTGAGTGTATGCAAACTTCTGACCCACTAGGAATGTGATGAAAGAAATAAAAGCTGAAATAAATCACTTTCTACTATTATTCTGACATTTCACATTCTTAAAATAAAGTGGTGGTCATAACTGACCTTAGACTGGGAATTTTTACTAGTATTAAATGTCAGGAATTGTGAAAAACTGAGTTTAAATGTATTTGGCTACGGTGTATGTAAACTTCCGACTTCAACTGTAAATGTTTAATAACCTTTATCCTTTCGCCACCATTATCTTTTAGTCTCACTCTTTTAGTCTCACTTTTAGTGCCTGGGGCCCCCCCGCCTTGCGGGCTTTGAGGGGTGTGTGGTACATCAGTGGCAAATGGGCATTTTTATTCATGACCCTAAGGATGATGAGATGTGAATTGCTTAATTAACTCAGGAAATCAACTGCTTTCAATATACTTTGTATCCCTCGTTTACTCAAGTATTTCCTTTATTTTGTCAGTTACCTGTCATCCCCACACCCTCAAACGTAATGTTATTTGTGTTAAGTCTTCCAAACAGGATACAACTGGGCCCGTATTCATAGACCATCTCAGAGTAGCAGTGTTCTAGTATTTTAATGGTCAATAAATATGATCTATTTATGAATTCGGGCTCAGGTATTTTCACCATGAATTTTGATATTGACACTGAATTATCTTCCTCCGAGAATTCTGTGTGCCCCCATCTTGACCTTGTTAAAACCTGTAATATCGCTCCTCTTGTGGGTCGGCTCTCAACCCGGACCTGCCTATTTCAGAGCTGTCGGTTATTCCTTGTCCTCCGTCCGAAGAGGCCCGATAAAGGCTTCTCAGCCTTGAAAACAAACTAGTCACAGCGTGCGATCCTATGAGTCTAATGTCCATGTTACCTCACCCCCTTGTGAGACAGCGCTTCCACTGTGATCATTTAAACCTCTTAAGGATCCGCCCCTTTTTTAAATTTTCGCCTAAAAAGACATCTAATCGACCCTAATCTAACTGCCTTTAGCTCAGGACCTGAAGCAAGGATATGCATATTCTTGGTATCATTTGAAAGGAAACACTTTGAAGTTTGTGGAAATGTGAATTGAATGTAGGAGAATATAACACAATAGATCTGGTAGAAGAAAATACAAAGAAAAAACCCAACCGTTTTTTTTTTTTTTTTTTCTACCACCATCTTTGAAATGCAACAGAAAGGTCCCATATCTAGCCATCACTCTGTTTGTAATTCCGATGGTGTCCAAAAAAGGGCAGCAGTGTTTGTGCAAAGTTTCAGACTGATAACTTGAAGTATGAGCAAGCTACATGACATTTAGTGTGAAGTGACCCAGGTACATTTGGGCAAATCGTGAAGGATTACATTTCTCTGCAAGAATATCGTCAAATCTGTATACTTGGACTTTAATTTAGATTTTCCAGTATTAGTAGCCATATTGTAAGTTCAACATTTGCAAAACACACACAAGTTTTCATAACTTCATAACTCTCCGTATAAATCCGAACGTAATTTGACTGATTGAAACAACGTTTAGGGTTAGATTTTCACAGATTCCTTTCTTTGCAAATTGAACGGGTACAAATACAAAATGGATCATGCTATATGGACCTTTTAGGATATGAAAAGGGATTTGATCTAACAAAACAACACTTCATGTTATCTCTGGGACCCTTGGGGTGAAAAGTCAGAGCAAGATTTCAGAATGTAAGTACACATTTCACCTTCAGAGGTGAATTTATCAAACCTATCGCTGTGAAAAAAAGTGTTTTGTTGTTAGGAGCTTTCCTCAAACAATAGCATGGCATTTTTTTGCAGTAATAGCTACTGTAAATTGGACAGTGAAGTTATATTAACAAAAATGTAAGCTTTCAGCCGATTTAAGACACTTATACGTACCGACATTTGTTGTTTCTCTAAAATGTGCGATCATAACAAACGTTGCTACATGATTTACAACTGTCCCGTTGACGGAACACCTAAAGAAAATTGCTCAGAAAGCTTGGAGGGGCTAAATAAAACCACCCGCGGGCCGCTAGTTGGGAAACCCTGTTTTTCTATAATGCTTTTGAGTCTTTTTATTTTTTCACCAAAGTAGTTTTTAGATTTTGTATTACTGTTTAAATTTGACTGTTTTCCTTTTATATTTTTGTATAAAGGTTACCTTATTGATAGTTTTTTAACCGATTCTAGGTATTTTTCCTTAGCTCTGAGAGCTTTTTCATCTTGAGGGGGAGAGAAAGGTAAGAACCATTTTCTTTTTGCTTGAAAGTCTGTCATTAAAATTGTATTAAACAAAAAACATTTTGCATAGGGTTGCCTAAGTATTTTAGTTAAAGGTGCCAAAAGTATTATGTATTATCAATACATATTGCATTTAGCATGTTTGCGTGACTAAATGTTACCACCTGGACTTGTTTATTCAGGAGACTGAAAAGATTTGGCATGGGTCCGCAGTTCCTCAAAAAGTTACACAGCTGCACCATCGAGAGCATCCTCACCGGTTGTATCACCGCCTGGTATGGCAACTGCTCGGCATCCCCGACCATAATGCGCTACAGAGGATAGTGCGTACGGCCCAGTACATCACTGGGGCCAAGCTTCCTGCCATCCAAGACCTATATACCTGGCGGTGTCAGAGGAAGGCCCAAAAAACTGTTAAACAGTCACCCAAGTCATAGACTGTTCTCTCTGCTACTGGCATGCGGTACCGGAGCACCAAGTCTAGTTCCAAAAGGCCCCTTAACAGCGTCTACCCCCAAGTCATAAGACTGCTGAACAATTAATCAAATGTCCACCCGGACTATTTACATTGACACCCCCCTTTGTTTTTACATTGCTGCTACTCACTGTTTTATCTATGCATAGTCACTTTACCCCTACCTACATATACAAATTACCTTGACTAACCTGTACCCTGCACATTGACTCGGTACCAGTACCCCCTGTATATAGCCTCGATATTGTTATTTTATTGTGTTACTTTTTATTTTATTTTTTACTTTTGTTTATTTAGTAAATATTTTCTTTCTTGAACTGCATTGTTGGTTAAGGGCAAGTAAGTAAGCATTTCACGGCACGTGACAAATACTATTTTATTTGAACCCTGTTTCCATCAGAGTCACACAAGTGCATGTCATTTTACTTAAGTATTTTGTTCTTGTTAGCTGATTGAGAATGTATGCATCTGGTCAGTCAACGGAGTTAGAGTCCTGGTTTCTGGAAGTAAAGCATTAGTGGGAGTTTCTAGGATCTAGCCCTAGCCAGGCAGGAAAGGTTAGTCTTCAAAATTACCATTGGCCTAATGGTGAAATACCTGCGCGGCTTCCTTCCTCACCGGCAACTGAGTTAGGAAGGAAGCATGTATCTTTGTAGTGACTTGGTTTATTGATACACCATCCAAAGTGTAATTAATAACTCAAAGGGATATTCAATGTCTGTTTTATTTTTTTCTTTACCGATCTACAAATAGGTGCCCTTCTTTGCTAGGCATTGGAAACCCTACCTGGTCTTTGTGGTTGAATATGTGTTTGAAATTCCCTGCTTGACTGAAGGACCTTACAGATAATGTGTGGGCTACAGAGATGAGGTAGTGTGGGGATTTTCCAGTGCATGCGTTATGCATCTCAGAGTAGTAAGCAGAATCAATATAGGGTTAACCATTAGACGTGTAAGCAGAATCCATGTGATTGTCCAAAGCTGGATCAACACAGGCCTAGCCATTCTGGGTCATGCCTGGTCTTGTGAAGGCCATTGGACAGGCACATTGTGTAACGGCGTTCGTCTGTTGAAAGAGGAGCGGACCAAAATGCAGCGTGGTGGTTACTCATGTTCTTTAATGATGAAGAACAAACCAACAAATACAAAACAACAAACGTAACGCGAAAACCCATACAGCCTATCTTGTAACAACTAACACAGAGACAGGAACAATCACCCACAAACACACAGTGAAACCCAGGCTACCTAAATATGGTTCCCAATCAGAGACAACGAGAATCACCTGACTCTGATTGAGAACCGCCTCAGGCAGCCATAGACTATGCTAGACACCCCACAAAACCCTAAGACAAAAACGCACCACAAAAACCCATGTCACACCCTGGCCTGACCAAATAAATGAAGACAAACATAACATACTACGACCAAGGCGTGACACATTGGTTAATCAGTTATAGGCACCATTAGACATGCACCTGTATTAGGAAGGTTTGTGTGTATTAATTAAGTACTATTAGACATGCACCTGTATTAGGAACATGTGTATTCTTTTTTGTATTGATACTATGGTGACGCCACCAATATAATCTAAGATGGGCGTAAATAAATCAGAAGTGAGACTGAAAGATAATGGTGGCGAAAGGCTATTAATCATTTACATAAAGAGGAGTGACTATGTATGTTATGTAAGGATGAAACTGTATAAAATTAGTGTGCTAAGACTGGGAAGATCAGTCAGTCCATGGGCCAGCTCGGCTTGTTACTTTGTAATAAAGTCTATTTGAATTTACAAGTTCCGGTATCTGAAAAATATTATTGGATGAATATTTCCACGACAGTAGTTATTCAAAAATTATGTTAAACACATATTCCACAGAGGGAATCCATGCAACGTATGTGACTTGTTAAGCAACTCATATCATATTTAGGCTTGCCATGACAAAGAGGTTGAATAGTTATTGACTCAAGACATGTCACCTTTTCATTTATAATTAGTAAAAATTTAGAAAAACACAATTCCACCTTGACATTATGGGGTATTGTGTAGAGGCCAGTGGCAAAAAAAATCTACATTCAATACATTTTAAATTCAATCTAACACAACAAAATGTGGATAAAGTAAAGGGGTGTGAATACTTTCTGAAGGCACTGTACATATCTACCTGAAACACATTACTCATTGTGTTTCTCTTATTATGTGTTTTACTTTTCTTTTAGTTATTTTCTTTCTCTCTGTTTTGTTGTTTATGAAGCATGTGACAAATAAAATTAGATTGGATTTATCCATCTCTCTTGACTTTGTTTACTCATCTTTCTACTTGTGTCTAAGTGCTGTGGTGTATGCGCATTCAATCACACGAGAGGGACCTGTCAGCAAACCATGTCTTATCACAAGGAAAGGCCCATTCTTGGAAAGTCCCCAACACTACAGAGCTCTAGGTGGCCCAATGTTTTCCGGGTGTACTTGTATAATGATTTATGTGTGTTTCTAAGGATGCACATGCTATCTCTCTCGGTAGAGAACACTGTCCCTTTAACATACTCTGCTTTCCTAAGTATGAAGCATAATACTGTTTTTCTAAGTATACCCCAAAATGCAGATACACAGGATGTCGGTATCTAAGTGTGATTTCCTGTTGCAACAACAAACCCTTTACCAAAAGGTCCCTTGTATTGTCAGTATTCACATTTCCCTTAACACAAGGTGTATTTAATATCTCAAATTTTAAATCAAATTATAATTCCTATCAACATTTCCCAACCCAACAATAGTAGCCTATTCTCATAATACTGCTGGCACAAGTCTACCAGTCCTAAAGTTTTCATTTTGTTCCTCTTCTCGTTATAAGCAGAGACAAGACTACAACTACATTTCAAGCAACATCATATGTATCTATACACCCTTGGGAGATCTCTCCACACAACATCCTTCTGTACACCCTCTTTGTTCCCATCTCTTATGTGCATTTCTACAACCCATAACTCCTCTTTACTCCCACACCTTCAAAATCACATAAACATATTTAAATCGAATTCTTTGAGACTCTAAAAGGACACTAAGAATTACACACACCCTCATTCTAATAGATTTAGTATGATGGATACAATCAATTACCATACATTGAATAAAATTAGAACACTATGTCAATAGACAAATGTATAACTCTTGAACAGGATAAAAGATTAAGACTGTGGAGGTGAGAAAAGGAAGCTGTTCAAGATTCATTAGCTCCTGAGTAAAGCCAGAGAGAGCATGTCTGCTAGAATTGCAGACAGCTCACTGAGGATGGTAACTTGGAAGGCATCTTTCCAGATGGCGTCCACATTTGACTGGCAGAGGGTTTTGTATGTTCAGTTGATGGTGACATTACACAGACCCGGAACTCTTCATACAGCAACATTATCTTTATGGCTGTTTTGTTCTTTAGTGTTTCATAGCCAACTTCATGTCATGCAGGACAATATAATGTACACGTTTTGAGCTCTCACATTGTTCTTCAAAGATTTCCTAGAGAATGTATTTTTATTGTGTATCATTTTGACCCATTCAATTATAATCATTTGTATTACGGCTCAAACTCTGATTTACGAAAGGAAGACGTGCGATTAACAGGCTGTAATAAATTCCTCACCCCTCTTTGGTTCCGCACTCTTGAGTTTATCCCGCTGTATCTGACCTCATGCTTTACGCAGTGCGGTCGTCGAGTTGATAATCCGTGTCAGTAATCTCTTTTAACAATTTATTTCAAAAAGACAGATCAAACACACCATTTCCCCTGACGTGGAGTACAGACCGGTAGGTCATTCTATTGTTATACGTTAATTAGCCATATGGATAACTTTTTTTACTTGCTGGCTAGCTAGTTGCTTGCTGGCTAGCTAGCGTTAATGTAACTTAAGTTCTGTCGGAGTTTCATTCGCACACATTTGATTGTTAACGATAGCTTGGCGAGAGTGACATTTATACTTCAGTTTTCATACGAGCCTTGATTTGGTAGCTTGTCGAATGTTTTTATCCTGACACTCCAGTTTCGTTTCTTGGCTAGCCACTTTCGTTTTGCTAAACCATTTGGAAGAAAATATTGCTGACGCGTTAGCCAGGTTAGACAGGCCAGTGACCACATTCAAGTTGTTACTGACCTATTCTTCCATTTTAGCACATTGCGCTCTGTTCCTGCCGAGATGAATTATTATATCTACATTAAGGATTTGTATGTTCTTCTATCTCGCAAATATAGATCGAGTCCTGTAGTTGAGTTATATTTGACTTTTTATCAGCACACCTCGGTGACGCCAGTCAATCAGCTACATCACCTTTCACATGCTCGTGCATCATCAACAAAGACGAATGGTGAGACTGATAGTCGGCTTCATTTTCAAGTATTGTGTTGGTAAAGAATGGATTTGGCAATATATTTGTATGGTCAAACTGTGTGACATATGATATTGTGAAACATTGCACCGTTAAACGTGAGCAGGAGTCTATTTTATGGAATTGATTGGGATCAATGCCAATTGTCAATCGAGCATGGCAAAATGAGATTGAGTCTTGACTTAAATGGGTGCTGTAAAGTCAAACTGACAGATGTAGAGTGTGGTATAGCAGCTAGATAATGCATTATCTCGATATTATTAAAAAAACATAGCTGATATCTGCTTCTGTCCCTTGCAGCCCCGTATTTGCAGTGACTGGTGTTGTTGAGCCACCTTGTGGTGTTTGCACACAGTGTTTCCCCCCTGCCTCCCTCTCTCTTTCTCCATCTGCTCTGTCGCTCTTTTTTCTCTCACTCTTTCTCGGTTGTTAGGGTGTTTGACACCTGAGGTCTGCCACTATGCAGCCTGGAGGAGCACACAATGGTAGGCAATGGGTTATCAGCTCTTTATTCATCCTCATTCATTCATTCCTCAGCATCCTCTCTTTCTTCCTTTCATTGTCATTCATTCATTCTCTCATCCTCATGTAGCTGTGTGTGGCCAGAGCCTGCTGTCCAACTCCCTTAGGGTGTATCTGAACAACAAGAACAGACTGCAGCCCATAATCGGTCAGGAACAACTCTGTGTTTTTGTAAATGATACGACTGTGTTTTAGACCAATGTGTGTACTTTAGACCTGTGTGTACTTCACGTGTGTGTGTTTTTAGGTCTGGGCTGTGTGACAGAGTGTGTGACACTCGGCAGGGACTCTGAGGCGGTGTACCTGTGTGAGGTGTGTGTGTGTCGTCTCAGTAAGGCTGATGTCAGGAGCCACATCATGGGGAGTCTCCACCGATACAACTACATTGTGAGTGTGGGATGTGTGTTTCTGGATCTGTGCTCTTTACTCACAAGCTACTTAATGATTCTGATGTCTTATTGTAATACCTGTACGGTTAAACCACACCTCTTTACACCAGGGTTTCTCAATCCTGGTCCCAGGGACACAAAGGGGTGCATTTTTTTTTTGTGCCCTAGAATTAACACACCACATTCTTATCAAAGGCTTGATGAGTATTTTTTTTAAATCTGGTGTTTTAGTGCTAGGACAAAAACAAAAATGCGCACCCTGTTGGGGAATGCGAAACACTGCTCTACACAATCACTGACCTACAACTAGCCTAATACAGCTGCATGTATACCACTTGCGTGTTTCCTCTCTCTTGTGGCTGTCGTTGTATAGAAAGTCCATCACCCTCACTTTGTGTCAGAGTGGAAGCAGAGTCCTCCTGACCTGTCCAAGCTGGCCCGGCCTCTTATGGAGATGGCTCAAATACTAGAGAAGAGAGAAGGAACCGGGGACGTACAGGTATGTGTGTGTCTGTGCATGCTGGGGTGATGTGTGTGTGTGTGCGTGCAAATCTCCTCTGTCCTGTCTTTCTGTTAGGTGCTGAAGTTGGATGCTGCCATGTATGACGATATGACAACACACAGCGAGAGTGATGGTCAGTCCATATTCTCTCTTCTCCTTCATCCATCAGTTTTTTTTCTCTTTGTACCAGTCGGCGTCACTCACGCTGTCCGCCCCCCCGGATCTATCGTTCTCTCTCTCTCTCCTCCAGCTCTCATCCTCTTGCATGCCATCAGGACTGGGAGGGAGCAGAGAGATCTTCAGAGCCAATCAGTGAAGCAATCAGTCCAGTCGGAGTATCTTACCATCCAGTCACAGAGAACCGTGATATCGCCTCGAAGGCTCTCCGTCCAACCAGAGAGGCCTGTTGTCCAGCTTGACAACCGAACCGTCCTATGGAGGAGTCCGACCACCCAGAGTCGGAACTCATCTAGCCAATCGGAGAAGTCCCCTGTGTTGCAGCAGAGTGTCTCTATCCAATCACGGCTTAGTTCGTTGGAGGAGGAGGAGTTTCTCCATGGAAGCAAGCCACTGGTTGGTGAGTGTATGACCTCATGGGATGATGCGCCAATTTTGTTAATGGGTGGTTAAAGACATTGGGTACCACTGTGTTGGAAATAACCTTTTGACAGTTAGTTTAAAGCCCCAATGCAACTGTTTTCATCCCCATGTCAAATAATTTCTGGATAACAATTAAGTACCTTCCTGTGATTTTGTTTTCAATCAAAATTGAAAAAAATATACAAAAATAGCTTCTTGGCAAGAGCAATTTCTCAAGCAAGAGCAGTCATTTTGCTAGGACTGTCTGGGAGTGGTCTAAGTGGGGGAGGGGAAAAAACGAAAACTAGCTGTTATTGGCAGACTGGTTTGGAACTCTTTCTTATTGGTCTATTAACTAATTTACCGGATGGTGATGTCACCAGGCAGGCCAAAACTACATTCCACCAAAACAGGCTGAAATGACAGGCGGTCTTTTCAAACAGCTCTTGCACTAAAAGGGCATTATCATAATTTTCACATTAGTATTCCAACTCCTAGTGTGGAAATGTACATAAAAACACAGGAAAGTCACATTTTTGACGGCACTGGCCCTTTAATTCATTTTTTATGATTTACATCCCCTGAATCATTCCCTGCTACACACATTGTGTTTTCTTTATTTTGCCTATAGAAAAATGTATCTAACTTTTTACTAACATTTATCACTCTTCTTTGTGAGTGTCTTTCTCTCTCTCGTTGCCTCTTTCTCTCTCCCTCGCTCTCTTCGTCTCCTTTTGTCTCTCACTTAAGGTGCTTCACTGAAGCGTCCTGCCTCATCATGGCAGCATGACCCCTCTCTTTCCCCGACCCCAAATGTCACAGCTGGAAGTCAGACATCTCTGGGCGGGCCTGAGGGGAAGGGGGCGGGACTGCAGGGGGTTCCTGCAAAGTTGATTCGCTGTGAGCCGGTGTTCAAGGTCAGTCTATCTATGACGGACGGCCCCTGGCTGTTGGAGAGGAACTCCTTCAGCCTGGAAACCTCCCCCTCCTCCCTCAGACACGCCTCACCCCTTCACTCCCCCACCGTAGATGCCTCACTCCAACCCTCTCCCGCTCCCTCACGTTTGCTTGGCCAGCCGGGAAACTCAGTTGCCGCAAGACTCGGAAACACACATGAAAATAGACACACTCCGGGACATGCACACACTTCGACTATGAGACTGAGCCCAGCCATACCTGATCAGCAGCTGACTATGGGAGATGACACCGAGAAAGACCGTCTGTATCTCGGAGGGGAACAGAGGTTCACCGACTATGCTTTGTACGATGGCAGAGAGAAAAACACAACTGACGATCTCTACTCTGTCAAAGAGCAAAACAGTACTGACCTGGTTTACCTCAGGAGAGAGCAGCACCGAACTGACCATCTGTATTCAGAAAATAACCGACTCACTGACACAAAGTTCCATGTCCGAGTGGGGCAGAACAACCGACAAGGCAGTATTTACCCCGGTCTAGCCTGTGCCAGAGACATCACTGACACAGCGTCTGTTGCCGGGCCGATTCTCTTCACTACCGGCCGTCTCTTGAAGGAGAGCTTGACAGACACTCCTCTAATGGAAGAAGAACAGGAGGAGGAGAGGGGGAATGAGTGTCATTCTGGGGCACAGAGGCTTGCAGAGGATGACAGGACAACTGACAGTCTGTACTCTACTGGAGAGAGGATAACAGACCGTGGGTTTTCCACAGGAAGCAAGTCAACTGACAAAATGTACCAAACAGGAGAAAGATCAACTGACAATCAGTCTTTTACAACAGAAGTGACAACTGACCGTTGGTATGCTACAGGAGAGGAGCTAACTGACCGTCAGTTGATGGAGGAAGAGGAGCGATGCAGAGCTGAAATTCAGAATGGAGTTGGGCTCATCGTGGAGGTCATGGTGGAGGAGGGGGAGAGAGAGGAAGGAAAGGATGGAGAGAGGGAGGAGAACTCAGACTTTTACCACCAACAGTATTTGCAAGGCCAGCCTCCACAACGGCACCAGGCGCAGGGGTTCACAGGAACTCATAGGGGCGCCGTAGGGCTTCATATGGTTGACACAGCAGATCTCAGACATGACATAGCCCTTCATAGAGATCAGGCAGAGCCAGCCCTTCACCGAGAAGAGATGAGCAGTTGTATGGGTGACATAGCAGCCATGCAGCAGGTGCAGTTATGTGAGGCTGAGTACAGAGAAGCATGGGCCTATGGAGGCACACAGCTGACCCCTGACACCTCTAGATCAGGTCTGCAGGAGTATGAGACTGACCCTGGCTCCTACTTGCCATTCCCAGAGGGCCACAGAATAAACTGTGACCCCTACCAAGTGGTTTCTGATTGGTTTAGAACCACCCCTGGCCCGCACTTCGTTCACTCTAACCCTGACGAGTTTACACCCCAGGTCCTACCGTACCCCCACAATACAATGCCCCAGGGGATTGGACCCAATCCCCACTCTGGTCCCTTCCCCATGAAGATGAGGGGTGTGCAGTCACAGGAGTACAGAAGGCTCCCCAGCCCCCCATTTGTTATGGTGTCTAGACCCTGCCACCCTCAGCCCTTCTTTCCAGGACATGAAGGCTTTCTGTCCCCCCGGCACGGCCCAGCCTTACCTCCCAGCCCTCCCCACTACAGAGGAGCCTACTTGGGCCACAGCCCTGCCCGGAGTCCCTGGGCAGCTCCAGGACCAGGACCTCCCTGGGTCTAATTACCACACACCATACATAAATCCACCAGGATAGTTATTTGTGGCAATTTAGACACTGTTGTTTTAGATGGACAGGTGTTTTGTGTGTTTTATACACTTTAGGTTCTATTGTTTTTATAGCTGTCTTAAACCAACAGTATCCCATCCATTGTATAAGTGCTGATTTTTAGGTACTTCCCCTGTATGATGTCATGAAATCTCATTGACAACTGTCAACGATTCAACTCACCGGTTCAATTCTGTTACCAATTCAGATTTATACAAGACTTGTTTGTTTTAAGTTGTTTGTCTCCTGCCGTCGAGTCAAGATGGAGCTGAGATGGATAAATAGACAACACGTTGAACACTGGCTAAATTTTATAATATTATGAACTCGGTTTGTGAAACGCTGCTTCAGTGACCAATTAGAGACATTATGAAGAAGGGAAATCTATTTTTCAACAACAAATATTTTGGTTAATGAAAAAAAAATCTAAATGTAAATATAACCTAGGGTTTATTTTACACAATAAGGGGATCAATTAGGGGTTCAACATTGGCCTTTCCAGAACTGTCTAGAAGGAGGCGCTGTATTCGTTTTCAGTTCAACCAGCTGAGGGAAGCAGAGCTGAATAAGTTGTTTAAAATGAGGTTCAGAAACACAACACTTGTTAAAATAAACAGTATTATTTTCAAATGTTTTTCATACTTGCCATGTGTGCTCCCCTCATTAAGTTGGGTTTATTTCAGTGTGACAACAGCTGTGGCCAGTGTTATATTTTGACTTTGGTTCACACACCTTTACATTGGCTTAATTGAGTAGATTTGATTCCATTTGTTGAATTATTAGTGTTAATTTGAAGATTATTCCCCAAAAATGTTTGTGCAGCAGGTACGACTGACTTGGATTCGCCTCTTCCTATAGTCAGACTACGCGCTGCCCTTTTCTTTTTCAAGGAACTGTCGGGTCTCAACTCACTTTTGAAAAGTAGAATACACCAGGTGCAATTTTGACATTTTGTTGTGTATCAGCAGTTTCCCACTTATGACAGTCGCTCAATGAGCCCATGTCAGCAAAACATTTTAAGATTGCTAGGTAAGGTAGTTGAGCCAGGGGCCCTGACCTCCAGGGGGGCCTCCATTGATTTTTGTAATTTTGTCACTCTTTTACAGACACTATATATACACACACACATAAGTATATGTGGATTTGGCTATTTCAGCCACACCTGTTGCTGACAGGTGTTTAAAATCGAGCACACAGCCATTCAATCTCCATAGACAAACATTCACAGTAGAATGGCCTTACTGAAGAGCTCAGTTACTTTCAGCGGGGCACTGTCATAGAGTTCCACATTCTCCAACAAGTCAGTTTGTCTAGAGCTACTCGGTCAATTGTAATTGCTGTTATTGTGAAGTGGAAACGTCTTGGAGAAACAGCAGCTCGGCTGCGAAGTGGTAGGCCACACAAGCTCACAGAACGGGACCGCCGAGTGCTGTAGAGCGTAAAGATTGTCTGTCCCCTGTTGCAACACTCACTACAGAATTCCAAACTGCCTCTGGAAGGAATGTCCGCACAAACTGTTTGGCGGGAGCGTCATGAAATGGGTTTCCATGGCCGAGCAGCCGCACGCACACAAGCCTAAGATCACCATGTGCAAAACCAAGCGTCGTCTGGAGTGGTGTAAAGCTCGCCGCAATTGGACTCTGGAGCATTGAAAAGGCGTTTTTCTGGAGTGGTGAAGCGTGATTCACCATCTGGCAGTCCGATGGACGAATCTGGGTTTGGCGGATGACAGGAGAATGCTACCTGCCCCAATGCTTAGTGTCAAGTTTGGTGGTGGGGGAATAATGGCCTGGGGCTGTTTTTTACATGGTTCGGGCTAGGCCCCTTAGTTCCAGTGAAGGGAAACCTTAACACTACAGCATACAATGACATTCTAGATGATCATGTGCTTCCAACTTCGTGGCAAAGGTCCTTTCCTGTTTGAACATGACAATGCCCCTGTGCACAAAGCAAGGTCCATACAGAAATGGTTTGGAAGAACTTGATTGGCCTGCACAGAGCCCTGACCTCAACCCCATCGAACACCTTTGGAATGAATTGGTACGCCAGACCTAATCACCCAACTGGTAGCAAGTCTCCGCAGCAATGTTCCAACATCTAGTGGAATGCCTTCCCAGAAGAGTGGAGGCTATTATAGCAGCAAAGGGGGGACCAACTCCATATTAATACCCCTGATTTTGGAATGAGATGTTTGACGAGCAGGTGTCCACATACTTTTGGTCATATAGTGTATCATATGAACATGGCATAAGTCATGACAAAATGTGTAACTGAAACATGTCCTCTCCACCTCATGGTGAACTGTGTAGAATTCCAGGATATTACCTTTGAAACGGCAAGATGTTCTCCACCCGAGGAGGAGGAGGGGGGAAATCATGATCAGCATGATCAAACTTTTCAAGCAGGTCTATAAAATGGTTAATGTAGCACAGCTGGAGTCAAGTTTTTTTTTAACCTGTTTTTCCATTGAGTCACTTAATGCTGTATTCAAGTGTCTCATACTGTAGTTTATTTTCTTATTTGCTGCTGTATTTGAGTACATTATGGCCTTCAGGCTAATAAAGTCACAGTATCCATTGATCTCCTGCTCCAGTCATCTAATGCAGTGGCTCCCAATTTATTATTTTTTTAGACAAACCAAATCTTACATGAAGTCATTGTCATTCTGTAGTAACGCCTGTTTTTTGATCTTATGAATTTCTGACCTTGGAAAACCCTTAGAGGGTTGGGAAACAAAACTCTGATCTACTAATATCTTCCATAACATTATCCAGCTGTCATGTGAAGGCTTGAGAAGGAAGTACTGTGCACACCTCAACGTTGCAACATAATCTACTTTATTGAATCTGGTTGTTCTCAGTAATATTATTTACATATTGAAATAGTGCAAACAAGTAAGGAAGCCATTTAAATGAGACAGTTCTCTAGCAAACAAGTAAGGAAGCCAGATAAATATGAGTCCTCTAGCAAACAAGTAAGGAAGCCAGATAAATGAGACAGTCCTCTAGCAAACAAGGAAGCCAGATAAATGAGACAGTCCTCTAGCAAACAAGTAAGGAAGCCAGATAAATGAGACAGTCCTCTAGCAAACAAGTAAGGAAGCCAGATAAATGAGACAGTCCTCTAGCAAACAAGTAAGGAAGCCAGATAAATATGAGAGTCCTCTAGCAAACAAGTAAGGAAGCCAGATAAATGAGACAGTCCTATAGCAAACAAGTAAGGAAGCCAGATAAACGAGAGAGTCCTCTAGAAAACAAGTAAGGAAGCCTGATAAATGAGACAGTCATCTAGCAAACAAGTAAGGAAGCCAGATAAATGAGACAGTCCACTAGGTGTCACCCTATTACAAGTTCACTGAACATGTGTGGAAGACACTGCATTTCCAGTCACGAAAACACAGCAAACTATCAAACCTTTGAAGTCAACATTTACTATTTCCATATGTATTACCTTAACCTTGTTACCTTGTTTGGTAAAGAAATTAAATACAAACCCTATTTCGCAGCGTGCTCAAACGCAATAAACTCAAAATTAATGCGATTGGACAGTTTTGTCAGAGCCTCAGAGAGTAACCAATAACATGGCTCTCATCAGAAACGCTGTGAATTAAAGGTGAAACAGGGTCAGGAAATATAAATATAATAATCATTGCTCTTCACCCATCCTGTTCCCTTATCATACGTTGCAATTCTAAGTAGAAGCATATGCTTGTCATACTAACAGCAATGATGGTTATTAAAGTTCATGAACAGTCAAAATCATGTTTTTCATGAAATTGGATGAAACCAGATTAAAGTGCGATGACTAAAGTATGCCATGCCAAACACTTGGATTAAGGAGGCGGGATTATTAAGGGGATAGGATGACATCACCCTAACGCTTATTTTAATGCACCAATGGTAGCATGATATTCGCTTAATTTAAATAAGTACCACCTTGTAACCAACATTGGAGTGTTTGCGGAGGGGTCGTGGTTTATATAGCTTGATAGCTACTTGATAGCCACTCTACTGGTGCCAAAATTTGACCGTGTCGGCAAATATATTTAAATGTTTACACTATTCATCTATCATTAACCAGGTCATTAACCAGGTTTCCATCCAAACGTGTTATGTGCGTAAAGCACGTCAGATAAAATTTTTTTTAGGACAGGCCTGGTAAACAGACATTTTGAGCAAGTGGGGTCTTTTTATATCGGTAAAATGTATTATGCAATAAATGTCAGACGCTTTTATGCGCAAATATTGATATAATAACCATATCGAAGTACTTTTAGAGTCACGCGATGACATGTGTGGTCCTGCCACTATGACCTGTCAGGTAAGCATGCAGTTTATTAGGCTACAGATGAAATAGGTTGTGATGAACTTCACAGGGTGGTGAAAATTCAAGGTAATGAGCTTGATGCTCCTTTCCAATAAATATTGAGTGTCTTATTCTGGTGACATGATGATCAATGCTTGGCTACCCTTTGACAAATACAAATTGTTTTGCTCTTTTGTCCATAATAATCTAAATCATGTAGGCCAGGGATAATCAACTTGAGCGGATGGTCGGGGGCTAGAACATAATTACAAATAATTTGTAGAATACAAATTGACCTCAAGAAGCCCAAACAAATATGTTTGACTAAAACAATTTCAAACCTTGCTGACATTTGTATACGATCACATTGTGGGAATAATTGAAGGAGAGAAAAAGTAATTTCAAATTTTGAGCAGACAGGGCTTAGATTAAGCCAGGAGTAGGCCTTAATGTGTACCAGTTAAACTAGGACATTTTATGTAGCTTTCATGCACGTGGCTTAAATTTGGCTTAGTCGGAGACTATGGAGTCCTGGAGTAAGTTAAGTACGCCTAAATGAGAACCTAATCAGGCTTAACCCAGGTGAAGTATGAGCACATGCTGTTGGTCTAATGGTGCTCATAAAAACCCGGAATGGAATAGAAAACACCATTAATGGTGTGAATCTTGAGACAAAACGATGGCAGAGGGAGGTGCAGATAATTTGTTTTGGTAGCTGAAGGAATTATTGGATTTCTTTACCCAATTATAACCACTGGATTATTTCTATGGTCATAAAACCCTGTATGAATATAGTTTAGTTTATTTACCAAAGTAATTGATTACTTTCTGCAAGTTATTCACCTCTGAAACTAAGTATGCGACACCAGTAGATAGTCAGCTAGCTCAAAAACTAGCTTGTCGAACGTACATGGAAACTTCCACAACCAGAACCAAAAGGAAAGAAATGGAGAGATCGTTAGATGGACAATTAACCACAAAAGAAGGTATGAGTTTGGGTATTCCTCTTCAGAATGTAACTGTGGGGGGAAATACTGCAATGGGTGATGAAAATGTGGTGAGCTCACAACTTGCGCCCCTCCAGTCCCCAGCTCAGGCCGTTAACCTATGACCCCGGCACTCCAGTCAAGCCCCAGTGGAAAAAGATGAGGCCAAGAGGGTATGTCACTTCTTGAGATGCAAAACAATATTTTAATGCTGTTGACAGCAAAGATTGATGAAAGGGCAAATGGCTTGGAGGTCATGGTTAGGGAGAATACGATAAATTGAGACCATTAAAAAATCTGACTTTATCTTTGGAGAAGTGAAAACCCTCAAAAGTGACATGAAGAAAGTGGAAGTTATCTGCCAGGAAAATGAAAAGAAGGTGGCTGAACTCGAGCAAAAGGTGAATGAGGCGGAGAGATACGGAGGATCTGACCTCAGCAGACAAAGTGACGAGAGAGAAACTGGCCAATGGTGGCTGCAGCTCGAAAGGCAGTGAAAACTGATTTTTTTAAATCGGTGCAAGAGTGATCATCGATGGGAAAGAAATGCGGCCAAACCACAACATTTGAGAGAGAGACAGAGTCTAAATCGGACAGAACTGTCAGGCAAAAAACTGATTGCCAGGTGAAAAGCAGCCTTTTATTATAAAAAATGTACACAAACACTTGAATGAGAAAAGGCTGACCTGAGAACTGGTACACTAAACACTAACTATAGGTGAATAACTGCTTATTGTAAAGTCTACACAATGTCTCCTCCTTGTGGGACTAAGAAAACTTTAATAACTTTATGACCAACATTTGTTAGTTTTTTTGTTGGAGAGGTTAATAATGGGATGGACATCCTTTTGAGTTACATATTATTAGGAAAAGCTTATATTAGCATAACAAGGTTGTTGGTTGAAGTTTGTCTATTCGTAATTTACTCAAGCGTAAGGCTATTTTCCTGTATTGCAAACGGTTTAATGCAGACTTTTACTTTTTACAAGAGACTCATGCTTGTTCTTCCGATCTATCTTTTTGGAAAAATCAATGGGGTAACGATATCTGGTTATCATATGGCAACAACCACTCTGCAGGTGTAGCAGTTTTAAGAGGTGCATTTAAAGGGAAGGTCATCAGTAGTAAGACTCACCACTCTGGACATTGATTCATTTTAACAGTAAATTTCAACAGTGAATATTTATGCATCCAACATCAAACAAAACAACAAGATATTATTTTTTGAATTTGATTAAGTGATTAATACAGTTATAGGTGTATTTCAGGATATCAAAATTATCTCAGGTGGAGATTTTATTTCTGTATCTAATGTGATGATTGTCAGATATCTCCCTCCTAACAGATCCAGCATTGTTAATCCTGAGTTTAATAACCTATGTCTTGGATTAGTAGATATTTGGAGATCCTGATAAAAAGGAATTCACTTGGAGTAACAAGGACATGTCAAGAATTGACTTCTGGTTTATTTCTAATTCATTAGATAATTCTGTAGTCAATGTATCAATTGAACCATCAATTCTTACTGATCATAAAGTTATATTGTTATCTTTAAATATGAATGGATCTGAAGTTAAACCGAATCGGGAGTTATTGGAACTCAGTAGTAGACTGTTGGAAGATGCTAATTTCAAGATGGATGCCAAAGATATTATACAAGACAATTGGAGGAAAGCCCAACTATTTAAGTCTTATGGGAAATATTGGGAATTAATGAAGTATGAAATAAGACAAACAGCCATGAAGAGAGGTAAAGAAATTGCTGAACTTAAAAGATTGAGGGTTGACAAACTTTTAAAGGAAATACTTTCTCTAATCTCTATGGAGGACCTTGATGAAGAAGGAAAGGCTCAGTTATTCTCTTTACAACTAGAAATGGACCGAATGTATGAAGAGAAACCAAAAGGGGCATTTGTTAGATCAAGAAGGAGATGGTTGGAGGAAGGTGGAAAAAAATGCAAAATACTTTCACAATTTAGAAAGAAAAAATTCTGAATATACATATATTCATAAGCTTAATATAGATGGCAAAGAAAATGATAACCCCAAAGATATTTCAAAATATGTTTCATAATTCTATGGTAACCTTTATACCAGTAATGCCTGTCCTACTAGTGACATATCTGACTTTCTAGACTCTATCAGAGACTGTGCAAAATTCATGGATGAAGACTTCCAAAAGTCTTGTGATGAAATTATTTCTATCAATGAAATAAAAAAATATCTGCAAGTTAAAAGAGAACAAATCTCCAGAGAATGAGGGCATTATCAGTGAATTCTATAAATATTTTCAGGAGGATATTACTGAATTTATATTTAATGTTTTTGAGGCAATTGATTTAGGGATCCTGCCTGTTTCTATGACACAAGGCCTAATTTCTGTAATACCCAAACCAAACAAAGATTCTATGATGTTAGAAAATTGGAGACCAATCACATTAATAAACAATGATGGAAAGATACTTACATCCATCTTTCCAGAAAGACTGAAAAAAGGTCTTGACCAAATCATTGACGAAACGCAGTCTGGTTTTATGAAGGGGAGACATATATGTAATAATATTCAACTAGTATTGGACTTGATAGACTACAATGAGCACATTATGGAAGATAGCTTTATTTTATTTGTAGACTTACAAGGCATTTGATACAGTTGAACATTATTTTATTTTTGAGACTTGTCGTAGCAGAATCAGAATTAGTTAGGTAACATTGGTAAATAACATGTTTTATCTACTTTCATAAATATGCTTATGTGGCAAAGTCACTTGGGGCCCAGAGAGGGGAGAGGTCAGGCTTGTCTTCATATGTGAATGTATCTTTTAAACCATGTGAAGGGATGATTGAGGGGGAACCAATTATCTCTTGGCTCCACTATGTCTGTACTCCAGTCACTTCCTCATTTTCCCATTGGGGGGAGGAGTATGGCAGTGTCTGGAACCATTGTATGTCCCCTCTGATGTTGCCCTTCTCTTGACCTAGTATATGACCTAGAGGCTCACTCCCCTCCGTGAGTTTGCCCAGGAGGGGTTGTATTTGAGATTGGGGTATCTAGAATTGACAATTGATATATGCCATTGGATGAGGTAATGTTTTGGTAATAGGAAGTACCAAGAACGAGAAGTAGAACCTCGTCTAAGAGAGCAAACTGGACAATAATTTATAGCTAATGCTGTCTGGCTATGGGATACTCCTCTCTCAAGTAAAAGTCTTATTTTGTGCAGTTTTCCTAAGACCTGTGGTTCGTCATTGTGAGTTGAGAGGGGTGGATCTTTGCTATAAAAGATCTCAGTTGCCATTATGTTGAATTCATTTATAGACACTGAATTGATCTGAGAGTCACAGGGTTATGGTGAAACTCATATTATTAAAATATGAAGTTTTAAAGTATAACTCTGACTTGTGTGTGGTTTGTAAACTCTCCTTTCACTTAGTAATACAGGACATTACCACAACAGACTCTTCAATGTTTTGGTCAGTATTTTCAAAGTGTAATTAAGACACTTTACAATAATAGTAACAACTCTGTTAAATTATCCCATGGAACTTTACAAAGACTCGACATTAGACGTGGAGTTAAACAAGGATGCTTAATTTCTCCTTTCTTAATTTTATTGGTCACAAGTTATGGCACTTAATATAAATAAGGATAGTTTTAGGGGTATTCAGATACAAGACAAAGAGAGAAAATGTTCAATTGGCTGACCACACCAGCATTTTTTTTGAAAGATAATTATGCAATTATTAGGAAATGGAAGACATACAAGACATACAAGACCACTGATAATCTCCCTCGATCTGGGGCTCCACGCAAGATCTCACCCCGTGGGGTCAAAATGATCACAAGAACGGTGAGCAAAAATCCCAGAACCACACGGGGGGACCTAGTGAATGACCTGCAGAGAGCTGGGACCAAAGTAACAAAGCCTACCATCAGTAACACACTACGCCGCCAGGGACTCAAATCCTGCAGTGCCAGACGTGTCCCCCTGCTTAAGCCAGTACATGTCCAGGCCCGTCTGAAGTTTGCTAGAGAACATTTGGATGATCCAGAAGAGAAGAAGATTGGGAAAATGTCATATGGTCAGATGAAACAAACATAGAACTTTTTGGTAAAAACTCAACTCGTCGTGTTTGGAGGACAAAGAATGCTGAGTTGCAAAGAACACCATACCTACTGTGAAGCATGGGGGTGGAAACATCATGCTTTGGGGCTGTTTTTCTGCAAAGGGACCAGGACGACTGATATCTGGGATATCTGTGGTATTTTGTTGCATGACAAAACTGCACATTTTAGAGGGGCCTTTTATTGTCCCCAGCACAAGATGCACCTGTGTAATGATCATGCTGTTTAATCACTCCAAAATCTTATGACATAAGAACAGTCCTAAAATAAATGGTCAAGAGTTTCTGGGTCACAACCACAAAATACACATTTGTTATCAATAGCTATTTTAAATCTGTGTTTAATAAAAGGTCTTTACAGGGTAGATTCTATGAATGAGTTTGTATGATACTTCTTTCACCTTATTAGATATACAATATTTACCAGATAAGAAAACTTTGTTCCAGTTCACTTGTCCTAGGGCTGCATTCCAGTACATTGTAGCAGAGGAAATAGTAACATATTGATAGTTTCCTTATATCCATGTTATTACATTTATAGTTTAAAATGTCGATTCCTTCTAATTGTATTGAGGCTACAAAATCCTCAACAGTTGCACTTGGAGTATTGTTATATTCTCCTAAAAGAAGAATAGCACCTTTTGGGACAGCTCTAACAACAAGTTGATACTCCTCGGGAGTGAATGTAACATTGTGTGTTCTAATAAATTATGGATAATCATATAATTGTCCATCATTATTCAATAATTGTTTAACCCAAAAAATGTTGTCAAACCAGTTCTGTTTTTGTATTTTAAGATTGGAAACGTATGTGGGGAGAAATTGTGTTTGTACATGAGGTACAGTGGGGCAAAAAAGTATTTAGTCAGCCACCAATTGTGCAAGTTCTCCCACTTAAAAAGATGAGAGAGGCCTGTAATTTTCATCATAGGTACACTTCAACTATGACAGACAAAATGAGAGAGAAAAAATCCAGAAAATCACAGTGTAGGATTTTTAATGAATTTATTTGCAAATGATGGTGGAAAATAAGTATTTGGTCACCTACAACCAAGCAAGATTTCTGGCTCTCACAGACCTGTAACGTCTTCTTTAAGAGGCTCCTCTGTCCTCCACTTGTTACCTGTATTAATGGCACCTGTTTGAACTTGTTATCAGTATAAAAGACACCTGTCCACAACCTCAAACAGTCACACTTCAAACTTCACTATGGCCAAGACCAAAGAGCTGTCAAAGGACACCAGAAACAAAATTGTAGACCTGCACCAGGCTGGAAGACTGAATCTGCAATCGGTAAGCAGCTTGGTTTGCAGAAATCAACTGTGGGAGCAATTATTAGGAAATGGAAGACATACAAGACCACTGACAATCTCCCTCGATCTGGGGCTCCACACAAGATCTCACCCCGTGGGGTCAAAATGATCACAAGAACGGTGAGCAAAAATCCCAGAACCTTCTTGCTACCCCAAGAAGGTAGGAAACAACACCACCACTACGCTGATCCTCAACACAGGGGCCCCTCCCTGTTCACCCTTGACTGCATGGCAAAGTTTGCTGATGACGCAACAGTAGTAGGCCTGATTACCAACAATGACGAGACAGTCTACAGTGAGGAGGTGAGGAGCCAGGTGGAGTGGTGCCACAAAAATAACCTCTCCCTCAATGTCCACAAAACTAAGGAACTGATCCTGGACTGCAGGAGACAGCAGAGGGAGCACGCACCCATACACATTGACGGGCTGCAGTGAAGAAGGTGAAAAGCTTGAAGTTCCTCAGGGAACACTCACTGACAATCTAAAATGGTCCACCCACACATACAATGTGGTGAAGAAGGCACAACAGCGCCTCTTCAACCTCAGGAGATTGAAGAAATTTGGCTTGGACCCTAGGACCCTCACAAACTTTTACAGATGCACAATTGAAAGCATCCTGTCGGGCTGTATCACCGCCTGATACGGCAACTGCACTTCCTGTACCTGCAGGGCTCTGCAGAGGGTGATGCGATCTGCCCAACGCATCCCCGGGGGCACACTGCCTACCCTCCAGGACACCTACAGCACCCGATGTCACAGGAAGCTCAAAAAGATCATCAAGAACTTCAACCACCTGAGCCACTGCCTGTTCACCCCGCTATCATCCAGAAGGCGAGGTCAGTACAGGTGCATCAAAGCTGGGACCGAGAGACTGAAAAATAGCTTTTTTCTCAAGGCCATCAGACTGTTAAATAGCCATCACTAGCCTGCCTCCACCCAGTACCCTGCCCTGAACATAGTCACTTTCACTAGCCAGCTACGACCCAGTTACTCAACACTACACCTTAGAGGCTCCTGCCTCACTTTAATTATGTTTACATACTGTTTTACTAATTTGTATTTATTATGGATCCCCGTTAGCTGCTGCCAAGGCACTACAATACATTCACAACAGATTTCACAACACATTAAGTGTGTGCCCTCAAGCCACTATTCTACTACCACATATCTACAACTCAAAATCCATGTGTACGTGTGTGTATAGTGCAGTGCGTATGTTATCGTGTGTATGCATGTGTCTGTGCCTGTGTTTGTGTCTCTTCACAGTCCCCTCTGTTCCAATAGGTACATTTTTATCTGTTTTTTAATCTAATTTTACTGCTTGCATGTGTTACTTGATTTGGAATAGAGTTCCATGTAGTCATGGCTCTATATAGTACTCTGCGCCTCCCATAGTCTGTTCTGGGGACTGTGAAGAGACATCTGCTGGCATGTCTTGTGGGGTATGCATGGGTGTCCGAGCTGTGTGCCAGTAGTTCAAAACAGACAGCTGGTTACATTCAACAATGTCAAAACATCTCACAAATATGAGTTGTGATGAAGTCAATCTCTCCTCCACGATAAAACGTATTGGTGCTCATCGGCCAATGGACATAAATATTACACAAGAAATTGGAAATCGCAAATTCAACAATGAGTGGTTTGGAAGGAATCAGTGGCTAACTGCAGGCATTGCAAAGCAATCACTAGCCTGATATTCAGTGGAGTGGGTGTGTGGTCCAAGTCTGAGTTTAAGGGTATCTTTTCCAAGCTTAAAAGGTTAAACATTCAACTGGCAATGCTGTCAATCCAGCATGACTTCTGCAGCACTCAAAACAACTGGAAACTCGGAAATCTCAGACTTATGTGAGTTCAAGACAACTAAACTCAGCAAAAAAAGAAACGTCCTCTCACTGTCAACTTCGTTTATTTTCAGCAAACTTAACATGTGTAAATATTTGTATGAACATAAGATTCAACACCTGAGACAAACTGAACAAGTTCCACAGACATGTGACTAACATAAATGGAATAATGTTCTGAACAAAGGTGGGGGTGGGGGTCAAAATCAACAGTCAGTATCTGGTGTGGCCACCAGCTGCATTAAGTACTGCAGTGCATCTCCTCCTCATGGACTGCACCAGATTTTCCAGTTCCTGCTGTGAGATGTTACCCCACTCTTCCACCAAGGCACCTGCAAGTTCCCGGACATTTCTGGGGGGAATGGCTCTAGCCCTTAACCTCTCATCCAACAGGTCCCAGACGTGCTCAATGGGATTGAGATCCGGGCTCTTTGCTGGCCATGGCAGAACACTAACATTCCTGTCTTGCAGGACATCACGCACAGAACGAGCAGTATGGCTGGTGACATTGTCATGCTGGAAGGTCATGTCAGGATGAGCCTGCAGGAAGGGTACCGCATGAGGGAGGAGGATGTCTTCCCTGTAACGCACAGCATTGAGATTGCCTGCAATGACAACAAGCTTAGTCCGATGATGCTGTGACACACCGCCCCAAATCATGACGGACCCTCCACCTCGATCCCGCTCCAGAGTACAGGCCTTGGTGTAACGCTCATTCCTTCATCGGTAAACGAGAATCCGACCATCACCCCCGGTGAGACAAACCCGCGCCTCGTCAGTGAAGAGCACTTTTTGCCAGTCCTGTCTGGTCCAGCAGCGGTGGGTTTGTGCCCATAGGTGATGTTGTTGCCGGTGATGTCTGGTGAGGACCTGGCTTACAGCAGGCCTACAAGCCCTCAGTCCAGCCTCTCTCAGCTTATTGCGGACAGTCTGAGCACTGATGGAGGGATTGTGCGTTCCTGGTGTAACTCTGGCAGTTGTTGTCATCCTGTACCTGTCCCGCAGGTGTGATTTTGGATGTATTGATCCTGTGCAGGTGTTGTTACACGTGGTCTGCCACTGCGAGGACAATCAGCTGTCCGTCCTGTCTCCGTGTAGCGCTGTCTTAGGCGTCTCACAGTATGGACCTTTCAATTTATTTCCCTTGCCACATCTGCAGTCCTCATGCCTCCTTGCAGCATGCCTAAGGCATGATCACGCAGATGAGCAGGGACCCTGGGCATCTTTCTTTTGGAGTCCGTAGAAAGGCCTCTTTAGTGTCCTAAGTTTTCGTAACTGTGATCTTAATTGCCTACCTTCTGTAAGCTTTTAGTGTCTTAACGACCATTCCACTGGTGTGTTGGGTGGTCCTTTGCATGGGGTGATGTAAGTTTCCTTCAACACTCAGTCTTCCAGATAGATGACACAGACACAGGAACCTTAGTATAAAACTCTTTAGTAATAAAAAGCAATTGCAGACAGAGATTCACATACATAATACCTCAGTAGTCTATAGTAAAGATCTGTGTGGCAAAACAAGAGACAACGCTCTTTATACTTAGTTGGTGTGGACAACCTACCGTCAATCATATCTAATATTGTTGCATTTTATTTGTGTGAGCGGACCAAGTCATTTGGTGTCACTCTAAAGCGGAAAGGTGGAATAAACAAGTCAGGAGTAGGTTTTCTTGATTGAACAGTTCTCTATTGAGAGATTTCTGACAATACAAACACTCCAACACAATCAATGAGAATCTCCCAAGGAACCACTTACATCTTCTTCTTTAGATGACACACGACGATTATCTTTCAATTATAACAACAATCACAGATTTGTCACCGTCTTTAATGCATCTTCTTGAATAGCTCCCCTCGCTTGGTAGCCATTCTACATTCTTGGTAGCCATTTCCCCCCCCCATTCCTGCTGGTTCCCTCCTCTCTCTTATAGGGGAAAGAGAATATGTCATTAGTACCGTCAGCTGTGCTTAATTGCCTCAGGTTACCTCGTCTCACATGCCTTGTTGGGCTACTATCCGTGAGCCCAGCCTGCCCTCTGGTGGTCCTTCCATATTAGATACAAAGTATCTAAAATGAGAAAAACATGTCTAGCCTGTGGTTTCTTACTCTACTATCTCGGCCTTGAGGCTGCGTTACTATCAACAGGTGCAGACAATTCTCAGCCTGAGAACTAAAGCAGTACATCTCCATTTACCCAGTACTTTTCCATCATTGTGCATTGTAAGTATACAAAGGTTATCACATATATACAGTGATCATGGCATTGTTGTAGCCCCACATCTGACCCCCAGGGTAACCCCCAACAGGTGCATGTTCATTAAATGTTTATGGTTCTGTCACACCCTGATCTGTTTCACCTGTCTTGTGATTGTCTCCATCCCCTCCCGGTGTCATTTTCCCCAGTGTATTTATCCCTGTGTTTCCTGTCTCTCTGTGCCAGTTCGTCTTGTATGTTTTTCAAGTCAACCAGCATTTATCCCGTACTCCTGCTTCTATTCTCTTTCGCTAGTCCTCCCGGTTTTTGACCCTTACCTGTTTTTCTGGACTCTGTGCCCGCCTGCCTGCCCTGACCTCGAGCCTGCCTGCCCTGACCTCGAGCCTGCCTGCCCTGACCTCAAGGCTGCCTGCCACTCTGTACCTCCTGGACTCTGAACTGGTTTTGACCTTTTGCCTGTCCATGACCATTCTCTTGCCTACACCTTTTGGATTGTTTAATAAATATCAAGACTCAAACCATCTGCCTCCCGTGTCTGCATCTGGGTCACGCCTTGTGCCCTCATAGAGTAATTGAACAAGTATGGGAAACAGTGGTTAAACCCTTTACAATGAAGATCTGTGAAGTTATTTGTATTTGCAAAAATTATCTTTGAAAGACAGGGTCCTGAAAGGGACGTTTCTTTTCTTGCTGAGTTGAGTTATTCTGAGAAAAAAAGAGCTCCGACTAGGAAATACGTTTTGAACGGTCATCCAACTCGGATTTGCAAGTTGGGGACTCTTTCTAGAGCTTCGACCTGAAGATCCCTGACGTCATTATGATTCGACCTTGTTTTTTTTCAGTTCCCAGTTGTCTTGAAGACACCATAAATCCAGAGAATGACAGACTTTGATAAAGTTTGATGACAAATTTGCCCACGAAAGACCACAGCGCCACCTTCTTGTTCAAGTGAGCACAACAAGGTGAGTCCAAAAATGTATTGTATGCTGCTGTATAAATTATGTAATATGCAGGGAGATGTATACTGTAGATAAGAAGGTAAATCTAAGTGTATGTTGTGTAGTAAGCTGTTAGCATGTGCCTCACCCTAATAATTTGGTCCCTTTTCCCCTCACAATTTTGCCTACTGTTCTGACTTGGTGGTGCACATGTAGCCTATAACCTGTTTTTGAGAAATGTAATCATTGAGAACTGTAAGAGCTTTCAATGTCTGCTTATGTGCCCCCTTTATTTATCATACGGTTCTGACTTGGTATACAGGGAGAATACTGTAAGAATGGCCTATGTTCTGAATTCTGTCCCTGTACATTTCAAAAGTGGTGAACAAATAGTTATATTGATTACGTCCGTTCTAACTCGCTCATTAATGTCTTAATCAAAATTACGGATCGTCTCTTATCCGCTCGTTGTCCCCTTATGCCATAGTTTGTATATCTCAATTATCAGTAGAAACCACATTAGTTTAACTAAGTCAGCCATATCAGCTATGCTTTTTTTAAAGGCAGTAAATGAGACTGAATGAACTGTTTTGCTGACAGACGAGGCTCCGCTGATAGCCAGGTGTAGCAGTGGTAAGGTGTTGGGACAGCTTTATGTAGGCCCTAAGTTTGTGGGCATCGTTTGTTACTGTTATTGTGCAATTCATGTGTTGTGTAGTGGCTTTGCTGGCAAGTATTTAATTGTTTTGCCCCACCAAGATTTACATGCTAAAATCACCAATGATCCTGTATTTTTTCTGACAGGATAAAGTTTGAAAACCAGCTCCAGCAGCAGATAGAAGAGCATAAGCACATTCATGAGTGAGTTTGTTTGCTTATACCTGTTTGAAATCTATAAATCCAATAGAACTGAATAGATGTTAAAGTAAATGGCAATGACTCTACTTAGCCTGCCAATAGCCTTAGAGAGCATCCACCATATTGCTTCTATCTATCCAGTCTCTCCAGATCTGTGAATACTAAATGTTGTCTCTTCGCTCCAGAGCCCAGACAGACTGTCTGCTGAAATAGAGAGGATAGAAAACACCAAGTCTCAGCTGTTGAAGGCTGGTTTGAACCTCTACACATGATGACTGTAGTGTACTGTAGACTTTAACATGGGGCTAGTGCACCATCAGGTGTGCAAATATGATGTATCTGTGCTTGATCTGAGTGTGTGCACGCGTGTGTTTATAGAACAGCTGAAGTTGTCTCAGCTCTGCTATCTAGAGGAGGTGCTGGATGAGGCCAAGAGACAGAGACAACAGACACACACAAAGACTAAACCCTGGAACTACACACTAATAGTGGCCACAGTGTAAATCAAAGTTACAGATGCTCCCATGCTCAGCAAACTGGTGAACATTTTGGGATTGTTCTTATTTTAAATGTATTTAAATTCAATTATTTAACTAGGCAATTGTTCTTCTGCCCTTGATATTGTGTATTGTATTCCTCTGTTTGGAATTGTGGTTTTGGATGAATTGTACATATTATTAGATTTTTTTATTCAGGCTTTATTTAAAGGAAGCGGATATTCGACTGGCAGAAGACAAATGCAAGATTTGGCATAGGTGTCAAAATGAATGAAGGTTAAGTGTAGTTTCAGTGAGGTTAGGTGTAGTTTCAGTGAGGTTAGGTGTAGTTTCAGTGAGGTTAGGTGTAGTTTCAGTGAGGTTAGGTGTAGTTTCAGTGAGGTTAGGTGTAGTTTCAGTGAGGTTTAGGTGTAGTTTCAGTGAGGTTAGGTGTAGTTTCAGTGAGGTTATGTGTAGTTTCAGTGAGTTTAGGTGTAGTTTCAGTGAGGTTAGGTGTAGTTTTAGTGAGATTAGGTGTAGTTTTAGTGAGGTTAGGTGTAGTTTCAGTGAGGTTAGGTGTAGTTTCAGAGGTTAGGTGTAGTTTCAGTGAGTTTAGGTGTAGTTTCAGTGAGGTTAGGTGTAGTTTTAGTGAGGTTAGGTGTAGTTTCAGTGAGGTTAGGTGTAGTTTTAGTGAGGTTAGGGTTAGGGAAAGGCATAATAGCCGTTAAAATGGAGTTAGCATAGGCTTCTGCCGGTCAAATATACAGTATACTGTATATACACTGCCAATGGCTGAGATGAGAACAACTACGTCCCTTATAAAGAGCTCAAGGATCTTTCCTGGTTAAAGGTTAAATAAATACCACTGTGTGTGTGTGTGTCCTCTGGCTTGTGAGCAACCTTTACATGCATTACACTGTAACAATCTGTAATTATGTTAATTATAGCATCAGCACCATTCCACCTGACAAGTTGTATGTACTACTGCTGTAGAACCTGTTGACGGGTGGGAGGGAGCTGAGAGACACACACACACAGAGCTGAGGCCATGGCTGTATGCTCCTCTCTGAGGTCTGTTGAACCTGAGAACTTGTTCTCAGTCTCTTTCTCAAGGTTCAGTTTTCATCCCTCTAGTATTATGTCACATATTGGTGGAGTCATACCTACAGTAACTGATTTTTCTGGTTCCTTCATTCTGGTGTGTGTGTCACAATATATTATCATGAAGGTACACAACACAACTCTACAGGGACGGTAATCTAAGGCCAACTCAGAGGTACCTAACACAGTGTGTCATGTGTTAGTTGTTTAACTAACACATATGTAATTTACGATTACAGGTACTCAAACAACCACAGACATACAGGGAAAACCACACACACACTGCTGACATGACATGTTACTGCGTACCTTTACTCACCACAGAGGGATGACCTTCCAGCATTTCAGCTCCACTATGTGTGTGTGTTTGTGTGACTTCAGTGCATTTTGACTGCAGTGAGTCACCTGAAACGCAGGTGTGACATTATTTGACGGTAGGTAGCAACATCTGCCACGCTGATCCTCAACACTGGAGCCCCCCAGGGGTGCGTGCTCAGTCCCCTCCTGTACTCCCTGTTCACCCACAACTGCATGGCCAGGCACGACTCCAACACCATCATTAAGTTTGCTGACGACACAGTGGTAGCCCTGATCACCGACAACGACGAGACAGCCTATAGGGAGGAGGTCAGAGACCTGTCCGGGTGTTGCCAGAATAACAACCTCTCCCTCAACGTAACCAAGACTAAGGAGATGATTGTGGACTACAGGAAAAGGAGGACCGAGCACAACCCCATTCTCATCGACGGGGCTGTAGTGGAGCAGGTTGAGGGCTTCAAGTTCCTTGGTGTCCACATCACCAACAAACTAGAAGGGTCCAAAGACACCAAGACAGTTGAAGAGGGCATGACAAAGCCTATTCCCCCTCAGGAAACTAAAAGGATTTGGCAGGGGTCCAGAGATCCTCAAAAGGTTCTACAGCTGCAACATCGAGAACTGGTTGCATCACTGCCTGGTACGACAATTGCTCAGCCTCTGACCGCAAGGCATTACAGAGGGTAGTGCGTACGGCCCAGTACATCACTGGGGCTAAGCTGCCTGCCATCCAGGACCTCTACACCAGGCGATGTCAGAGGAAGGCCCAAAAAATTGTCAAAGACCCAGCCACCCCAGTCATAGACTATTCTCTCTACTACTGCATGGCAAGTGGTACCGGAGTGCCAAGTCTAAGACAAAAAGGCTTCTCAACAGTTTTTACCCCCAAGCCATAAGACTCCTGAACAGGTAATCAAATGGCTACCCGGGCTATTTGCATTGTGTGCCTCCCCCCTCTTTTATGCTGCTGCTACTCTCTGTTTATCATATAGTCACTTTAACTATACATTCATGTACATATGTACATACTACCTCAATAGGCCCGACCAACCAGTGCTCCTGCACATTGGCTAACCGGGCTATCTGCATTGTCCCCCCAACCACCACCCACCAACCCCTCTTTACGCTACTGCTACTCTCTGTTCATCATATATGCATAGTCACTTTAACCATATCTACATGTACATACTACCTCAATAAGCCTGACTAACCGGTGTCTGTATGTAGCCTTTCTACTGTATCTAGCCTCGCTGCTGTTTTTCAGTCTTTTTACTTGTTGTTTAAATTCTTTACCTGCCTATTGTTCACCTAATACCTTTTTTGCACTATTGGTTAGAGACTATAAGTAAGCATTTCACTGTAAGGTCTACTACACCTGTTGTATTCGGCGCATGTGACAAATCAACTTTGATTTGATTTACAGCATGGAAAAAGCATTCTGGAAAGCTTACTAGACATTTTCACGTGTGTCATTTTCTCAGTGTGTGTAGGTGGATGTGAGTGTACTCTGTGTCTGTGTTCATTGGAGGAAGATCTAAACCAACACCTAACCTCCCTTCCAAACCCCAGTGTCTCTAGAGTTGAGACTTGAGGTTGAGAGAGAAAGCAATAGGCTAATGCTGCTGCCGACAGGATTTCTCTGACTCCTGATCCATTCTCTCTGAGTCCCAGCTTACTGTCCAGTTCCAAGTGTGTAGATCCATGCCAGGTTATATCTGCTGTCCAGAGTCAGGCCCAGACCTGTGGTTCTGCTCTATGGCTAGGAGGTGAGTCAGAGAGAGTGGTGACAATGGGGGAGAGAGAGAGGAGCTGGGTGTGGTCCTGAAGCCCGTGGCACATTCCTAGAAGAGACCACACCCTCAATCGCACCTCCCACACACACACACTCACATTTCCAGCTGTTAACTTAGCTAAAAAATGCTCAGGTGAACAACATACACACATTAAGTCTAAGACATTCTCACTCATAGACACGTATGGTTATACACTCACACGGTATACAAATTAACTTTCATGGAGTGTTGTTATCACAGCCAGGTCACCTGTGATACAAGTCAGTATTTGACTTCCACCTATGTCTGAAGACGTCGGGAGAATACGTGGAAACCGGCCACTAGGGGCAACAGTGAGCGCTGTTACCTTCAAGTAGGTTTTGGCGATGTGGATGGCGGAGGGCATCTATCTGCCTCTGATTCCAAAGGTTGCCAGAATCCAGCGATAGAAAGTTGTTTTTGAGATTTTTGTTTTAAGCCTACCCCAAACCTTAACACCCTCCTTAACCAATAGGAGTTAATGCCTAAGCTTAACCTTAAACACTTAGAAATTTGACATTTGGAACAACTTAGAAATTTGACGTTTCAGAAACATAGATGAACGTGAGACTAGTTGTGTTATCATACACACCAGGGAGAAGTAGATTTGCTTATCTCGGTCTAGATCAGGTGTGTGCATGTAGTGTGTGTGTAACACAGGGCAGGGTGCACCAAGGTACGTGGGCAGAGATCCACAACCGTGAGACACACCCTGCGTGTGTGCTGCAGGATATCAGGGGAGTAGGGTGGAGCTGATCTGACAGAACAAAAGACAGCCCACGTCAAACACACACACAAAAACTCAGTGCCCCTTAGTGTAGATATGGGAAACATGAATTTTGTTAGTTAGTTGTCAACTAACCTGAATTCAACCTGAAATCAACTAAAAATGTCACCACGTCATTGGATTTAGGTTAAAAGTTGGGTGAAAACAACAAAATTCCCTTTATGTTGATGACTTAAAAACAAAATCCAATCAGTTTTCCACTGATTCAACATCATCAGATTGCATTTTTTGTTGTTGAAATGACGTGGAACCAGTTTTGCCCAGTGGTATTGTACTGGGCAGGACAAACAGAACAAGTGCAACTCAAAAATGTTTGATGGGTTAGAGTGACCTACTGGTAAACATGGACAACTTTGCTATGTTAACACTATGCAGCTGAATCAGCATGAAGGATGGCAAAGTCATGAAGAAACAAGAGCTCTGTCTCTCAGACTTCCCTGTCCGCAGTTAAAAGGAGAGAGAGAGAGAGAGAGAGAGAGGGGAGGGGGACATAAAGAAAAGGAGAGAAGGAGGGAGAGGAAAGACTAAAATTAAGGGGAGAAGGAGAGAGAGGGGTGCACACTGGGTAGTAGCACACAACTGTCTGAATCACAAACCATGCTACAGCTCACTGGTGGAGAGAGAGAGAGAGAGCGCGACAGAGAGAGGGGGGAGGTGGTAATAGCAAAGATAGTACAGTATTAAGATAGGCAGAAACTGCTTCTCCAATGGATATTCCCGAAAACGCTTGTAGGCGATGTCATGGCGAAGTTGGCTAGATATACTCATGTGCAGAAATACGTCATCGTGTGTCGCCTCACGCCGAACTGCGCACGTGCAGGCCGTCAAATCAATATAAAGTTGTTTTTCAGGAAAATGAAAACTTGTCAGTGTCACTTTAAGATCATGTTCAACGATTTAAGACATTGGCTCGAATATAGGTTGTGCCTTTAGATTTCGAGAAAATTAAGAACTAAGGAGGCCATTTTCACTTCTCTCATTGACTTCTAAAAACCCAAACCCCTACCTGTTCTGCTTGGTCGGTTCAGCACGCGTTCCCGGAAGTCTCGCGATGTTGTGGCTCTGGTTTTAGAAACTCTGTGGTAACAGTTTTTGAAATATGCCACCAGTCAACTTCCAATAGTTTTCAACTGTCAGTTTTAACAGCAGTGATAATAGGAGGAGTTAGGAGGGAGGAAAGGGAGTGAGTTACTCAACTTCTTCCCTGTTTTATCTCCCCGCGGTGTGGAAGAGCGCGGGCAAAGAGGTAGGTTTAGCAGACGCAGACAGGTCGGACTTGAGTAGTGTGGAGTTCCTGGGCGTTTTGGTCGGATAGGGTGGAGTCCCAACGGGAGAAAGGAATGTAATACACAGACGAGCCGAGGAACACTAGTGGCAGTACCGCGGAAGGGATATACGGCCATACACCGCGGTTCAAGCAAAAAAAGACAAGGTTGTATACAGGTTGATGCCCACTTGAGGGTAAGAGACTGAATCATTATGTCCATAACAACTCTCTCTGAAACAGGTAAATCTATCCAAGTGATAATCTATCCAGGTGATCTCTCCGTGCCTTCTATAAATTAGCCTATTGCAATAATCTCTATGTAACTCAGTGTATGTAGCCTATACTATAACAAGATAATTAAATAGCACTTTGAACCTTGAAGCAGTCAAATGCTACCAGTAGTTCTGTAGCCTACAGTACCTATCGCGATCACTGTTGGATTAGGCTTCTCTAGTAATAACTCTGCAATAACGTCTGGTTTCATTGAAAGCTGCCAACCAATAGAAACTCTGCAAGACTTGCTTGGCAGTCTTCAATTAATTTATATAAATGCACATACACACAAAGAAACTTCTGTATTACAGTAGCCCTCTATTATAACATATATATTGTTGTGCATAAACAGGACAATATGTTGTATGTCGTGTTATCTAATAATGTAGACTACATAGTTGGACTAAAGTCGATTGATAATCAAAGCCCTATGTCTTGTAAATTACCATACAGAAGGTGTTTGTGTGTGTATGCTGAGATGTTCTGCTTTGTATCTGACTGAGACTTTGGTCCATGTCAGATAATAGGCCTACTTTAGCCTTCCTGTATGTCAGCCTACTACTTTCTCTGTGTTTGTGTGAGTGTTTACTACTGCTTCGGCTTCCGACCTTTTAGGGCGCAGGTGGTAGTGTACAAGTTAACAAACAGATTACCGACCATTTCGAATCCCACAATGCCAAACAACTCTCCTTCCGTGGCCTCCAACTGCTCTTAAATGCAAGTAAAACTAAATGCATGCTCTTCAACCGATATCGCTGCCCACACCTGCCCGCCCGCCCGCCCGTTCAGCATCACTACTCTGGACTGTTCTGACTTAGAATATGTGGACAACTACAAATAACTAGGTGTCTGATTAGACTGTAAACTTGCCTTCCAGACTCACATTAAGCATCTCCAATCCAAAATTAAATCTAGAATCGGCTTCATATTTCGCAAAACAAAGCCTCCTTCACTCATGCTGCCAAACATACCCTCGTAAAACTGACTATCCTACCGATCCTTGACTTCGGCGATGTCATTTACAAAATAGCCTCTAACACTCTACTCAGCAAATTGGATGCAGTCTATCACAGTGCCATCCGTTTTGTCACCAAAGCCCCACATACTACCCACCACTGCGACCTGTATGCTCTCGTTGGCTGACCCTCGCTTCATATTCATCGCCAAACCCACTGGCTCCAGGTCATCTATAAGTATTTGCTAGGTAAAGCCCCGCCTGATCTCAGCTCACTGGTCACCATAGCAGCACCCACCAGTAGCACGCTCTCCAGCAGGTATATCTCACTGGTCACCCCCAAAGCCAATTAGTCCTTTGGCCGCCTTTCCTTTCAGTTCTCTGCTGCCAATGACTGGAACGAACTGCAAACATCACTGAAGCTGGAGACTCATATCTCCCTCACTAGCTTTAAGCACCAGCTGTCAGAGCAGCTCACAGATCACTGCACTTGTACATAGCCCATCTGTAAATAGCCCATCCAACTACCTCATCCCCATACTGTTATTTATTTTGCTCCTTTGCACCCCAGTGTCTCTACTTGCATACTCATCTTCTGCACATCAATCACTCTAGTGTTTAATTGCTATATTGTAATTATTTTGCCACTATGGTCTATTTATTGCCTTACCTCCGTTATCCTACCTCATTTGCACACACTGTATATAGACTTTTTCTATTGTATTATTGACTGTATGTTTGTTTATTCCACGTGTAACTCTGTGTTGTTTGTGTCGCACTGCCTTGCTTTATCTTGGCCAGGTCGCAGTTGTAAATGAGAACTTGTTCTCAACTAGCCTACCTGGTTAAATAAAGGTGAAAAAAAAAACTT
Source organism: Oncorhynchus mykiss (assembly GCF_057628025.1). Lineage (NCBI taxonomy): Eukaryota > Metazoa > Chordata > Actinopteri > Salmoniformes > Salmonidae > Oncorhynchus > Oncorhynchus mykiss. The sequence goes on from NC_143039.1 coordinate 60,814,737, forward strand.
GCCCCACAAGCATAGAGTTGCTGGTTCAAACCTCGCTTCAGCAGACTGCTCCCCTCAGTCGCTTCAATATATGTATGTATGTGCTTTGGCCTCTGAATCATAACTTCTATACCATACAACATTAACTCTAGAATATGTACAACCTACACACTTGTAAACTTAATGACCAACCTTCACATCTAAGTTTTCAGTCTTTATATTACAAAATAGTGGATTTGCAGATTGGAATAGCACATTTGTTTGTGTGTGTGTGTTCATGTTTTCCTGTTAGACCATTATGCTGTCAAGGCTGCACCCTTTGTTTGCATTGTCTTAATAAGGGTCAATGTCTATCCGTGTGCGTTCTCGTGCTTACGAGAATTCATTCTATCCCTTTGTGTACTTGTAGTATCTGACCTTGAGTCATTGTACTGTATGTGGTGCTGTTGTCTTTTCAGTCAGACAGTGATGATATCCTGATGATACAGGACAGGTAGATGTACTTCTGTCTGTGTCTCAGATTACACTCTAATTCCCTATGAAGTGCACTACTTTTTGACAGAGCCCTATGTGAATTACGATGGGAATAGGGTGTCATTTCAGATCTGCCTGTGTGAGTGCCAGTGATGATATAGAGAAGGACAGGTACCCCTCCCCCTTCTCTCTCTCTCTCGCCCTGTACTATTCTCACTGACCTATTTAAACGACTAACTGTAGAATCCACCTGAATCGGTATGCAGGATCAATCTGTGTGTTTGTTTAGTGAGGCGTGTTCGTGTGTGTGTGTGTGTGTGTGTGTGTGTGTGTAATTGTACAGGTTCTGTCTCCTCACGCTGTGTTCACCCAATTCAAATATTTTTTCTACTAATTTGTCTTTTGACCAATCACATCAATATTTTTCATAGCGGATCTGATTGGTCTACCTCTGTTTGCACAGGCAGTCCAATTCATATATTTTCTGCACCAATTGGTCTTTTAACCGATCTCATAAGATATTTTCACGTCAGATCTTTTGCAGAGGTGATCTGATTCGTCAATAGAACAATTAGTGCAGAAAATATCAGAATTGGGCTGCCTGTGTAAACACAGCCTCAGTTACTTATTCACGTGTTGAGACAGAGACAAATGTTCCCTCTGCCTCTCTTTAATTCCCTCTCTATCCCTCACTCCCTATCATGCTCCCTCTATCTCTATCAATCCTCCTCTCTCTTTTTCTTTCTCCTGCCTTTTCTCCCTTGCCCCCTCTCTCATTCCCTCTCCCTCCCCCTCTTGCCCCCTCTCTCATTCCCTCTCCCGCCCCCTCTTGCCCTCTCTCTCATTCCCTCTCCCTCCCCCTCTTGCCCCCTCTATCATTCCCTCTCCCTCCCCCTCTTGCCCCCTCTATCATTCCCTCTCCCTCCCCCTCTTGCTCTCTCTATTTTCCTCTGTCCCCCTCTCTCCCGAAGTTCACACAGGAATGCTGGGAATGACTGGTCGGAACGTTGAATGAACAAGCATGGGTCGGCAACTCTGAGTCAGACAGTGATGATAGATATAACTATATAGCCTGGAGTGGAGGTTTGGTTCTTAAATCCTCCTGAAGTGGTTTATGGCTTCAAACCCATTCTGTTTGCTGCCTTTAAAACAGTCCTGCTCTTTTCTGAGAAACACATAACAAACACACGCGCGCATGCACGCACACACACACACACACACACACAGTTCTTGTCATTAATCCTGTGTCACCACTTGAGGTAAAAAGTTGTTGTTGCCACAACAAACAAATAGATGTTCCGTGTGTGAATGTGTCTTGTTAGACAGGTACATCAGACAATGTCAGCACTGGATGTTGTCATTCATCTGTCTGTAAACCAATCAGTGTGCCCCTTGTTCCAGTAAAACAGCATGTGATTGGCTTAACCCAATCTCAACCCAATGAGCACACACGTACACACAAACACACACACATGCACAGCTTGTGGAAGATATCTCAGGTGTACAGTGTTTGTTGTGTAATTTCTACCTTCCTTCGGGTCAGGGTGAGTAACCCCACCTGTACAGTTACTATCTCACTCTGATCTAACAACTTACCTCAGAGGATAGGTTAGTGCAGGTCTTAACCAAATATGACAAAGACATCCTGTGATTTGAGAGTAGGACTACTTAATGCCTTGAGGTAATGTTATCCTTGGAGCACAGACTCATGCAGGCTAGCCCTGTGGGTAGCGTTAGCCAACAGACAGTCACTGTGCAGGATGTAGCATGTTAGCCGTAGGCTAGCAGTCTTGACTAGCAGGCTGCAGGTGAGTCACAGTGCTGCTGCTGAGTAAACTACAGCCAGCTTTTGATCCAGTGGGCAGGGCTATAACATAACTGGTTACTATGGTTACCTATAGCTCTAGGTGTGTGTGGAAGTTTACAAAACACATGCACACTCATCAGACAGCTAATCACCACACTATAGGCTACAAAACAACCCATCCACTCACCCACCCACCTGGATGCACACCCACATTTTAATAGACGCTCGTTTCCACAGCGACTTACACCTCTACCATCTCGCATCTTCTTTGGAGGACAAAGGTTTTTTGTTACATAAACATTTTATACACATTTTACATACAGTACCAGTCAAAAGTTTGGACACACCTACTCATTCAAGGGTTTTTCTTTATTTGTACTATTTCCTACATTGTAGAATAATAGTGAAAACATCAAAACTATGAAATAACACAAATGGAATCATGTAGTAACCAAAAAGTGTTCAACAAATCCAAATATATTTTAGGAATGCTTTTCCAATAGTCTTGAAGGAGTTCCCACATATGCTGAGCACTTGTTGGCTGCTTTTCCTTCACTCTGCGGTCCGACTCATCTCAAAACATCTCAATTGGGTTGAAGTGATTGTGGAGGCCAGGTCATCTGATGCAGCACTCCATCACTCTCCTTCTTGGTCAAATAGCCCTTACACAGCCTGGAGGTGTGTTTTGGGTCATTGTCCTGTTGAAAAACAAATGATATTTCCACTAAGTGCAAACCAGATGGGATGGCATATCGCTGCAGAATGCTGTGGTAGCCATGCTGGTTAAGTGTGCCTTTAATTCTAAATAAATCACAGACAGTGTCACCAGATTTGGACTCATCAGACAAAAGGACATATTTCCACCGGTCTAATGTCAATTGCTCTTGTTTCTTGGCCCAAGCAAGTCTCTTCTTATTATTGGTGTCCATTAGTAGTGGTTTCTTTGCAGGTCAGGGCGTTGTGATGGCCACTCCAATACTTTGACTTTGTTGTCCTTAAGCCATTTTGCCACAACTTTGGAAGTATGCTTGGGGTCATAGTCAATTTGGAAGACCCATTTGCAAACAAGCTTTAACTTCCTGACTGATGTCTTGAGATGTTGCTTCAATATATCCACATAATTTTTCTTCCTCATGACGCCATCTATTTTGTGAAGTTGCAAGCCTCCCCCTTTTTCCTCCAAACTTAACGATGGTCATTATGGCAAAACAATTCTATTTTTGCTTCATCAGACCAGAGGACATTTCTCCAAAAAGTACAATCTTTGTCCCCATGTGCAGTTGCAAACCATAGTCAGCCTTTTTTATGGCGGTTTTGGAGCAGTGGCTTCTTCCTTGCTGAGCAGCCTTTCAGGTTATGTCGATATAGGACTCGTTTTACTGTGGATATAGATACTTTTGTACCTGTTTCCTCCAGCATCTTCACAAGGTCCTTTGCTGTTGTTCTGGGATTGATTTGCACTTTTCGCACCAAAGTAAGTTCATCTCTAGGAGACAGAACGTGTCTCCTTCCTGAGCAGTATGATGGCTGCGTGGTCCCATGGTGTTTATACTTGCGTACTATTGTTTGTACAGATGAACGTGGTATCTTCAGGCGTTTGGAAATTGCTCCCAAGGATGAACCAGACTTGTGGAGGTCTACAAATATATATTCTTTTAGGTCTTGGCTGATTTCTTTAGATTTTTCCATGATTTCGAGCAAAGAGGCACTGTAGGCCTTGAAATACATCCACAGGTACACCTCAGAAGCTTCTAAAGCCATGACATCATTTTCTGGAATTTTCCAAGCTGCTTAAAGGCACAGTCAACTTAGTGTTTGTAAACTTCTGACCCACTGGAATTGTGATACAGTGAAATAATCTGTCTGTAAACAATTGTTAGAAAAATTACTTGTGTCATGCACAAAGTAGATGTCCTAACCAACTTGCCAAAACTATAGTTTTTTAACAAGACATTTGTGGAGTGGTTGAAAAATGAGCTTTAATGACTACAACCTAAGTGTATGTAAACTTCCGACTTCAACTGTATTTATATATTTAATATACATACACTATATATACAAAAGTATGTGGACCCTTTTAAATTATTGGATTCGGCTATTTCAGCCACACCCATTGCGGACAGGTGTATATAATCGATCAAACAGCCATGCAATCTCCATAGACAAACATCGGCAGTAGAATGGCCTTACTGAAGTGCTCAGTGACGTCAACATGACACCGTCATAGGATGCCACCTTTCCAACAAGTCAGTTCTGCCTAGCTTGAGTTGCCCTGGTCAAATGTAAGTGATGTTATTGTGAAGTGGAAACGTCTAGGAGCAACAACGGCTCAGCCACAAAGTGGTAGGCCGCACAAGCTTTTAGAACAGGACCGGCGAGTGCTGAAGAACGTAGCGTGTATAAATTGTCTGTCCTGGGTTGTAACACTCACTACCTAGTTAAAAACTGCCTCTGGAAGGAATGTCAGCACAATAACTGTTCGTCGGGAGCGTCATGAAATGGGTTTCCATGGCCAAGCAGCCGCACACAAGCCTAAGATCACCATGCGCAATGCCAAGTGTCGGCTGAAGTGGTGTAAAGCTTGCCACCATTGGACTCTGGAGCAGTGGAAAGGCATTATGTGGAGTGATGAATCACGCTTCACCAACTAGCAGTACGAAGGACAAATTTGGGTTTGGCGGATGCCAGGAAAACGCTATTTGCCAACTGTAAAGTTTGGTGGAGGGGGGATAATGGTCTGGGGCTGTTTTTCATGGTTTGGGCTAGGCCCCTTAGTTCCAGTGAAGGGCAATCTTAACACTACAGCACACAATGCCATTCTAGGCGATTCTGTGCTTCCAACTTTGTAGCAACAGTTTGGGTAAGGCCCTTTCCTATTTCAACATGACCATGCCCTCAAGGCACAAAGCAAGGTCCATACAGAAATGTTTTTTGAAGAAATTGACTGGCCTGCACACAGCCCTGACCTCAACCCCATCAAACATTTTTGGGATGAATTTGAACATCGACTGCGAGCCAGGCCTAATCGCACAACATCAGTGCCCGACCTCACTAATGGTCTTGTGGCTGAATGGAAGCAAGTCCCTACAGGAATGTTCCAACATCTAGTGGAAAGCCTTCCCAGAAGTGTGGAGGCAATTATACGAACAAAAGTAGGACCAACTTCATATTAATGCCCTTGATTTTGGAATGAGATGAGCGACGAGGCGGTGTCCACATACTTTTGTCATGTAGTGTATATACAGTATATACACACACAACCTTTTGGATAGTTAGTACTTGGACATCTATATATTGTTTTCAGTAATAACTATTACTGATAATAAGCATTTTAAACCCAGCCCTCTGATTCCCTCAGCCCATCCCATTTTAAACCCAGCCCTCTGCTCCCCTTAGCCCATCCCACCTATCTCTGTAGACCACCCCCTTTTGATTTCCATGCACCATATATTTTAACTGTGCTGTCTCACATGAACTTTGAACTTCTCTAATTGCATAGTATCCACAGATTGTACGTTAAAGATAAATATTTTTCCTAAGAGTATTATTATAATGTTGATTGATTTACTATGGCTTTCCAAATCACCCAACACTGCTATTTGTAGGGTTAACACACATTCACACCCACATATTTTACACTCTTATCCAGAGCAACTTACAGTAGTGAGTTCACACATTTTTTGTATTGGTTCCCCATGGGAACCGAACCCACAACCCTGGCGTTGCAAGCGCCATGTTCTACCAATTGAGCAACACAGTCAGTCTGTCAAGCCTGCAGGCTAATAAGTCAGTCACAGGCTGCAGGTTTTCATGGTGATGTGAGAAAACAGGTAAAAACACTTCCTGTCTAGTTGACATGTTCAGACTCGTGTTCAGAGCATACCCAGTAAATGCCTCCCTATATAGTGTGCAGTATAAGGAATATGGTGTAAGTTCAGATATGCCCAGTCTCCATATACCATGTACTGTTTCAGTTGGTTGATGTGAACAAATAAACATGTAATTGCACTGTAATATGTAACAGCACATGTATTTACCCCAGACAGGCACTGTAAAAAAAAAAATAACATCTAGTTGATTCAACAAATTATTATTCAGTAACTGGTTCCACAGCCTTTTAGTTTACTTAACTTTTCGGTCAAGTGTTACTTGAACTTTCTAGTTGGCCCAAACTTGAGAGAACTTAGGTCAGGGACACCCACAAATTCAAGGAGCGCTTTGAATGTTTTCTGCCATTACGAAAACGGGCTCAAATGAAGATCCTACATCTGTACCTACAGCCTGACACACCTGTAAGACATGTTTACTCAACACAACTACGGATGAACCTGTCTGCACAGATCTCTCTCTCTTTCCTTCTTTCTCTCTTAATCTCTCTCTCTGTATCTCTTTCTGTCTGTCTCTCTTTTTTAATCCCGACCTCATTTAATATTCGATGAATCGTCTGTATCATAATGGCATTGGCATGCTAAATATCAGTATTTACTGTCATATTAATAACTAAATCCTGTTGTTGTCTGTAATTTCTGTTCAATCTTGTGCATATGTGTTACAGTAAACAGGTGTGTGTTTGTTAATGTAAAGTATGTACTCGTTACACCAGTTGTCAATGACTCAACAACAATAACTTAATTATGTTGATCGTCTTGATCTAGTCAGCATGTCTACCTGAGTGCACCGTCACTAAGAGTTCTCTCTCTCTCTCTCTCTCTCTCTCTCTCTCTCTCTCTCTCTCTCTCTCTCTCTCTCTCTCTCCGTATTTCGTATCGGCCTAATTCTGCTCTGCATGCATTATTTGGTTTTTTACGTTGTACCCAGAATATATTTTTGCAGGAATCTGCATGCAGAGTCTCAATTTGGTGTTTGTCCATTTTTGTGAATTCTTGGTTGGTGAGCAGACCCCAGACCTCACAACCATCAAGGGCAATGGGGTCTATAACTGATTCAAGTATTTTAGCCAGATACCTAATTGGTATGTTAAAATGTATGATGGCATAGCTCATTCACAGCTTGTGGCACTGATGTTTAGGTATGTATAGTTTTTTTGTGTGCTCTTGGGCAACGGTATCTAGATAGAATTTGTATTTGAAGTCCTGGCGACTGGACTTTTTTTGGAACATCATTATTTTTGTCTTACTGAGATTTACTGTCAGGGCCCAGGTCTGACAGAATCTGTGCAGAAGATCTAAGTGCTGCTGTAGGTCCTACAGTAGACATTTGTAGACAACAGTAGACATTTGACTACAGATTCTAGTAGGGTGAGGCCAGGTGCTGCAGATTGTTCTAGTGCCCTTTCAAATTCATTGATATATGAATGAATTGATAGTTGAAGTCGGAAGTTTACATTCCCTGTTTTAGGTCAGTTAGGATTTTATTTATTTATTATTTTACTAGGCAAGTCACAAATTCTTATTTTCAAAGACAGCCTAGGAACAGTGGGTTAACTGCCTGTTCAGGGCAGAATGACAGATTTGTATCGCTCAGGGGTTTGAACTTGCAACCTTCCGTTTACTAGTCCAACACTCTAACCACTAGGCTACCCTGCCGCCCCAGGATCACCACTTTATTTTAAGAATGTGAAATCAGAATAATAGTAGAGATAATTATTTATTTCAGCTTTTATTTCTTTCATCACATTCCCAGTGGGTCAGAAGTTTACATACACTCAATTAGTATTTGGTAGCATTGCCTTTAAATTGTCTAACTTGGGTCAAACGTTTTGGGTAGCCTTCCACAAGCTTCCCACAATAGGTTGGTGAATTTTGGCCATTTCCTCCTGACAGAGCTGATGTAACTTATTCAGGTTTATAGGCCTCCTTGCTCACACACACTTTTTCAGTTCTGCCCACAAATTTTCTATAGGATTGAGGTCAGGGCATTTAAAAATATTTTTTTTTTACATTTTTTGTGAATTTTACCCCTTTTCTCCCCAATTTCGTGGTATCCAATTGTTAGTAGCTACTATCTTGTCTCATCGCTACAACTCCCGTACGGGCTCGGGAGAGACGAAGGTTGAAAGTCATGTGTCCTCCGATACACAACCCAAACAAGCCGCACTACTTCTTAACACAGCGCACATCCAACGCGTAAGCCAGCCGCACCAATGTGTCGGAGGAAACACTGTGCACCTGGCAACCTTGGTTAGCGTGCACTGCGCCCGGCCCGCCACAGGAGTCGCTGGTGCGCGATGAGACAAGGATATCCCTACCGGCCAAACCCTCCCTAACCCGGACGACGCTAGGCTAATTGTGCGTTGCCCCATGGACCTCCCGGTCGCAGCCGGTTACGACAGAGCCGGGGCACGAACCCAGAGTCTCTGGTGGCACAGCTGGCACTGCAGTACAGCGCCCTTAACTACTGCGCCACCCGGGAGAGGTCAGGGCATTTTGATGGCCACTCCAATACCTTGACTTTGTTGTCCTTAAGCCATTTTGCCACAACTTTGGAAGTATGCTTGGGGTCATTGTCCATTTGGAAGACCCATTTGCGACCAAGCTTTAACTTCCTGACTGATGTCTTGAGATGTTGCTTCAATATATCCACATAATTTTTCTGCCTCATGACGCCATCTATTTTGTGAAGTGCACCAGTCCCTCCTGCAGCAAAGCACCCCCACAACATGATGCTGCCACCCCCGTGCTTCACGGTCTTGATGGTGTTCTTCGGCTTGCAAGCATCCCCCTTTTTCCTCCAAACATAATGATGGTCATTATGGCCAAACAGTTCTATTTTAGTTTCATCAGACCAGAGGACATTTCTGCAAAAAGTTTGATCTTTGTCCCCATGTGCAGTTGCAAACTGTAGTCTGGCTTTTTTATGGCGGTTTTGGAGCAGTGGCTTCTTCTTTGCTGAGAGGCCTTTCAAGTTATGTCGATATTGGACTTGTTTTACTGTGGATATAGATACTTTTGTACCTGTGTCCTCCAGCATCTTCACAAGGTCCTTTGCTGTTGTTCTGGGATTGATTTGCACTTTTCGCACAAAGTACATTCATCTCTAGGAGACAGAATGTGTCTCCTTCCTGAGCGATATGACGGCTGTGTGGTCCCATGGTGTTTATACTTGCATACTATTGTTTGTACAGATGAACGTGGTACCTTCAGGCATTTTGAAATTGCTCCCAGGGATGAACCAGACTTGTGGAGGTCTACATTTTTTCCTGGACTCTTTAAAAAAAAAATCCCATGATGTCAAGCAAAGAGGCACTGCTGTTGAAGGCTGGTCTTGAAATACATCCACAGGTACACCTCCAATTGACTCATATGATGTCAATTAGCCTATCAGAATCTTCTAAAGCCATGACATAATTTTCTGGAATTTTCCATGCTTAAAGGTACAGTATGTAAACTTTTGACCCATTGACCCAATTGTGATACACTGAATTCTAAGTGAAATAATCTGTCTGTAAACAATTGTTGGAAAAATTACTTGTGTCATGCACAAAGTAGATGTCCAACTTGCTAAAACTATAGTTTGTTAACAAGAATTTTGTGGAGTGGTTGAATAACTAGTTTTAATGACTCCAACCTAAGTGTATGTATTTTTCCGAATTAAACTGTATGTTGAAAAGGTTGGGGGCTAAATCTGCATCCCTGTCTCACCCCACGGCCCTTTGGAAAGAAATGTGTGTTTTTTGCCAATTTGAACCACACACTTGTTGTTTGTGTACATGGATTTTATAATGATGTATGTTTTTCCCCCAACACCACTTTCCATCAATTTGTATAGCAGGCCCTCATGTCAAATTGAGTCAAAAGCTTTTTTGAAATCAACAAAGCATGAAAATACTTTGCCTTTGTTTTGGTTAGTTAGTTTGTTTGTCAATTAGGGTGTGCAGGGGGAGTACTTGGTCTGTCGTACAGTAATTTGGTAAAAAGACAATTTAACATTTGCTCAGTACATTGTTTTCACTGAGGAAATGTACGAGTCTACTGTTGATGATAATGAATTAAAAAAAAAAAAAAAATTATTTCACCTTTATTTAACCAGGTAGGCTAGTTGAGAACAAGTTCTCATTTGCAACTGCGACCTGGCCAAGATAAGGCATAGCAGTGTGAACAGACAACACAGAGTTACACATGGAGTAAACAATTAACAAGTCAATAACACAGTAGAAAAAAGGGGAGTCTATATATACATTGTGTGCAAAAGGCATGAGAAGGTAGGCAAATAATTACAATTATGCAGATTAACACTGGAGTGATAAATGATCAGATGGTTATGTACAGGTAGAGATATTGGTGTGCAAAAGAGCAGAAAAATAAATAAATAAAAACAGTATGGGGATGAGGTAGGTGAAAATGGGTGGGCTATTTACCAATAGACTATGTACAGCTGCAGCGATCGGTTAGCTGCTCAGATAGCAGATGTTTGAAGTTGGTGAGGGAGATAAAAGTCTCCAACTTCAGCGATTTTTGCAATTCGTTCCAGTCACAGGCAGCAGAGAACTGGAACGAAAGGCGTCCAAATGAGGTGTTGGCTTTAGGGATGATCAGTGAGATACACCTGCTGGAGCGCGTGCTACGGATGGGTGTTGCCATCGTAACCAGTGAACTGAGATAAGGCGGAGCTTTACCTAGCATGGACTTGTAGATGACCTGGAGCCAGTGGGTCTGGCGACGAATATGAAGCGAGGGCCAGCCGACTAGAGCATACAAGTCGCAGTGGTGGGTGGTATAAGGTGCTTTAGTGACAAAACGGATGGCACTGTGATAAACTGCATCCAGTTTGCTGAGTAGAGTGTTGGAAGCAATTTTGTAGATGACATCGCCGAAGTCGAGGATCGGTAGGATAGTCAGTTTTACTAGGCTAAGTTTGGCGGCGTGAGTGAAGGAGGCTTTGTTGCGGAATAGAAAGCCGACTCTTGATTTGATTTTCAATTGGAGATGTTTGATATGGGTCTGGAAGGAGAGTTTAGAGTCTAGCCAGACACCTAGGTACTTATAGATGTCCACATATTCAAGGTCGGAACCATCCAGGGTGGTGATGCTGGTCAGGCATGCGGGTGCAGGCAGCGAACGGTTGAAAAGCATGCATTTGGTTTTACTAGCGTTTAAGAGCAGTTGGAGGCCACGGAAGGAGTGCTGTATGGCATTGAAGCTCGTTTGGAGGTTAGATAGCACAGTGTCCAAGGACGGGCCGGAAGTATATAGAATGGTGTCGTCTGCGTAGAGGTGGATCAGGGAATCGCCCGCAGCATGAGAAACATCATTGATATATACAGAGAAAAGAGTCGGCCCGAGAATTGAACCCTGTGGCACCCCCATAGAGACTGCCAGAGGACCGGACAGCATGCCCTCCGATTTGACACACTGAACTCTGTCTGCAAAGTAATTGGTGAACCAGGCAAGGCAGTCATCCGAAAAACCGAGGCTACTGAGTCTGCCGATAAGAATACGGTGATTGACAGAGTCGAAAGCCTTGGCAAGGTCTATGAAGACGGCTGCACAGTACTGTCTTTTATCGATGGCGGTTATGATATCGTTTAGTACCTTGAGCGTGGCTGAGGTACACCCGTGACCGGCTCGGAAACCAGATTGCACAGCGGAGAAGGTACGGTGGGATTCAAGATGGTCAGTGACCTGTTTGTTGACTTGGCTTTCGAAGACCTTAGATAGGCAGGGCAGGATGGATATAGGTCTGTAACAGTTTGGGTCCATGGTGTCGCCCCCTTTGAAGAGGGGGATGACTGCGGCAGCTTTCCAATCCTTGGGGATCTCAGACGATATGAAAGAGAGGTTGAACAGGCTGGTAATAGGGGTTGCGACAATGGCGGCGGATAGTTTCAGGAATAGAGGGTCCAGATTGTCAAGCCCAGCTGATTTGTACGGGTCCAGGTTTTGCAGCTCTTTCAGAACATCTGCTATCTGGATTTGGGTAAAGGAGAACCTGGAGAGGCTTGGGCGAGTAGCTGCGGGGGGGGGGGGGGGGGAGCTGTTGGCCGAGGTTGGAGTAGCCAGGCGGAAGGCATGGCCAGCCGTTGAGAAATGAAGAGGATTTCCCCGAGGTTGCTGTTGATGCGTAGTTATTGGGGTCAAATTTGTCTCCACTTTTGTAGATTGGGGTGATCAGTTCTTGCTTCCAAATATTGGGGTTAGATGCCAGAGCTAAGGATGATGTTAAGTATAGCCAATTGGAGTTTGTTGTCTGTATATTTTATAATTTCATTGAGGATACCATCAATCAACACCAATGGTCTTTTTGGGTTGGAGGGTTTGTATTTTGTCCTGTAGTTCATTCAATGTAATTGGAGAATCCAGTGGGTTCTGTATCATGTATATGTTTTTTCTCTTTATTCTTTGTTATAGGACCAAAACGATTGGAGAAGCGGTTTACTCATACATCTCCATTTTGGTTAGATAATTCTTCGTGTTGTTTTTTGTTTAGTGTTTTCCAATTTTCCCAGAAGTGGTTAGAGTCTATGGATTCTTCATTTACATTGAGCTGATTTCTGACGTGCTGTTCCTTCTTTTTCCATAGTGTATTTCTATATTGTTTTTGTGATTCACCATAGTGAAGGCGTAGACTAAGGTTTTCTGGGTCTCTATGTTTTTGGTTGGATATGTTTCTCAATTTCTTTCTTAGGTTTTTGCATTCTTCATCAAACAATTTGTCATTGTTGTTAATTTTCTTCTGTGTTCTGTTTCCTCATAGTTTTTTGGTATGTTTCCACACTACATTCCTTCCATCTATAGCATGTTTTTATATTATTCAGTTCCTTTGGCTTTGATGCCTCATGATTGAGTATTGCTCTGTTCAAGTAGACTGTGATTTTGCTGTGGTCTGATAGGGGTGTCAGTGGGTTGACTGTGAACGCTCTGAGAGACTCTGGGTTGAGGTCAGTGATAAAGTAGTCTACAGTACTACTGCCAAGAGATGACCTACCATAGGAGTCCCCTCAAAGCCTACCAATGACTATGTACATACTAGAGGTCGACCAATTATTGGAGGACCAAAAAAGCCGATACCGATTAATTGGACGATTTTTATTTATTTATTTGTAATAATGACAAGTACAACAATAGTGAATAAACACTTATTTTAACTTAATATGATACATCAATAAAATCTATTTAGCCTCAAGTAAATAATGAAACATGTTCAATTTGGTTTAAATAATGCAAAAACAAAGTGTTGGAGAAGAAAGTAAAAGTGCAATATGTGCTATGTAAGAAAGCTAACTTTTCAGTTCCTTGCTCAGAACATGAGAACATATGAAAGCTGGGGGTTCCTTTTAACATGAGTCTTCAATATTCCCAGGTAAGACGTTTTAGGTTGTAGTTATTATAGGACTATTTCCCTCTATACCATTTGTATTTCATTAACCTTTGACTATTAGATCTTCTTATAGGCACTTTAGTATTGCCAGTGTAATAGTATTGCTTCCATCCCTCTCCTCGCTCCTCCCTGGGCTCGAACCAGCAACACAACGACAACAGCCACCATCGAAGCAGTGTTACCCATGCAGAGCAAGGGGAACAACTACTAGAAGGATCAGAGCGAGTGAGGTTTGAAACGCTATTAGCGCGCGCTAACTAGCCAGCCATTTCACTTTGGTTACACCAGCCTCATCTCGGGAGTTGATAGGCTTGAAGTCATAAACAGCGCAATGCTTAACGCACAACGAAGAGCTGCTGGCAAAACGCACAAAAGTGCTGTTTGAATGAATATTTACGCGCCTGCTACTGCCTACCACCGCTCAGTCAGATACTTAGATACTTGTATGCTTGTATACTCAGTCAGATTAGTATCTAGTAATATCATCAACCATGTGTAGTTAACTAGTGATTATGATTTATTGTTTTTTATAAGATAAGTTTAATGCTAGCTAGCAACTTACCTTGGCTTACTGCATTCGCGTAACAGGCAGTCTCCTTGTGGGGTGCAACGAGAGAGAGGCAGGTCGTTATTGCGTTGGACTAGTTAACTGTAAGGTTGCAAGATTGGTTCCCCCGAGCTGACATGGTGAAAATCTGTCGTTCTGCCCCTGAACGAAGCAGTTAACCCACCGTTCCTAGGCCGTCATTGAAAATAAGAATGTGTTCTTAACTGACTTGCCTAGTTAAATAAAGGTATAATAAAAAATTAAAAGAATTCGGCAAATCGGCGCCCAAAAATACCGATTTCCGACTGTTATGAAAACTTGAAATCGTCCGTAATTAATCGGCCATTCCGATTAATCGGTCGACCTCTAGTACATACCCAGTGTGAGACAGAGCTGCAGGAGTTGTGACACATTTTTATTGGTTATGTTGTTGTAGTTGTGCCTAGGGGGGCATATGTGGGAGGGAATGCTTTCGCCCTCTCTCTCTATCTTGCCCTGTGTCTCTCTCACCCTATCTCTATCCTACGACCCATTGCTCTTTTTATAATCTATTTCTCTCTACCTGCCCCTCTCTGGGTACAGCATTGGTTTTGTGTGCTGCTTTTTGATAGAGAGTGTTATCATAGAGTTTTCCCCAGAGGCGCAACCATTGACACTTCCGGGAACTCGTTGCGAAGCAGACTCGACAGACCAGACCGGAGTTTGCAGGTCAATGGGAGAAGTGAAAAATGTGTCCGTAGTTGTTAATTTTGTCGAAATCAAATGGCAGTAGATTGGAGCCAATGTCTTAAGTAGCTGAACCAGTCATTACTACAACATCGTGAACGTGACAAACTGGCATGTACATTTTTTTTCTCCAAAACAACGGAGTGCCAGCCTGCACATGCGCAGTTCAGCGCAACATGACCGTTAGACCTAATGATGTGTTTCTGCACATGCTAGCCAATGTCACCAGGACATCGCCTACAAGTGTGATCAGGGATTTCTATTGGAGAAGCAGTTTTTGCATATCTTCATTCTGTACTATCTTTGGTGTTATGTTGGTATACACTAGGCAACATATTGTTTTAGGAAGGGTGTTTGCTCTGTCACATGAATACACATCTTTGTTTAGGGTACTCTATCACTATAAGAGGAACCTTACTAAATCAAGTAAAAAAGTATGGAAGCTACAATCTATCTGCAAAAAAATAATGTATACATTTTTCTCCTAAAGGTTTGAGTCCCTTCCCCCTAACCCCGACCCCATCATGGCCCACCGGTCCCAGAGTTCGGACATCGGGGACAACCCCCTGGACCCTAACTTCCTGCCCCCCCACTACAGAGAAGAATACCGTCTCGCCATTGATGCTCTGGTGGAGACAGACCTACAGGTACAGGAGCAATGTGTGTGTATATGTGTGTGTGTGGCGTGCATGCCTGTGTGTGTGTATGTGTGTGTGTGTGTGTGTGTGTGTGTGTGTGTGTGTGTGTGTGTGTGTGTGTGTGTGTGTGTGTGTGTGTGTGTGTGTGTTTGTGTGTGAACTCAGTGTGTGTACTCTCTCTCCAGGGCTACTATGAATTTATTCAGAAAGCAGATGTGGTCAACTTTCTCTGTCAACCGGAAATCGAACACATCAAGACCACGATCCAGACACCCAACCAGGCCCCGACCTCGAACATACCGGAGCTGCCCTATCATGAGGTAGCGTTAATAATGATATTATTGAAGTGAGAAGATAAGTATTTATGACAGTCTGAGCTACATGAAGGCATCATAGTAAAAATTAGTGTTTTCAGGTGACAGGAGTCTGCAAATTATTTGATTGAGTGATTAATTAATTGATGTCACTAAAATAGAGGTGGAGACATTGTATACTATTGTATACTATTGTCAAAACTACCAGTCAAAAGTACGTGCACGTTCATTAGAGTTACCAGCCTCAGAAATGGCAGAGTTCCATGTGTTATTTCATAGTTTTGATGTCTTCATTATTCTACAATGTAGAAAATAGTAAAATAAAGAAAACCCCTTGGATGAGTAGGTGTTCTAAAGCTTTTGACCGGTAGTGTATATTCATGTTTTCCTGTTGTCATAGTGTAAATATAGTTAACAGCCTGCTCGGTTTCCCCCAGGCAGACGCCGACGGCTCGTCTGACACCTACTGGCCGATGCACTCTGACACAGCAGCCCCGGGGTTGGACCTGGGCTGGCCCCTCCAGGCGCACAGCTTTATCGGCCCCACCGAGGTCACGACCCTGGTCAACCCCAGCGAGCCCGACATGCCAAGCATCAAGGAGCAGGCCAGACGACTCATCAAGAATGCACAGCACGTAAGTGGAGGGGCGGGGAGAAGGGATGTACATTCACACAGACTCACACACAGCACTTACAGAGGCACATACACACACACACCTGTTCTGGTCTAAGTGGTGTAAAGGGGAAGTGTACCGTATGTCAAATGACATTGTATTGGTCACATGCGCCGAACACAACAGGTGTTGACATTGCTGTGAAAGGCGATGTAACGGATTTCCTCCTTTTCGTCTGAAGAGGTGTAGCAAGGATCGGACGCAGCGTGGTAAGTGGCCATGTTTTAATAGAAAAGACTGAACATGACACAAATACAAAATAACAAAGTGAACTGGCAACGAAACAGTCCTGTGTGGCACAAACAGACACAGGAAACAATCACCCACAAAATACCCAAAGAACATGGCTGCCTAAATATGGTTCCCAATCAGAGACAACGATAAACACCTGCCTCTAATTGAGAACCAATCTAGACAACCATAGACCTACATAAACACCAAGATGGAAACAACCCCATAAATCTACAAAAACCCCTAGACAGTACAAACACCCTATAATAGACAAAAACACATATATCACCCATGTCACACCCTGACCTAACCAAAATGACCAAAATAATAAGAAAAACAAAGAATACTAAGGTCAGGGCGTGACAGGCGAGCCTATTCCAAACAATTCAGAGTTAAAAAGTATGAAAAATATTTGCAAAAAAGCAGCTAGTCAAGCTGCTCTCAATGAGGATTTGAGGGCCCATGCCAAATCTTTTCAGCCTCCTGAGGGGGAAGAGGCGTTGTCGTGCCCTCTTCACCACTGTGTTAGGGTGTTTGGACCATGATGATAGGTCCTTAGTGATGTCGACACCGAGGAACTTGAAGCTCTCGACTTGCTCCACTACAGCCCCGTCGATGTTAATGTGGGCGCGCTCAGCCCTCTGTTTCCTTTAGTCCGCGATAAGCTCCTTTGTCTTGCCCACATACACTACCGGTCAAAAGTTTTAGAACACCTACTCATTAGCCGTAGGCTAGCAGTCTTGACTAGCAGGCTACAGGTGAGTCACAGTGCTGCTGCTGACTAAACTACAGCCAGCCTTTGATCCAGTGGGCAGGGCTATAACGTAACTGGTTACTATGGTTACCTATAGCTCTAGGTGCGTGTGGAAGTTTACAAAACACATGCACACTCATCAGACAGCTAATCACCACACTATAGGCTACAAAACAACCCATCCACTCACCCACACACCCAGATGCACACCCACATTTTAATAGACGCTCTTATCCAGAGCGACTTACACCTCTACCCTCTCGCATCTTCTTTGGAGGACAAAGGTTTTTTGTTACATAAACATTTTACACACATTTTACATACAGTACCAGTCAAAAGTTTGGACACACCTACTCATTCAAGGGTTTTTCTTTATTTTTTTTACTATTTTCTACATTGTAGAATAATAGTGAAGACATCAAAACTATGAAATAACACATGGAATCATGAAGTAACCAAGTATTAAACAAATCAAAATATATTTGATATTTGATATTCTTCAAATAGCCACCCTTTGCCTTGATGACAGCTTTGCACAATCTTGCCATTTTCTCAACCAGGAATGCTTTTCCAACAGTCTTGAATGAGTTCCCACATATGCTGAGCACTTGTTGGCTGCTTTTCCTTCACTCTGCGGTCCGACCCATCCCAAACCATCTCAATTTGATTGAGGTCAGGGGATTGTGGAGGCCAGGTCATCTGATAAAGCAATCCATCACTCTCCTTGGTAAAATAGTACTTACACAGGCTGGAGGTGTGTGGGTCATTGTCCTGTTGAAAAACAAATGATAGTCCCACTAAGCCCAAACCAGATGGGATGGCGTATCGCTGCAGAATGCTGTGGTAGCCATCCATGCTGGTTAAGTGTGCCCTGAATTCTAAATAAATCATAGACAGTGTCATCAGCAAAGCACCCCCACACCATAACACCCCCTCCTCCATGCTTTACGGTGGGAATTACACATGCAGAGTTTACCCATACCGCGTCTCACAAAAACACGGCTGTTGGAACCAAAAATCGCAGATTTGGACTCCAGACCAAAGGACACATTTTCACCGGTCTAATGTCCATTGCTTGTGTTTCTTGGCCCAAGCAAGTCTCTTCTTCTTATTGGTGTCCTTTAGTAGTGGTTTCTTTGCAGCAATTCGACCATGAATGCCTGATTCACACAGTCTCCTCTGAACAGTTGATCTTGAGGTGTCTGTTAATTGAACTTTATGCAGCATTTATTTGGGATGCCATTTCTGAGGCTGGTAACTCTAATGAACGTATCCTCTGCAGCAAAGGGGATTCTGGGTCTTCCAATCCTCAGGAGAGACAGTTTCATCATAGCGCTTGATGGTTTTTGCGACTGCACTTGAAGAAACTTTCAAACCTCTTGAAATGTTCCGTATTGACGGACCTTCATGTCTTAAAGTAATGATGGACTGTCGTTTCTCTTTGCTTATTTGAGTTGTTCTTGCCATAATATGGACTTTTTTTTACCAAATAGGGCTATCTTCTGTATACCAACTCTACTATATGTTACAACACAACTGATTGGCTCAAACGCAATAAGAAGGAAATAAATTCCACGAATCAACTTTTAAGAAGTTATACCTGTTAATTGAAATGCATTCCAGGTGGCTACCTCATGAAGCTGGTTGAGAGAATGCCAAGAGTGTGCAAAGCTGTCAAGGCAAAGGGTGGCTCTTTGAAGAATATCAAATATATTTTGATTTGTTTAATAATTTTTTGGTTACTACATGATTCCATATGTGTTATGTCTTCACTATTCTACAATGTAGAAAATAGTAAAAATAAAGAAAAACCCTTGAATGAGTAGATGTTCTAAAAATGTTGACTGGTAGTGTATGTTTCAGCGGTGAGGGGTGGAGTTCAACTGACAGTTACAGATTCCCAGACCCAGGCCTTCTCACCCCAGTCCACCCAGCAACACACCGTTAACACGATAGCATTCCCATCCTGTTGAATATCTATTATTTTTATTTTTTACTCAGTCACTATCCCTCAGACAGGGATCCACTGTTGCAGATAGAGTTATGTTAATGATTATTTGTCAGTTATGGACGCTGTTGTCTTAAACTCTGCCAGTCAGTCTGCCCCCCTCTGCTTTGCCCTGCTTATCCACCACACCCTGTCTCTGAACATGAATGACTTGCACTCAGCTCAACCAAAATAATACAATTACTTTTCTGTGTGTGTGTGTGCCTAAATGTCAACAGGGTTGACAAACCTGTTAATCAGACTGGCCATGTCTCTGTTACTGTCCTCCCCCTCTTTCTGTGTGTGTGTGTGTTTCATGTCCAACTAAATGAAATAATCCTAAACCTGATGTGATATTTTCTAGTTTCTTATTGGTTAATGTGATATTTCCCCCTCTCTCATTGGGCGTTGCTAGGTCATCGCTGTGGTGATGGACATGTTTACAGATGTGGATCTGTTTTCTGACTTGCTGGATGCCGCGGCGCGTCAAGTCCCCGTATACATTCTATTGGACGAACAGAATGCCCATCACTTCGTCTCCATGGTGATCAACTGTAAGGTCAACTTGGACCTTGTCCACGTGAGTCTCTATGTTTTTGGCCTAGATTGAACTATTTTAAGCGGGGTGTGCAGGGGTTTGATCCATCCCAGCACTAGCACAAACAGCACAGGGCTAAAAAAATAACAGTAGTTATTAATAGTTTGAAAAACACATGGTTTGAGCCGACAGTCTAACAGATAGTATTCCAGTGTTTCTGTGTTGACTGGCAGCAGGCCACTGTCTCATAGCAGTAAGGTCATTTATTTACCTACATATTTACATGATGTCTAACTGACTACAACTGAGCTTGGTTACATAAATCTCAACAGAGTGGACAAACTGGTTCGATTCACCCTTAGAACTCACTAAAGAATAACATCATTCATTAACCCCTTGTGACTCTTAATAACTATTTTGTGTGTGCGTGTGTGTGTTGCAGATGATGCGTGTGCGGACGGTGGCGGGAGTGACCTATTTCTGTCGGACAGGGAAGTCATTTAAAGGACAGGTGAAAAACCGCTTTCTATTGGCTGACTGCAGGGCCGTGCTCAGTGGAAACTACAGGTGAACATAGAAATATAACAGATTTCAACACTCAACTATAGTTGAGCATCGAAACACACCAGATAGAACAGATATCAGATTCTTCTTTAGTCGCAGAAGTTAACTTGTCATATCCTGTTTCCTGTAGTTTCATGTGGTCCTATGAGAAGCTGCATCGCTGCATCGCTCATCTCTTCCTGGGAGAACTGGTCACCACCTTCGACGAGGAGTTCCGCATCCTGTTCGCTCAATCACAGCCCCTCACTGTTGACCACGCCCTAGTGCCTTTCTCCTCTGACAGCAGCAGCAGCAGTTACTATGGTAACCAGTTTGGCTTGAAGCGGACCCAGTCCCTGCGAAACCCTCTGGGTTTCCAACGACACACCCCCGAACTTCCGGCCTACCCTTTCGGAGGAGGAGATTCCGAGCGCTCTGCGTTCCGAAGAGATGACATGTTCCGACATACCATAGACCCAGGAGGACTGAATCTTGGGAAGTTTGCAGTGTCACAGCAGTTCAGGATGCAGCAGAGCCGCTCCATGGTCTCCAGGTGGGATGGTGCACGTATATTTATGTAAAACTAGATTTTATGTAGAACCCTATAATTCATTACTTTGGCTGTAGGAGAACCCTTTTCGGTTCCAGGTAGAACCTTTTTTGGTTACAGGTAGAACCCTTTTTGGTTCCATGAGGCAATCACTGTGGAAGGGGTTCTACATGGAACCCAAAGGGGTTTTTCAAAGGGTTCTCCTATGGGGACAGCCAAAGAACCCTTTTCTAAGAGTGTATACTTGGAATAGAGTACCAAAGTCAATCATAAGTATTCAACCGATTTCTGGGGAACTTCACCCATAAACAGGTAACTTATTGTATAACATTTTTTATGTGTCCTCTGTTACCATTTTAAAGGGTTTTGTTTGTGTTTCCTGTGTTTCCAGGCAGATGGAGATAAGCGCCAGTGACTATAAGAGGCACAGCTACACAGAGGGAACCCAGGAGAGCTACTCCTCGTCCAGACAGTACATGAAGCACAGAGTTATGAACAACCTGGATGAGACAGAGCAGCACTACCACAGGTACTAGTTAGTTAGTTCATTTGTTAGTTAGTTAGTTTATGTTGTCTTTGTCAGCTTGACTTAATATTGTGATCAGGTCAGGCAAAACTCTTGGCCCTAGTTATAATCTTTTAAAAAATGATCTGTGATACGTAAAGCATGTTGGGTTTTTATGATCGTTATTCTGATGATGCTGATGAGGATGATGATTCTGCTGCTGATGATGATTTATGAACATGTTTGTATTGCAGGGAGCAGAGCCAGTCCAGCCACTACTACCAGGGTGGTGAGGGACCTGGGTTAGGACCTGGGTCGGGGCTAGAAGGACCTGGCTCAGGTCATGGACACTACGACAGGCTGAGGAACAGACCAGCACTGGACCAGTACTCTGACTCAGGCTACCCTTATGAGGAACCTCCTGGTCCAGAGGGTTACGGCAGAGACTACTTCTCCTCTGAGGACCTGAAACATGACCCGGGGCATCCACCAGCAGGGGGAAGGTACGTGGTAGAGACAGTCCACTGGACTGGAGAATAATCAGTAATGTCTGTTCATTGTTGACTGCTCCCACTAGAGTTCTTAAATTAAACTTTTAGTGATACGCACACAATGTTTCAATAAGGTTAATGTGTAGGTATCAACCACGACCCTCAAAATGTGTCTATACTAATGTAACACCTTCTCTTTTGTCTAGGTACGGAGGTGGCAGTGGCCACAAAAGGCCGACGGTGGGCCAGCCCTATGCCTGCCTGTCGTCCCCCACCCATCCGCACCCCCCAGAGAAGCAGGTGTTCCCCGTCCCAGCGGAGGCAGACCACGACCAGGACCCCAACGTCAGACAGGGCCTCCGCAGCTGGAGGATCAACTCCTACCTCAGCGCCTACGGGGACACAGGAGAGGAGGGGCTGCCCCAACCTCTGGGCCCTGATGCTTTCCAAGACCCTGAGTCTGATGGGAAATCGTACGCCCATGAGGCAAGAGAGCCTCCGAATGTCCCCTCCAAGCCTAGACCGGATATCCGACCGCTGCACTACAGCAAGCCCTTCATGCCTGAGAGCATGGGGAAGGACAGGGCTGACCGATGGACCACAGAGTGGGAGAGAGAGAGAGAGAAAGAGCGGGTGGTGGGGGGGAGGGAGGTGGGGGCAGACGTGGAGATGCCGTCGTCGAGGGAGGCTCCGGGGGAGGTCTCGATCTCCAAACACGAGACGGTCCGGATGCGGGTCAACCCGATGCTCCAGAGGAGTTCCCGGCTGCGCTCCTCCCTCATCTTTTCCTCCTCCAAGACGGAGACCCACATGGGAGGCCTGGGCATGAAGGTCTTTATTACCTTTCATATCATCTGAGTTTTTTTTAACATTGAATTACAACCTTGCTTTGAAATGTGCCATACGAATAAAGTTTAATTTGATTTGATGCAGGTGGCCAACGAGGAGGACGAGAATTCCGACTCGCTCCGCACCACCTCCATCGTCCAACAGATCCTGGAGAAGCGACGCTCCTTGACCCGGGAACCCTTTGAGTGGAGGAAGAAGGCAGAGGAGAACGAGAGAGAGAAGGAGAAAGAAGAGAAAGAGAAAGAAAAGAAAGAGGCTTGGTTGAAAGAGGAGGCTGAGCCAAAGAAAGAGCCCCCCAAAGTAACCTCAGCCAGCAGAGAGGTGTCTAAGAACCCCCTGGCCGAGGTGGAGACCACGAAAGACACCCCAGCATCTGCAGATCCCCCCAAACCCCAGTCATTTAACATGAACAACCCTTCCAATAGACTGCAGTACTTCATGGAGCTGGCTGCTAAGAGGAACGCATCTAAAGAGGCTGTGATAAAAGAACCTCCTCAGAAGAATCCAGACCTTCCAGACACTCCTTCCTCCAGCACGACCGCCATCACCTCGGTCCCCAAAGTCCCCTCATTTTTCGTGACTGCTCCAGAGCCTGCCCCAAAGAAACCACAAGTCGCAGCCACACCAGAGCTAAAATGTAAACCTCAAACCTCAAGTTTGAAAATCTCAGAGCCTGCCGCTTCTACCACAGCTCAGAGAAAAGACAGCAGCTCGGAGTCACAGAGGAAAGAGAAAGAGCCCGGTAAGATTCTAAAGCCATTCCCTTCTCCGAAGATCTTCAAGAGGGACACTCTGAAGCCGTTCAAGAGCTCCAACCCACGCCACGTCTCCTGTGATGAGGAAATGCTAACAACGGACGCCACAGACGCGGAGAAAAGCGAGCTGAAGAAGTCTCGCTCCAAAAGCTCGTCCAGTATGTCACAGACCGAGTCTAAGGAGGGGCTCCACAAGAACCTGGGCTCCAACACCTCCCTCAACACCCTGGGAGGGGAGGGAAAGGCCGACACTAAGCCCCTAGACTTCCTCAAGAAGCAGACCCAAAGACTCAAAGGTATGTTGTACTGTCTGTGTGTCTGTCACGGATTGTTACGTCCATGTTTACTGGGTTTTAATTTTAAAAATGTAATTGCTGTGCTCATGATGTATACAGCAAATTCCCTTCGGAGCAATAAAGGTTTTAATGAATTAATTTGTTAAATTATTAATTAAAACATTCATTCATTCAAAGGTTTCCTGGGACCCAAGGACAAGAAGAGCTCCGGTGGTGCGACATCGGCATCCAACGGAGACGAAAAGACCATGAGAACTGTGCCGGAAAGCTCAGAGGAGCCTGTGATCGCCGCTAAAAACCTGAGCTCCACCGCCGACGCTAAAGCCACAGACTATGCCACCTCCGCAGCCAATCACAAAGCTGCGTCCAAAACGACAGGTCTGTCACGGTACCAGAGCTCCAGTGGCTCAGTTCTGTTCAGTAGCAACCTGAGAGACGACACCAAGGTCATCCTGGAACAGATCTCTGCCAACAGCCAGAAGAACCGTCTGGAGCGAGGAGGAGGAGAGGAGGCTGGAGGGGAGAAGGACGTAGACGTAGCAGGGGAGAAAGGAGGGCTGGAGAGGGAGCCAACGCTTAAAAAGAACCGCTTCCAGAGGCCCCAGGCCAACCCTCAGGAGAGAGATAGCCTCCTGAAGAGGATCGAGAGCATGAGGAAGGACAAGAAGGTCTACAGCCGCTTTGAGGTACTCTACCGTAGCAGACAGGAGGTTTGCAGGGAGGAGGAAGGCTACAGGAGAGGGAAAAGAGAGGAGGAGTTAGAGGGAGAGGAGGAGGATAGGGGGAGTGTAGAGAGGAGTAAATACACACCTTTACTGGTTATGTCCAGGAGGTAAAATAATATATTAACAATAATAATATATGACATTTAGCAGACCCTTGACTAAATAGAAGAGACATTTACATGTTATGAATTATAGCCCTTAATGTGAAATATATATTTGATGCTGCTATTTAAAGATGTGACACAACATTTTATTTATTTTGTTTCCCGATACTTTGATAAGGATTTGCAACAAAAACTGTTTAGGATATTTGTACATAGTGCACAGACTCAGTGAGTTTTAATTTTGTGGATATGATGTCATAGGGACATTAGTTTGGCTCTTAATTAAGTTACCACTGAAGTTACCATTAAAACCATGTGAACAATGAAGCACATTAGTACCTAAAGAGATCTTTCACACTGAAAGCTGATACTAAGGGGGAGGAGGGGGTGATGAGTGGAGAGGAGAGGTAGGGATGAGTGGAGAGGAGAGGTAGGGATGACAGGAGAAAATGGAGGATGAGGGAGAGGGGAGCATGAGGGAGGGAAAGGGGGAGTATGAGAGAGTGAATCAGATCGTATTCCACTCACTGTCATTCCTGATGTTCTGTTAACAGATGGGGAATAACCTGGGATAACTAAAGATGGCTGAGGAACATATTGACTGGAAGCTGAGTGTGTGTGTGTGGAGGACGTGCAAACACACACCAACATGCACACACACACATTGTTCACATTCAGCAATATATGTGCCAAACACATCATCAGAAGACCAGAGAGAGAGGGAGAACACACTGAACACAAGAACAGCAGATACCTCCTGTGACTTCAGACTGCAGTCTTCGGATGATCAGACGATACTGTACTAAACCTTTAAAAGACTGACTATGAAACATGAGATGAAACTGTACCCATATAAGGCAAGCGTTGTCTGGTTGGTTTTTGCCTTATATGGACTTCATGGGACAACTTTTCACCGATTCACCACAACCCTTCGTCCACGCCTAGAGTGAGAGAGAGTGTATGTGTGAGAGAAAGTGTGTGTTGTGTGTGCATGTTTTACTGCAAGAAAGCAACTGAACACATGCCCAGCCATCAAACATGCCTGTACAGAACAGCACACTCCCTGTGCCAGTCGTATGTATGTGTGTGTGTCTGTGTGTGTGGAAACTGGTAATGCTGAAAGTATGTCTGGGTTTACACTGTGCCAATGGAGCGCCACGTCTCGTCAAACCCAGAGAACTATTATTAACCAGTCTCCACACTAAAGACAGCAGAGAGGGAGAGAGAGAAAATGATAGAGGGAGAGAGGAAAAATACAGATGAACCCAGCTAGCACATTTGGTTCCTTGGAAGTTGTGGGAATGTACGTTTTTTGTTTTCCATTGGTTCTCGGAACAAAGCTATATGTTTCCTGACTGGTAAAACTGAACATCTTTTAAACATTCTAAGAACGGAAGTGAACATTTTGCCTGTTCTGAGAACATTTTTAAGTTGCAGGGAGGTTCTGAGAACGTTTTACTGTGCTTCCTTGAAGGTTTTTAAGTTGCAGGGAGGTTCTGAGAACGTTTTTACTGTGCTTCCCTGAAGGTTTTTAAGTTGCAGGGAGGTTCTGAGAACGTTTTACTGTGCTTCCCTGAAGGTTTTTAAGTTGCAGGGAGGTTTATGAGAACATTTTACTGTGGTTCCCTGAAGGTTTTCTTGGGAGGTTTTATTAATGTTTTGTGAACGGAAATGATTAATTATTTGAAGGTAATTAAATAACGTTCTGAGAACATGTTTCAATCATGCAAACACATGTATTTTCTTTATTGTGGTATGGCGTCAGTGAGATTCAAACCTATGATCTTATGTTCTCTAGCCATGAGGTTTAAAATACTTTTGTTGATGCTGAATGTATACGTTTTTAAATAACATTCTTAGAATGATCTTTGAAAGCTATTAATGTTTTATTGTGTTTTTTATGGAAAGTTTTCTTAATGTTCTTAGAGCATGACTTTAAATATAACAATGAGGAAACCTGCAGACAACTTTACACTTAAGCACTGAAATTCCACCTAAGAAACATATGGTTCTCAGAACCTTATGTGCTAGCTGGGTATCCTGCACCATTCCCAGACCTTTGTTTGAAGGTTGAATGCAAAATAACCCTAGGACAACCACACTCTCACCAAGCTCTAAGAAACATATGGTTCTCAGAATGTTATGTGCTAGCTGGGAAAGGAGATGGAAAGAGATGGACCAACAGGGTAAGATAATTAGATACTGTGTATATGGCTTGCAGGTCTTTACAATTTTGTATTTATTAATTAAATCACCAGTACCTTAGAAGAAAAGTTGAGATTGAGACTGCTTCGTTGCAGCCCTGTGTGGATGCAGGTACCTGGAAAACGTAGTGAGTTGGATAGACAAAACAAAACCTTCACCTAATCCGGTCAAGTCAGGTCAGACATCTTTGATGAAGAAACGTAGGGAAGAAGGAAGGAAGGATGCATTTCTAAAATGTTGTATTTTATACAAGAGTATAAAAACTTTCACGCCTTGAGTCTGTCAGTTTGTCTCTGTCCACTACACCAGAAGTGGTAAGAACATTTCCAAGTACATGAACACACTCTGTAAAAATACTTAGTGAGGGAATAGAGTTATGAATAATTAATGCCAGTATTGTGTTCGAGTCCACCTAAAGCGTGACTGTTTCAAGATTTAGACCGTAGCAAATCGAGTCCTTCTCAAGACCGAGACGTTTATTTAACTAGGCAAGTCAGTTAAGAAAAAAATCTTATTTACAATGACGGCCCACCCCGGCCAAACCCGGACGACGCTGGGCCAATTGTGTGCCGTACTATGGGACTCCCAATTATGGCCGGATGTGATACAGCCTTGATTCATACCAGGGACTGTAGTCACGCCTCTTGCACTGAGATGCAGTGCCTTAGACCGCTGCGCCACTCGGGAGCCAAGACCGAGACCAGGAGGGAGACAAGGGGTTCCGAGACTAAGTCAAGCCAATGATAGTAATTTTGTCAAATCATCTCTAGCTGTGAATAGTCACAGAAAAAACGATATGAGGGGGAAAAGTCTGTCACTCACCCACTCCATGACATCCTCCTAGCAGCTAACTAACGTTAGGCTCCATATTTTTAGCATGATACGCTAGGCTATAGCCACGTTATGACTGACTAGTTAGATTCTATTGACATTCTCAGTCTTAGTTACATTTGTCAGTTCTTGTCCAGAATATTGAGTCATTGAAACTGAAACGGTGCATCCCGAATGGAGGCAGCAAACAATGTACCAGGCCAGCTGTGATTTACAACCTGATAGCAATATTTTTTGAACAACCAAGAAATGTTTTGCTGAATTACATTAATCATGCATTGAACTGCATCATGGAACGTTGAGTCAAATGTAACCTATTTTTAAAACCTCTTATACAGTTGGTTTTGTAGCATCAAGTGGGAATTTTATATTTTTTACTGATATTATGATTGTCTGTTTGTAGTTAAAACTAGTGATGCACCAGTATGACATTTTTGGCCATACCGATATCCAATATCTTTCTTGACAAAAAACCTGATACCGATAACTAATATTTAAAATTGTAGCTGCTTTTTAAGCATTCTAGTACAGTTAAATGGTTAACACACACACACACATGGACGCAGCAAGAGGCGTCACTACAGTCCCTGGTTCGATTCCAGGCTGTATCACATCCAGCCGTGATTGGGAATCCCATAGGGCGGCGCACAATTGGCTCAGCGTCGTCCGGGCCGTCATTGTAAAAAAATATTTGTTCTTAACTGACTTGCCTAGTTAAATAAAGGTTACAGACTCACACACACACCACACTGACCAAAAAGTTATTCTGTTGACATTTACGTATGTCCCCATTATCAGTAAAACATCATCAAAAACTATTTATTTAACTTACTTAGTGTGCTGTTTCCTTGTTCATTTGTTCAGTAATTTCATTCTCAACCAGGATTTCTATGGAACACGTTTGGGTCTTTGCGTGTCAAAAAAGATACAGGTCAAATAACAGTATTTGATGTGTCAAATAAGCTTGTTGACCAATCAGGACCTGAATGTGACTGCACGTCACATAATAATTTAACGCATTCATAATGTTTTACGTAGTTATTACACATTGATTACACTATCACTCGTATTTCATATGTCACAATAACTAAATCGATACGTATGCTATGATGCTGGTAAAGTTGTCTGGTGCTGGTTATAAAAAAAGCTAGCTAGCTCATGGATGCAAAAAAATCTTCCCCAAAAACATAGCAAAACGACAAAATCTATTTCAGTAAGCTATAACTATAGAGCTAGGTGTCATCATCTCAAATAACCCTAATTTATAAGACAGTTCTTATAGCTAAAGCTAGCTACCCCAGAAGGTCGAACAAATTAACGTTATGCTTTATTACCAACGCGGTATTGTAAACACATCGCTCATGGCCGGTGTACTTTTTTGTACAGCTTTGACAGTGCTACTGTATCTTTTTTGACACGCAAAGACCCAAACGGTGTTCCATAGTATGTATGTCGTGAAGCTAATAGCAGTGACGCTATTACTGTGTAACTCCGGTAGGGCAACATCTGAAAAATAACGCACTTGGTAGTGTGTACAGGTGCTCGACCAGTCGGCAAATTGTCAAGGGCAATGAATTCCATCATCTTGGCTTTAATGGATTTCGCCTTTGAGTTGTCTCGCTGAAATGTTCTTACTCTTTCAAATGACTGCTCGACTTGTTGACTGCTCGATCCACACAGCAGACATTGTGGGCTAGGTTAGGAATGCTGTGTTGCATGTGTAGCGCAAAATTTTACGTGGTGTAATTACGTCATTACCTACGTTATATAAGTATGCACGGTAGCTTTGACACTGGTTTTTAACATCACCATTAAACTAGATATCGGGCGACACCGATGTTGCCATTTTTTGCTAATATCGTCCGATTCCGATATGTTCACCGATATATCGTGCATCCCTAGTTAAAACGCTGTCCTTTTCACTTTTAACTTTAGGTCACCGGTTACTTTGTTTGCTAAACGTGAAATGTTTTTTGCAATGGGAAGTAATACTTGTACATTTTGATTGGGAAATGCCTTATGGTTGTGTTTTTGTATTCTTATGATTGGGACCAACTGGCTTATTATGTCTGAGTTTATGGACTGCTTATCCTTTAACATCATGCTGTGTGGGACTGCTGTCTTTCCATGCAGTGGTGTCTGGAGAAGCGGGTATACTCTAATTTTGCCCAAAAGTTCCCAAATGGCCCACCCAGCGAAGGAAAGGCACCCTGTGTGAAAATACATTTTCAGATGTTCACTCTCAAAATCACACTTTTTTTTTAAAGAAAAAATACCAAATTGTGACGGTCTAAGGCCACAACAATGCTAAAACCACATCAATCTGATTAGGTGGGCCTGTCAGGGCCTGGCTCCACAGTGGGTGGGCCTCTGTCCACCCAGGCCCATCCATGTCTACACCCCGGATGCAGCACATGATGACAAATAGCCTTCTAACCAACAATAAGGACTTAACTTTTTCAATACCTGGTTTGCGTACCCATTGTTAACTTAGTTATCATTTACTGGTAGATATCATAAGTTAAAATGTCTCCTACCCTGCCGGCTATGGATGTCAAAACTAGTTGAGAGCTGCACACTCTTGCTGCCTGCAGATAATATTCAGCTGAAACTAGGCTATGTGTGTGGAACGCATGTGACTGTATTTCACGCGCTTTGCGATTGTGTAGGCTACTTTGTGCATGATTTCTCTATTATGCTACATATTTGATAAGTCGTACACCTCCACTACACTACTTTGATACACATCAGTAGGGATTAAGAGTACAAGCAATGCCCACTAAAACAAAAGTGGGTATATGGCTTATACCTGCGTATACCCTCAACTAGACCACTGGCCCTTTGTGTTTTACAAAAAGTGTAGTCTCCTACATTAGTGCTCTGGTATTACGGTCCTTTCAGAATCACGAACTTGTCACACACTGAAGGCCTATAGGTTCACCACTGTACTTACATACTGAAGATCTATAGGTTCACCACTGTACTAACCTGTCACATACTGAAGATCTATAGGTTCACCACTGTCACACACTGAAGACCTATAGGTTCACCACTGTACTAACCTGTTACATACTGAAGATCTATAGGTTCACCACTGTACTAACCTGTTACATACTGAAGATTTATAGGTTCACCACTGTACTAACCTGTTACATACTGAAGATCTATAGGTTCACCACTGTACTAACCTGTCACATACTGAAGATCTATAGGTTCACCACTGTCACACACTGAAGACCTATAGGTTCACCACTGTACTAACCTGTTACATACTGAAGATTTATAGGTTCATCACTGTACTAACCTGTCACATACTGAAGACCTATAGGTTCACCACTGTACTAACCTGTCACATACTGAAGACCTATAGGTTCACCACTGTACTAACCTGTCACATACTGAAGATCTATAGGTTCACCACTGTACTAACCTGTCACATACTGAAGATCTATAGGTTCACCACTGTCACACACTGAAGACCTATAGGTTCACCACTGTACTAACCTGTTACATACTGAAGACCTATAGGTTCACCACTGTACTAACCTGTCACATACTGAAGATCTATAGGTTCACCACTGTCACACACTGAAGACCTATAGGTTCACCACTGTACTAACCTGTCACATACTGAAGATCTATAGGTTCACCACTGTCACACACTGAAGACCTATAGGTTCACCACTGTACTAACCTGTTACATACTGAAGATCTATAGGTTCACCACTGTACTAACCTGTCACATACTGAAGACCTATAGGTTCACCACTGTACTAACCTGTCACATACTGAAGACCTATAGGTTCACCACTGTACTAACCTGTCACATACTGAAGACCTATAGGTTCACCACTGTACTAACCTGTTACATACTGAAGACCTATAGGTTCACCACTGTCACATACTGAAGACCTATAGGTTCACCACTGTACTAACCTGTTACATACTGAAGATCTATAGGTTCACCACTG
The DNA here is from genome assembly GCF_057628025.1 of Oncorhynchus mykiss. Lineage (NCBI taxonomy): Eukaryota > Metazoa > Chordata > Actinopteri > Salmoniformes > Salmonidae > Oncorhynchus > Oncorhynchus mykiss. Next base: position 60,846,508 of record NC_143039.1, read on the forward strand.
CGCAACATGTCTATAACAGGTATAAAGGCTGTTAAGATATTTGACCTGGCTAAGTGGTTTTCTGAATGGGAGCTGATAATTATTCATTTTTTTACTCTGCTGGTCTCGGGAAGACATTTTGATACCTCACTGTCTGAGACAGAGTCAAGAGTGAGTACAAGACAAGACCGAGACACTCAATATGTGGTCTCGAGAATGGACTCGAGGAACATTCACTATCTTCTTGGTAAGCAACTCCAGTGTAGATTTGACCTTCGGTTTTAGGTTATTGTCCTGCTGAAAGGTGAATTCATCTTGCAGTGTCTGGTGGAAAGCAGACACTGCGAGATGGTCTCGAGTTCTACAACACCGATAAGGGAATGTGTAAATATTGGTATAGATAAAAAGGGTTTGTTGTTGATACTGTAACAAGTGACAAATGATAGCCTATCACCAGGCTGTTAAATAACGTCGTGTCATTTTTTATTAACATGATTAATGACTGTAGTAAGACAATCAGAATATCAGAATTAAAGGGATTTTGCACAGTAGGGAAATGTTTTCTTTTACAACTCTATTGTATTTTATGATGTCATGTTTAACAAAAAAACATATTGTAATAAAGTCTTAATGTGACTAAAGCTGACACTGACTGGTGTGTGTGTGTGTGTCTGTGTGAGCGTACTGTGTCTTTGGGAGTGCTGACTTAGATTCACTGACTGAATGGTATGATATAGTGTATTAGGGTGTAAAACACACCAGCCACAGCAGCCAAGCTGTCCTGGGCCCCAGAGTATAAAGGCTAACAAACTCAACACAGCCAAACAATGATACTGTATACACACAAAACATTTCAGAGCAACATCCAGCTAGCATTAAATATGAAAAGTACTGCCATCTACTGGTAGTAGTAGTGTGTGTGTTCTACTTCATACCTTTCAGACTGTCAGTACAGTTTAAAGTATGGATTATATCCCTCGCACTCAGCGCAGGTCGAGTAATAATAACAACTAAATCACGCAGGTGACGTGACAGCGTGGGAGGACATATAAAACCGTAAGTCAGACCATGCACTGTCTCTAATATCCTTCTCGCAGTTAGTTTAGCTGTGTCGCGCATGTTGACTGCTGCGCTGCTCCTGTAAACTAAACTGTGTGAGTTGTGTGTACTGTCAGTCTGTCACCAGGTCTCCCCTACCTATCCCTTTTATATAAGGATATCAGGCTTCCTTGTCTTGTACTCATTTAGCCCAACAGTTAGTGTGTGTGTGTTGGCCACCGTATTCCGGTGTTAACCTTGTCAATATATCCCTGCTGTGGTTGTTATCAAGGCCACCGGGCACTACTTGTCCTTCAACTATTTAAAACTCAAACGGGTCTCTTCCCTAGATAAACACATCTAGGAAGGTGTCACGCCCTGGTCTTAGTATTTTGTGTTTTCTTTATTATTTTGGTCAGGCCAGGGTGTGACATGGGTTAATTATGTGGTGTGTTTTGTCTTGGGGTTTTGGTAGGTATTGGGATTGTGGTATAGTGGGGTTATCTAGAAAAGTCTATGGTTGCCTGAAGTGGTTCTCAATCAGAGACAGGTGTTTATCGTTGTCTCTGATTGGGAACCATATTTAGGCAGCCATATTCTTTGAGTGTTTGGTGGGTGATTGTTCCTGTCTCTGTGTTTGCACCAGATAGGCTGTTTAGGTTTTTGTCATGTTTTTGTATACTGTTCGTGGTTTCATCTTTATTAAAGATGTATACAAATAACCACGCTGCATTTTGGTCCTCCTCTCCTTCATCAGAAGAAAACCTTAACAGAAGGTTAGCCTAACCAGCTATAAAACGTGAGATTTGGATTGCCTCCCCTAGGCATTCCTCTCCGCTGGTATCACTAACATGCTACCAAACGACGGCCATTCGTGCATGTTTCGCATAAATATGCCTACATTTAAACATATCTTTCCTGCTCCAGCCCTGTGGTCATAGCTAGGCTCACTCAAAATTATATTGCGAAATGATTGCAGCTCTCTACCCTGTATTGGGGAAGCTGTTGTATCCCGTCTCCGGTTACTATTATTTTAGTTCATTTGATGAATTAGTATATATTGTATTATATTGCATAAGAAATATTTTATATTTATAATGAATAATGTATTTTCACATTCTGAGCTTGAAGAACAAATCTAATCAAACTTTATTTGTCACATGAGCCAAATACAACAAGTGTAGACGTTACCGGGAAATGTTTACTTTACAAGCCCTTAACCAACAGTGCAGTTCAAGAAGAGTTAAGAAAATATTTACCAAATAAATGAAAATAATAAAAAGTAACACAATAAAATAATAACGAGCCTATATACAGGGTGTACTGGTGCCGAGTCAGTGTGAGGTTAGTTGAGGTAATTTGTAAGTGTAGGTAGGTAGGGGTGAAGTGACTGCACAGATAGTAAACAGTGAGTAGCAGCAGTGTACAAAACAAATAGAGAGGTGGGGGCGGGGGTCAATGTAAATAGTCTGGGTGGCCATTTGATTAATTGTTCAGCAGTATTATGGCTTGGGGGTAGAAGCTCTTAAGGAGCCTTTTGGTCTGAGACTTGGCGCTCTGGTACCGCTTACCGTGGGGTAGCAGAGAAAACAGTCTATGACTTGGGTGACTGGAGTCTTTGACAATTTTTTGGGCTTTCCGCTGACACCGCCTAGTATAGAGGTCCTGGATGACAGGAAACTTGGCCCCAGTGATGTACTGGGCTGTACGCACTACTCTCTGTAGCGCCTTACGGTCAGATGCCGAGCAGTTGCCATAACAGGTGATGATGTAACCGGTCAGGATGATCTCAATGGTACAGCTGTATAACATTTTGAGGATCTGGGGACTCATGCCAAATCTTTTCAGTCTCCTGAGGGGGAAAGGTTTTGTAGTGCCCTCTTCACGACAGTTTTGGTGTGTTTGGACCATGATAGTTTGTTGGTGATATGGACACCAAGGAATTGAAACTCTCGACACGCTCCACTACAGCCCTGTCGATGTTAATGGGGGCCCGTTCGGCCCGCCTTTTCCTGTAATCCACGATCAGCTCCTTTGTCTTGCTCACATTGAGGGAGAGGTTGTGGTCTTGGCACCACACTGCCAGTTCTCTGACCTCCTCCCTATAGAATGTCTCATCGTTGTCGGTGATCAGGCCTACCACCGTTGGGTGGTCAGCAAATTTAATGATGGCGTTGGAGTCGTGTTTGGCCACGCAGTCATGGGTGAACAGAGAGTACAGGAGGGGACTAAGCAGGCACCCATGAGGGGCCCGCGTGTTGAGGATCAGCGTGGCAGATGTGTTGCTCCCTGCCCTTACCACCTGGGGGCGGCCCGTCAGGAAGTTCAGGATTCTGTTGCAGAGGTACAGTTGAAGTCGGAAGTTTACATACAGCTTAGGCAAATACATTTAAACTCAGTTTTAATCCTAGTAAATTTCCCTGTTTTAGGTCAGTTAGGATCACCACTTTATTTTAATAATGTGAAATGTCAGAATAATGCACATTCCCAGTGGGTCAGAAGTTTACATACTGTCAGAAGGTGAGTGTAGCTGGTGCATGAAGTCAGGTGCAGGAGAGCAAAATGAGTGAGCAACGTACTTTACTCAAAAAATAAAGGCACAAGGTAAACAAATACACTTGACCAATAACCAACGGGAATATTATGCACGGGTGAACACAGCACCCGTCAAAAAAACAGCCATCATAAACCGAACTGAACATAGGAATAATCACGCACAACAAACATGGGGGAAACAGAGGGTTAAATACATTAACATGTAATTGGATAATGAAAATTAGTCCACGCCTGCTAGCCTACTGGCCTTACTGGGTCGACAGGAACATTAGCCTGCTGGCCTTACTGGGTCGACAGGAACATTAGCCCGAGCTATTTGGAGGGATATCACACCTGGCACAAATGATTGTCTAGTTCTGTTTTTCCTGCTGAGGGGTGCCCTATACCTGTGCCCAGAGGCGAGTAGTTCAAACTATGTTTCCATTTCCAGCGAATCACGGGGCTCTGGGCCTGGTCGGGTGTCCGTAGTATATCCCTCGCGTCCGACTCATTGAAGAAGAACTCCTCGTCCAATTTGAGGTGAGTTATCCCAGTTCTGATGTCCAGAAACTCTTTTTAGGTCATAAAAGACGGTAGAGGAACCTTACTGCTCTCACTCGGCCCAGCCCTACACACGCCCTTGGTCTTACAACCAGCCTAACACAGGTGTTCTCCAGACCCAGATGGCATTGCAGCCATACCCCCCAAGAGGCCGTGGCCGTGGTCAGCGGTCCCCCAATCCCACAAACAGGAGTGGGGGCAGAAACTGAATGGCAGGGGTCGGCTGTCGACCGATTTACCCAACAGAACCTGACCTACTGGTCATCCCACTCCTCAGACCCATGGGTGGTGCTGACCCTCTCACAAGGGTACAGGCTGCAGTTCCGACGCCAGCTCCCACCATTTTCAGGGATCAGAATGACTTGTCACAGACCCCCAGAAAGCCTACACCCTCAACCTGGAGAAGGGCGCGATCACAAGAGTAAAAGCATCAGAACAGCAAGATGGCTTTTACTCAATCTATTGCCTGGTTCTGAAGAAAGACGGAGGCTTCCATCCAGTTCTGGATTTAAAATGGTTCAATGTTTTCCTAAAAGTTCTTCTCTTTCACATGTTGCGGACAGTCAACGTTCTCCAGACCATAGCCGCAGGGGAATGGTTCACGTCCCTGGACTTAAAGGATGCTTACTTTCATGTTCCTCTGTTGCCGGAACGCATGAGTTTCCAGTGCCAGGCATACCAGTTTGAGGTATTACTCATCGGTCTCTCCCTGGCTCCTCACGTCTTCACAAGATGAGTGAGGGCAGACCTGAGCTCCCTCAATCTACAGAGGATCAAGATCCTTCCTTTCCTCTATGACTGGCTCATCTGCGCCACCTCTTGCAAGTGTGTGGCCAAGGGCACAGTACTGACACTGACCCACGTCACCGCCCTGGGTCTTACCATGAACAGCGAAAAGAGCAACTTCCCGCCAAGTCAAAAGGTAAACTTTATTGGCATGGCTCTGAACTCTCGCACTATGAGGGCATGTACAGTATAACACCTCAGCACATGGACAGCATTCTTCTTATTCTGCAACAACTCCAGTTGAATGCATTGGTGAAGGTACAAACCTTCCAACAACTGATGGGCATGCTTACTGCAGCCTCCGCAGTGACACCGTTAGGCCTGCTGTCTTTAAGGCCACTACAGGTGCGGTTCAATGACCTCCGCTTAGACCCCAAGCGGGACAGAGCACCAAAATACGGATGACAAGGGAGTGCTACTCTACTCTGCGGAGGAAGAGGAAGAGAGCCTACCTGACTACAGGGGTCCCTCTCGGATCAATTCCGGCATGGCGGGAAGTAGTGACGACCGACACTTCATTAACAGGCTTGGGAGGAAAGAGCACATCTACATGCTAGGACTTCAGACAGTTTAACTAGCCCTGAATCACTTTCTGCCGGTTCTCCAACACAAACATGTCCTGATTCAATCAGACAATACTGTACATTGACAGTGTTCCACATCAGCCATCATCAAGGGGGAACAAGGTTTGTACGGTCCCTACAAGTGGTCCAACAACTCTTGATATGGGCCCTACCACAACTGGCCTCCCTACGAGCCATTCATATCCCAGGCAAGGTGTGCGATGTGGCAGACTTCTTGTCGCGACAGAAACTGTCCCCGGGGGAATGGAGACTTCACCCACAAATGGTGAAGATGATATGGCAGCGGTTCAGAGGGCCTACTGTATGCTTTCGCTCCGACCCCCCCTGATCTTAGCATTGCTGCACTACCCTTAGTCTTCTGGAGGGAGAGCCATGGCAGCTCCCTCACAGACAGGACCTGCTCTCACAGTTGACGGCAGGATATGGCATCCCAGCCCAGACCAGACCAACTACAGCTATGGGTGTGGCCTCCGTAGAGCCCGACCCTCTACTGATCGGCTGCGATCCTGCTATTATCGAGACGTTGCAGTGAGAGCTTCAGCCATATCGGCTAACCATTTACGCATTGATGGAAAATCGGCAGCGGCCCACTAACTCATATGCCAAATCTTACAAGGTGTCCACCGTCTGCATCCCCCACAGGGGGCCGTCCACGTGGCATCCTGGGATCTGCCACTAATATTGAAGGCTTTGACAAAAACCTCATTTCAAGCATACGGAGTCGAACATAAAAGTGTTATCTCTGAAAACGTCTTTCCTCTTAGCTATTTCATCAGCGAAACATGTGAGTGAGCTCCACTTTCTCTATACGAATCCTGTCTGCCTACGATGGAAGGCAGATGACCTAGGCATGACCTTATGGCCCAATCCAGCTTTTTTTGCCTAAGGTTTTATCACCCCTTCACATCAATCAAGCCATCGAGCTGGCAGCCTACTGCCCCCCCTCCTTTCCAGAATGCTGCGGAGGAGCGAGCAAATCTCCTGTGTCTGGTTCTTTCCCTCAAACGCTATATGCAAGCCTCGGAGCACTACACAAAGTCAGATCAGCTGTTTCTGTGCTTCAGTGGGAAGTCAAAAGGCCTTGCATTGTCCAAGCAGAGGCTTTCACAGTGGGTTGTGGATTTCATCACTCCGGCCTACAAGGGTGTAGGGCTCCCTGTCCCAGAAGGTGTGATATGTCACTCGACCAGAAGTGTCGCCACATCTGAACACATATGAACCGCGGGGGCACACTAAAAGGCGTCCCACTAAATGAGATACGCACAGCTGCCCTGCCCGTTCTGAAGATTTTACAAGGTCAACGTCGCATCCTGCCACACCATGGGCTCTGCCATTCTTCCAGTGGTCGTGGTGCATTAATCAGAGGTTAGTAGTGCTATTCCGCATGACCCTGTTGGTCTGAGTCATCCGTACTTTCAACCGTACTGAGGGTCTGAAAGGTATGAAGTAAAACGGAATTTAGGAATGTAAATATGGTTCTACGTTTACCTGTAAGACCGTCACTACTTTTCTGTCACTCTGAATCTTATGGGCGAGAAGATTCTCTACAACAGTGCGTGGTCTGACGTAGGGTTTTATATGAACTGTGGGGGCACGTCCTCCCACGCTGTCACGTCACCTGCGTGATTTAGTTGTTATTATTACTCGACCTGCGCGGAGTGCGAGGGATATAATCCATACTTTAAACTGTACTGACAGTCTGAAAGGTATGAAGTAGAACCATAGTTACATTCCTAACTTCCGTTTTATTTCATGTTTAATCCCCTCCAAACTCTTCTCTACTAGTTCTCACCTAGACAGTACAGCAGAGGTTAGAGGTTAGACAATGAAGTGGTTGAGGTCATGTAATGTGTTACTAAAAGGCTAAAAGTTTAGGTAAAGTCTTAGTCAAGTTTCATCTCACTGTAATTTCCTGTCTGGGGTTGTGGTCCTGTACAGAAGAGAAGGCAATGTAATACCTGTGTTCATTCTGCATCATTTGATTGACAGCACAAAGTTCCCAACCACTGATTTCTCCTCTTCCTACAGAAATAAGTCTAATTTATGCAACAGAACACACCAGAAGACTAGGACTACCTATCATATTTTGCAGTATGTTTGTATTTTGAGGCTTATCGATCTATCTTAACTATTTACATAGGTAGACCGTAGTAGACAGTTTGGTCTTGGGGTCCAGAGGTTTATTTTAAAATTGTGGTCAATATTTCCTATTGCCATTGGCAGTTCCTACAGTGTGACTTTCTCTAAAATACACTCGCTCCTTCCTCCTTAGGAGTCTAATAAAATGAATGCACTGGTGTAAGACAAATTGTGTAAACTCACTTTAGGAGATGTTTACAGATTCCAATATTTTTAAAGGGTAAAATTTGAACGATTATAAGCAGGCTTCACATATAAAGAAGACTTGAAGCCACAGGCTAGAATATTGTTGTGTGTTGTCTATCGTTTCTCAGGATTCTCTATTGCAACAGATTTATGTGGTGGCTAACTACGTTCGTAGCTTCTGCTTTGTCTGTGGTTGTGGCCCTAAAACTAATGCAACATAAACATCTCCAAGACAATAATCAGCAGTAGGCCTCAAAGCCTCGTAGTTTCCTGGTGCTGCCAACAGTCTACGGACATGTCACAGAGTGAAAGAGGAAGATGTCATTGCATAATCTCCGGTAGAAGGATACTTATATGTCTATGTGTTTTATGATATATTGACATATCTTGTAGCTTTTGTGTTGACTCTCGTCACAGGAGATGGAGATGAAGATAACCATCCTGGTACTAATCTCTCACGGGTAAGTCTCTGTGTGTTTGTCAGATTAGTGCTTTTCCGTTGTGGGGGAAAGGTTTGCAGCTCCACTATTTGGATAGTCACCTATATACAGTATGGTCTATAGATGCTCAAACTATCAACTTCAACTCTGTTGATATGCAGCAACTTGCCTCTCTGTTTGTTTTTCTGTCATCTGTAGCTGCAGCCATCGAATGGAAAGCCACGGTTGGTCAGGGGGCAGGTTGAGATGGGAACATGGTGTGGAGAATGCTGGTGGGAATGCAATAAAAGACAGATTGCCTACTGGGCTGACAGTACCTTCAAGCTGGAACCAGGTTACAATCTGACTAGTGGGGAAAGCTGGACCACCCTGGTAATCAACAATGTCACCAAGGAAGATGCTGGGAACTACACCTGTCAGGTGCACATCATATTCGGCCCTCCTGAGGCGACCAGGAGGTCGCTCTTGACTCATCACTACTCCAGCCCTTTTGATCTTAGTGTGCACTTGTTCATTTCTCTTCAAGCATTTAAGGGACAAATCTAACCTGAATAGGGAGTTGCACAGGAGCCTGCATTTGGCCATGCCAACTTTCCTTTCATCTTAGTCCACTACAGTATTCAAACTTATATTACATTTCCCTTGTAGGTTTTTCACTATAAGCATACTCTTTTTCCTCTAACTTTAGTTTTACTTCAATGAAAAATGCCTCCATCTTCACAATCAACAGTGGCCTAGGCCAAGGCTCCTCTCTCTCTCTCTCCTTAGCAGCTGACTCAGGTGTGAAGCTCGAATTCTGGATGTAGGCTATGATAGACAGCCTGTCCTGGCTACAATTTTATTTATTTTTATCAGCCAAAAGCCAATAATTACCTGCCGCATTTTCCTTGTGTTGTGTTTTCATAAAATTGACTTGTTGAAGTTACAAGTCTGTGCATAAATATGTAGTGCACTTAAAAATAACTTTTGAGGTTAAATTCCCATGTTCGGAATAAAAAAAGTCCAAGTTAGATGAGTTTCCACCACATTTTGTTTCTCCCCAATTGGTAGTTACAGTCTTGTCCCATCACTTTAACCCCCCTACAGGCTCGGGAGAGGCGAAGGTCAAGAGCCATGCGTCCTCCAAAACACAACCCTGCCAAGCTTCACTGCTTCTTGACACACTGCTCTCTTAACTCAGAAGCCAGCCGAACAAATGTGTCAGAGGGGAGGAAATACCGTCCAGCTGGCAACTCTAGGCCTATATGGTTTTGTCACAAAAATAATGCATAGATATAGCAAATGTGCCCACTGGTATTGGCACTTGCGCTCTAACCAACAGCATGCAAATACAGTGCAGGTTTAGCATTCTACATGATGAGATAATTATTTGTCAAATGGCAGCCAAGCATCAATCGTCATGTCACCAGAATAAAACCCTCAATATTTATTGAAAGGAGCATCAAACTCATCACAGTGCACTTTCACCACCCTGTGAAGTTCATCATAATTGATTTAATCTGGAGCCTAATAAACTGCATGCTTTCCCATGATGTAGGCTACTTTACTCACATAAAAAGGTTGTATGGAAACCTGATTAACGTCAAGCCATTTTGAGGATGTGGAATTATATTTTCGATGATTGTGCGCATTCCTACGGGATAATTTTTAAGTAGCCTAATCAGATTAAAACATTGTGACAGGTTGAGTTAATGCCACATATAAAAGGTAATACATTTTAAAAGTTAAAGGATAAATATTTAAGATATATTGAAGTGTTAAGTTCTAGGTGTGCGAGGGATAGCCGCTTGGATTTTAGAGGAGGTGCGCAACCTCTTAGTGATCCCTTCGCACGCCAATCCCCAACACCCAGTGAAATAGCAGCGCGCCAAATTCAAAAACAGAAATACTGATAATAATAATTCATAAATCAGACAAATGTTATACACTGGTTTAAAGATGAACTTCTTGTTCATCTTGCTGCTTTCAATACCGGAGGAAAATAATGTGGAGTGTGCTTTTCAGGTCATGCGCCTCTATCAAACACTTCACTCGACCCTCGTTCTGAACAGGGCTACTTCTTCCTTTCGCAAAGGAAAAACATTAACCAATTTCTAAAGACTGTTGACATCCAGTGGAAGCGATAGGAACTGCAAGCAACTGCTTTTGAGAGTTGCAAGCAAGCAACTGCAAGCAACTGCCAATTCTAGATTCCCAATGAAAACCCATTGAAAAGAGTGACCTCAAACAAAAAAAAAATCCTGGATGGTTTGTCCTCGGCGTTTCGCCTGCCAAATAAGTTATGTTATACTCACAGACATCATTCATCAAACACTCTGAGAAACTTCAGAGTGTTTTCTATCCAAATATATTAATAATATGCATATCCTAGCTTCTGGGCCTGAGTAGCAGGCAGTTTACTTTGGGCACACTTTTCATCCGGACAGACGTGAAAATACAGCTGAATAACTGGCCCTACCGGGAGCAGATGTGGCCACATTGTTATAGGAGGACTTCGGAGAATGATGATCCGGAACAGACTGCGCATTCAGTATCAGAAGTAAAAATATAGCCAGACTGGCCTGCTACTGTGCCTTTCTAGACCTTGTAAACTGTAGAGAACAGACCCACAACTGATCCAAGTCGATTGAAACATTTAATTTCACAGGGATTTTGCGCAGTTATTCAAATGACATTTTCACTGCAGCCTAGAGTAGAATTTTGTACTCACTTGAAAACAATAATGCAATTATTAATTAGTCTAGGGAGGATAATTGTATTGTCCCTAAACAAGATCATTCTGGGAGATTTTTGAGCAATGTGTCTCACGTCTGCATTGTTCTTAAATGCGCATTGTTGCACATGGCCTCTCCGCTGCCTATCAGCTATTCCTATTTGTTCTTGTCAATTCATACTGAAAATGTATGCAGCTTTGAATGTTTTTATGTGTGGTATGATTGCTAGTTAGCCTATTGCAGACCTGGACAAATGATCCACCTATCACTATTGTCACTGTGAATGGTGGATAGAGGGCAGGATAGACCATTAGACTGGTAGACTACAACACAACCCACCCCAAAGCAAAAAAATATGTTTGACAACCCTTCCCTATTTTGGACCACCCCTCCCCCCAGTATATTGCAATCTGTCCCTAAAAAGAAAATACTTTTTGTAATTCATTGGGAGGAATGTCCAAGTGCAGTCTGGGAAATTTTTGGAGAATTATCAAAGATATAGCTAATTAAATAACCTGGTAGATTACAAAAATTGGTACACTGAAATAATATGGTATATTAACTACTGGTAAGTCATTACCTAACTACACTGAGTGTACAAAACATTAAGAACACCTTCCTACCCTTTTGCCCTCAGAACAGCCTCAATTTGTTGGGCATGGATTCTACAAGGTTTCGAAAGCGTTCCATAGGGATGCTGGCTCTTGTTGATTCCAATACTTCCCACAGTTGTGTCAAGTTGTCTGGACGTCCTTTGGATGGTGGACCATTTTTGATACACACAGGAAACTGTTGCGCGTGAAATACCCAGCAGTATTGCAGTTCTTGACACAAACCGGTGCGCCTGACACCTACTACCAAACCCTGTTCAAAGGCACTTAAATATTTTGTCTAGCCCATTCACCCTCTGAATTGCACACATACACAATCTATGTCAATTGTCTCAAGGGTTAAAAATCGTTCTTTTACCTGTCTCCTCCCCTTCATCCACACCGATTTAACAAATTACATACAATAAAGGAGCATAGCTTTCACCTGGTCAGTCGATGTCGTGGAAAGAGCAGGTGTTCTTAATGTTTTGTAGTATAATTTAATTGTCATGATCTTGGAATTACATCTTTCTAATACCATACTGATTTTAATGTTATACACATGTTTTAGATATTTCCAATCATTTTTCTTTTAGATGCACGACTACCTGACTCAGGCAGCACAGTTCATGGTTCTCTCTTCACTGGTAAGAATCACTCTCTATTATCTTTCTCTTGTATTATCATTATGACTCAGATTATGTTGTTTATATACAGCTAAACTACATATACTGCAGGTTGCGAGATGATGCCACAGAAAACTATATTCTAAAGATTATGATAATATATGCAATACTTTATTTTTTACTATTTTCTACATTGTAGAATAATAGTGAAGACATCAAAACTATGAAATAACACATATGGAATCATGTAGTACCAAAAAAATGTTAACCTTCCTAGCACAGCGGAACCCGATAACATTTTCTGCTGAAAAGGCAGCGCACGGAATTCCAAAATATTTTTTAGAAATATGTAACTTTCACACATTAACAAGTGCAATACAACAAATGAAAGATAAACATCTTGTTAATCTACCCATCGTGTCCGATTTCAAAAATGAAATCGATTGCTGTCTGTGATTGCTGTCTGTGTTAGGGTTTGTCCGGGGTAGGCCGTCATTGTAAATAAGAATTTGTTCTTAACTGACTTGCCTTGTTAAATAAATACAAATAATTACAGCTTTGCACACTCTTGGCATTCTCTCAACCAGCTTTATGGAATGCATTTCAATTAACAGGTGTGCCTTGTTAAAAGTTCTTTTGTGGAATTTCTTTCCTTCTTAATGCGTTTGAGCCAATTAGTTGTGTTGTGACAAGGTAGGAGTGGTATACAGAAAATAGCTCTATTTGGTAAAAGACCAAGTCCATATTATAGCAAGAACAGCCCAAATAAGCAAGGAGAAACAACAGTCCATTATTACTTTAAGACGTGACGATTATTCAATTTCGGAAAGTTTCATGAAGTTCAGTCGCAAAAACCATCAAGCGCTATGAAGAAACTGGTTCTCATGAGGACCGCCACAGGAAGAGAAGACCCAAACTCTGCTGCAGTGGATGAGTTCGTTTGAGTTAACTGCCTCAGAAATTGCAGCCCAAATAAATGCTTCACAGAGTTCAAGTAACAGACACATCTCAGCATCAAAAGGAGACTGCATGAATCAAGTCTTCATTGTCAAATTACTGCAAAAAAACACAACTCAAGGACACCAATAAGAAGAAGAGACTTACTTAGGCCAAGAAATACAAGCAATGGACATTAGACCGGTGTAAATCTGTCCTTTGGTCTGATGAGTCCAAATTTAAGATTTTTGTTTCCAACCGCCGTGTCTTTGTGATCTCAGCATGTGTGGTTATCACCGTGAAGCATGGAGGAGATGGTGTGGGGGTGCTTTGCTGTGATTTATTTTGAATTCAACACCACACTTAACCAGTATGGCTACCACAGCATTCTGCAGCGATACGCCATCCCATTTGGTTTGCGCTTAGTGGGACTATAATTTATTTTTCAACAGGACAATGACCCAACACAACTCCAGGCTGTGTAAGGGGTATTTGACCAATAAGGAGAGTGATGGAGTGCTGCATCAGATGACCTGGCCTCCACAATCACCTGACCTCAACCCAATTGAGATGGCTTGGGATGAGACCGCAAAGTGAAGGAAAAGCAGCCAACAAATGCTCAGCATATGTGGGAACTCCTTCAAGACTTTTGGAAAAGCATTCCAGGGAAATATGGTTGAGATAATGTCAAGCTTGTGCAAAGCTATCCGCAAGGCAGAGGTTGGCTACTTTGAAGAATCTAAATCTAAAATATATTTTGTTTTGTTTAACACTTTTTTGGTTACTAGCTCCCAACCTGCTCCACTACAGACCCGTCGATGAGAATGGAGGTGTGCCGGGTTCTTCTTTTCCTGTAGACCACAATCATCTTCTTTGTCCTGATCATGTTGAAGGAGAGGTTGTTGTCCTGGCACCAGGGCTCCCGAGTGACGCAGTGGTTTAAGGCACTGTATCTCAGTGCTATAGCTGTCACTACAGACACCCTGGTTCGATTCCAGGCTGTATCACAACCAGTCGTGATTGGGAGTCCCATAGGGCAGCTCACAATTGGCACGGCGTCGTCCGGGTTTGGCCGGTGTAGGCCATTATTGTAAATAATAATTTTTACTTAACTGACTTGCCTAGTTAAATAAATGTTACACACCACACGGCCAGGTCTCTGACCTCCTCCCTATAGGCTGTCTACTGTATGTTATGTCTGCTGTGCTTAAACATGTAATACTTTTTTTCTTGTCTTTTATATAATATTAATTTATCAATAAATTACTTCTCCTTTTTCCAGTTGTCTTGGTTTATGTTTGTTTTTGCATAATTTGTGGGTTAAATGTTCCAGTGTTGAATGAAATTTTACATTTACATTTTAGTCATTTAGCAGAAGCTCTTGGAGCTTTGGCGCTATTTTACTCAAGTTAGGGTGTTAACCATGTCCAATCATCATCTCCATGTACATGTTTCAAAAGCCAATCATGAATAGCGAAAAATGTATTTTTCATGTTGCCTTTCATGCCTTGTTAGAGCAGCCAACTACTCCACAGAAAATGACCATGAATAAACTAGTTTTAGTCATCACTGTTATCATGCAGTTTGGGGTTGCCACTCTGCTGTTGTCGAAACGAAGAATTTATGCGGTGGTCTTCCAACATGGCCGCCAGGAGGCGTTGTACGTCAACTGCAAGCCCAGTTAACACAGCCAACCGCCGTAGAGAATCGAAAGATGGCGGAAGCGGATGATGAAGTGGATTCTGAATACAATGGCTGTAGAATCAAGGAGAATTGGAGTATTGTCCAAAAGAATGGAAAACTGAGCAAAGTAGTGTACAATGATGAGAATGACCCTTCGTATCTAGTAGGAGTAAGGTTTGTTAATGAGGAGCAGCTGAGAAGAGTACCAATCTTGAAGAAACCATATGAGTTATCCAAACTGGTGGAGAGAGTGCTGGGTAAATTGAAGGCTGTGAGGATGACGAGAGGCGGGCTTGTTTAGATTTTTTGTGCTTCTGCGGATCAGAAGGAACGTGAGTTATGTCTTAACCGATTTGCTAAGTTTGAAGTGTCGTGTGTGTCGATTCGGAACAGGGCACCCCTCAAGGGGGTTATATCGGGCTTCTCGTGGGAAGTCGATTTTGAAGAGATTGAAAATATTCCTGGAGTGATTGAAGCACGTCGGATGAATCATGTGGTGAGTGGTGAAAAATTGAAGAGTATCTGTTCTTTTGTTTTCTCCCTACTCAAGTGCAGTTAGGGTATATTAACTACAGAGTCAGAGCATTTATCCCAAGACCAATGCAGTGTGATCATTGTAAAGCTTTTGGTCATGCATCAAGTGTTTGCAGAAGGGAGAAGTCGATGAAGCCACATCTTTCGAATGCCCCACAAGGGTGAAAAAGAATGAGGTGGCCAAAGTCAGGGTTGTACAGAGCCTTTCATATGCAGCAGCTGTGAAAAGGGTTGAGGGTTTGAATGGTGCACCAGAAGAGTCCATGGTAGTGGATAGGCCTACACTGCAGTTTGCATGGGTTGCCTTTCGCCAGCAGGTTCCAGACATTTTAAAGGTTAAGATGGTGGACTTTGGCCTTTATAGCTATGGTAATTAATGGCACTGCCAAGGTGGAGAGAAGGTCGAGGAAGATAGAAATCATAGTGGATGAGGCGGAGCGGTTCCTGGGGCTGAAAGATTTCTCAGCGAAGGAGTTACATGGAATATTGGAACAAGCCGTACCACCCTCTCAGGTCCTAGAGCCATACCACCCTCTCGGGTCCTAGAGCCATACCACCCTCTCAGGTCCTAGACCCTGAGAAGGTAGATATGGAGAATTAAAAGATGGAAGAAGTTAGAGATTTGTTTGTTTTGGCAATGTACTATTTTTATTACGGTGGGTTAAGTTAGTTCCCCTATTACGTACAGATATCTTTTTAACGTTTGGGGGTGTTTCAACCCATCCAATTGATGGCGACAATACACCATTTTGGGTTGTAGTCGGCCATAAAACCCACAGAAGAAGAAGAAGACACAGGTACGTGAAAGGGTATCAAGCAAGTGAAGCGTGGTTGGAAGAGCGAACTTGTTTGAAATGGAAAAGTGTTGCGGTAGCTTTTTATAAAGAAGAACATCAAGACGAACAGCTGCTTTTTAAGTGGGATGCACTGTTGAGCGCTACATCCCGAGGGGTTCGTGCTGATTGTACAGAGATTGTGACAGCCGTTTAAATGGCGTCTCTTGACAAGGCGAGAACAAAATGTACAATATCAGTCAAAAGTGTTAAACAAATATATTTGAGATTCTTCAAAGTAGCCAGAGGATGTATTGGTACCATTCTTTATTCATGGCTGTGTTCTTAGGCAAAATTGTGAGTGAGCCCACTCCCTTGGCTGAGAAGCAACCCCACACATGAATGGTCTCAGGATGCTTTACTGTTGGCATGACACAGGACTGATGGTAGCGCTCATCTTGTCTTCTCCTGACAAGCTTTTTTCCAGATGACCCAAACAATCGGAAAGGGGATTCATCAGAGACAGTGACTTTACCCCAGTCCTCAGCAGTCCAATACCTGTACCTTTTGCAGAATATCAGTATGTCACTGATGTTTTTCCTGAAGAGAAGTGGCTTCTTTGGCCCTTCTTGACACCAGGCCATCCTCCAAAAGTTTTTGCCTCACTGTGCGTGCAGATGCACTCACACCTGCCTGCTGCCTTTCCTAAGCAAGCTCTGTACTGGTGGTGCCCCGATCCCGCAGCTGAATCAACTTTAGGAGACGGTCCTGGTGCTTGCTGGACTTTCTAGGGCACCCTGAAGCCTTCTTCACGACAATTTAACCGCTCTCCTTGAAGTTCTTGATGATCCGATAAATGGTTGATTTAGGTGCAGTCTTACTGGCAGCAATATTCTTGCCTATGAAGCCCTTTTTGTGCAAAGCAATGGTGACGGAACGTGTTTCCTTGCAGGTAACCATGGGTGACAGAGGAATAACAATTATTCCAAGCACCACCCTCCTTTTGAAGCTTCCAGTCTGTTATTCAAACTCAATCAGCATGACAGAGTGATCTCCAGCCTTGTCCTTGTCAACACTCACACCTGTGTTAATGAGAGAATCACTGACATGATGTCAGCTGGTCCTTTTGTGGCAGGGCTGAAATGCAGTGGAAATGTTTTTGGGGGATTCAGTTCATTTGCATGGCAAAGAGGGACTTTGCAATTAATTGCAATTCATCTGATCACTCTTCATAACATTCTAGAGTATATGCAAATTGCCATCATACAAACTGAGGCAGCAGACTTTGTGAAAATTAATATTTGTGTCATTCTCAAAACTTTTGGCCGCCACGACTGTACAGCACTAGCTACTAGCATTCGTTTTCATAGGTAAGATAAGTGTGAGATCTAAAATATTATGCAATCTGCTTATGTTACCAAGGTTAAGTTATTGCCCATTTTAGCTATGTAAACAGCTTACAGTACGGTCACGCATATCATTTGGTAACGTTACAGTAGCATAGCATTCACTTTCAAATAGGGGGAGCTATTAGTTGGTATCATTTGATTTTCTTTAGACTTTTTAGATGGTAGCTATATTATGCCAGCTAAGTTAGATAATGCTTTGATATCCAGGGGATAAACTTTGTTATAAACATGTCTAACCATAGCTAACATTACCTATATGCCGATGTATTTGTTTATTAATTAAAATTAGTCCGTCCATCATATAGCTTAGCTGATAAAGCCTAAGTTGACTAATTTGCCATAATGCTTGATTAGCTTACTTGCATGACTACTGACACATTTTCCAATCACGCTATGTATTCTTGAAGGCTGACTGTATTAGCCTGGTTTACATGAGGTTTGCTATGTATTGCAAATGTTTCTTGTGGTAGTGTGAAACATACATCTTGTTTGCTTCAGATGTTTAAAGGTCCCATAAGGCCCATAAAGCAGTGGATGTCCTGCTTGTGGACATTTGCCACCACAGGGGTTTGACCTGCCAATACAGGCAACAGGCAAGCTGTGGTACAGTAGGACCTTTTTCAGAATGTATGTATTATGATAAGATAATGGCAAAACATGCATAGGTCTATGACATTTGAACTGTGGTCATCTAGAAAACATACTGTACTAGAAATACATGTCATTAAATGTAGTCCTTTACTACTAATGAACAGCAACTTTATTATAATATTTGGCCATAAAATTGTCATGGCATATTGTAACAAAGAGACTATACAGTGTCAAAGTCCAAACCTTTGATCTTGTCAACCAATCACAGCAGGTTAAGGAACGTTCCAGAGAGAGCGAGACTCCCGGTTTTGGGTGTGGGAGGTGAGCTGCTTGAGAGTGCTGTGATATGTTGAAGTCACCAGCAGGGTACTTCCTAACACAGGCTTCCTTATGTATTGTTACAGATAGATAAAAAAACAATGCAGGTCCGTGGCCAACTCTGCTCGGAGGGCTTCAGAGATGTGCCTGTGCATTTCACCCCCAGGAGGTACATTAGTACATCTTATAAGCTAAAACAACAATGTATTCTCTTTCCTGATTTACTGAAATTTGATACCATTCTCTAGTGTAAACATCTCCAATCCAAAATGAAATCTAGAATCGGCTTCCTATTTCACAACAAAGCATCCTTCACTCATGCTGCTAAACATGCCCTCGTAAAACTGACCATCCTACCGATCCTCGACTTCGGCGATGTCATTTACAAAATAGCCTCAAAATAACCTCCAACACTCTACTCAACAAATTGGATGCAGTCTATCACAGTGCCATCCGTTTTGTCACCAAAGCCCCATATGGGGCGGCATGGTAGCCTAGTGGTCAGAGAGTTGGACTAGTAACCGGAAGGTTGCAAGTTCAAACCCCTGAGCTGACAAGGTACAAATCTGTCGTTCTGCCCCTGAACAGGCAGTTCCTAGGCCGTCATTGAAAATAAGAATTTGTTCTTAACTGACTTGCCTAGTTAAATAAAGGTAAAATACATTTTTTAAATATATATATATACCACTGCGACCTGTATGCTCTCATTGGCTGGCCCTCGCTTCATACTCATCGCAAAACCCACTGGCTCTACAAGTCTCTGCTAGGTAAAGCCCCGCCTTATCTCAGCTCACTGGTCACCATAGCAGCACGCACTCTAGCAGGTATATTTCACTGGTCATCCCCGAAGCCAATTCCTCCCTTGGCCGCCTTTTCTTCCAGTTCTCTGCTGCCAATGACTGGAACAAATTGCAAAAATCACTGAAGATGGAGACTCATATCTCCCTCTCTAACTTTAAGCACCAGCTGTCAGAGCAGCTCACAGATCACTGCACCAATAGCCCATCTGTAAATAGCCCATCCAACTACCTCATCCCCATACTGTATTTATTTATTTATCTTGCTCCTTTTGTCGTGGAATAATCAGAATTTGTTGGTAACATATGTAAGATGTTTTATATTCATCATATGTTTGTAAGTTACTTCTCATCAAGAATGTTATTTTTGTATAATACTGTGGCGAGGTTGCAGTTATCTGTTCTATGTCAAGACTAAGTTGCATGGGCCGCAGAGAGGGGAGAGGTCAAAGTGTCATCATGTGTAAACATATATTTTGCTCCACTGTGTCTGTGCCAGTTACTCCCTACTTTTCCCATCGGGGAAAGGAGGATGGCAGTGTCTGGAATCATTCTGTCCTCTCCGTGAGCTTGTCCAGGATTGGTTGTATTTAGAGTTGGTTGTATCTAAATGACAATTTGATATATGCCTGTTGATATGGAGGGTTGGTTTATGGTTCTGGGGTTTGAGTAAGGAGACAAAGCTGAACGATGAATTATGCCGATGCTGTCTTATCCTGTGTGTGTCTTTGCTATAAAGGACCTCATTTGAAATGTGGAAGGGGCTCTCAGAGAATTCATTGAGAGACACTAAATTTATCTGAGAGTCACAGGATTGTGATAGAGCTGATATAATTAAAGATGGACTTTGATAACTAACTCTGACTTGTGTGTGGTTTGCGCTCATGATTTGGTAAATAGAGGAAATTTCCACGACATTTGGCGACGAGGATGGGATGTGAATCGTCACTCGGTGACCATTCCTACGATCTAGGTAAATAAATCGTGCACGAGGGATCCCCTAAACTTGGGATCTCAGGGAGAACCACACTTCGGGAACGAAGCAGATGGACCAACCTTTGATCTAAGAGGAAGCCGAGTGGATACCACATCTCGAACTGAGTTTTTTTTTTAAAGAAAAAGGTGAGTGAACCACACACAGATTTGAAGTCAAGTTTTTTAATTATGCCTGTTACGTATACTCTGAGCGTGAATTCCTTTGTAAGGAAGGCACCTTGGCGGCGTAAGCAGGGCCGAGTCAGAGGAGAGTAATCTGGGGGTTTTGTGGACTCAAAAGATACTCTACACTGTCCGGTTGCCAGTGACCAAGAGCCTTACTGACACTGAATTGATCACAGTGGGGAGAGTGAGGTCTGTCGGGGGTGATGGGCCAGGGGGTCTGTGTGTTTTAGGTGAAACACGGCACTTGGTGAAGCCTTATTGGAAGAAGGACCTCATTCTGTGCGTCTGTGTGATTTGTCTAAGTGACCCTCAGATGTGGTGAATTCCAATTATTTTAAATGTGCTAGCCAGGTATGCCCTGGGTTACTCTGTGTGAGTATTTTGTAATGGGATCACTAGGTAATAGTTGTCGGACCGTTCTGTGTGAGCGGGGTAGGGTTGACTCTGTGTGGGCAAACCTTTTTTAGACGTCTGTGTGGACGTCTGACCAGTTCTATGTGAACATCTGACCAATCCTGTGTGGATGATCCTGGAAGTTCTGTGTGAGTACCTAAGATTTTTTAAGTTTTATGTGGATTCTGTGAATTATTTTAAATTATGATGAATTGTATGCGTGTATAATCAATTACTAGAAAGTTGATAAAGTAATGCTGAGAATCATTAGATACCCATTCGTAGACGTACCAAAACCAAAACCAAATGCATGCTTTTCAACCGTTCGCTGCCAAAACCCGCACGCCTGACCAGCATCACCACCCTGGATGGTTCCGACCTTGAATATGTGGACATCTATAAGTACCTAGGTGTCTGGCTAGACTGCAAACTCTCCTTCCAGACTCATATCAAACATCTCCAATCGAAAATCAAATCAAGAATCGGTTTTCTATTCCGCAACAAAGCCTCCTTCACTCACGCCGCCAAACTTACCCTAGTAAAACTGACTATCCTACCGATCCTCGACTTCGGCGATGTCATCTACAAAATTGCTTCCAACACTCTACTCAGCAAACTGGATGCAGTTTATCACAGTGCCATCCGTTTTGTCACTAAAGCACCTTATACCACCCACCACTGCAACTTGTATGCTCTAGTCGGCTGGCCCTCGCTACATATTCGTCGCCAGACCCACTGGCTCCAGGTCATCTACAATTCCATGCTAGGTAAAGCTCCGCCTTATCTCAGTTCACTGGTCACGATGGCAACACCCATCCGTAGCACGCGCTCCAGCAGGTGTATCTCACTGATCATCCCTAAAGCCAACACCTCATTCAGCCGCCTTTCGTTCCAGTTCTCTGCTGCCTGTGACTGGAACGAATTGCAAAAATCGCTGAAGTTGGAGACTTTTATCTCCCTCACCAACTTCAAACATCTGCTATCTGAGCAGTTAACCGATCGCTGCAGCTGTACATAGTCTATCGGTAAATAGCCCACCCATTTTTACCTACCTCATCCCCATACTGTTTTTATTTATTTACTTTTCTGCTCTTTTGCACACCAATATCTCTACCCGTACATGACCATCTGATCATTTATCACTCCAGTGTTATTAACCTGCAAAATTGTAATTATTCGCCTACCTCCTCATGCCTTTTGTACACAATGTATATAGACTCCCCTTTTTTTTCTACTGTGTTATTGACTTGTTAATTGTTTACTTACTCCATGTGTAACTTTGTGTTGTCTGTTCACACTGCTATGCTTTATCTTGGCCAGGTCGCAGTTGCAAATGAGAACTTGTTCTCAACTAGCTTACCTGGTTAAATAAAGGTGAAATAAAAAAATATATATATTTTTTTTTTAAAGTACGTAGGTTTTGAGTTGGTATCTTAAATGGATAATTTGATAAAGATGAAGTTTTTAAGCACTATTAAAATAATCTACAAAATGTTCATTGTTTTTCAGCTTACAATAATAAATACTGAACACTTATATTATGAATAAGAACGATCAATTGTTCCTCTCCTTTACATACTATTGTTCCACAGCTTTGGTGCAGAGCAACTTACAGTAGTGAGTGCATATATTTTTGTATTTTTTCATACTGCTTCCCCGTGGGTATTGAACCCACAACCCTGCCATTGCAAGTGCTCTACCTACTGAGCCACATGGATAAACATGTATGACAAATGCCATTTTGACTCACTGAATCCTTTTGCTTATTACTGCAGTGGTTTTCAACATGGGGTTGGTGTTCCCACATATTAGTGTTCCCCTGTGGGTACTTGGCCCAGGCCTATCTACCTGGGATACTTGGTAAGACTCATAGGAACATAGGCGTACTGTTAAACTGGACATGAGAAGGTACTTCAGGAAGTATACTCTGAGGCAGAGCAAGATGTTATTAGGGGTACAGAAAAACTATTTACAGAACAAAATCTTAACTGTCATTCCTATCTTACCTCAGAAATCAAAGACAAGGGCAACTACTACCGCGCCTGCTATTACTATCTGCCTACTTCTTGTTTTGGTCCTTGTTTTCCTGAATAAAGTGAACATAAATCCTATGTTGTATAGTAGTCCAATCTACACTGAACTAAAATAGCCATGCATCATGTAAAGTGTTTTCAGGAGCTGAAATAAAACATCCCAGAAATTGTCCAAACGCACAAAAAGCTTATTTCTCTCAAATTTGGTGCACAAATTTATTTACATCTTTGTTAGTGAGCATTTCTTCTTTGCCAAGATAATCCATCCACCTAACAGGTGTGGCACATCAAGAAGCTGATTCAACACAGGTGCACATTTTGCTGGGGGCAATAAAAGGCCTGTAAGGGCGTTCGTCTGTAGGAGGAAGAGAAGCGGACCAAAGCGCAGCGTGGTGGTTATTCATGTTTTAATAAATCGCTACACATGAACAAACTAACAAAAACAAGAAATGTGAAAACGCAAAACAGTCCTATCCTGTGACACCAAACACAGTGACAGGAACAATCACCCACCAACACACAGTGAAACCCAGGCTACCTAAGTATGATTCTCAATCAGAGACAACTAATGACACCTGCCTCTGATTGAGAACCATACTAGGCCGAAAACATAGAACTAGACCAAAACATAGAAAAACAAACATAGACTGCCCACCCAACTCACGCCCTGACCATACTAAATAAATACAAAACAACAGAAATAGAGGTCAGAACGTGACAGTACCCCCCCCCAAAGGTGCGGACTCCGGCCGCAAAACCTTGACCTATAGGGGAGGGTCTGGGTGGGCGTCTGTCCGCGGTGGCGGCTCTGGCGCGGGACGCGGACCCCACTTCACCATTGTCTTAGTCCGCCTTATTGTCCGCCTCCCTGGCTTACTCACCATGACCACCCCTCTCAATGACCCCACTGGACAGAGGGGCTGCTCGGGACAGAGGGGCAGCTCGGGACAGAGGTGAAGCAGCTGCTCGGGACAGAGGGACAACTGCTCGGGACAGAGGGACAACTGCTCGGGACAGAGGGGCGATAGCAGCTCGGGACAGAGGGGCGATAGCAGCTCGGGACAGAGGGGCTGCAGCTGCTCGGGACAGAGGGGCTGCAGCTGCTCGGGACAGAGGGGCGGCAGCTGCTCGGGACAGAGGGACAGCTGCTCGGGACAGAGGGACAGCTGCTCGGGACAGAGGGACAGCTGCTCGGGACAGAGGGACAGCTGCTCGGGACAGAGGGACAGCTGCTCGGGACAGAGGGGCGACAGCTGCTCTGGACAGAGGGGCAGCTGCTCGGGCGGCCCCTGGCTGACTGACGGCACTGGCGGCCCCTGGCTTACTGGCGGCCCCTGGCTGACTGGCGACACTGGCGGCCCCTGGCTGACTGGCGGCACTGGCGGCCCCTGGCTGACTGGCGGCACAGGCGGCCCCTGGCTGACGGGCGGCACTGGCGGCCCCTGGCTGACTGGCGGCACTGGCGGCCCCTGGCTGACTGGCGGCACTGGCGGCCCCTGGCTGACTGGCGGCACTGGCGGCCCCTGGCTGACTGGCGGCACTGGCGGCCCCTGGCTGACTGGCGGCACTGGCGGCTCCTGGCTGACGGGCGGCACTGGCGGCTCCTGGCAGACGGGCGGCACTGGCGGCGCTGGGCAGACGGGCGGCACTGGCGGCGCTGGGCAGACGGGCGGCACTGGCGGCGCTGGGCAGACGGGCGGCACTGGGCAGACGGGCGGCGCTGGCGGCGCTGGGCAGACGGGCGGCGCTGGCGGCGTTAGGCAGACGGGCGGCGCTGGCGGCGCTGGGCAGACGGGCGGCGCTGGGCAGACGGGCGGCGCTGGCGGCGCTGGGCAGACGGGCGGCGCTGGCGGCGCTGGGCAGACGGGCGGCGCTGGCGGCGCTGGGCAGACGGGCGGCGCTGGCGGCGCTGGGCAGACGGGAAGCGCTGGCGGCGCTGGGCAGACGGGAAGCTCAGATGGCGCTGGGCAGACGGGAAGCTCAGATGGCGCCGGACAGGCGGGAGGCTCCGGCAGTGCTGGACAGGCGAGGCGCACTGTAGGCCTGATGCGTGGTGCTGGCACTGGTGGTACTGGGCCGAGGACACGCACAGGAAGCCTTGTGCGGGGAGCTGCTACCGGAAGGCTGGGGTGTGGAGGTGGTGACGGATAGACCGGGCCGTGAAGGCGTACTGGAGATCTTGAGAGCAGGGCTGGCACCAACCGCCCTGGCTGGATCTTCACCCTAGCCCGGCAGATGTGGGGAGCTGGGATGTAGCGCACCGGGCTAAGCACGCGTACTGGGGACACCGTGCGCACAACTGCATAACACGGTGCCTGACCAGCACCACGCCCGCCACAGTTAGCACTGCTAGGAGCACTGTAGTGCTGAGATGGCACAGGACGTGCAAGGCTAGGGAGATGCACAGGAGGCCTGGTGCGTGAGGCTGGCACAGTCTTCACCAGACCCCTCGCACGCACCTCAGGATGAGTATGGAGAGCTGACCCCGGTGCCATTAAATCCCTGACACGCTCCGTCGGGCGAATGTCGTGCCTCATGCACCAAACCAGCAAGTCCCTCATATCACTCTCCTCCAATTTCCCCATTAACTCCTTCACAGTCTCTGCTTCGCTCACCTCCAACACCAGCTCTGGTTCTGAGCTCCTCCTTGGCTCCTCACGATAAACGGGGAGAGTTGGCTCAGGTCTGACTCCTGACTCTGCCACACTCCCCCTGTGCCCCCCCCCAAGAAATTTTTGGGGGTGACTCTCGGGCTTCCGTCCGCGCCGCCGTGCTTGCTTCTCAGAATGCCGCCTCTCTGCTTTTGCTGCCTCCAGCTCGGCCTTGGGGCGGCAATATTCTCCTGGCTTAGCCCAGGGTCCTCTCCCGTCGAGGATTTCCTCCCATGTCCAGAATTCCTTACTACGTATCTCCTGCAGCCGCTGTTGCTTCTCCTGCTGCTCCTGCCTGTTGACACGCTGCTTGGTCCTGTTGTGGTGGGTGATTCTGTAAGGGCGTTCGTCTGTAGGAGGAAGAGAAGCGGACCAAAGCGCAGCGTGGTGGTTATTCATGTTTTAATAAATCGCTACACATGAACAAACTAACAAAAACAAGAAATGTGAAAACGCAAAACAGTCCTATCCTGTGACACCAAACACAGTGACAGGAACAATCACCCACCAACACACAGTGAAACCCAGGCTACCTAAGTATGATTCTCAATCAGAGACAACTAATGACACCTGCCTCTGATTGAGAACCATACTAGGCCGAAAACATAGAACTAGACCAAAACATAGAAAAACAAACATAGACTGCCCACCCAACTCACGCCCTGACCATACTAAATAAATACAAAACAACAGAAATAGAGGTCAGAACGTGACAAGGCCACCGTAAAATGTGCAGTTTTGTCATACAACACTATACCACAGATGCAATTGGCATGCTGACTGCAGGAATTTCCACCAGAGCTGTTACCAGAGAATTTCATGTTCATTTATCTATCATAAGCCACCTCCAAAGCTGTTTTAGAAAATTTGGCAGTACGCCCAACCGGCCTCTTAACTGCTACATGTATGGCGTTGTGTGGGCGAGCGGTTTGTTCATGTCAACATTGGGAACAGAGTGCCCCATGGTAGCGGTGGGGTTATGATATGGGCAGGCATAAGCTACGAACAACGAACACAATTGTATTTTATCAATGGCAATTGGAATGCACAGAGATACTTTGACGAGATCCTTAGGCCCACTGTTGTGCCATTCATCCGCCACCATCACCTTGTGTTTCAGCATGATAATGCACGGCCCCATGTCGCAAGGATCTGTACACAATTCTTGGAAGCTGAAAAAATCCCAGTTCTTCCATGGCCTGCATACTCACCAGACATGTCACCCATTGAGCATGTTTGGGACGCTCTGGATCGACGTGTACGACAGCTTGCTCCAGTTCCCGCCAAGTCTGGTGATCAGACCAGATACTGATTGGTATTTTGAATCCACACACCCTTTTTTTAAGGTATCTATGACCAACAAATGCATATCTATATTACCAGTCATGTGAAATCCATCGATTAGGCCATAATGAATTTAATTGACTGATTTCCTTATATGAACTGTAACTCAGTAAAGTCTTTGAAATTGTTGCATGTTGCATTTATTTGTTAGTTCAGTATATATAAAAACACACCATGGTTCACAGAAAAGTTATAGTTGTTTATTGACCATTGTAATTGAAACATTATAGTAACTTTATTGTTACCCATAAATTATTTGAGTAACACACTAAACCAACAGTTAAGTCTACTTAGAGATTACTTTATCATCTAGGAGCCTTATTTTATTATAATAATTTTATGTTGGGCCTACAATGATCTGTATCCAGCAAATGTTCAACTGATAAAAAATGGCAGTGGTCAGGATCATGCTTGTCTTTATGGCCTAACTGTCAGTGAACATGACAGAATGGGGCAGAGCCTTTGCATGTATTTGTGTTTACTATGGATCCACATTCGCTGCTGCCTTGGCAGCTACTCTTCCTGGGGTCCAGCAAAATTAAGGCAGTTTATACCATTTTAAAAACACTACAATACATTCACAGATTTCACAACACACTGTGTGCCCTCGGGCCCCTACTCCACCACTACCACATATCTACAGTACTAAATCCATGTGTATGTGTGTGTATAGTGCGTATGTTATTGTGTGTGCATGCATGTGTCTACACCTATGTTTGTGTTGCTTCAACCTTCCTGCTGTTCCATAAGGTGTTTTTTAAATCAGATTTTTAAATCTAAATGTACTGCTTGCATCAGTTACTTGATGTGGAATAGAGTTCCATATAGTCATGGCTCTATTTAAGTAACAGTTCCGTTTCTGGGGTTTGTAAAAAATATTGTCTCTCGAGTGCTGGTCGTCAGTTGCGCTCAGTGACAATGGAAGACAGGGTACAGTGGGCAGCATGCCAAGAACTTGGCCAGCAAAATGTGAAAGTAGACGGTGAGTTTCGGTTTCCAAATCGCAACGTCAGGCAGGGCAATAGTACCCTGGACCGCGTACACATCCTCAGCGAAAGAAGCCGTTAAATTTCAGTTTCCAAATCCCAACGTCAAGGCCATAGCACCCGGGAACATATAAATATTCCCAGCTCATACCGAGCAATATAACAACACCAACAGGTAATTTGTTCTTCAATAGCATTTTGTTATTTTGTTCTTCAACATTCTTTAGCATTTGTTCTCCAACATTGAGGACCATGAATACAGGTACTGTAGGCAATACTTTTAATTTATTTTGTTTATTTTATCCTATATAGTTTTTGCTTGTTTATTTACATAATGGCAGTAGGCCTAGGCATTTGTATGTGTATTCATCTGTAAAGTTATTTAATAAGCCCCATCTGCACTTTCTGACCAGTCCTGATCTGTGTGTGTGTGTGTGTGCCGTGTTTGTGTTGCGCAGACTGGATGCCCACCCGGTGGTCAGAGTGTTTTGAGGAGATGTTGGATGAGGAGCTGGGCAGCAGTGACCAGTGGGCTTTCCACTTCAACTACGGCCTGACAGAAACACTCACCAAGGAGGAGAGGAGGAGAAGATGGCAGGTGTACAGCCACTGTGCCAACGGACAGTACGTTTTTCCCTTACTATAATTATAATTATAATAGGCCTGTGATTTGCCCATAGAGAATGATAGAAGCCTCTAGTTGCCAAAATGCCCCACTAGCATGGGCAGCGCCATTGAGGGCATCCCTAATTTTAATCTAGTCAACTGGGTGGGGGTTCCAACTTCATTGGCTGATCCCTCCTGGTGACCCTGTTGTAGAGCCCTGCACGTGCATGAATTTTAAGCCCGATCCCTACCCATGCCTGTGACATTCAGGCCCTGCCCTACGCAGTCCCGATTGCTTTTGCCAAATTTAAAGCCCGGCCCTGCCCGAAACCCGAAATACAGAGATAACTTCCACCATTAGTCATTCCATTAGCTGCTCCTCTATGTCTGTCGCTCGCTCCCTCCGCACAGGCAGGTCGCTCTGCATGCACTCTGCTCATGGCGGCTCTGGTGCGTTTGTAAGTTCACACTGGCTATCTACTCCGATTTCAGAGCACTCTGGTCTGAATGTACCAGAGCGCAGAATAATTGATGAATTTAGGAAGCGCAACACCTGAATATGACTGGTGTCATTAAACATCGGCAAAAAAACATAATTAAATTGTTGCCAGCAGCACAGTTACAGTCACTAATGCTCTAGATAACATGAAAGCTTAACCAGCTCTGCTAGGCGAGTAAAATAGCCAGTGTGAGTGTTCTCTCATTTGTGTCTGGAAGTAGCTAGCAAGGTAGACACATATTGCTCGTTAGCTTGGGGGTTTGACTGCGGTTGTGAGGTCAGAACGCTCGAATGAACCCTTCTCCTCGTCCAGAGCGTCCAGTGTGTGCTCTGAACGCTCTGAGAGCAAAAAGTTCAGAATTGACTAACAGACAATCTGACAACTCTAACACAGTTACAAAGATGAGCCCTCTATCAATCTCTATGGATTTGCCCTGACTTGGCTCCACAAAGCTCACAGATTTAGAAGATTGGCACTGCAGCACCACAATGTGGAAACAAACCACTTGTCTTCAACTCCTTCTGTTGACTTGGACATGATGGAACTCCATGCCAATAGATATGCTCTCATTGTAATGCTCCCTCCTCTCCCCCCTCTAACTCTCTCCCTCAGGTTCCAGTGTGGTGAGTGTTCTAAGACATGGCCGTCGGCACGGGTGGTGGTAGTGTTCCGTTATCGGCTGTGGGATGAGACAGGCCGGGGGACCGTCCTGATGCGGCCTTTCGGCCAGGCATGCAGACACTGCCGGGAAGAGTTTGAACTTCCAGGCTTTTCAAAGAATGAGGTGGAAGAGGCACTGCTCCGGCTGTTTGTAAATATTAGGAAGAACTGCTATGGAGAGGAGGAGGAGGAAGAGGAGGAGGAGGAAGGGTCAGAAGGATCAGAGAAGGTGTGGAAGAGGCCCCATGAGAAAGCCCTGTGTGAGGCCTGCAGACTGGGCATCTGCTGTCAAGAACAGTAGAGGAGAGAGAGGGGGGTGGGGGGCACATAGCCTAACGTTGTCTAGAATTCGTTGTAAAAATATTAAAAACAGCGCTATTTATAATGTTGTGCTATGGACTTTAGAGTTGTGCAATAAACATGTATTATGTGTAATAAACAAAATCGGAAGACTTTCATGTGCTTTGAGTGTTTTTTTTACTTCTACAGTTTGCACATTTAAACGATTTGGAAAAGTTTGAGGCATTTTTTAAAACAACTATTCTACCGATCTCTGATAAAGGAAGACAAGGAGACAGAGACATGTATTGAACAATCAGGTGTAAATGGCCAGCGACAGCTTGTGCTGCTCATGCGTATGATGCCTTTTCCTGCCAGCAACAACAGAAACAGCAGCATCTCGCATCATCACTGAGAAGAACTGAGATTGGAGAGAGAAAGAAAGAAGGAGATGATGGTGGGGAGTCGAGAAGGAAAATTATGAAATAACGGTATTATGAATGTTTGTATGTCCAACTGATGTCCAAATGAATCGATGTTTGTAAGTAGCTTGATAGCTAAGTAGCTAATGATGGGTGTTAGCTATCAGCTAGATGCTTCCACTGCTGTCATTAGCTAGCTAGCTGTTAGCCAGTTGTAGCTAAGTAGCTAGAATTATAATGATTTGACAAGGCTGAATTGAGGCCCACCAAGACAGACACTAGCTGTTAAAATAAACCACAGCCCTAGCATCAGCTTGAACCAGCATAACTTGGCATCGCGTTTAACTACACTACAGACATTCACGTCAGCCAGATGTAGCTAGCTAGCAGAACGGTGGCAGCTAGCCATGTAGCTATGACTAGCTATTATTGTTAGCTAGTCATGAATGGCTAGGTCGTAGCTAGCGAACAAGTGAGCAAGTCTGTCCATACTGACCTGGTGAAAGAGCCAGACAGCACCAAATAAAGCCACCAGCCAAAGTTAATGGTTTAGCCGTAGGCTACATGGCAGGTGGCCGCATGGACTGACGACGATATAGCTAGCTACAGTACGTTAGAGAAGTCAGGCTGACAGACTATGTGCACTAGCCAGCTAACTTCTCTTTGTCTTGAGTCGGACACTTTTACACTGTTTATTGTTCTTGGTACTTCTCCCTGGTGTGAAAATGTAAGTAGCTGGCTGGCAACTTATTGTGTTTAGCCAACTTCATTATAATACGCTTATAAACACTTTGTGTGTGATACATTTTGTATTATGAAGCTATGTGTTATAAACACAAGCTGTCTGTTATAAACACAACATGCCACCAAAAGCCAGTGGTTGTTAATTATATTTTTTGTCAATGGAAAACTGTGATTATTGGTTTGAGGATGCTGCAATAATGTGAGGGGAGAGAGGGAGGCGAAGTGTGCTGGAAGCAGCTGAAGCTGTGTGGAGTTGAGAGTAGAACAGACAGCGTGACCTATAAACTATCAGTAGCCCCCCACCTACACACACACACACACACACACACACACACACACACACACACACACACACACACACACACACACACACACACACACACACACACACACACACACACTCCCTGTCTACAGCAGACTTACTGGAGCAGAAAATGGTGGAACACAGAGACTGTTTATAAATGATGGGGTCTGTGGATCCAGATACTGTAGCTTATATAGTAGACATGGCAATTAATATTAACCCTGTTCAGTTAATCAGTAACTTAGTCATGTTGGATGTTTCATAAATTGATAGATTAGTTGATTGATTAATTGACCCCCCCCCCCTTCTCTCTCTTTCTCTCTCTCTCTGCAGGGTGAGGGTGTGGGCCATGTCTGAGCTGTGAGTAGTGGAGGAGAGGAAGAGGAGGTGTAGGAGAGGAAGAGGAGGTGAGGACTGAATAGCGGAGGTAAGTGTTTATTATTATCAAAGATTCAAATTAGTGATGAATTATTACATGAATGTATTGTATTATTCCATATACAGTACAACTCATTCCAGGGTTTTTCTTTATTTTTACTATTTTCTTGTAGAATAATAGTGACAACATAAAAAATATGAAATAACACACATGGAATCAGGTAGTAACCAAAAAGGTGTTAAACAAATCAAAAGATATTTTATATTTGAGATTCTTCAAAGTAGCCACCCTTTGCCCTGATGACAGCTTTGCACACTCTTGGCATTATCTCAACCAGCTTCATGAGTTAGTCACCTGGAATGCATTTCAATTAACAGATGTGCCTTGTTAAAATTTAATTTGTGGAATTGTTTTCCTTAATGCGTTTGAGCTAATCAGTTGTGTTGTGACAAGGTAGGGTTGGTATACAGAAGATAGCCCTATTTGGTAAAATAGCAAGTCCATATTATGGCATGGATAGCTCAAATAAGCAAAGAGAAACAACACTCCTTCATTACTTTAAGACATGAAGGTCAGTCAATCCGTAACATTTCAATAACTTTGAAAGTTTCTTCAAGTGCAGTCGCAAAAACCAAGCGCTATGATGAAACTGGCTCTCATTAGGACCACCACAGGAAAGGAAAACTCAGAGTTACCTCTGCTGCAGAGGATAAGTTCATTAGAGTTACCAGCCTCAGAAATTGCAGCCCAAATAAATGCTTCACAGAGTTCAAGTAACAGACACATTTCAACATCAACTGTTCAGAGGAGACTGCATGAATCAGGCCTTCATGGTCAAATTGCTGCAGACACCACTACTAAAGGACACCAATAAGAAGAAGAGACTTGCTTGGGCCAAGAAACACGAGCAATGGACATTAGACCAGTGGAAATCTGTCCTTTGGTCTGATGAGTCCAAATGTGAGATTTTTGGTTCCAACCGCCATGTCTTTGTAAGATGCATAGTAGGTAAATGGATGATCTCCGCATGTGTAGTTTCTACCGTGAAGCATGGAAGAGGAGGTATGATGGTGTGGGGGTGCTTTGCTGGTGATACTGTCTGTGATTTATTTAGAATTCAAGGCACATTTAACCAGCATGGCTACCACAGCATTCTGCAGCAATACACCATTCCATCTGGTTTGCGCTTAGTGGGACTATCATTTGTTTTTTAACAGGACAGTGACCCAACACACCTCTAGGCTGTGTAAGGGCTATTTGACTAAGAAGGAGAGTGAAGGAGTGCTGCCTCAGATGACCTGGCCTCCACAATCACCCGACCTCAACCCAAATGAGATGGTTTGGGATGAGTTGGACAGCAGAGTGAAGGAAAAGCAGATAACAAGTGCTCAGCATATGTGGTAACGCCTTCAAGACTGTTGGAAAAGCATTCCAGGTGAAGCTGGTTGAGAGAATGCCAAGAGTGTGCAAAGCTGTCATCAAGGCAAAGGGTGGCTACTTTGAAGAATCTAAAATATATTTTGATTTGTTTAACACTTTTTTGGTTACTACATGATTCCAAATGTATTATTTCATAGTGTTGATGTCTTCACTATTATTCTACAATGTAGAAAATAGTAAACATAAAGACAAACCCTTGAATGAGTAGGTGTGTCCAAACTTTTGACTGGTACTGCATTTATGTGATATTTCATTTTTTTTTTTATATAGATATGCAAAAATGTCTAAAAACCTGTTTTCGCTTTGTCATTATGTGGTATTGTGATGTCATTATGTGGTATTGTGATGTCATTATGTGGTATTGTGTGTAGATTGATGAGGGAAAATTTTTATTTTTATTGAAAATTTTTATTTTATCAATTTTAGAATAAGGCTGTAACGTAACAAAATGTGGAGGAAGTCAAGTGGTCTGAATACTTTCAAAATGCATTGTATCCTGAGTGTACAAAACATATAGAGCGTGTGAGCATGTGGCCTGAGCAGACATTCAACTTCTTGATGCACCCATCCCATACCGGGATCATTTTCGTCAACATCCGCTGAATTGCAGAGTGCCAAATTCAAATTAAATTACTAAAAATATTTAATTTTCATGAAATCACAAGTGCAATATAGCAAAACACAACTTAGCTTGTTGTTAATCCACCTGGTGTGTCAGATTTCAAAAAAGCTTTTCGGCGAAAGCATACGAAGCGTTTATGTAAGGACATCTCTCTCAGCAGACAAAACATTACAAATAGCCAAGTAGATTGGTCACGAAAGTCAGAAAAGCAATAAAATGAATCGCTTACCTTTGATGATCTTCAGATGTTTGCACTCACGAGATTCCCAGTTACACAATAAATGTTCCTTTTGTTCCATAAAGATTATTTTTCTATCCAAAATACCTCCATTTGTTTGGCGCGTTATGTTCAAAAATCCACAGGCTCGAGCGGTCACGACCGGGCAGACGAAAATTCCAAATAGTATCCGTAAAGTTCGTAGAAACATGTCAAACGGTTTCTATAATCAATCCTCAGGTTGTTTTTACAATATATAATCGATAATATTTCAACCGGGACTGTAGCTTCTTCAATAGGAGAGAGAGAGAAAATGTCTGCTCCAAGCTGTTGCGCATGCAAAACGCTGCTGGCACCCAGCCGTCCAATGACGCAATGTGATCTTTCTTGCTAATTTTTCAAAATAAAAGCCTGAAACTATGTCTAAAGACCATGGGGAAACCATAGGAAAAGGAATCTGGTTGGTATCCCTTTAAATGGAGCGAAGGCAGGCAATATCAGTTCTGTTATACTCACAGACAATATTTTGACAGTTTTGGAAACTTTAGAGTGTTTTCTATCCTAATCTGACAATTATATGCATATTCTAGATTCTGGGCCTGAGAAATAGGCAGTTTCATTTGGGTACGTTTTTCATCCAACATCAAAATACTGCCCCTTACTGCCCCCTACACTCAACAGGTTTTAACAGAAAACACAAAAAACGTAAAGCAAAGTACTTCTTTTACTTTGAGGTGCTATGGTTTTTAGGGCTATTAAGCTGCAACTAATGTACCAAAAGTCTGTGAATTATGTCATTGTACATACATTGGAGACAGACTGTCACTTAAGTATTGCGATCAGCTTGTATTACCTTGTTTAATTTTATTTAATTAAAATATAGTGGCTGGTGGTGGTCTACTTGGGCAAAGTGGATCCACGAGAGACTGAAGTGAGATGAGTGGAATCCCCACACACACCTCAGAGAAGTGTCTGATGCGCTCCCAGCCACCCATTCCCAATCTCATCTCTACGCTGACCAATAACCTCCATTGAATCTTAGCTATAATAACAAACAAGGAATAATAATGACTATAAAATTGTAGGAAATCGAAAGGCACCATGACAGGGACAACTTATAATATGGTTATTATGTGCTAAAGGAACAAGGATTTCCTTGTTACTAAAGCCAATTCTAAAGTAGAGTTTCACCAGGTCCTCTTAACTCAGGCATGTCAATTGTGGCACACACCTTTTTGGTTACTACATGATTCCATATGATTTATTTCATAGTTTTGATGACAATGTAGAAAATAGTCAAAATAAAGAAAAACCCTTGAATGAGTAGGTGTTCTAAAAATGTTGACTGGTAGTGTATGTTATTAACACACACATATATATATAAATTCTGAATGATAAAGGTGATTAATTGTGCTGAATGATCCCAGTGCGACGCCCCCTGTAGGGCAGTGATGGGGAACACAGCCACTAAGTTCCGGAAGGCTCTAGTCAGCGGGGACGAGGCGTTGGCATGGCAACTGTACGAGGGCAACAGCCAGTTCAGAGAGGGGCTGGACCCCAACGCGTCCTACGGAGAGACCTACCAACACAACACACCCCTCCACTACACCTGCAGGCACGCCATGACACGCCTGCTCAGGTAACACCCCTTAGATATGTTTCAGGGATACAGGGAGCGATGGAGAGAGATGAAGAGAGAGTTCCAGTGTGTTAGCAGTCTGACCCCTGGGAGGAGATGACAGGCTGTCAATGAGCCTATTTCTTTATCTTCCTTTCACTGATCCTCCCCTCCTTCTTTTCTCTCTCTGGGTGATTACTGGGGTCAGAGGAAGCGGGTTGAAAAGGCCAGCTAATTGTGTGTGTGTGTTAAAGGCCAGTTCGCTAACTGCAGGTCTATTTCGGTACCTTCCTGCCTATCAAATTACTCTTCCATTCAGCCATCTGTTTGAGTGCACTTGACCGAAGTGTGCGCTTATCTGATGTGTACTTAGCAGAATGTATTTCAGTCTGTCTTTCTGCCTGTGTGTCAGATTATGCGATTATTGCTACAGTGGTTATTGCTGTGTGATAAATGCTGTTTCTCACAGATTCAGCAGAGGGGAGGGAGAGTAGAGAGCCGTGAGGTGGAGGAAGAGAGTGGGATGGGGAGAGGAGAGGAGAGAGGGAGTAGATGATGAAGGGGAGGTAATCAGTAAATGGATCTGTAGACAGACAGAGATGTTGAATATAAACTACCTGAGGACTGCAGCCCCAGCATAATGTTGACTTGGAACTGGAATGCCTGTCATCTGTCCACTCTGCTTTGAAAATATGCTATGAAAGGACGGTTCCTCTTCTGTAAAGATGGTAAACCTCTCTCTCTCTCTCTCTCTCTCTCTCTCTCACCCACCCACCCACCCACCCCCTCCAGGTCGTTCCTTTTCAGTAAAGAAGGGAACCCTAACAAGCGGAACGTGCAGAATGAGACATGTCTGCATGCGTTGTGTCAGGGAGCGCACATCCTGCTTCTGCCAGAGGGGGCACTGTCTCCCAGACTGGCCAGACCACAGAGAGACGAACAACGCAGGGCAGACTGCCTACAGGTATAGATACACAGACACACTCAAATAATACATACACACAAAGAACACACACACAAATACATTAGAGTGCTAACAATATTGTGTGTGTGTCCAGATGATCCTGAGCTGGACCGGGGCTAGGCTGGACAGAGGACAGTATGAAAGGGTTAACATTAATGCTACAGACAACAGGAACAGCACCTGTCTACACTACGCTGCTGCTGCTGGCATGAAGAGCTGTGTAGAGGTAAGAGAGAGAGAGAGAGAGAGACTGTGTAGAGGTAAGAGAGAGAGAGGGAGTGTAGAGGTAAGAGAGCGAGATATACTTTTTAGAGGTAAGAGAGAGAGAGAGAGAGAGAGAGACTGTGTAGAGTTAAGAGAAAGAGAGAGAGAGACTGTGTAGAGGTAAGAGAGAGAGAGGGACTGTCTATAGGTAAGAGAGAGAGAGAGAGAGAGAGAGAAAGACTGTGTAGAGGTAAGAGAAAGAGAGAAAGACTGTCTAGAGGTAAGAGAAAGAGAGAGACTGTGTAGAGGTAAGAGAAAGAGAGAGACTGTGTAGAGGTGAGAGAGAGAAAGACTGTAGAGGTAAGAGAGAGAGAGAGAGAGACTGTGTAGAGGTAAGAGAGAGAGAGAGAGACTGTAGAGGTAAGAGAGAGAGAGAAAGAGAGAGACTGTGTAGAGGTAAGAGAAAGAGAGAGACTGTGTAGAGGTAAGAGAAAGAGAGAGACTGTGTAGAGGTGAGAGAGAGAAAGACTGTAGAGGTAAGAGAGAGAGAGAGAGAGACTGTGTAGAGGTAAGAGAGAGAGAGAGAGACTGTAGAGGTAAGAGAGAGAGAGAGAAAGAGAGAGACTGTGTAGAGGTAAGAGAGAGCGAGAGAGACTGTGTAGAGGTAAGAGAAAGAGAGAGACTGTGTAGAGGTAAGAGAGAGAGAGACTGTAGAGGTAAGAGAGAGAGAGACTGTGTAGAGGTAAGAGAGAGAGAGAGAGAGAGAGAGAGAGAGACTGTGTAGAGGTAAGAGACAGAGAGAGACTGTAGAGGTAAGAGAGAGCGAGTGACTGTGTAGAGGTAAGAGAAAGAGAGACTGTGTAGAGGTAAGAGAGAGAGAGAGAGAGAGTGACTGTGTAGAGGTAAGAGAAAGAGAGAGACTGTGTAGAGGTAAGAGAAAGAGAGAGAGAGAGACTGTGTAGAGGTAAGAGAAAGATAGAGACTGTGTAGAGGTAAGAGAAAGAGAGAGACTGTGTAGAGGTAAGAGAAAGAGAGAGACTGTGTAGAGGTAAGAGAAAGAGAGAGACTGTGTAGAGGTAAGAGAGAGAGAGACTGTAGAGGTAAGAGAGAGAGAGACTGTGTAGAGGTAAGAGAGAGAGAGAGAGAGAGAGATAGAGACTGTGTAGAGGTAAGAGACAGAGAGAGACTGTGTAGAGGTAAGAGAAAGAGTGAGACTGTGTAGAGGTAAGAGAGAGAGATACTGTGTAGAGGTAAGAGAGAGAGAGAGAGAGAGAGACTGACTTCTCTCATCTTTTAACTCTTCCTCTCTCTTGCCCTTTTGTGTGTGTGTGTGTGTGTGTGTGTGTGTGTGTGTGTGTGTGTGTGTGTGTGTGTGTGTGTGTGTGTGTGTGTGTGTGTGTGTGTGTGTGTGTGGTGTGGTGTGGTGTGGTGTGTGTGTGTGTGTGTGTGTGTGTTAGCTCCTGGTCCAGGCTGGGTCAGACCTGTTTGTGGAGGACGAGGAGAAGTTAACCCCGTGTGACCACGCAGAGAGACAGCAGCACACACACCTGGCCCTGCGCCTCGAAGCCATGATGGTGTTCTCACAACACACACACACCGAGACACAGACACCCAGCAGCACGCTGCGCCATAAAGAGGTGAGTTACACACCACCGACACAGAGCAGCCGCTGCCGCGAAACTGCACTTCGTCACTGAATGCAGAATGCTGCACCACACACACAAAATAATCCTAAACAGCTAACTTTATTCAAAATAGAGCCATACAACATTTCCTTGGAGTGAATAAGTTTGTTCCAAGCCTGGCTATTCAAGGAGACATGGGTTAGGTGCCCTGTGAAATAGAACATGGGTTAGGTGCCCTGTGAAATAGGACATGAGCTGGGTGCCCTGTGAAATAGGACATGGGCTGGGTGCCCTGTGAAATAGGACATGGGCTGGGTGCCCTGTGAAATAGGACATGGGTTGGGTGCCCTGTGAAATAGGACATGGGTTGGGTGCCCTGTGAAATAGGACATGGGCTGGGTGCCCTGTGAAATAGGACATGGGCTGGGTGCCCTGTGAAATAGGACATGGGCTGGGTGCCCTGTGAAATAGGACATGGGTAAACTGATTAGGTTATGGAACCGCCTTATCGACATGCCAGAGGACAGGATAAGAAAAAAAGTTATTCAACTGGGATAAAACACACAATTACCCATGGACAAAGGAACTCAATTACCCATGGACAAAGGAACACAATTACCCATGGACAAAGGAACTCAATTACCCATGGACAAAGGAACACAATTACCCGTGGACAAAGGAACTAAATTACCCATGGACAAAGGGACACAATTACCCATGGACAAAGGAACACAATTATCCATGGACAAAGGAACTCAATTACCCATGGACAAAGGAACGCAATTACCCATGGACAAAGGAACTCAATCACCCATGGACAAAGGAACTCAATTACCCATGTACAAAGGAACTCAATTACCCATGGACAAAGGAACTCAAATACCCATGTACAAAGGATCTCAATTACCCATGTACAAAGGAACTCAATTACCCATCGACAAAGGAACACAATTACCCATGGACAAAGGAACACAATTACCCATGGACAAAGGAACTCAATTACCCATGGACAAAGGAACTCATTACCCATGGACAAAGAAACACAATTACCCATGGACAAAGGGACACAATTACCCATGGACAAAGGAACACAATTATCCATGGACAAAGGAACACAATTATCCATGGACAAAGGAACGCAATTACCCATGGACAAAGGAACTCAATTACCCATGGACAAAGGAACGCAATTACCCATGGACAAAGGAACTCAATCACCCATGGACAAAGGAACTAAATTACCCATGTACAAAGGAACTAAATTACCCATGGACAAAGGAACTCAATTACCCATGGACAAAGGGACACAATTACCCATGGACAAAGGAACTCAATTACCCATGGACAAAGGAACACAATTACCCATGGACAAAGGAAATTAATTACCCATGGACAAAGGAACACAATCACCCATGGACAAAGGAACACAATTACCCATGGACAAAGGAAATTAATTACCCATGGACAAAGGAACACAATTACCCATGGACAAAGGAACTCAATCACCCATGGACAAAGGAAATCAATTACCCATGTACAAAGGAACTCAATTACCCATGGACAAAGGAACACAATTACCCATGGACAAAGGAACACAATTACCCATGGACAAAGGAACTCAATTACCCATGGACAAAGGAACTCATTACCCATGGACAAAGGAACACAATTACCCATGGACAAAGGAACTCAATCACCCATGGACAAAGGAACTCATTACCCATGGACAAAGGAACACAATTACCCATGGACAAAGGAACTCAATTACCCATGGACAAAGGAACTCATTACCCATGGACAAAGGAACACAATTACCCATGGACAAAGGAAATTAATTATCCATGGACAAAGAAAATTAATTACCCATGGACAAAGGAACTCAATTACCCATGGACAAAGGAACTCAATTACCCATGGACAAAGGGACACAATCACCCATGGACAAAGGAACTCAATCACCCATGGACAAAGGAACTCAATTACCCATGGACAAAGGGACACAATTACCCATGGACAAAGGGACACAATTACTCATGGACAAAGGAAATGTATTGCCCATGGACAAAGGAACACAATTACCCATGGACAAAGGAACACAATTACCCATGGACAAAGGAAATTAATTACCCATGGACAAAGGAACTCAATCACCCATGGACAAAGGAACACAATTACCCATGGACAAAGGAACTCAATTACCCATGGACAAAGGAACTCAATTATCCATGGACAAAGGAACTCAATTACCCATGGACAAAGGAACTCAATTCCGTTTTTAAGGAAGCAAATCTACAACACATATTTAGAAAGAAGTTACGATGTCAACATGATCAAACACAAGTGAAAGCTACAAAGAAAAATGGCCAACTGATATATGACTTAAACCAAAACTCAGAACAACCAAATCAAAAACAACTATGATCTGGAACCCTATGTCACCTCTCACCTAACAAGAAACCAAAGGTCACTGTGTGCCTAGTTGAGAACCAGGATACTTCCTCTGGCAATTAAGATAGGTTTAATGCAATAATGGAAGAAGAGCAGCTATGTACTGTTTGCGATTCAGGGGAGATTGAGAATGAACTGCGCTTTTTATTGTACTGTACTTTATATGATGATTTGACAGTAACCTTGTTTGATAAAATGTAACAACTGAAACCAGAACTATTTTGGGTTAGAGACTAAGAGAAGCTGGAATGGTTATTTAGAAAATACGTGTTTCTGGGTGCAATTTTCTTTTGCAAAGCATAGACTATACGTCAAGATAAGCTTTATCATTAAAGTAGGTTTTTGTTTTGTTTATCAATTTTAGATTTTTTTTCGGATGAACCTACCGTGCATTCGGAAAGTATTTAGACCCCTTGACCTTTTCCAATTGTTGTTACGTTACAGCCTTATTCTAAAATGTATTAATAATTTTTTTTTTCCAGTAGTATTCAGACCCTTTACTCAGTACTTTGTTGAAGCACCTTTGGCAGAGATTACAGCCTCGAGTCTTCGTGGGTATGACGCTA
Organism: Oncorhynchus mykiss; assembly: GCF_057628025.1. Taxonomy (NCBI): domain Eukaryota; kingdom Metazoa; phylum Chordata; class Actinopteri; order Salmoniformes; family Salmonidae; genus Oncorhynchus; species Oncorhynchus mykiss. The sequence goes on from NC_143039.1 coordinate 60,887,893, forward strand.
CAAGCTTGGCACACCTGTATTTGGGGAGTTTTTCTCATTCTTCTCTGCAGATCCTAAAAAGGTCGGATGGGAAGTGTCGCTGTACAGCTATTTTCAAGTCTCTCAAAAGATGTTTGATCAGGTTCAAGTCCGGGCTCTGGCTGAGCCACTCTCCGTCTGGCCACTTTACCATAAAGGCCTGATTGGTGGAGTGCTGCAGAGATGGTTGTCCTTCTGGAAGGTTCTCCAATCTCCACAGAGTGACTCTGGAGCTCTGTCAGAGTGACCATCGGGTTTTTGGTCACCTCCCTGAACAAGGCCCTTCTCTCCCGATTGCTCAGTTTGGCTGGGCGCCCAGCTCTAGGAAGATTCTTGGTGATTCCAAACTTCTTCCATTTAAGAATGATGGAGGCCACTGTGTTCTTGGGAACCTTCAATGCTGCAGAACTTTTTTTGGTACCCTTTCCCAGATCTGTGCCTCAAACACAATCTTGTCTCGGAGCTCTATGGAAAATTCCTTCGACCTCAGTTTTTGCTCCGACATGCAATGTCAACTGTGGGACCTTAATATAGACAGGTGTGTGCCTTTCCAAATCATGTCCAATCAATTGAATTTACCCCAGGTGGACTCCAATAAAGTTGTCGAAACAGCTCAAGGATGATCAATGGAAACAGGATGCACCTGAGCTCAATTTGAAGTCTCATAGAAAAGGGTCTGAATATTTATGTAAATTAGCTATTTCTGTACATTTGCAAAAATGTCTAAAAACCTGTTTTCGCTTTGTCATTAAGGGGTATTGACTCTGTGAAATGGTGCTGCCACAATAAACAATATACAGAACCAGTATATATGGACAATATATATATAGATACAGAATTTACACAATCAACATACAGTATATACAATGCCTTCAGAAAGTATTCATACCCCTTGACTTATTCCACATTTTGTTGTGTTACAGCCTGAATTCAAAATGGATTAAATATATATGTTTTTTCTCACCCATGTACACACAATTCTCACCCATGTACATACAAGTGAAAATATGTTTTTCTAAATGTTGGCACAATATTTAATTTACAGAAGTATTCACACCACAGAGTCAATACATTAGAATCACCTTTGGCAGCGATTACAGCTGTGAGTCTTTCTAAGAGCTTTGCACACCTGGATTGTACAATATTCTTCAATCTCTGTCAAGTTGATTGTTAATCATTGCTAGACAGCCAAGTCTTGCAATAGATTTTCAAGACGATTTAAGTCAAAACTGTAACTAGGCCACTGATCTTGGTAATCAACACGTGTATATTTGGCCTTGTGTTTTAGGTTATTGTCCTGCTGAAAGGTGAATTTGGCTCCCAGTGCCGACTGAACCAGGTTTTCATCTAGGATTTTGCCTGTGCTTAGCTCTATTCCGTTTATTTTCATCCTAATAAACTCCCTAGTCCTTGCTGATGACACTCATACCCATAACATGGTGCAGCCGCCACCATGGTTGGAAATAGGAAGAGTGGCACTCAGTGATGTGTTGTGTTGGATTCACACCAAACATTATGCTTTGTATTCAGGTCATAAAGTACTTTTCTTTGCTACATTTTTTTGTTTTACTTTAGTGCCTTATTGAAAACAGGATGCATGGTTTTGAATATTTGTATTCTGTACAGGCTTCCTTCTTTTCACTCTGTCATTTAGGTTGGTATTGTGGAGTAACTACAATGTTGTTGATCCATCCTCAGTTTTCGCCTGTTACAGCCATTAAACTCTGTAACTGTTTTAAAGTCACCATTGGCCTCATGGTGAAATCCTTGAGCGGTTTCCTTCCAAAGTGTAATTCATAACTTCACCATGCTCAAAGAGATATTCAATGTCTACCAATAGGTGCCCTTCTTTGCAAGGCATAGGAAAACCTCCCTGGTCTTTGTGGTTGAAATTCACTGCTCGACTGAGGGACCTACAGATAATTGTATGTGTGGGGTACAGAGATGAGGTAGTCATTCAGAAATCATGTTAAACACTATTATTGTACAGAGATTGAGTCCATGCAACTTATTATGTGACTTGTTAAGCACATTTTTACTCATTAACCTATTTAGGCTTGCCATAGTAAAGGGGTTGAGTAGTTTTTGACTCAAGACCTTTCAGCTTTTAATTTTTTATTAATTTGTAAAGATTTCTAAAAACATATTTCATATCATATTCGGCGCAGGTGACTTTGTTTGTCACCTGCGCCGAATACAACATGTGTAGGTAGACCTTATAGTGAAATGCCTACATACAAGCCCTTAACCAACAGTGCAGTTCAAGGATGAGTTAAGAAAATATTTACCAAATAAACTAAAGTAAAAAATAATATAAAGTAACACAATAAAATAAAATAACGAGACTATATACAGGGTGTACTGGTACCGAGTCAATGTGAGGGGGTACAGGTTAGTTGAGGTAATTTGTAAGTGTAGGTAGGGGTGAAGTGACTGCACAGATAGTAAACAGCGAGTAGCAGCAGTGTACAAAACAAATAGAGAGGTGGGGGCGGGTGTCAATGTAAATAGTCTGGGTGGCCATTTGATTAATTGTTCAGCAGTATTATGGCTTGGGGGTAGAAGCTGTTAAGGAGCCTTTTAGTCCGAGATTTGGCGCTCTGGTACCGCTTGCTGTGTGGTAGCAGAGAAAACAGTCTATGACTTGGGTGACTGGAGTCTTTGACAATGTTTTGGGCCTTCCTCTGACACCGCCTAGTATAGAGGTCCTGGATGACAGGAAGCTTGGCCCCAGTGATGTACTGGGCTGTACGCACTACTCTCTGTAGCGCCTTACGGTCAGATGCCGAGCAGTTGCCATACCAGGCGGTGATGCAACCGGTCAGGATGCTCTCGATGGTGCAGCTGTATAACCTTTTCAGGATCTGGGGACGCATGCCAAATCTTTTCAGTCTCCTGAGGGGGAGACTGTCTTGGTGTGTTTGGACCATGATAGTTTGTTGGTGTTGTGGACACCAAGGATCTTGAAACTCTCAACCTGCTCCACTACAGCCCTGTCGGTGTTAATGGGGGCCTGTTCGGCCTTCCTTTTCCTGTAGTCCACGATCAGCTCCTTCATCTTGCTCACATTGAGGGAGAGGTTGTTGTCCTGGCAACACACTGCTAGGTCTCTGACCTCCTTCCTATAGGCTTTCTCATCATTGTCGGTGATCAGGCCTACCACTATTGTGTCGTCAGCAAACTTAATGATGGTGTTGGAGTCGTGCCTGGCCATGCAGTCATGAGGGAATAGGGAGTACAGGAGGGGACTAAGTACACACCCCTGAGGGGCACTAGTGTTAAAGATCAGCGTAGCAGACGTGTTGTTGCCTACCCTTACCACCTGGGGGCGGCCCGTCAGGATGTCCAGGATCCAGTTGCAGAGGGAGGTGTTTAGTCCCAGGGTCCTTAGCTTATTGATGAGCTTCGTGGGCAGTATGGGGTTGAATGCTGAGCTGAAGTCAATGAACAGCATTCTCACATAGGTGTTCCTTTTGTCCAGGTGGGAAAGGACTGTGTGGAGTGCAATCGAGATTGCATCATCTTTCACATTATGGGATATTGTGTGGAGGGCAGTGACACAAAATCTCAATTTCATCCATTTTTTATTAACACAACAAAATGTGGAAAAATGTCTTTGCTACTGCAGATACAGTGTCTTGTAAGCCAACGTGGGCTGGTCATCTTGAAGATGCAAGACACTATAATAATGAAATAAATCAAGTCACACAAACACACTTTAAATCAGAGATGCATTTGCTGTGAAAAGTAGCCACAGAGGGACAAGCATACTGTTATGGTTTTTGATCAAATGTTTTCCTAGCTTTTTCAATTCTTAATCTCTCTCTCCCTCTCTCTCTTTATCTCTCCCCTCTCTCCCTCCCCTCTCATCCCCAGCCCTATGAGGGTTTGAAGCTGCAGGACTTGAGGAGACTGAAGGACATGTTGATAGTGGAGACAGCTGACATGCTGCAGGCTCCTCTCTTCACCGCTGAGGCACTGCTCAGAGCACACGGTGTGTGTGTGTTTCATGTGTGTGTGTGTTTGTGTAAACTGTCTCTGTATCTAATTGGGACACGTAGCAGCTGTTGAAGGTGTGTGTGTGTGTGTGTGTGTGTGTGTACTGTCTCTGTGTATCTAATTGGGACACGTAGGAGCTGATGAAGGTGTGTGTGTGTGTATACTGTCTCTGTGTATCTAATTGGGACACGTAGGAGCTGATGAAGGTGTGTGTGTCGCTCTAACCTCTCTGTCTCTATGTATCTAATTGGGACACGTAGGAGCTGTTGAAGGTGTGTGTGTGTGTGTGTGTGTGTGTGTGTGTGTGTATACTGTCTCTGTGTATCTAATTGGGACACATAGGAGCTGTTGAAGGTGTGTGTGTATACTGTCTCTGTGTATCTATTTGGGACACGTAGGAGCTGATGAAGGTGTGTGTGTGTGTGTGTATACTGTCTCTGTGTATCTAATTGGGACACGTAGGAGCTGATGAAGGTGTGTGTGTGTGTGTCGCTCTAACCTCTCTGTCTCTGTGTATCTAATTGGGAGCTGTTGAAGGTGTGTGTGTGTGTGTGTATACTGTCTCTGTGTATCTAATTGGGACACATAGGAGCTGTTGAAGGTGTGTGTGTATACTGTCTCTGTGTATCTATTTGGGACACGTAGGAGCTGATGAAAGTGTGTGTGTCGCTCTAACCTCTCTGTCTCTGTCTATTTAATTGGGACACATAGGAGCTGATGAAGGTGTGTGTGTCACTCTAAACTCTCTGTCTCTGTGTATCTAATTGGGACACGTAGGAGCTGATGAAGGTGTGTGTGTCGCTCTAACCTCTCTGTCTCTATGTATCTAATTGGGACACGTAGGAGCTGATGAAGGTGTGTGTGTGTCGCTCTAACCTCTCTGTCTCTGTGTATCTAATTGGGACACGTAGGAGCTGATGAAGGTGTGTGTGTCACTCTAACCTCTCTGTCTCTGTGTATCTAATTGGGACACGTAGGAGCTGTTGAAGGTGTGTGTGTCACTCTAACCTCTCTGTCTCTGTGTATCTAATTGGGACACGTAGGAGCTGATGAAGGTGTGTGTGTCACTCTAACCTCTCTGTCTCTGTGTGTAACAGACTGGGACAGAGAGAAGCTTTTGGAAGCCTGGATGAGTGATTCTGAGGAGTGCTGCCAGCGGTCTGGGGTCTTGATGCCCACACCCCCGCCCAGCGGGTGCAATGCCTGGGACACCCTGCCTTCCCCGCGCACCCCTCGCTCCCCCCTCACCCTAACCCTCACGTCCCTCACTGACAGCTGCCTCACCCCAGGGGAGGAGGGAGGGACTACGGTGAGTCACATGACATTTTGGTCCAGGACAGGTTGCACAGTTTTGTTCTACCCCAGCACGAGCACACCTGATCCTACTAACCAACCAATCATCAAGCCCTGGCTACCTGTGTGTGTGTGTAACAGAGTTAAGAACGTACCGTAAGCCCACTCCACAGCTAGCTTGAAATGTTGAGAATGGAGCCATCCAATTAGTACCTTTTGGGTGTCTCCAACCATTAGAACATTGTTAAGGAGGGCGGTCACGTGTGTTAGCAAAGTAGAGGTCTCGAGTTCCAGCCAGGTATGAACCGAAACGAGCTTGAGAGTGGTACTTGCTAAGCAACGTGACATCCGTAACGCATATGTGCGTGTTTGTGTGTGATGTAGTGTATACCTCTGACTGTGTGGGGTGTCTCTTTCCCTCCAGTGTGGGATCTGCCTGTGTTCCATCTCAGTGTTTGAAGACCCAATAGACATGTCCTGTGGTCATGAGTTCTGCCGAGCCTGCTGGGAAGGGTACGTCACTTACACTGTTTGAATTGAATTAAACACAATGGATTCTCATGGGAAATTCAATTGTCACAGGCCTATACGACACATATTACAATATAACGTATAAACTGAATAGAAAAATATACACAATCTGGAAGGCAGGAATGCACAGTATAAATGGCAAGAGCCAGCCATATCAATTTAAATATTGACTGTAGATCCAATAATGATTGAATTGGATGTGATTTGTTTCAGGTTTCTGAATGTGAAGATCCAGGAGGGTGAGGCTCATAACATCTTCTGTCCTGCCTGTGACTGTTACCAGCTGGTGCCTGTTCAGGTTATAGAGAGTGTTGTCTCCAGAGAGATGGACAAACGATACCTGCAGTTCGACATCAAGGCACGCACACACACGTACACGTACACACACGCACGCACACACACACATGCACACTCACACACACAATGTCGCTCTCAAAGCATCTTATCTCTCCTCCCTGTCTGCGTGTGTGTGTGTGTGTGTGTGTGTGTGTGTGTGTGTGTGTGTGTGTGTGTGTGTGTGTGTGTGTGTGTGTGTGTGTGTGTGCTTGCCTGCCTGTATCTTCTCTAGGCGTTCGTGGAGAACAACCCATCTATTCGGTGGTGCCCGGCAGTGCGGTGTGAGAGAGCGGTCAGACTGACCAGGCCTGGTCCGGGGGTCAACCACCTGGGGTTCCCCCTGCTGCCCTCCCCTGCAGTCGACTGTGGCAAGGGTCACCTCTTCTGCTGGTACACACACATCAGACCGTCTCATGGGGAAAACTCTTAAACGTAGAGAATGATACAGTGCATTCAGAAAGTATTCAGACCCGTTCACTTTTTCCACATTTTGTAACGTTACAACCTTATTCTAAAATGGAATAAATTAATGTTTTTCCTCATCAATCTACACACAACACCCCATAATGACTAAGCAAAAACAGGTTTTTAGAAGTAAAAAACAGAAATATGACATTTACATAAGTATTCAGACCCTTTGCTGTGAGACTGGATATTGAGCTCAGGTGCATCCTGTTTCCATTGATCATCCTTGAGATGTTTCTACAACTTGATTGGAGTCCACCTGTAGTAAATTCAATTGATTGGACAAGATTTGGAAAGGCACACACTTGTCTATATTAAGGTCAAGGAGGTGACCAAGAACCCGATGGTTACTCTGACATAGTTCCAGAGTTCCTCTGTGGAAATGGGAGAACCTTCCAGAAGGACAATCATCACTCCACGAATCAAGCCTTTATGATAGAGTGGCCAGACGGAAGCCACTTCTCAATAAAAGGCACATGACAGCCCACTTGAACTTTACCAAAAGGCACCTAAAGGACCCTCAGACCATGAGAATCAACATTCTCTGGTCTAATGAAACCAAGATTAAACTCTTTGTCCTGAATGCCAAGCGTCACGTCTGGAGGAAGCCTGGCACCATCCCTACGGTGAAGCATGGTGGTGGCAGCATCATGTTGTGGGGTTGTTTTTCAGGGGCAGGGACTGGGAGACTAGTCAGGATCGAGGGAAAGATGAATGGAGCAAAGTACAGAGAGATCGTTGATGAAAACCTACTCCAGAGCGCTTAGGACCTCAGACTGGGGCGAAGGTTCACCTTCCAACAGGACAACAACCCTAAGCACATAGCCAAGACAACGTAGGAGTGGCTTTGGGACAAGTCTCTGAATGTCCTTGCGTGGCCCAGCCAGAGCCCGGACTTGAACCCGATCGAACATCTCTGGAGAAACCTGAAAATAGCTGTGCAGTGACAGTCCCCATCCAACCTGACAGATCTTGAGAGGATCTGCAGAGAAGAATGGAGAAACTCCATAAGTACAGGTGTGCCAAGAAGACTCGAGGCTCACTGCCAAAGGTGCTTTAACAAAGTTCTGAGTAAAGGGTCTGAATACTTATGTAAATGTGATGTTTCTGGGTTTAAAAAATAATAATTTGCAAACATTTCTAGACATTTCTGTTTTTGCTTTGTCATTATGGGGTATTGTGCAGATTGATGAGGATAAAAAAATGTAATCAATTTTAGAATAAGACTGTAACATAAGACTGTAACATAACAAAATGTGGAAAAAGTGAAGGGGTCTGAATACTTTCCGAATGCACTGTATATGTATATTCGTCCCCCTCTCTTACTCTCTTCCTCCATCTGTCTCCCTCCTCTCTCTCCCCTCTGTCTTCCATCTGTCTCTCTCTCCCTATATTCCTCTCTCTCTTCCTCCATCTGTCTCCCTCCTCTCTCTCCCCTCTGTCTTCCATCTGTCTCTCTCTCCCTCTATTCCTCTCTCTCTTCCTCCATCTGTCTCTCTCTCTCTCCCCCTCTCTCTCTTCCTCTAACTGTCTCTCCTCTTTCTCTCTCCCCCTCTTCTTCTCTCTCTCTCCCTCCGTCTCTCTCCTCTGTCTCTCTCTCTCCCCTCTCTCTCCTCTCCTCTCTCTCTCTCTCTCTTTCTCTCTTTCTCTCTCTCTCTCTCTCCTCTCCTCTATCTGTCTCTCTCTCCAGGGAGTGTCTAGGTGAGGCCCATGAGCCATGCGACTGTCAGACATGGAGGATGTGGCTGCAGAAAGTCTCAGAGATGAAGCCAGAAGAGTGTGAGCACAGACACACACACACAAAACACACACACACACACACACACAGATATACAGTATGTTATAATAAACGCATGATTGTATATGCTGATCTTGGTATGTGTGTGTGTGCATGTTGGTGATGTTTGTGTACATGTGCGAATGTGCTTGTATGTGTGTGTTTGTATCCAGTGGCAGGTGTATCGGAGTCGTATGAGGATGCAGCTAACTGTCTGTGGTTGTTAACCAACTCTAAACCCTGTGCCAACTGCAAGTCTCCCATACAGAAGAATGAGGGCTGCAACCACATGCAGTGTGCCAAGGTACATACACACACCTCACACACACACACACACACACACCAGCTTTGCTACATTTTAATGGCGTTGAGGAAGATATTGAAGCAGTCCCAACATAGAGCCTTGTGGGACACCATATTAAAGCAATAAGACAGGGTTATTACCATGGATGTACAATACCTGTTTCTCTGTCTGCAGTGTAAATATGACTTCTGCTGGATCTGTCTGGAAGAGTGGAAGAAACACAGCTCTTCAACTGGAGGATACTACCGCTGTACACGCTATGAGGTCATCACACAGCTAGAGGAGCAGTCCAAAGAGATGACTGGAGAGGTACACACACATACATACTTGTTTTTCTATCCTCGTTGTGACCTAAAATATATTTCCATTAAAAATCCTATTTTCCCTAACGCCTAACCCTAATTCTAACCCTAAACCTAACCCTAAGCTTAAAATGGGGATATTTGCGGATTTCAGGTCAACACAAGGATAGAAGAACAACATTCCACACACACTAGCACTGCACACACTCCGACATTTTACGTTAAGTATTTGACAGGAGTGTGTGTTTTTCAGGCGGAAAAGAAGCACAAGAGTTTTCAGGAGTTGGACCGCTTCATGCACTACTACAGCCGCTATAAGAACCATGAACACAGCTATAAGGTAACACACACACAGCATGAAATTGTATTTATGATATCTACCAATGTTGTTTTCTAAAATGTGATGTCTCTCCCTATCCCTCTCGCTCTCTCTCTTTCTCTACCCCCCTGTATCTTCTCTGTTTCTCTCTCTAGTTAGAACAGAGACTATTGAAAACAGCCAAAGAGAAGATGGAACAGCTGAGTAGAGCCTTCATTGGATGTGAGTCTCTGACCTATCTGACTCTACTTTCTACCTCAGAGGCTGTCTCTGCCTCTCCTCTTGTATAACGATGGAGGGAGAGGATGGTGTGTCCTGCGTATGGTGTGTGTGAGTGTGTGTGTATTTGTGTGTTTCTAACAGCAGTGTGTGTGTATTTGTGTGTTTCTAACAGCAGTGTGTGTGTATTTGTGTGTTTCTAACAGCAGTGTGTGTGTATTTGTGTGTTTCTGTTTCTAACAGCAGTGTGTGTGCGTGTGTGTCTAACAGCAGTGTGTGTGTTTCTGTTTCTAGCAGCAGTGTTTGTGTGCGTGTGTGTCTAACAGCAGTGTGTGTGTATTTGTGTGTTTCTAACAGCAGTGTGTGTGTTTCTGTTTCTAGCAGCAGTGTTTGTGTGCGTGTGTGTCTAACAGCAGTGTGTGTGTATTTGTGTGTTTCTAGCAGCAGTGTGTGTGTTTCTGTGTCTAACAGCAGTGTGTGTGCGTGTGTGTCTAACAGCAGTGTGTGTGTATTTGTGTGTTTCTAACAGCAGTGTGTGTGTTTCTGTTTCTAGCAGCAGTGTTTGTGTGCGTGTGTGTCTAACAGCAGTGTGTGTGTATTTGTGTGTTTCTAACAGCAGTGTGTGTGTGTATTTGTGTGTTTCTAACAGCAGTGTGTGTGTATTTGTGTGTTTCTAACAGCAGTGTGTGTGTATTTGTGTGTTTCTAACAGCAGTGTGTGTGTTTCTGTTTCTAGCAGCGGTGTTTGTGTGTGTCTAACAGCAGTGTGTGTGTATTTGTGTGTTTCTAACAGCAGTGTGTGTGTATTTGTGTGTTTCTAACAGCAGTGTGTGTGTATTTGTGTGTTTCTAACAGCAGTGTGTGTGTATTTGTGTGTTTCTAACAGCAGTGTGTGTGTTTCTGTTTCTAGCAGCAGTGTTTGTGTGTGTCTAACAGCAGTGTGTGTGTATTTGTGTGTTTCTAACAGCAGTGTGTGTGTGTATTTGTGTGTTTCTAACAGCAGTGTGTGTGTATTTGTGTGTTTCTAACAGCAGTGTGTGTGTATTTGTGTGTTTCTAACAGCAGTGTGTGTGTTTCTGTTTCTAGCAGCGGTGTTTGTGTGTTTCTAACAGCAGTGTGTGTGTATTTGTGTGTTTCTAACAGCAGTGTGTGTGTTTCTGTTTCTAACAGCAGTGTGTGTGTTTGTGTGTTTCTAACAGCAGTGTGTGTGTATTTGTGTGTTTCTAACAGCAGTGTGTGTGTTTCTGTTTCTAGCAGCAGTGTTTGTGTGTGTCTAACAGCAGTGTGTGTGTATTTGTGTGTTTCTAACAGCAGTGTGTGTGTATTTGTGTGTTTCTAACAGCAGTGTGTGTGTATTTGTGTGTTTCTAACAGCAGTGTGTGTGTTTCTGTTTCTAACAGCAGTGTGTGTCTCTCCTCTAGGTGAGGGCTCCCCCCCAGACACCAGATTTATAGAGGACGGTGTGTGTGAGTTGTTGAAGACACGTCGTGTGTTGAAGTGTTCCTACCCCTACGGATTCTTCCTCCAGCCTCACAGCACACAGAAGGAGATATTTGAACTCATGCAGGTGTGTGTGTGTGTGTGTGTGTGTGTGTGTGTGTGTGTGTGTGTGTGTGTGTGTGTGTGCGTGCGTGCGTGCGTGCGTGCGAGAGAGATTAATTCCTCACCCTCCACTCTCTCCCTATTTCTCTACCCTTCTACTCATCCCTCTGTTCCCCAGACTGATCTGGAGATGGCGGTGGAGGACTTGGCTCAGAAGGTGAACCGTCCCTACCTGCGTACGCCGTGTCATAAGATAGTCAGCGCTGCCTGTCTGGTACAGCAGAAGAGAGAGGAGTTCCTGGCCTCGGTGGCTAGAGGGGTGGCCCCTAACGACTCACCTGAAGTACCTAGGAGGAGGTGAGGGAGGGAGGGAGACCGACAGAGCAAGAGAGAGAGAGAGAGAAAGATATATTTTTCCCAACAGGCAGTAGACAGAACAGGGTTGGCCTTTCTTTACAAAGCTCTATATTGAATGTGTTTCAGTTTCCCTGCTGGATCATGGGACTGGGAGTACCTGGGATTCACCTCTCCTGAGGTAACTACACATAACACCATGGTCAAGCTTTTATACTGTTTCTCTATGAGAATTTGAGCAACAGGTCCATATTTGTAGCCACATCCTCCATCTTAGCACAAACATCCATGTTACCACACGGCAGGTAGCCTAGTGGTTATAGTGTTGGACTAGTAACCAGAAGGTTGCAAGATCGAATCCCTAGCTGTCATTCTGCCCCTGAACAAGGCAGTTAACCCACTGTTCCTAAGCCGTCATTGAAAGTAAGAATTTGTTCTTAACTGACTTGCCTAGTTAAATAAAAAAATAATATACTACCTGTATAATGTACTACCTGTATAATATACTACCTGTATAATATACTACCTGTATAATGTACTACCTGTATAATATACTACCTGTATAATGTACTACCTGTATAATGTACTACCTGTATAATATACTACCTGTATAATGTACTACCTGTATAATGTACTACCTGTATAATATACTACCTGTATAATGTACTACCTGTATAATGTACTACCTGTATAATATACTACCTGTATAATATACTACCTGTATAATGTACTACCTGTATAATGTACTACCTGTATAATGTACTACCTGTATAATGTACTACCTGTATAATATACTACCTGTATAATGTACTACCTGTATAATATACTACCTGTATAATGTACTACCTGTATAATATACTACCTGTATAATATACTACCTGTATAATGTACTACCTGTATAATGTACTACCTGTATAATGTACTACCTGTATAATGTACTACCTGTATAATGTACTACCTGTATAATATACTACCTGTATAATGTACTACCTGTATAATGTACTACCTGTATAATGTACTACCTGTATAATGTACTACCTGTATAATATACTACCTGTATAATATACTACCTGTATAATGTACTACCTGTATAATGTACTACCTGTATAATGTACTACCTGTATAATGTACTACCTGTATAATATACTACCTGTATAATGTACTACCTGTATAATGTACTACCTGTATAATGTACTACCTGTATAATATACTACCTGTATAATGTACTACCTGTATAATGTACTACCTGTATAATATACTACCTGTATAATATACTACCTGTATAATGTACTACCTGTATAATGTACTACCTGTATAATGTACTACCTGTATAATGTACTACCTGTATAATGTACTACCTGTATAATGTACTACCTGTATAATGTACTACCTGTATAATGTACTACCTGTATAATATACTACCTGTATAATGTACTACCTGTATAATGTACTACCTGTATAATGTACTACCTGTATAATGTACTACCTGTATAATGTACTACCTGTATAATATACTACCTGTATAATATACTACCTGTATAATGTACTACCTGTATAATGTACTACCTGTATAATGTACTACCTGTATAATGTACTACCTGTATAATGTACTACCTGTATAATGTACTACCTGTATAATGTACTACCTGTATAATATACTACCTGTATAATGTACTACCTGTATAATGTACTACCTGTATAATGTACTACCTGTATAATGTACTACCTGTATAATATACTACCTGTATAATGTACTACCTGTATAATGTACTACCTGTATAATATACTACCTGTATAATGTACTACCTGTATAATGTACTACCTGTATAATGTACTACCTGTATAATGTACTACCTGTAGGAGTATGCTGATTTCCAGTACCGGCGGAGACACCGGCCGCGTCGTAGAGGAGACATGCCGAGTTTACACAGTCTGAGGAGCAACAGCAGTACTCCTGAGCCCAACCAGAACCCTGAGAATACAGGTACACACACACACACACACACACACACACAGTCATTTATCAGTAGGGCCTGTGTTTCTTTGACGTTTTCTTGTGTTGTTATTGTTACGTGTGACAGAGGTCCTCCAGGAGAGAGTTGAGGGGCGGAGACAGCCTCTGAGGTCACTGGATGAAGATGACCCCAACATTCTACTGGCCATCCAACTGTCACTACAGGACTCACGGAGGGAGAGAGAAATGGAGAGAGGGATGGGAGGAGGACTGGAAAGAGGCTCTGGTGTGATTGAGGGCCCAGGGCTTGGGTCTGGACAGGGTCTGGATATAGGGCCAGTAATGGGTCCAGGGGTGGGGAGCCTCAGTGAGACTCAGGACCCCTCCAGTGTGGGTGGTTCTCTGGGGGCCAGTGGCTCCTCTAACCTCCCTAGACCAGACCCTAACCAGTCGCTAAATGCTGAGCTGTTAGAGCTAGGAGAAAGTCTGATGAGACTGGGACAAATAACTACTCCATATACCCTAGACAACACTAATATCCCTACGCCATATAGCTTAGATCACACCTACGACCACTACAACCCTTCCCCCAGGTACAGTCAGAGTCAGGACCTTAGCTACACATCTTATACAACTGACCACAGCTATGCTGTTCTGGAACCTGACCTCAGCACACCTTATACACACGGCTACGGTCACACCTGTGATCATAACCAGGACCATACCACTATCAACATTCCCTTCACTCCAGAACACGACCATAATTGTGGTCAAAACCAAAACCGTGGCCATCCCACTATCAATGCCTTCTACAGTTCTGTTCACTGCCAACCCAGCCTCTACACTAAAACATCTCCTTCTCACACAGACCTTACAGCATCTTCTAGCCCTAAACACACAAGCCTTTACCCCTCAGACCCAGAGCCATATGCTATGTTCAGCCTTCCCCATAACCCTGAACCAGACCAAACCATATCTTGCACCCAGGACACACATCCTGACCAGAACCACCACCATTGCTGCCACTCCAGCCACTACACCCCTAACCCAGACCATTACACCCCTAACACAGACCCTTACACCCCTAACCCAGACCCTTACACCCCTAACCCAGACCATTACACCCCTAATCCAGACTCTTACACCCCTAACCCAGACCATTACACCCCTAACCCAGACCCTTACACCCCTAACCCAGACCCTTACAACCCTAACCCAGACCATTACAACCCTAACCCAGATCCTTACAACCCTAACCTGGACCCTTACACCCCTAACCCAGACTACACCTCGAATCCTGACCCATGCCGCACTTCCTCAGACCCCCACGGCCTCCTGCTCCCCTCCCCAGACCCAGAACTCGTCTCCCCAGTGGTCCCTCCAGGTGGTCCCTTCACCCCCAGTGACCCGGGCTGCCTGGAGCGCCTGGACCCCTCAGCTGAAGCCCTGCTCCTGGACAACATCATGGCCTGGATCCAACACACACACCCCCAGGACAGCCCCCAGAACATCGACCTCATCCCCTCAGCTAGCTCCGAGACTGGCTCACCCCTGGAGAAATACTCACCTCCGGACACAGAGACAGACTCACCCACTGTTTCACTCCAAGATGGTGGGGACCCAAAGAGTGATTCCCCTCCTGACGCCCAGGCCAGTTTCAGTGGGGAGGCCCTAGCCGAGCTACGGCAGGGAGAGGCGGGTAGGGGACAGGCTGGCTCCCCCGGCCCTGGAGACAGCCTGGAGGTTAAAAGACCCAGCACTCTGGATCTGGAGTGTTGTGAGGGTGAGGAGTATGTGGAGTGTGTAGTCACAGGGTTTGTGTCGGACCTGTCGCAGGACGCATTGGACACACACATACACTCACACACACACTGTGGAGATGACAACCTCACTCCTACCAAGACAGACTCAAGCCCCACCGCCTGGGTAGTGGAGGACCAATCACGCCCGGAGTGGGAAGAGCAAGTTCACCTGGTGTGACAACAGACAGACAGATGACAGAGAGCAGGAGGAAGAGAGGAGGAGAGTGGGAGCGAGGTAATGATAAGCAGCAGTGACAGAGATGAGGGAGAGAAAAGAGAGGAAGAGAGAGTGATTAATAGCATTATCAGAGAAAGAGCTTAGGAAAGATTTGGGGATGAAAAGCACTTAGAGGAAAGAACAGGAGAAAAGTCTGACATTTAACATGGGGTGTCCACTTGATTTAGCTTGCTGGGCACCGAAAGCTAATTAGTATATTTGACCAAGTTCTGGTCAGGTCATGTGACCCAGGTCTGGTCAGGTCATGTGACCTAGGTCTGGTCAGGTCATGTGACCCAGGTCTGGTCAGGTCATGTGACCCAGATCTGATCAGGTCATGCAGTGACCAGAGTTGATCAGAGCAGATGAGATGTGTTTAAATACAATCAAATATGAGTGACTTTAGTGATTTTATTGTCCATATCCATTCCACTACTGATGGACTGACTGTATGTGGTCTCCTCAGCCTAAGACCAGGGCGAGTTGTTTTACTGTTTATTCAACCTTTATTTATCCAGATCAAAACTCCATGACAGAGAGAGAGCGAGGGAGAGAGAGCGGGACCGTGACATGGCTACTCTTTAGAAACAGTCCACGGCTGAGTTGATCAGTGTGCCTCATTTTTATTGAGAATCCCCTTTTTTTCATATGGAACCTCAAGCAACGTGCAAAGAATAGTATGACTATTATTACTACTATAGGGTTGTTTTGTTTTTGACATGGTTTCCTTTCCTCTTGAGATAAGATGTGTTTTTGGAAGCAGCTGTGGTCTGTGGTCATATGTATCAAGTGTCTCAGAGTAGTGGTGCTGATCTAGGACCAGGTCCTCCCTTTCTATATAATCTTATTCATTATGATCTAAAAGGCTCAATTGATCCTAGATCAGCACTTCTACTCTCCCAGGTCTTTGACTAGGTACAGGACAGGAAGCTGTTATTTTTCTTGTGTTGGTGTTATAGAGATGGTTAGCACTGGTAGGATGATTATAATATAGTCAACTTTATAGAGATGAATCTGCAGTCTACAAGAGTTTATAATATAATTTCTAAAATCATATTTATCTTATTTAATTGTAATAAGCTGCTTAAATAAAGTAGTCATTGGATATAGAATAACATTTAGAAACGCAACCATGGTTTAACTTAACTGTTGCGTGTAGTGTGCAACCATCTGGAGTAGTGCACTAGTTTATAGTAGGGTGCGATGTGACGTGCGCTGATCATACAAAACATGAAATGGAACACTGAAGTCTGGATTTGGAGTGTATTTTTTTGTACAACACCACTGTTTTAAGTTAAGATAATTGTTTATTTAGTCCAATTTGATTCACACTAAGGTTTTTATTAGATTTCTTTTTGTTTTCTTTGTTTTGTATTTTCTTGGTACTTAATTGAAAGTTTCAAGGCCAGTGGCTGTGTCATAGTTTGTAACCCAGGCATCTGATTTTTATATTACTGTACCCTGGCAACCATAAACCTTGTTGTTATTTGCACTTTCATAGGTGATACTTGATCCATTCCCAGTCCATATGACAGACAGTGACGTTCGATGTGGCCAAGGACTGAAAGTATTAGTAAAACGTTTACTCTCAATAAAAAAAAGATTTAAAAAAACACATTTCTTTCAATTTACTTTTCTTTCAATGATATTGACTACATATTTTGTCACTATAGAATTCTTGCGTCATGATACAGTAAAAAGGCTTTCAACAAGGGAGTTGGATAACCTCATTAAACAACATTATCGATAAAGGAAGGTGCACCAACACAATTTCTCATTAACAATGGAATGCTAGTACTTCTGTCAAAGGGTTTCAACATACATCGACTGAATCTTTCCTGTCACGCATTTCTGTGATTTTCTATCAAACACTAGATGTTCCAAAGATTTGTATAACTTGTTTTATCTATGGTTGTTTGAGGAATTAATCGAGGAATCCGGGAGAAAGAGATTGCGCTTGTTTGAAATGGAAAAGTGTTGCGGTACCTTTTTTATAAAGAAGAACATCAAGATGAACAGCTGCTTTTTAAGTGGGATGCACTGTTGAGCGCTACATCCCGAGGGGTTCGTTCTGATTGTACGGAGATTGTGGCAGCCGGTTAAATGGCGTCTCTCGAGAAGGCAAGAGCAAGATGTATGTCAGGAGAAGTGTAGTATTATCATAAGGAGAGGTATAATTGGAACACGGAGGAAGAATGGAGGGAAAAAGAGGGGCAGAGGAGGACTAAGAGAGGGTGGAAGAGGGTGAGTTTGAGTTGGTTAAAAATGGCGGGAAAAGGGGAGATGTTTGATAAAGAAGAATGGTAGAAAGTGTAAGCTGTAAGTTGAAGACAGGAGGAGAAATTGATGTGAATGATGGCGACGTATCGGAGGTGTTAGGTGAAAGGTGAAGTTCTCGAAGCCAGGAGCTTGCACCGAGGGTCCGGATAAAGATGATGCTGTGATAGTAGGAGTGGAAAAAGTGAACACCTGGAGAATAAACCCTCCTCCTCACAGCTGCCCATGTCCCTTAATGTTGATGATGTGGTTGTTACTGACAAGAATCACATGGCTGGGCTCTTTAATCACCACTTCATTAAGTCAGGATTCCTATTTGACTCAGCCATGCCTCCTTGCCCCGATGCTCCTCCCTCTTTTTACTCTGCCCCGCTACAAAGTTTTTTCCTGCAGGCAGTCACTGAGTCCAAGGTGCTAAAGGAGCTCCTTAAACTTGACCCCATATAACCTTCTGGGTCAGAAGGTTATTTCTTCTTTAAGGTTGCAGCCCCTATCATCACCAAGCCTATCTCTGACCTTTTTAACATGTCTCTCCTCTCTGGGGAGGTTCCCAATACTTGGAAGGCATCCATTGAGCATACTTTATTTAAAGGGGGAGATCAAGCTGATCCTAACTGTTATAGGCCAATTTCTATTTTGCCTTGTTTATCAAAAGTGTTGGAAAAACGTGTCAATAATTAACTGACTGGCTTTCTTGATGCCTATAGTATTCTCTCTGGTATGCAATCTGGTTTCCACTCAGGTTATGGATGTGTCACTGCAACCTTAAAGGTCCTCAATGATGTCACCATTGCCCTTGATTCTAAGCAATGTTGTGCTGCTATTTCTATTGACTTGGCCAAAGATCTTTATATGGTAGATCATTCCATTCTTATGATTTATTCTTTGTGAGTTTAGTGTTAGATGGTAGGGTATTTAACAACAACAAAATTCAAGCAACGTCTAGTCTAGTACGTGGCGGTAATGCAACATTTATTGGATGCCAACCGCTGTTAAACCGCATTAAAGAAGAAGCTCTTTTCTTTATGCATTTCCTGGTTCTGGAGCGTTTTTATGACGCCGATGTTCCTGCGACGAAACGTATTTTATACACAGCTGCCTGTGCGTTCAGTTCTACGCTGTAATTTTTTTGTCTTTGGTGGAGATTTTGTCTCTGCAAATCATCACCAACATGAAACTCGTACGGTAAGAATATTCAACAAAATTATCTTTAGTCTTATACTTAGATGAAAGGTGAAAAGTACGGGTTTTGTGTCGCTGGATGGATTTAGATTTGGAGTGCGAGCTGTTCGCTAAATTCTGAGGCGGGAAGCAGCTAACTGAATTGAATGAATGAATGAGCGACGTGCAGAAGTGACTAGATAGCCAACTTTCTATAACGTTAACGAATGGACCTCTAGCCGCGGAATACGCCATAAACATCGATTATTTACGTATCTGCCGCTGAGAACTAACTAGTTACTTTGTATGCACAACTGTTGTTTGCTAGCCACCGATATGCTAACTTGCTTTTAGTTAATTAACCACTGCAGTGTGTAGGCAGGGCCCTGACCGATTACCCACAACAACCAATGGTTCAAAAACAATGTTCTTGTTTAAGTTCAGTTTCCATGACAAGTCATCCGGTTGGTGTTTGTCATTTTCGTTTGTGTTGGACATTGTGGACATTGTAGTCATTGCAAACTAGGTAGTTCTTACTAGTTACCGCCCCATTGTCTATTGAAGTTGTCGATATCGTTTATAGGACCTTGATGACTAGCAAGCTAGTATGTATTCACAGACTTGATAAACTGCATTAGTTATAACATTGCCTCTAATACCCATGACTTTTCTCCTCCTGTAGCTTTTTGATGAAACTCAGCCACGAGACTGTGACCATTGAGCTGAAGAATGGCACCCAGGTCCATGGAACAATCACAGGTATAGACCCGGCCCCCTCTGTCTGTCTGAGTAGGATTATTGAGATGCCTCTGAATATAAACAAAGACAGTCAAGTATAGGGTGTTGTATCAGGTACAGTCTAAACCTGCGATCTTCAACCTTTTCTAGCATGTTAAGAGCTACTAATTTTTTTCCCTTGCCATTAAATTGGCACATTCTTCTCCAGGTCCTTTTTTAAATGTGTTTTTGAATTTAACTAGGCAAGTTGGTTAAGAACAAATTCTTATGTACAATGATTGCCTACCCCGGCCAAACCCTCCCCTAACCCGAACGATGCTGGGCCAATTGTGAGCCGCCCTATGGGACCGATCATGGCCAGTTGTGATACAGCCTGGGTTTGTGGTGATGCCTCTTGCAATGCGATGCTTTGCCTTAGACTGCTGCGTGACTCAGGATCCCCAGTGTGAAAGAGGAAGTAGTGTACTGTTTTCTGCCAATATACCTGGTAAAATAATGGTTAATAAACAACTAAGGGGGCCCTATAAAATCTGATTCCCCCAAAAATGATGTTTTCTGTTTTATTTTTCCTGGTTTTCACTCATAATTACAATTGTTTGAAGAGAAACAATTCAATTGGATGTTCTGAGTTATGCCAATACTTAAATCACATGAGAAGACCTTTATTAATTTTGGTCTGGAAGAAAACTAAGATGTTTTAATTGTGTAATTCCCCTTTAATTGTGCATCTGGCCCATTTTTATTTTATTGCACATCTAGCAAGTGAGGAATGTGCCATCTAGTGATGTTTCTGCTGCTGCTCATTTCATGGCAAAGTTTGCAAATAATAAATACAAATGATATACTTACTCATGATGTACTTCTGCCAGGTAAGCCTACTTTGCAGTTAACATTTAATTGAGAAGGTTTTGGGGAGACTATTTCTGTCAACCCACAAGACTGGTATCATACCACACAGATGGGCAATATTGCTGGAAATTAATTGGCAGATATTGTTAGGTTTGGCTTTTTAAGCCAATAGTGGCTAACCAGGGGTGGGATAATGTCAATGTTGCATTGATTATTAACAATGGTCATTAACTGTGTGTCCCAGGTGTGGATGTGAGTATGAACACTCATCTAAAGGCGGTAAAGATGACTCTGAAGAACCGTGAGCCCACCCAGCTGGAGAGCCTCAGTATCCGTGGGAACAACATCAGATACTTCATCCTGCCAGACAGCCTGCCGCTGGACACTCTGCTGGTTGACATAGAACCCAAGGTCAAGAGCAAGAAGAGAGAGGCTGGTGAGTACACAGGGATGGGGGGTGAAATGGTGGGGAGGGAGCTGGACATAAAACCCAAGGTCAAGTCCAAGAATAGAGTGGCTGGTGAGTACACTAGGAAAATAGGAGGGGGTGGTGCTTGTCGGCATATCAGTAGAATATCAGAGGTTCTTCTCCAATGCTCTCCTCTTCCCTTTGATGTTTTGAGGAGGCAATGGGAAAGGACGCCAGCAATACTTTTGACATTCAACCTAAGTCTGCCTAGATCAGTGTTCACTCCTGATCCTGGAGAGCTACAGGGTGTGTAGGCTTTCGAGCCAGCCCAGAAACGACACAGTAGAGTTAGCTTGCCAACGCCTTTTTGATTAATTCAGTGAGGTGTTCTATTGCTTAGCTGGAACTTAAACACACTACAGCTGTTCAGGACCATGAGCAAAGACCAGCAGTCTGAACTATTTGTTTTGTAAAGTTGTAACTAGGTTGAGAGTAATTGTGTACTAGAATGTGGGGTGACGTAATGTGGCCGACCTTCCTTCTGGAGTGCTACTGGGTATTTAGGTGTTTTGAGCCTGCCACAGCAGCCATATTGAAAGTTGGAGGTTGAACTGTTTCGTAGCCACACTGGTTAGAGGTTTCATAAATCCACAGTGGTTCTGTCTGAGTTAGGGTTGGGTGAGTTGCATAGCATTTATAATGCCTAGCTTCTGATGACTGAGGTCTCACCTTTGAACATTTGCTTCATCAGACCCAAATTAAAACTAGCAAATCAGCCGAATTAATATTAGGCAAACGCTGTTCCGTAAGAAACGGCTCCCAACAATGAGCTTGACAAACAAGTCCTGAGGACAAGGATGGGAGAGTCCATGTATTTGTGGTGCATAACTCATCTCTAATCATCTCCTCTTCCTTAATCTCCCTCCATTTCTCTCTCCAGTGGCTGGGCGTGGAAGGGGCAGAGGAAGAGGGCGTGGCAGGGGGAGAGGCCGAGGCAGGGGAGGGCCCAGGAGATGATCGCCATGACTACGCGGCTGTCAGTCATATCCTATTGTTTGTACAACAACGTTTTTGTTTTGTCATTTTTCTGAGGAAACTTTTGTGAATCCCGAGCCCGACTTGTTTCTTATTTTGTATATTAAAGATGTTCCACATGAACAGAAGTGTTTTGAGTACTTTATTATCATACTTGTTTTGGCTGTTGTGTAGTTGGTCCAGTTAGCAGTGATGGTCGTTTGCAAACTAACGGCTATTTTTTGAACGGATGTCTTTGTTGAACATATGAAAGAGCCATTCATTTGACTCCCTGATTTGCGTACTGTTACTACTGCTTTTTGATCTCCAGATAATGATTATCTGTAGATAAGTACTAACATTCTCTGAAGATGGTAATTCCTCACTGCAGGAACAGTCGACGGTGAGGAGAGAGCCTAATTCTGGTCCGCATTCATTTTTGCAGTGGGGATGTTTTATATATATATATATTTTAATAAGCCATCTAAGGTTCGTGTTTGAACGCCTATTACGATCTGGCAGACAACTTGAGGCTTTACATGAGGCACTACTGAATGAAGAGCTGGTTCAGAGCCAAATGAACAGTTATTTTTTTCTGACATGAGCCACATGATCCAGCTCACTGAACTCTGAATGCTCATCGCTAGCTAACTGAACAAATCAAATTGTATTTGTCACATGTGCCAAATACAACGGGTGTAGACCTTACAGTGAAATGCTTACCTACAAGACCTTAACCAACAATGCTGTTTTTAGAAAATACCTTTCAAAATAAAAAGAAAGAAATGACAAAGCGCAGCATTAAAATAACAATGGCGTGGCTATATATGGAGTACCGGTGTTGAGGTAACATGTACATGTAGGTAGAGTTATTAAAGTGACTATGCATAGATAACATTGTAGGGGGTAATGCAAATAGTCGGTAGTCAATTGATTAGATGTTCGGGAGTCATGGCTTGGGGGTAGAATCTGTTTAAAAGCCTCTTGGACCTAGACTTGGTGCTCCGGTACTACTTGCCATGCGGTAGCAGAGAGAACAGTATGACTAGGATGGCTGGAGTCTGACAATTTTTAGGGCCTTCCTCTGACACTGCCTGGTATAGAGTTCCTGGATGGCAGGAGGCTTGGTCCCAGTGATGTACTGGGCCGTACGCACTACACTCTATAGTACCTTGTGGTCAGAGGCTGAGCAGTTGTCATACCAGGTAGTGATGAAACCGGTCAGGATGCTCTCTGGCGCAGGTGTATAACTTTGAGGATCTGGGGACCCATGCCAAGTCTTCTCAGTCTCCTGAGGGGGAAACGTGTGGTCGTGCCCTCTTCACGACTGTCTTTGTGTGCTTGGACCATGTTAGTTTGTTGGTGATGTGGATGCCAAGGAACTTGACGCTCTCAACCTGCTCCACTACAGCCCCGTCGATGAGAATGGGGGCGTGCTCGGTCCTCCTTTTCCTGTAGTCCACAATCATCTCCTTTGTCTTGATTTATTGGTTTTCTGATGATTTCTTTACCCTATAAATAAATGTTTTAGCTACATTACATGTACAGCTGGTTGTTTGTTCAACACATTTACAAAATAACCACCAATGGTAACCCAGCAGTAGTACCACAGGTGAATAATTCCCCAGCATGGTAAAATGTCAAATAAATTAAAGAATTGATGGACAATAATGTGCATAATGTACAATGCGATTTGTAAGACAAGATGTATTAGGACAATAAAACAACTTTTTGTACCCACAAACACAATTCTTAATTAAACATTGAACTACAAAAACTTCCATGGAAACTTACATCTGTAAACCATGTATTGAAGTGAAAGCTGAATTATTTATATGAACTAGCCTAATATGATTGTAAAATGTGAAAATGATTTTCAAACAAAAAAGCTGTAAAATGTTAAAGGATCACTTTGGGATTGAATTCAACACAGGCTGAGTTTTCGGGAATGACTCAACAGTGATAACATGATTATCTTTGTCACATGATGATCGACTGTATGTGGAACCGTACTGTTCGGGAAAAGCGAAGTGATAATTTAAAAAATATATGCATTTAAACTGGTTTGTTCCGTTTAACGGTCTTTTTCTGCACTGCTCAAAACCAACCGATTTAGACTCAGCTATTAAGCACGCTATATTTAAGAATGTCTTGATAGCGCACATGAACATTCAAAAATCATGCACTGTGTCTTTAACAGGTTGAGCCCCTTCCAGCCAATGAACCGGACACACTACCCGGAAAAAAGCCGATTGCATGAGTAATAATGGGCTGTAGCTAATTTGTAAATAATTGGGTATATCGCTATTTATTTCACTTTTATTTTAACCGGTGATCTTTTTATATAATTCAAAGGCTGACATTCTCGTATGATTGGTAACTTGGCTCAAATCGCAAGGTTTTGCTTAGGAAACATGGCAGCAACAGCAGATCACTTCATGTATTTTGCTTTTGGAAGCAACTTGTTGAAGGAGAGACTTCAGCTGGCGAACCCCTCAGCTATATTTCATTGCACCGGCCGACTGAAGGTAATCAGGTTCGCAGCGCCCCCAGTAGGCAAGCGACTTTTAGTTTGGATATTTCGGACTCTTCTGGTGTAGCTAGTAGGAGATAACCAACAAGCAACATGGCGTTCGTTCATGGCGTTCAATAGCCCAACCGGCCGCAAAATGACGCTATAATTCTACGCCCTAGGCTTCTCGTCCCGAGTAGTTCAATTACATGGAGTAAATTAATTCCCCCCAGTCTATATAAAGAATAGAATGACCTCGAATAGAAAATGAATACTATTGTCTTCACTCACACAGTGAAAAGGTGTTACAGAGTAGGCTATGTGACACATCCAAAAATGCATTGTCATAGTATTCTAACAGGGTCTCTCTTTCTCATCTCTCCCCCCCTACTTACTACCCTATACCTCCCCAGCAGAACTACACATTGAACTTTGGTCTGTGGGGGGAGCACATTGATAACCATTGGCATGGAGGAGTAGCAACCATCCAGCAGAAAGAGGGGGGAGAGGTGTGGGGGGTGGTCTGGAGGATGAGCAACGACCACCTAGCCAGCCTGGACAAGTGAGTCACACTCTCTCACACACAGACACACACACCAGTGAGTCTCATCTGATGGCAACATACATTCTGGTCTTCATCCTGTACTTCACCTCATCCCTCCATGTTGTGTGTGTGTGTAGGCAGGAGGGGGTGGACATGGGTATGTACTTCCCCTTAGAGGTGACAGTGGAGACAGACAACGGGGCACTGCTCTGTAGAACGTACCAGATGAACCGCTTCCACGCCTGTCCCCCCTCGCCACAATACAAACAGGTAAACACACATTGGACGCACACACGCCTGTTTTCCCTCACCACAATGCAAACAGATACACACACAAGCCTGCCCCCCTCCCTGCAGTACAAGCAAGTGAAAGGAAATAACGTGTGCAGGTGGTGTGTTTAGGAGCCCAGCAGAACGGTCTACCAGTGCAGTACATGAGGAGACTAGAAGAGGTTCAGACCAACAACTACAGCGGCCCTTCTATCCTGGACAAGATCTCACAGGTCATTAAGTAATTCTGATATTTTTTTCCACTAATTGGTCTTTTGATTTGGTGTTTTGACCAATCGGATCAGCTCTGAAAAGATCTGATGTGATTAGTGGAAAAAATATCAGAATTGGGCTGCCTTTGTAAACATAGCCAGAATCCATCTGAAATGACAACCAATTGGGCTCTGGTCAAAAGTGGTGCACTGGCCTCCCGGGTGGCGCAGTGTGCCATCAGAGTCCCTTGGTTCGCGCCCAGGCTCTGTCGTAACCGGCCGCGACCGGGAGGTCCGTGGGGCGACACACAATTGGCCTAGCGTCGTCCGGGTTAGGGAGGGTTTGGCTGGTAGGGATATCCTTGTCTCATCGTGCACCAGCGACTCCTGTGGCGGGCCGGGCGCAGTGCGCGCTAACCAAGGTTGCCAGGTGCACGGTGTATCCTCCGACACATTGGTGCGGCTGGCTTCCGGGTTGGAGGCGCGCTGTGTTAAGAAGCAGTGCGGCTGGTTGGGTTGTGTATCGAAGGACGCATGACTTTCAACCTTCGTCTCTCCCGAGCCCGTACGGGAGTTGTAACGATGAGACAAGATAGTAGCTACTACAACAATTGGATACCACGAAAAAGGGGTAAAAAAAAAAGAAAAAAAAAGTGGTGCACTATATAGGGTGCCATTTTGGACAAACACACAGACAGGCACCATAAAGACAAATGCATGTGATGTGGCTTTGGAGAGATTTGATGACGAATGGTTCAATTGAAATGGAATGGGGCCTTTGAGAGAAATGGGAGATGTTGTAATGTATTTAATAGATGTATACTGAATGAAGTCCGTTACTTCAGAAATCAATTGATTTAATGTAAATTGTTATTCTTTGTTTCTTAAGAAACGTCTGAAGGATCTCTGCTCCCCAAACTGTATCTGGTCCAATTGTCTTTTCAACAAAACATAATTTTGTAGTCATTAATGACGTTGAACATACAACTATGTATATACAGAATTATCACCATAGTGTCCCAGTACAAATTCTGGAGTTTTATTTGTGCTTTAGTTTTTACTTAATTCAACGAATACAAACTTGTGCAAAATATATATATATATATATATATATATATATATATATATATAACAAAGATGCTTGAGTAAATTAAAGGTGTGTTTTAAATCAAATGTTAACATTTCTGCTGGATTTGCTGTATGCCACCTAGATTTTACACAACCACAGAAATAAAGCAATGAACCAACAGAAGATGTGATTTCAATATTGACATAAATGTGTGTAATTGAGACTCAAAATTAGCAGCATGTTTCAGTCACAGCGCTTACAATTGTCTAAATTCCCTCACTCCGCAGCAGTACAGCTGATGATCAACACTCATTATTACATTGTCATACAGTAATATGAATCAATGAATGTATGCCCCCTCATCCCAAATTCCACCCTACTCACTCAAATCTGAGAGGATTAGATCACTGGAGGTGATGGTCGTGCTACCCTGCTCAGACGTTGCATGCTTCAACCAATGGTTGCGTGCCACGTCATCGACTGCAGTCGGGCACCAGAACTCTGCTCTTTTAGCAGTCTATCAACACTCTCAGAAGACCCATAACCCATAATGGTCTCTAAATGTGCGTTTAAGTGTAGATTCAGGTTATCCCGTTTAGTCTTTTAGCAAGTGAGTGAGACAAACCAGTAGTGATGTGGGGAAAATGTATACAGTTACATATCGTGATATTTTGGACGATATTATCAATATGACTCCAAGCTTTGATTTGTAAAAAATAAAAGATTTACAAATAATAATAATAATTGCTAGTATTAGTCAGCTGTACCTGCACCAGAACTCACGTATTTTTCATCCTATAGCTTGTTCTCGGTCTTCTTTTTAAATACTGAGCCAACATGTTTTCAGCTCTTATTTCACTGAATGATCAAAGCTCGTTTTCATGCTCTCTCGTCTCTCTGCAGCAGACATATGGTGAGCAATATGTTTGGAACATCAAATCGCAATTAAAATCACAATACATATAGAATCGCAATACATATCGTATTGGCACCTAAGTAGTTTATGAACCAACACTTGCACTCAACTCCCTCCCCCACCCCCACCTAGCTCTGACTTTGGGAAAAATGTACTTATCGGTGGAGGCTGGTGGAAGGAGCTATAGGTGGATGGGCTCATTGTAATGGCTGTAATGGAATTAATGGAAATGAGTCAAACACATGGTTTCCATATTTTTGACGTGTTTGATACTGTTCCATTTCAGCCATTACAATGAGCCCATCCTCCTCCTATAGCTCCTCCCACCAACCTCCACGGGTACTTACTATGCCTGTTATATGTGATTGTCCCACCTAGCTATTTTAAGATGAATGCAGTAACTGTAAGTCACTCTGTATAAGACTGTCTGCTAAATCAGGGGTTCCCAAACCTTTTCACTCAGGGCCCCACTTCCAGCAGTGGGGAATATCCCAAGCCTCCCCTGCGCGCACATATGCTACGTCTATTTCTATGGGCACAATCACTTTTGGTGATTCACACCCCTCTTGTTGGTGGAGAGAATTTAGCAGGTTTAAAGCTTATTTCATGCAATTCTACACATTTTGTCATGGTGCAAATGCAATTGTTAGCTGACATGGGCTAGTTCTTCTGGACATTTCTGACAAGTTATAAATAGCTCTCTAAGGTATGCAATGACTAACGTGACAAGAGGACTGATGATGCACTGCCCAATTTCTAAATTGCACCTTGTGCATTCTACTATTACAACTTTCAAGAGTAGGTTTAAAGCTGGACTGAGACCCCCGCACCCACCCTGGGAACCACTGTGCTAAATGACTAAAAGTATAAAAAAAAAGAAACGTAAGTATCGTGATAATATCGTATCATGAGGTTCCTGGCAATTCACAACACTTCACAGGCTCGTGTCACTGGTCAGACATTGATAGGTAAAGTAGATTCACAGACCAGCAGGTCAGACACAGATCTAGATGAAGTAGATTCGTAGGCCAGCATGTCATGACGATGGGGATGAAGTAGATAGATGGTAGATATTCTGTGGGAATCTGAGCCCTTAGTCCACGGGGTGCTCTGGACACGAACGATTCACCTCAAACCACTCGTCTATACACCTGAGAGAAAGAGAACGAGAGAGAGAGCGCGAGGGGGACACGAGTAAAGTAACAGCATCTTACTGTAGTCAGGTAGGTGTGTGTTTGTGTGTAGTTACCCTTTGTGGTATATACAGAGACAGGGGAGTCTAGAGATGGTGTGTCCCTGCTCCATCTCGTCTAGACAGATGGCACACTCCCCACTATCTTTCACCAGAACATCCTCTGGGACACAACACACACAAATCAATCATCATCCTGACATACCATGCTAGCCAATCAGAAGGCATCCTGAACCAGCAGGCCAAACAGGCAGACTAACAAGATTATTGGGCGTACACAGAGAGATATACAATCACACACTCACCGTTGTAGCGGAGTCGTGATTTGGTGAGACACATGATCAGATGGATCTCCATCACATCTGACGCCACAAACTTACTGCACACAGGACAGAGGAAGCCTGGGAAAAATGGAGCAGGACATGTCAGCACACAATCCATCCAACCAGACCTTTTTCTCGGTCTCATCACAAACTCAGTGAGTGAGTGAGTGAGTGTGTAAAAATAGATCAACCATGTGGTCATGTCTGCATAATGACCAAAGGTCAATTTATGATCACAATGACATTCATGGTTCCTTAAGAAAAGTTTAATAAGTTACAGACTGACAGACACTCACTCTCCAGTACAAAACCTATATTTGTGTGTTTGTGTGTGTGTAGGTGTGTGAGACATGTGCCATGGAGGAAGTACATGCTTATGTGGCCTAATGTGCTCCTCTCGCCCCACAACAGAAGAGGGTGTATGTGTATTTCACAGGGAGAAAGCACATTTGTTATATATCCTCTTCTTATCTGCCAAGTGAGAGGCTTTAGAACAACACACAGTTTTCTTGTGGTAGAATAAGATATCATGTAGACCAGTGTTTCCCAAACTTGGTCCCGGGAACCCCTCTGGGTGCACATGTTGGTTTTTGCCCCAGCACTACACAGCTGATTCAAATAATCAACTCATCATCAAGCTTTGATTATTTGAATCAGCTTTGTAGTGCTGGGGCAAAAAACAAAACATGCACCCAGAGGGAAACATACAGCAGGCTACAACTAGACAGTCAGGACCTGAAAAACACGTACACACTTTAGCCTACCTCCCAGTAGGTGAGGGGACAGGTGAAGTGGTAGAGAGCCAATCATCATCTGGTGTTCTCCTCCTCTCTCCCCATCTGTCTCCTCCTGGTCCAGACTGCTGCTCCAGCCACCATGTGGTATACTCATCCCTGTCTGGTGGACAGACACACTGAACGTCAAGATACTGGGCATGGACGTGAGTGAATTACACAGGTATAACTGCCCGGGTTTGAACCTGTGTGCCACAACACTGTGTTAGCATCCTGAACTGAAGCCTTGGCATTAGCTTGGGGAGCTAACACAAATCTTCAGGTC
Source organism: Oncorhynchus mykiss (assembly GCF_057628025.1). Taxonomy (NCBI): domain Eukaryota; kingdom Metazoa; phylum Chordata; class Actinopteri; order Salmoniformes; family Salmonidae; genus Oncorhynchus; species Oncorhynchus mykiss. The sequence goes on from NC_143039.1 coordinate 60,917,869, forward strand.
TCAGGCAGTTACTCATGGAAGTATGTTTCCAAACCACTTTCATTACACACACCTGGTGGTAGGAGCTGGGTTGGGTCCCTCCGGTGTAGCGAATTCTGGGGCCGCCAGGACTGGCTGTGTATCTGAACCCTGGGGTAGTGCTGCTTCCAGAGGGTTCAACAGGGCTAGAATACGCCCGGGTTCGACTCTCAGCCACAGGGCTACTCTGCCTGACACCCATGGTGGCTCCTGTCCTATTCCAACTTCCCCAAGATATGAAGTCCTATCAGGTCTATAAAACAGAACAGTCCTAGAAAGTTCTATTCTCTCATGAAGCCCATCAGGGACAGGTGTTGAAAATGGTCCTACACAATGTGCAAAGCTTCAGATTGATGTTTAATCGATATATCAGTGTTCATATACTGTCACTATTCAAATAAACCATAAATAGCCTATAAAAAACGCTGAAACTCGATGTCACAAGAGAGACAGAGGCATGACAGTGTCCAGTCCAGTAGTTGTGCCAAAACAGCCAAAGAAATAAAAGTGGCTTGAAAAGTCCAAAGTAAAATCAAATGGGATAACGGACTGATTCTCGACGGACAACATTTACTGCCAAATCGTTTCATTCTCCAAATGAAAGTTTATTGGTGCGTCGCCGCATCATTCCAATATTCTATGCGCTAAGATCATGGCGGTTTGCCGCACAAGTCCCACACCGCGACAGTAGGTCCGACCACTTTAGTGACTATGTATGCACCTTCTCGACATTTCTCGATTACAGACTGTCGAAACGAAAGCGGCGTCACTTTGATCTCGATCTGCTCTGCTGTAGTTTCGCCTGCTGACTGCGATTGTCGACAGGAGCTAAGCAATGGTCGACTTCGTTTTGAATGGCCCGGTCTCCTAGATGAGTGGAGATTTAGCTTAAAGACCAATGGAATGGTCTAGCATGTACAAACTCCGCCCAACCAGGACACCGGGCCATGCAAAAGGTTTGCCCTAATGCCTTCCTCCTTCTCTCTGTGTGTGTGTGTGTGGTCAAGTGACATCAAACCCATGAACAACAGCAAAAGTTGCATGGACACAGATTAGGCTATAGACATAGCAGATGTTTATAAAAAGCCAGGCAGATATATAATTGTCATACTTAATATAGATATGTAATATGTACATCATATTTGCATATCAAAAACCCAGTCAGACTCACTGCTCCCTCCACACATTTGTTTTATTGAATACCTTCACACACACTGGAGGACAGAACATAAAAACACACATTAGCATGACAAACATTCAGTTAAATAATGTAACTAAAAATGATGTTCATAAGTAAAGACTTAAAAGCATTCAGAGAGAGACTTACATCTATCGTAGTTGCCATGTTCAGAGAGAGTAACAAGTGTAGGCCTAGTTTAGTAAGGTGGAAGAAGGCTGCTGCAGGTAGACGTTGCCTGTAGACACAGATCTAGGAACAGTTTCCTTTCCCCAATCCCAATAACGGGGGAAAATGACCTTGGATCAGTGTCTAAAAACAACTTCATCCTACTCCTTCAGGTCCGTGGGGATAGTAAAAGCGTAGCAGTGCACTGATGGTGGTGACACACACACACACACACACAAAACACACACACACACACACACACACACACAAACACACAAAACACACACACACACACACACTATGAAATAAACACACATATACAGCAGCTCTTGGCCAACTTCACAGCAGTACATAAGGGACAGTTTATAACATAGGATTACATTTCTGCTCTATTCCTCCCTCTATTTTCACCGCTAACATTTTTACAAGGTCACAACAATGTGCTGGTTTGGCTAGCATTGTGTGGTACAGTGGATGGTTCCAGTCAGGTGTTACATGGTTGACAGTGACAGTGCTCTGCTATGTCTGGGTGGCCAGGCTGGGGAGGGAGTATGTTGTTGCTGCTAGACTAGTTGATTGTTTGTCTTTAGGTGGATATGCTGAGCAAGGTTGGAGAGTGTCATGCTTATCATGCTAGAACCAGCATGGTGGTGGTTAGTAATATAAACTATAGTAATGTTGTAGCCTGCTGTATGAATGACATTAATAATAATGTTGTATGACACAGGTGTGTGTGTGTGTGTGTGTGTGTGTGTGTGTGTGTGTGTGCGTGTGTGCGCGTGTGACATGAGAAGGAGTGCAATATCTGGAGAGCAAAGCTTTTGATAAGTTAAAGAACGCAATGGTACATTTCAGCAGGCTGGCTGTCCGGCTGTCCTGTGTGTGTGTGTGTGTGTATGTGTACATTATGAATCTGAGTATACATTATGACTTTGTATAGTCGCTACAGGGTCGTTGGGCCTGTGTATTGATGCAGGGGATGAAACCAGAGGTGTGGGTAATTATTGTGGCCCGGTCGGACATCACTGCTGGCTGACTCCCATCTGCTGGTGGTCCGGCCCTGGTTCCTCCTCCACGCCTGCATGGTACTGCTCAAACGTCTCATCATCTATGTCTGGTAGACCCAGCAACTAGAGAGAGAGAGAGAGAGGGAGAGTGAGAAAGAAAGAGAGAGGGGGAGAGAAAGAGAGAGATGGAGAGAGATTGAGAGAGGGGGAGAAAAGGGGAGAGAGAGAGAAGGAGAAGTAGACCGAGATGAGGGAGAGGATGACATTTAACAGTTGTTATGTTCTTTTCTTTAGGAGTAGTCTAGTTGTTTTATTAAATAGCGTTAGGCTACTTACAGGTCTAAAGGAAGTGAAGACTTTGTCCAGGACCTCTAGCAGTGTTTTCTTCCCGCAGGAGGAGATGTAGTCCTGGGCTAGCTGTAGGAACGGCAGGCAGTCCTCACTCTCACTCCATACATGCTGTAGACGTACACACACACCACACCCCACCCCACACACATGTTATTAACCTAACCCATGTAGCCACATTGTCACATTATCACTGTAATGCTGTGCTAATGACACTGCTCAAAATAATAAAGGGAACACTTAAACAACACAATGTAACTCCAAGTCAATCACACTTCTGTGAAATCAAACTGTCCACTTAGGAAGCAACACTGATTGACAATAACTTTCACTGGCTGTTGTGCAAATGGAATAGACAACAGGTGGAAATTATAGGCAATTAGCAAGACACCCCCAATAAAGGAGTGTTCTGCAGGTGTTGAACAGACCACTTCCCAGTTCCTATGCTTCCTGGCTGATCTTTTGGTCACTTTTGAATGCTGGCGGTGCTTTCACTCTAGTGGTAGCATGAGGAGCAGTCTACAACCCACACAAGTGGCTCAGGTAGTGCAGCTCATCCAGGATGGCACATCAATGCGAGCTGTGGCAAGAAGGTTTGCTGTGTCAGCGTAGTGTCCAGAGCATGGAGGCGCTACCAGGAGACAGGCCAGTACATCAGGAGACGTGGAGGAGGCCGTAGGAGGGCAACAACCCAGCAGCAGGACCGCTACCTCCGCCTTTGTGCAAGGAGGAGAAGGAGGAGCACTGCCAGAGCCCTGCAAAATGACCTCCAGCAGGCCACAAATGTGCATGTGTCTGCTCAAACGGTCAGAAACAGACTCCATGAGGGTGGTATGAGGGCCCGACGTCCACAGGTGGGGGTTGTGCTTGCAGCCCAACACCATGCAGGACGTTTGGCATTTGCCAGAGAACACCAAGATTGGCAAATTCGCCACTGGTGCCCTGTGCTCTTCACAGATGAAAGCAGGTTCACACTGAGCACATGTGACAGATGTGACAGTCTGGAGACGCCGTGGAGGAGGTTCTGCTGCCTGCAACATCCTCCAGCATGACCGGTTTGGCGGTGGGTCAGTCATGGTGTGTGGTGGCATTTCTTTGGGGGGCCGCACAGCCCCCCATGTGCTCGCCAGAGGTAGCCTGACGGCCATTAGGTACCGAGATGAGATTCTCAGACCCCTTGTGAGACCATATGCTGGTGCGGTTGGCCCTGGGTTCCTCCTAATGCAAGACAATGCTAGACCTCATGTGGCTGGAGTGTGTCAGCAGTTCCTGCAAGAGGAAGGCATTGATGCTATGGACTGGCCCGCCCGTTCCCCAGACCTGAATCCAATTGAGCACATCTGGGACATCATGTCTCGCTCCATCCACCAACGCCACGTTGCACCACAGACTGTCCAGGTCTGGGAGGAGATCCTTCAGGAGACCATCCGCCACCTCATCAGGAGCATGCCCAGGCGTTGTAGGGAGGTCATACAGGCACGTGGAGGCCACACACACTACTGAGCCTCATTTGGACTTGTTTTAAGGACATTACATCAAAGTTGGATCAGCCTGGAGTGTGGTTTTCAACTTTAATTTTGAGTGTGACTCCAAATCCAGACCCCCATGGGTTGATACATTTGATTTCCAATTATCATTTTTGTGTGATTTTGTTGTCAGCGCATTCAACTATGTAAAGAAAAAAGTATTTAATAAGAATATTTCATTCATTCAGATCTAGGATGTGTTATTTTAGTGTTCCCTTTATTTTTTTGAGCAGTGTATACACAGTGGGGGAAAAAAGTATTTTGTCAGCTACCAATTTTGCAAGTTCTTCCACTTAAAAAGATGAGAGAGGCCTGTAATTTTCATCATAGGTACACTTCAACTATGACAGACAAAATTAGAAAAAAAAATCCAGAAAATCACATTGTAGGATTTTTTTATGAATTTATTTGCAAATTATGGTGGAAAATAAGTATTTGGTCAATAACAAAAGTTTATATCAATACTTTGTTATATACCCTTTGTTGGCAATGACAGAGGTCAAATGTTTTCTGCAAGTCTTCACAATGTTTTCACACACTTTTGCTGGTATTTTGGCCCATTCCTCCATGCAGATCTCCTCTAGAGCAGTGATGTTTTGGGGCTGTTGCTGGGCAACACGGACTTTCAACTCCCTCCCAAGATGTTCTATGGGGTTGAGATCTGGAGACTGGCTAGGCCACTCCAGGACCTTGAAATGCTTCTTACGAAGCCACTCCTTCGTTGCCCGGGCGGTGTGTTCGGGATCATTGTCATGCTGAAAGACCCAGCCACGTTTCATCTTCAATGCCCTTGCTGATGGAAGGAGGTTTTCACTCAAAATCTCACGATACATGGCCCCATTCATTCTTTCCTTTACACAGATCAGGTGTCCTGGTCCCTTTGCAGAAAAACAGCCCCAAAGCATGATTTCTCTCTCCCCCCCCCATGCTTCACAGTAGGTATGGTGTTCTTTGGATGCAACTCAGCATTCTTTGTCCTCCAAACACGACGAGTTGAGTTTTTACCAAAAAGTTATATTTTGGTTTCATCTGACTATATGACATTCTCCCAATCTTCTTCTGGATCATCCAAATGCTCTCTCGCAAACTTCAGACGGGCCTGGACATGTACTGGCTTAAGCAGGGGGACACGTCTGGCACTGCAGAATTTGAGTGCCTGGCGGCGTAGTGTGTTACTGATGGTAGGCTTTGTTACTTTGGTCCCAGCTCTCTGCAGGTCATTCACTAGGTCCCCCCGTGTGGTTCTGGGATTTTTGCTCACTGTTCTTGTGATCATTTTGACCCCACGGGGTGAGATCTTGCGTGGAGCCCCAGATCGAGGGAGATTATCAGTGGTCTTGTATGTCTTCCATTTCCTAATAATTGCTCCCACAGTTGATTTCTTCAAACCAAGCTGCTTACCTATTGCAGATTCAGTCTTCCCAGCCTGGTGCAGGTCTACAATTTTGTTTCTGGTGTCCTTTGACAGCTCTTTGGTCTTGGCCATAGTGGAGTTTGGAGTGTGACTGTTTGAGGTTGTGGACAGGTGTCTTTTATACTGATAACAAGTTCAAACAGGTGCCATTAATACAGGTAACGAGTGGAGGACAGAGGAGCCTCTTAAAGAAGAAGTTACAGGTCTGTGAGAGCCATAAATCTTGCTTGTTTGTAGGTGACCAAATACTTATTTTCCACCATAATTTGCAAATAAATTCATTAAAAATCCTACAATTTTTCTCATTTTGTCTGTCATAGTTGAAGTGTACCTATGATGAAAATTACAGGCCTCTCTCATCTTTCTAAGTGGGAGAACTTGCACAATTGGTGGCTGACTAAATACTTTTCCCCCCACTGTACACATGGTAGATGTTGGGTAGATACACTGAGTTTTATATGAGGTCAGAGTACAGCTAGTAGAAGTAGAACCTAGAGATTAGAGAGCGAGATAACACAGACATTCAAGGACAGGAGATCATGTAGGACTGTTACTGGAACAACTACTGCTGTAGTTAAGCACACACACACACGCACACACACACACAGAACCTTAAGATACTGGACATGGACGTGAGTGAATCACACAGGTATAACTGACTGGGGTTTGAATCTGTGTGCCACAAGACTGTGTTAGCCTCCTGAACTTAAAGCCTTGGCACTCCCATGAGCTCTCCAGGGATTGGCCAACCCTAAACAGTGTCCCCCTGTGACCGAGAGGGAGCGGTGCATTCACTATGTGTGTGTGTCTCCCCCTGCTGATAGCAGTATTGATTGGCATGGTAACAGGATCTAATCTGCCAGCCAGAGAGAGAGAGGAGTACCGTATTTCACTGCAGACTGGTACTGCCAGTGTCTGCCCTTGGGACTACCCAGCACTGTGCCTGTGTGTGGGTTGGTTCTTCTATCCTTGTGGGGACCTAAAATCCCCAAAAGTTCCCACAAGGACAGTAAAACAAGGTAAATTCGCCTTTGTGGGGACATTTCCCAAAGAAGGATATTTTAAATTTAGGGGTTAGGTTTAGAGTTACAATTAGGGTTAATGTTAGAATTAGGGTTAGGGTAAGGGGTTACGTTTAGGTTTATGGATAGGGAAAATAGGATTTGGAATGGAAATACATTTTAGGTCCCCAGGAGGATAGAGGAACAAAACAGTTTGTGAGTGTGTGAGAGAGTGATAGTGAGAGAGTGAATCAGAGAGGCAGAGACAGGAGGGAGAGAAAGTGTCAGAGATGGTGGGGATAGGACCTAGTGCAGTAAACAGACTAGAGACCAAACAGGCCTACATGAGAAAACACATCTGCATCATACAGGAGCTCTCTAGTCCCCACTCTACATCAGCTGGCCATAGGGCGCGGACACCACAGTTCTCCTGGCGCGGCGCCCGGCAGTAAATAGATTATGTCAGCAGTCGCAGCGATTGTGGTGCCAATAAGAACTCAGGGCCGTGCATCCCTCCATAGGCAACTTGCAGTAATACCTCATGTTGTATACATTTGCTATGTAAATATGTAATGCACATACAGAGTCACTCAGCGGACAAAACAACAACAGCACTGCTATTGCAGGCCTGTGTCTATATGCGCAGGACAAGCGGCATGCCCATAGCAGCTCAATGCGGTTTATCCCAACTGTTTGCAGATAAAAGAGGTCGCGGCATATTATGCGGCCAAAACAACATGCGCGCCAGGCGTGCTATAGTCCGGTGCACCAAATCAAACTGCAGTGACATCATTCCCGTTGCGCACACACACACTGCGCCGGTGGACCCGAGAAGCAAACCCCAAAACACTGCAACCACACAAACGCATACACGAACACACACACACTTACGAAATTCTCGGTCCCTCCCGTCATGTTATCGGGACAAAGGACATAGAAGGAGATTCCCGGTTCTGCGTAGAAGTCCAGTCTCCTCTCATCATCCTCCTCCGCAAAGATCAGATCGAACGGAACAGACGAACACCATTTCTCCGCCACCTCCACCAGCTGCTTAAACTCCATCCTCTCTCTCTCTCTCTCTCTCTCTGCCCTCCTCTCTCTTAGTCCTGGTGGTCTGGTCTGTGGGGGTCCGGGGCGCCGGTATAGACTAGTCTGTGGTCTCGTGCCCTCCTATTGATGCTGCTGTCTCTCGGTAAATAAAAACAGCTGACCGGACAGACAGCTGTAGCCTGCAGTTTCCCCTAACGCGCCATGCGCGTGGCGAGAGAGACAATATCTTTTCACTATCGCATTACACTGGCTTCACGGTATTCGGTAACAATAAGGTGTTTTCTCAAACCCTCATCCTTTCATTAGTCCATTAACCGATGAGATCAGCAGGGAGCAGTCCGTTCTGGGGTCGCATACATACGTTACGCACGCGTTGTGGAACGTTACGCCCATTAACGATTCAACGCGATGACGACAGGCTGAGACGCGGCACACTGCTGTCATCGATAAATTCCGTGCCTCCATACGAAATTATTGTTTCGTTCTCAACAAGCAGCCAGAGACTAACGTTCAAGACTATACATGGAAATAGGGTGTCATTTCACATGTATTCCCTATTTAAATTAATGTTATTCTACATAGAGCAGTAGGCCTATATGCCTAATCTTATTATATAGGCACTGTCTAGAAATGTTATATAATAGTAAGCGTAATCACACGTGGGCTTAAAGCTGCAGCCTAGCCTACTTATTGCAATGACACTAGGCTAACTCCATTTACCAATGATTTATACTGAAGTTTATTTCTACAACTGTCTTCATTCCAACATGAATGAATGAGGCAGGCTTTTCAGTTCACACACCTTAAGCAAAGATAATGTGGGCTTGCACTGTCTAGGCTACAATAAATACAAACTATACCGTGTGTAGGCTAGCTGACAGAGGTCCAGAGGTCCGCTAGGTGGTAGCAGCACCCTATCTAGATTGTCCCTCTGGTGAAATGAACCACTGGACCCCTTTCATACAATGATCACATAGACATGGCAGCCTGAAACCTATACTCTATATATGCTATACACACTGTAGACAGAACATTGAGAGAACATTGTGATCCCTCATGTTTGTGTTTGTGTGTGTGTGTGTGTGTGTGTGTGTGTGTGTGTGTGTGTGTGTGTGTGTGTGTGTGTGGTACATTTTCCAGTGGTGGAAAATGTACTCAATTGTCATACTTGAGTAAAAGTAAAGATACCTTAATATAAAATGACTCCAGTAGAAGTGAAAGTCACCCAGTAAAGTACTACTTGAGCGAGGCGGTTCTTCCCACCCATTGACCACACTGTGCCATTCCAGTGAGTGTGTTTGGAGGGCAGGAGCTTTATACAAAGTTCTCTCCCTCTCTCTCTCTTCTCTCTTATCTTCTCTCTCTCACAGCTGCTTATTAACCTGATCACATAACTTGTTCACCCTGAACTTGTACTGAACATACCTTTCTTATTCCGTATGAGGTTATTCATGACTTCTACATGATAACACAACACGTCAGTATGACTATGATAATACAGTGAGTGCAGTCCTTTCACCTTCTCTGTGCTCTCTTTTATCCTCTCGCAGTACAAAAGGGAAAATAAATACAAATACATTTGGGTTGTATTTATAATGGTGTTTGTTCTTCACTGGTTGCCCTTTTCTTGTGGCAACAGGTCACAAATCTTGCTGCTGTGATGTCACACTGTGGTATTTCACCCATTAAATATGGGAGTTTATTAAAATTCTCAGTTTCCACCTCATTTTGTGAGCAGTGTGCATGTAGCCTGTCTTCTCTTGAGAGCAAGCTCTGCCTATGGCAGCCTTTTTCAGTTGCAAGGCTATGCTCACTGAGTCTGTACATTGTCAAAGCTTTCCTTAAGTTTGGGTCAGTCACAGTGGTCAGGTATTCTGCCGCTGTGTACTCTCTGTTTAGGGCCAAATTGCATTCTAGTTTGCTCTGTGTTTTTGTTAATTCTTTCCAATGTGCCAAATAATTATATTTTTGTTTTCTCATGATTTGGTTGGGTCTAATTGTGTTGCTGTCCTGGGGCTGGTTTCTGTTTGTGAACAGAGTCCCAGGACCAGATTTCTTAGGGGACTCTTCTCCGGGTTATGTAGGTGATGGCTTTGTTATGGGAAGTTAGTTAATCGCTTCCTTTTAGGTGGTTGTAGAATTTAACATCTCTTTTCTGGATTTTGATCATTAGTGAGTATCGGCCTAATTCTGTTCTGCATGCAATAATTGGTGTTTTACATTGTACACGGGGGATATTTTTGCAGAATTCTGCATGCACAGTCTCAATTTGGTGTTTGTCCCATTTTGTGAATTCTTGGTTGGTGAGCGGACCCCAGAACTCACAATCATAAAGTGCAATGGGTTCTATGACTGATTAAAGTATTTTTAGCCAGATCCTAATTGGTGTGTCTAATTTTGTGTTCCTTTTGATGGCATAGAAGGTCCTTCTTGTCTAGTCTCTCAGCTCATTCACAGCTTTGTGGAAGTTACCTGTGGCGCTGAGGTTTAGGCCGAGGTATGTATAGTTTTTTGTGTGCTCTAAGGCAACGGTGTCTAGATGGAATTTGTATTTGTGGTCCTGGCGACTGGACTTTTTTTGGAACACTGTAATTTTTTGTCTTACTGACATTCACTATCAGGGCCCAAGTCAGACAGAATCTGTGCAGAAAGTCTAGGTGCTGCTGTAGGCCCTCCTTGGTTGGGGACAGATGCACCAGATCATCTGCAAACAGTAGACAGTTGACTTCAGATTCTAGTAGGGTGAGACCGGGTGCTGCAGACAGTTCTATTGCCCTCGCAAATTCATTGATATATATGTTGAAGAGGGTGGGGCTTAAGCTGCATCCTTGTCTCACCCCATGGCCCTGTGGAAAGAAATGTGTGTTTTTTTTGCCACTCTTGTTGTTTGTGTACATGGATTTTAATAATGTTGTATGTTTTTCCCTCAACACCATTTTTCATCAATTTATACAGCAGACCCTCATGCCAAATTTAATCAAAAGCTTTTTTGAATTCAACAATGCATGAGAAGACTTTGCCTTTGTTTTGTTTTGTTTGTTTGTAAAGTACAGGATGAATACGTGGTCTGTCGTATGGTAATTTGGTAAAAAGACAATTTAACTTTTGCTCAGTACATTGTTTTCACTGAGGAAATGAACTAGTCTGCTGTTAATGATAATGCAGAGGATTTTCCCAAGGTTGCTGTTGACGCATATCCTACGGTAGTTATTGGTCAAATTTGTCTCCACTTTTGTGGATTGGGTTATCAGTCCTTGGTTCCAAATATTTGGGAAGATGCCAGAGCTAAGGATGATGTTAAAGAGTTTAAGTATAGCCAATTTTAATTTGTGGTCTGTATATTTTATACTGTCATTGAGGAAACCATCAACACCACAGGCCTTTTTGGGTTGGAGGGTTTGTATCTGTAGTTCATTCAATGTAATTGGAGAATCCAGTGGGTTCTGGTAGTCTTTAATAGTTGATTCTATGATTTGTATTTGATCATGTATATTTTTTTGCTGTTTGTTCTTTGTTATAGAGCCAAAAAGATTTGAGAAGTGGTTTACCCATTCATCTCCGTTTTGGATAGATAACTATTCTTGTTGTTGTTTGTTTAGCTTGTTCCAATTTTCTCAGAAGTGGTGAGAGTCTATGGGTTCTTCAATTACATTGAGCTGTTTTCTGACGTGCTGCTCCTTCTTTTTCCGTAGGGTATTTCTGTATTGTTTTAGTGATTCAACATAGGGAAGGCGTAGGCTCAGGTTTTCTGGGTCTCGCTGTCTCTATTTCTTTCTTAGATTTTTGCATTCTTCATCTCTCTCTCTCTCTCTCTCGTGCCTCTCTCTAACACGGTCGTCACTAGTTACCACAACCACAAAGTCATAAACCCCGCCTATTTCTGAAATGTATCTTCTTAAAATGTGATTTTATATCTAACCCTAACCTTAACCACACTGCTAATGTTATGCCCAAAGCTAACATTAAATTAAGACCAAAAATCACATTTTTGTTTCACGAATTTTTACGATATATCCAATTATTACTTTTTGGCTTTGGTAACTAGTGGAAACCCTCTAACTCACTCACACGGTCAGTATCTGTCGGGGAGAGTCGCTTTTAGCAGAACCGACTGTTGTGTCTGTGGGATTCATTTCAATGATGAGCTACAGACAGACACGCTTTCCTGCATCTCCCATTCTCTATCTAACTGCAGTATATTCGTGTATTTGCAAGCTTGCTGTGGATTCTATCATACTGTTGAGTTTTCTACGGGTGTAGTCAGAACTAAACTAGCCGCTGAAGTCTCATCTCGGCGGAGGTCGCATTTTGTATAGCACCCTGGTTCAAATAACCCCCCAAAAAACAAAGAAATATGGAGAAGTTGGAAAATGGAAACAGATCAGAGGAAAAGTGTGAATCTCACGAGGGGGAAGAGTTGGACCCCAGGATCCAGGTACAGTGATTAGCCTAGCTGTTATTATTGTAGCAAGATAGAAATTATGATGTTATTACGTTATTATGCATGTCGGAATGACAATGGGACATGAGGTGGTAAAGAGAAGTGACGGTTATCTAGAGGCAACACACACACACGTTCAACGTTTAACCATCTCCAGATGTGTTAGGGCCTGGCTGAGATCATGACATATTTGAATTAACACTCCACTGCTTTTCTTTTCATATCTCCATCTTTTTCGCTTTCCCTCCAATTCTATTATCCTTCTTCTCTCTATTTACACACTCCATCCTTTCTCTTACCAATCTCTGCATTCTCTTTCCACCCTATATCCTCCTCTCTCCTCCTTCCCTCCTCCCTGTCTCCTGTGTGTTGTGTGTAAACAGGGGGAGTTGGAGAAGTTGAACCAGTCTACAGATGACATCAACCGCTGGGAGACAGAGCTGGAGGTAGGCCAGGAATGCAGGAAATTGTAAACTTGTAGTGTATTTGGGATTTTAAAAGGCTTCTGAAGTTTGTAATCTCCACTTTGAAATTTCAGACTTGATTTTTCCTTACGAAAACTGAATCAACCCCTACAAAAATGTCCATCAATTCTAATCCAGATAATCATTCACATTTCCTATTGCTGCAGGATTATTTTCCTGTTGTAGCAAACTGGCTCAAATTAAGATCCTACATCTGTAAGGGACACGGTCCCTGTGTGATGCGTGTCACAGTTTTCCTGGATGGAATTTCTGGTCAGAAAAAATCTCACACAGCACATTTCCTACTGCCCCTCCCTACTCCCTATTCATCCCTATTCTCTACTCCCTATCCCCTACCCCCTACTCCGGATATAAACACACTATTTAAAGTTTCTATAATGCTAAATTGAGGTTGTTTTTGGATAGAAGAGGAGCTTGTTCCTGGTTTGGAGGGACACAACTCTGTCCTGTTTTTGACCCTTTAGCAGTATGTTCCAAGACTGACTTCTTCACTTTGTCCTAAACCATCTCCTTTTGTTTTCTGGTTTTCATTAGAAATACGATCTCTTCCAAACTCTTTCCTTTGAGCCCAGAGAGGTTAAAACAACAACAGAGGGAGAGAGAGAGAGTTAGAGGGAGAGACACAGAGAGAAAGAGAGGAAGAGAGAGAGAGATAGAGGGAGAGAAAGAGAGAGAGAGAGGGGGGAGGGGAGAAAAAGAGGGAGATGGGGAGAGGGAGAGAGAGAACAGGAGTGAGAATGGGAGAGAGAGTGGGTGAGAGAGGGAGAAGAAGAGAGCGAGTTTACTAAAAACGTTGAGTACTTAGTGGAAATGTCCGTATATTCCTTGTGTTTCAGGAAGAGTACACATACAGTGCCTTGCGAAAGTATTCGGCCCCCTTGAACTTTGCGACCTTTTGCCACATTTCAGGCTTCAAACATAAAGATAGAAAACTGTATTTTTTTTGTGAAGAATCAATAACAAGTGGGACACAATCATGAAGTGGAACGACATTTATTGGATATTTCAAACTTTTCTAACAAATCAAAAACTGAAAAATTGGGCGTGCAAAATTATTCAGCCCCCTTAAGTTAATACTTTGTAGCGCCACCTTTTGCTGCGATTACAGCTGTAAGTCGCTTGGGGTATGTCTCTATCAGTTTTGCACATCGAGAGACTGAATTTTTTTCCCATTCCTCCTTGCAAAACAGCTCGAGCTCAGTGAGGTTGGATGGAGAGCATTTGTGAACAGCAGTTTTCAGTTCTTTCCACAGATTCTCGATTGGATTCAGGTCTGGACTTTGACTTGGCCATTCTAACACCTGGATATGTTTATTTTTGAACCATTCCATTGTAGATTTTGCTTTATGTTTTGGATCATTGTCTTGTTGGAAGACAAATCTCCGTCCCAGTCTCAGGTCTTTTGCAGACTCCATCAGGTTTTCTTCCAGAATGGTCCTGTATTTGGCTCCATCCATCTTCCCATCAATTTTAACCATCTTCCCTGTCCCTGCTGAAGAAAAGCAGGCCCAAACCATGATGCTGCCACCACCATGTTTGACAGTGGGGATGGTGTGTTCAGCTGTGTTGCTTTTACGCCAAACATAAAGTTTTGCATTGTTGCCAAAAAGTTCAATTTTGGTTTCATCTGACCAGAGCACCTTCTTCCACATGTTTGGTGTGTCTCCCAGGTGGCTTGTGGCAAACTTTAAACAACACTTTTTATGGATATCTTTTCTTCTTGCCACTCTTCCATAAAGGCCAGATTTGTGCAATATACGACTGATTATTGTCCTATGGACAGAGTCTCCCACCTCAGGAGTAGATCTCTGCAGTTCATCCAGAGTGATCATGGGCCTCTTGGCTGCATCTCTGATCAGTCTTCTCCTTGTATGAGCTGAAAGTTTAGAGGGACTGGTCTGATACTCCTTCCATTTCAATATTATCGCTTGCACAGTGCTCCTTGGGATGTTTACATTTTGGGAAATCTTTTTGTATCCAAATCCGGCTTTAAACTTCTTCACAACAGTATCTCGGACCTGCCTGGTGTGTTCCTTGTTCTTCATGATGCTCTCTGCGCTTTTAACGGACCTCTGAGACTATCACAGTGCAGGTGCATTTATACGGAGACTTGATTACACACAGGTGGATTGTATTTATCATCATTAGTCAATTAGGTCAACATTGGATCATTCAGAGATCCTCACTGAACTTCTGGAGAGAGTTTGCTGCACTGAAAGTAAAGGGGCTGAATAATTTTGCACGCCCAATTTTTCAGTTTTTGATTTGTTAAAAAAGTTTGAAATATCCAATAAATGTCTTTCCACTTCATGATTGTGTCCCACTTGTTGTTGATTCTTCACAAAAAACTACAGTTTTATATCTTTATGTTTGAAGCCTGAAATGTGGCAAAAGGTCGCAAAGTTCAAGGGGGCCAAATACTTTCGCAAGGCACTGTATATTATACACATCCACATGTAAGGCATGTGTTATACACACAGTGTGTTGTATATCTCTAGGAATCTAGTCCATCGTAAGAGAATGTCTGAAGGCGAGGTATGTTAGGTATAAACAAAGGTGACTCTGACCCCCTCTAGAGAACCTGTAGGGTAGACAAGCCTGAGTGGCTTCTCTCGCTGACCATTAAACCCTGGGACTACTCTCTCTCTCTCTCTCTCTCTCTCTCTCTCTCTCTCTCTCTCTCTCTCTCTCTCTCTCTCTCTCTGTCTCTGGCCATCAGCTATTGGAAATACATTTGTAATGCTGTTAGGCGTGGTGGGTCACAGTATCAGGAGGCTTGAAACTTTATGGACCACTGTTTTAGTTCATGTTCTTTTCCAGAGCCACAAATAATAACATGTTTATTTTAAACATCTCTCAGTGGATGTCCCAGAAACCTTTGCATCATACCTCCATCACCACAGAAACAATCACGGAAGTGTGACGAGGTCACAGGAAGCTAGTTTCCCCTCTAGTCCCCCTCCTCCCCACTCTCTTCTTCCCCATCCATCTCTACCCCTCTCTTTGTAACCTCCTACCTTTCTCATATGACGACAGGATGCAGGTGTTACAGCACCTAAATCTGATTCACAAAGCTGGTGCTAAACACACACACGCCTTCACACACACACGCCTACACACACACACACACACACACACCTCTTTGACAGGGAGATAGACGCATTTCTCAGCCCCTAATTTTAGACATTAGACCATTTTAGACAATATATAACAGCATAGTGGTAATGTTCCTGTCTGCAGGCTGGTGGTTTGTGTGTGCTAGGTTAAGTGGGTTAGTGTTGAATTGAGTTAGTTGACACAGCTCTTTTGAGGAAAGCACAAAGCCTGACTATCTCAGTTCTCTGATTTGGGATGGAGAAGAGGAGGAAAGGAGGAGAAGTGAGGAGGAGAGGAGGGGAACGAAAACACTTTCCATAACAGCACAACACAGAGACACCGATACAGTGTTATATACACACTCTCTGTGTACAAATGAGCACCCCCTGTCTGTGGAGCTAACATGCAGTAGTGACAATAGAATAGAACAGGACAAGATGTCATACATTCAGTATAGGATCCCTGAGGGAAGGTCTTTGAATATGGAGATTTATTGGTACTTTACTAACTGCTGTGTTTGTGTTTTTGTGTGTGTGTGTGTGTGGGTGTGTGTGTGTGTGTGTGTGTGTGTGTGTGTGTGTGTGTGTGTGTGTGTTTGTGTGTGTGTGTGTGTGTGTGTGTGTGTGTGTGTGTGTGTGTGTGTGTGTGTGTGTGTGTGTGTGTGTGTGTGTGTGTGTGTGTGTGTGTGTGTGTAGGACTGTCGCCAGAGGTTCCGTGCGGTGCTGGTAGAAGCCACAGTGAAGCTGGATGAGCAGGTGAAGAGAATCGGCAGAGCTGTAGAAGACTCCAAACCTTACTGGGAGGCCAGGAGAGTGGCTAGACAGGTACACACACACACACCCGCGCGCGTGCGCTGAGACCACAGTAACTTCTGCCCCTCACACACGTTACATTAGACCTTGAGTAGAGCCGGTGGTCTTCTGAAGTACATATTCTCAGACAGATAGATGGGCAGGTAGCCAGACAGGCAGGGGTCCAACAGTGTACATGATAGGAACGTTTTAATGAGAACACACACACACTCAAGGAGTTCACAGCCAGACTAGCAGTCACATTGTGTCTATTTATAACTCTGTCACACTCCCGTTCTCTAACTCAGACTGATCACACACTGCTACTCAGACACACACACACACACACACACACACACACACACACACACACACACACACACACACACACACTCTCTCACACACACACACACACACACACACACACACACACACACACACACACACACACACACACACACACACACACACACAAACACACACTCACACACACACACACACACACACACACTCTGTCATTGGGTTAGTAGTCGGATAGATGAGTCTCTCAGGTGGAGGTGTTTAATCCTTTCTTTATGTATCCTCTCTAATCTGTCTGTCTGTCTGTCTGTCTGTGGGTGTGTGAGTGAGCGGGGGGGTTAGGGTGATGGGGGGATGTGTGGAGACCAGGAGAGGAGGCCAGCCAGGGGTATTGTGGGTATTTTGAGACAGGTCCTCTGCCCCTCCTGTCGCGCCCACCTCCTATAGCTACTCTGATTGGCTCATGGCAGATATTCAGACCCCCCAGGGGGCTCGGTTCCTCACCCCTGGCAACAGCATATGAGAGGGCAGCGTTTCAGTCATTCAACAAATGACTGGCATGTGTGTGTCTGCCAACTGAAAATGTAGCTGACCTGTCTGTGCTTTGACGGGAAAGAGTTTGGCTGGGGGTACAAGCGGACAGAGTGTGTGTGTGTCCTAGGTTTCACTTTCTCCATCAGCCTGGTCAATGTAGAGGTACAGCATGTGTAGATGACAGCTTCAGCTGTGTGGCAGGATTATTGAGAGCTTTCAGATGTGGTGGGACACAACGCAGGGTCTGAACCAGCTCACAAACACCCACACGCATTGACTTGCTGTGTGTGGCTGTGTACTGTGTATTTGTGTGGCTGTGTGTGGCTGCGTACTGTGTATTTGTGGGGCTGTGTACTGTGTATTTGTGGGGCTGTGTACTGTGTATTTGGGTGGCTGTGTACTGTGTATTTGTGGGACTGTGTACTGTGTATTTGTGTGGCTGTGTACTGTGTATTTGTGGGGCTGTGTACTGTGTATTTGTGGGGCTGTGTACTGTGTATTTGTGTGGCTGTGTACTGTGTATTTGTGGGGCTGTGTATTTGTGTGGCTGTGTACTGTGTATTTGTGTGGCTGTGTACTGTGTATTTGTGGGGCTGTGTACTGTGTATTTGTGGGGCTGTGTACTGTGTATTTGTGGGGCTGTGTACTGTGTATTTGTGGGGCTGTGTACTGTGTATTTGTGTGGCTGTGTGTGTATATGTAAGAGGAGAGTGACATAAATAGGCCACAGCCTTATCTAGCTAGCAGCCCACAGTGAGCCTTGGGGATAAACCCTTCCATTGTTGAGTTATGATTCATGTCTGAATATTTCATATTTCATATGTGACCTGCTTTATGGAGGAGGCTGATCCAACAGCTACTCTTCTCATCCTCCCTCCTTCTCTCCTTCCCCCCCATCTCATCCTGTTTCTGTTTAGCTCAGTTGGTAAGTGTGTGGCGCTTGCAACACCAAGGTTGTGGGTTCAACTCCCACAGGGATCACATCACATACAAACTAAAAGATGTTAGGATTCAATGAACTGAAAGTGCCTGCTAAGTGGAATATATTGTCCCTCACTACCCCCAGATTCCCCCCACCACCCTGCACTACCCCCAGTACATTTCACTACCCTCAATACACTGCACTACCCCCAGTACATTGCACTACCCTCACTCAATACACTGCACTACCCCCAGCTTCCCCCCACCACCCTGCACTACTCCCAGCTTCCCCCCAGTGCACTGCACTACCCCCAGCTTCCCCCCAGCGCCCTGCATTACCCCCAGCTTCCCCCCAGTGCACTGCACTACCCCCAGCTTCCCCCCCAGCGCCCTGCACTGCCTGCACTACCCTCAATACACTGCACTACCCCCAGCTTCCCCCCGGTGCACTGCACTACCCTCAATACACTGCACTACCCCCAGCTTCCCCCCAGTGCACTGCACTACCCCCAGCTTCCCCCCAGTGCACTGCACTACCCCCAGCTTCCCCCCAGCGCCCTGCACTACCCCCAGCTTCCCCCCAGTGCACTGCACTACCCCCATCTTCCCCCCAGCGCCCTGCACTACCCCCATCTTCCCCCCAGCGCCCTGCACTACCCCAAGCTTCCCCCCAGTGCACTACATTACCCCCAGCTTCCCCCCAGCGCACTGCACTACCCCCAGCTTCCCCCAGCGCACGCCAACACCCTGCACTACCCCCAGCTTCCCCCAGTGCACGCCAACACCCTGCACTACCCCCAGCTTCCCCCAGCGCACGCCAACACCCTGCAATACCCCCAGCTTCCCCCCAGCGCCCTGCACTACCCCCAGCTTCCCCCCACCACCCTGCCCTACCCCCAGCTTCCCACTAACACCCTGTACTACCCCCAGATTCCCCCCGGCGCACGCCACCACCCTGCACTACCCCCTCCACTCCCCAGCGCACGCCACCACCCTGCACTATCCCTTCCACTCCCCAGCGCACGCCACCACCCTGCACTATCCCTTCCACTCCCCAGCGCACGCCACCACCCTGCACTATCCTCTCCACTCCCCAGCGCACGCCACCACCCTGCACTATCCCTTCCACTCCCCAGCGCACGCCACCACCCTGCACTATCCCCTCCACTCCCCAGTGCACGCCACCACCTTGCACTACCCCTTTCACTCCCCAGCGCACGCCACCACCCTGCACTACCCCCTCCACGCCCCAGTGCACGCCACCACCTTGCACTACCCCTTCCACTCCCCAGCGCACGCCACCACCCTGCACTATCCCCTCCACTCCCCAGTGCACGCCACCACCCTGCACTATCCCCTCCACTCCCCAGCGCACGCCACCACCCTGCACTACCCCTTCCACTCCCCAGCGCACGCCACCACCCTGCACTTACCTCTCCACTCCCCATCGCACGCCACCACCCTGCACTATCCCCTCCACGCCCCAGTGCACGCCACCACCCTGCACTATACCCTCCACTCCCCAGCGCACGCCACCACCCCCTCCACTCCCCAGCCCACTACTGTCTCTCCTGTGATATTCCGATGCGGAGACTGAGTGGAGAAGAGACTGAGAGGAGACTGAGAGGAGACTGAGAGAAGACGGAGAGAAGTGGAAGGTTCAGGAGGTTGTTAGCAGTTGACATTTCTCTTCAATACCACAAAGCAAATCAGGGGTAGAAAAATAGGTTTATTCAAAGAGGAGATGTTATGCTGAAAGGTAGATGTTCATTCTCCCCTGTCCTCAGTGATTCTCTTCAGTGATTCTCTCCTGTGATTATTTCCTGAACAAAGGGCAGGATGTAGTTGTATAACCCATCCCTAGCCTGTGGTTGACCAATTAGAATTCCTTGCAATAAAACTGGGCCAATGACCAAATAACAAGTGTCCTATTTCAGGTTCAATATATAAGCAATTTGGACCAATGAGAACTTGCCATGCAGGTATGAGTCTGAAATTCCTCAAATTCCTGAAATTCCTGACCCATTGATCATTAATCCCCTATTACAGAAAAAACACTATTTCCATTGACCTTTAGGTCTCTATTGACTTTAGTCCTCTTGACCTTTAGGTCTCTATTGACTTAACCCTCTTGACCTGTAGTACTCTATTGACTTTAGTCCTCTTGACCTTTAGGTCTATATTGACTTTACTCCTCTTGACCTTTAGGTCTCTATTGACTTTAGTCCTCTTGACCTTTAATACTCTATTGACTTTAGTCCTCTTGACCTGTAGTACTCTATTGACTTTAGTCCTCTTGACCTTTAGTACTCTATTGACTTTAGTCCTCTTGACCTTTAATACTCTATTGACTTTAGTCCTCTTGACCTGTAGTACTCTATTGACTTTAGTCCTCTTGACCTTTAGTACTCTATTGACTTTAGTCCTCTTGACCTTTAATACTCTATTGACTTTAGTCCTCTTGACCTGTAGTACTCTATTGACTTTAGTCCTCTTGACCTTTAGTACTCTATTGACTTTAGTCCTCTTGACCTTTAATACTCTATTGACTTTAGTCCTCTTGACCTTTAGTACTCTATTGACTTTAGTCCTCTTGACCTTTAGTACTCTATTGACTTTAGTCCTCTTGACCTGTAGTACTCTATTGACTTTAGTCCTCTTGACCTTTAGTACTCTATTGACTTTAGTCCTCTTGACCTTTAATACTCTATTGACTTTAGTCCTCTTGACCTTTAGTACTCTATTGACTTTAGTCCTCTTGACCTTTAATACTCTATTGACTTTAGTCCTCTTGACCTTGAGTACTCTATTGACTTTAGTCCTCTTGACCTTTAATACTCTATTGACTTTAGTCCTCTTGACCTTTAGTACTCTATTGACTTTAGTCCTCTTGACCTTTAATACTCTATTGACTTTAGTCCTCTTGACCTTTAGTACTCTATTGACTTTAGTCCTCTTGACCTTTAATAATCTATTGACTTTAGTCCTCTTGACCTTTAGTACTCTATTGACTTTAGTCCTCTTGACCTTTAATACTCTATTGACTTTAGTCCTCTTGACCTTTAGTACTCTATTGACTTTAGTCCTCTTGACCTTTAGGTCTCTATTGACTTTTAATATTTAAGGATCGTAGCTCTCTTTCAGGGAAGCTGTCTCCCTCTTTGTCTGTCTGTCACTCTCTCTCACACACTAGTGTAGCCTAACAGCCTGTCTCAGAGTAAGGAAGAGACAGAGAGAGACCGGCAAACCGGCAAACAGTTATCTGTGTGTTGTGGTGAAATGCGTATGTGTTTGTCTGATTATGGAAGTGGAGTGAGAGTATGATGTGCACAAGGTGATATGTGTCACAAGGGATATGTGTGTGTGTGTGTGTGTTTGTGTGTCTTAGAGACATGCATGCATACTGAATTTGTACAGAATATATAACTAAGGATGCAATTTACACATAGCTTTGTCTAGGTCATTGGGTGTCAAGGTGCTTCACATAGTAAGGCAGTAGTGTACACACACACACTTCCTGAGGTAAGAGCAAGAGAGGCGGGAGTTCCTGGCCCCTTCCTGTGCCTGTGCTGGGAGATTGTGGGATTTGTGCTTGTGAGATTTGTCTTAACAAAGTTTCAGTGGTTTAGGGAGAGAATGCTTTGCTTGTGCTTTACCCAACACACACACACACACACACACACACACACACACACACACACACACACACACACACACACACACACACACACACACACACACACACACACACACACAAACGTTTTAGGGTCTATCATTTGTGATGAGAGAGAAGGGGGAGAGGGGAGAGAGAAGGGGGAGGGGGAGAGAGAAGGGGGAGAGGGGAGAGATAAGGGGGGGGAGGGGGAGAGCGAGAGAAGGGGAGAGAGGGAAGGGGGAGAGAAAATGAAAGTGCGGAGTCAATTACGAGAGGAGAAAAACATCTCCATCCCTCCTATCTTCCCTTCATCCTTTCCTCCCTCCATCTCATATCTTCTCAAGCTAAACCTGTTAACCCCAGAGTGAGAGATAGCTCAAGCTAAACCTGTTAACCCCAGAGTGAGAGATAGCTCAAGCTAAACCTGTTAACCCCAGAGTGAGAGATAGCTCAAGCTAAACCTGTTAACCCCAGAGTGAGAGATAGCTCAAGCTAAACCTGTTAACCCCAGAGTGAGAGATCGCTCAAGCTAAACCTGTTAACCCCAGAGTGAGAGATAGCTCAAGCTAAACCTGTTAACCCCAGAGTGAGGGAATTAAAACACCTATTAGAGTGTTGGGGAGGGGTAGTGAGTAGGGGCAGTGGGGGTCTGCTGGGTAGTGCTGGAGGGTCCCCCCCCCTAGGCATACAGTGTTATCATGGCTCTCCTTAGCTATCTGTTTGGATAACCCCTGACCTTTAAACCCCGACCTCTGAAAGCTCTGTTTAGACCCTAGCACTCTCACACTGTAGAACTACTCACACACTCATCACTCCTATAGTATGTATATTTCAAGAGCACTTCACTAGGGCCCTCAGCCTGCTTGGGGTGGAGTGTATGAACTCTTGTTGGTGAGTGGGTATAGATCTAGACACGTGACTCTAAAGGAGACCTTTGAATGTGACTGAGACAGTTTTAGAAGTGGGGGGGGGGGGTACAACAGTTTTATTTTTTATTAGAATTGTTTTATCCAGTTGATAAACACTCCAAACAGCCTACCCGACCCGCTCTGAGGCGTCCACATGGTCCTAAAGCACACCGTTGCCTCGTTTTGTATCACATTCTGATGATAAAACTGGGGGGGACAAAAATGCAAGTTCAGAATGTGGGAGGGACGTGTCCTTGAGACACCACTGAGAATTCAACAGCATCCTATACCAACAAAGACTGTTTGTCTGTTTGATATAGGCAGAGAGAGAGAGAGTGTGTGTGTGTGTGTGTGTGTGTGTGTGTGTGTTCTAGGTGGATTGGTCCCTGGGTTGGTTCCTGCTGTCTATGACAGTTTGCTGTTGTTATGTATTGACAAAGGGAGCTGTCTGGTGGGCAGGGGTCTGTGGTGCTCTTTACAAATCTGCTGTCAGAGAGAAACATCCACATACAGAGCATTCAGAAAGTATTCAGACCCCTTGACTTTTTCCACATTTTGTTACATTACAGTCTGATTCTAAAATGGATTCAAGGGAAAACAACTATTTAATCCATTTTAGAATAAGGCTGTAATGTAACAAAATGTGGAAAAAGTCAAGGGGTCTGAATACTTTCCGAAGGCTCTGTATATACACAAAAATAAAGGTATGGAGAGAGATGTTGAGAGAAACAGGGATGGAGAGAAAGAGAAGAATGGAGGTTGATTAAACCAGGTCTTTGTGATGGAAATGAGTTTGAACTTGAGCATCTCTCTCTCTCTCTCTCTCTCTCTCTCTCTCTCTCTCTCTCTCTCTCTCTCTAACGTCTTGTGTTCAGAAAGAGATTAAGTACTTTAAACAATGATGAGAAGCTGCTCTGCTCTGTATGTGTGTGTGTTTGTGTAGACCTAAATACAGTAGCTGTGTATGTAGTGAAGCTGCTCGCTTCAGAGAATCCAGAACACTAAAGTACTCAGTCTTTCTTCTTCTACTCCCACATACCCCTTCCCTGTCCTCTCCTCTGCTTTCCTCCCTCTCCCTGTCCTCTCCTCTGCTTTCCTCCCTCTCCCTGTCCTCTCCTCTGCTTTCCTCCCTCTCCCTGTCCTCTCCTCTGCTTTCCTCCCTCTCCCTGTCCTCTTCTCTGCTTTCCCCCCTCCCCCTCCCTGTCCTCTCCTCTGCTTCTCCCCCTCCCTGTCCTCTCCTCTGCTTTCCCCCCTCCCTCTCCCTGTCCTCTCCTCTGCTTCCTCCCCCTCCCTGTCCTCTCCTCTGCTTTCCTCACCCCTCCCAGTCCTCTCCTCTGCTTCTCCCCCTCCCTGTCCTCTCCTCGGCATTCCCCCCTCCCCCTCCCTGTCCTCTCCTCTGCTTCCCCCTCCCAGTCCTCTCCTCTGCTTCCTCCCCCCTCCCAGTCCTCTCCTCTGCCCCCCCCCCTCCCAGTCCTCTCCTCTGCTCCCCCCCCCTCCCAGTCCTCTCCTCTGCTCCCCCCCCCTCCCAGTCCTCTCCTCTGCTCCCCCCCCTCCCAGCCCTCTCCTCTGCTCCCCCCCCTCCCAGTCCTCTCCTCTGCCCCCCCCCTCTCTCTCTCTCTAACGTCTTGTGTTCAGAAAGAGATTAAGTACTTTAAACAATGATGAGAAGCTGCTCTGCTCTGTATGTGTGTGTGTTTGTGTAGACCTAAATACAGTAGCTGTGTATGTAGTGAAGCTGCTCGCTTCAGAGAATCCAGAACACTAAAGTACTCAGTCTTTCTTCTTCTACTCCCACATACCCCTTCCCTGTCCTCTCCTCTGCTTTCCTCCCTCTCCCTGTCCTCTCCTCTGCTTTCCTCCCTCTCCCTGTCCTCTCCTCTGCTTTCCTCCCTCTCCCTGTCCTCTCCTCTGCTTTCCTCCCTCTCCCTGTCCTCTTCTCTGCTTCCCCCCTCCCCCTCCCTGTCCTCTCCTCTGCTTCTCCCCCTCCCTGTCCTCTCCTCTGCTTTCCCCCCTCCCTCTCCCTGTCCTCTCCTCTGCTTCCTCCCCCTCCCTGTCCTCTCCTCTGCTTTCCTCACCCCTCCCAGTCCTCTCCTCTGCTTCTCCCCCTCCCTGTCCTCTCATCGGCATTCCCCCTCCCCCTCCCTGTCCTCTCCTCTGCTTCCCCCTCCCAGTCCTCTCCTCTGCTTCCTCCCCCCTCCCAGTCCTCTCCTCTGCCCCCCCCCCCTCCCAGTCCTCTCCTCTGCTCCCCCCCCCTCCCAGTCCTCTCCTCTGCTCCCCCCCTCCCAGTCCTCTCCTGCTCCCCCCCTCCCAGCCCTCTCCTCTGCTCCCCCCCCTCCCAGTCCTCTCCTCTGCCCCCCCCCTCTCTCTCTCTCTAACGTCTTGTGTTCAGAAAGAGATTAAGTACTTTAAACAATGATGAGAAGCTGCTCTGCTCTGTATGTGTGTGTGTTTGTGTAGACCTAAATACAGTAGCTGTGTATGTAGTGAAGCTGCTCGCTTCAGAGAATCCAGAACACTAAAGTACTCAGTCTTTCTTCTTCTACTCCCACATTCCCCCTCCCTGTCCTCTCCTCTGCTTTCCTCCCTCTCCCTGTCCTCTCCTCTGCTTTCCTCCCTCTCCCTGTCCTCTCCTCTGCTTTCCTCCCTCTCCCTGTCCTCTCCTCTGCTTTCCTCCCTCTCCCTGTCCTCTCCTCTGCTTTCCTCCCCCTCCCTGTCCTCTCCTCTGCTTCCTCCCTCTCCCTGTCCTCTCCTCTGCTTTCCTCCCTCTCCCTGTCCTCTCCTCTGCTTTCCTCCCTCTCCCTGTCCTCTCCTCTGCTTTCCTCCCCCTCCCTGTCCTCTCCTCTGCTTTCCTCCCTCTCCCTGTCCTCTCCTCTGCTTTCCTCCCTCTCCCTGCCCTCTGTTCCTCCCCCTCCCTGTCCTCTCCTCTGCTTCCTCCCTCTCCCTGTCCTCTCCTCTGCTTCTTCCCAGTCCCTGTCCTCTCCTCTGCTTTCCTCCCTCTCCCTGTCCTCTCCTTGCTTCCCCCCTCCCTGTCCTCTCCTCTGCTTTCCTCCCAGTCCCTGTCCTCTCCTCTGCTTTCCTCCCTCTCCCTGTCCTCTCCTCTGCTTCCCCCCTCCCTGTCCTCTCCTCTGCTTTCCTCCCCCTCCCTGTCCTCTCCTCTGCTTTCCTCCCTCTCCCTGTCCTCTCCTCTGCTTTCCCCCCTCCCCCTCCCTGTCCTCTCCTCTGCTCCCCCCCTCCCAGCCCTCTCCTCTGCTCCCCCCCCTCCCAGTCCTCTCCTCTGCTCCCCCCCTCTCAGTCCTCTCCTCTGCTCCCCCCCCCCTCCCAGTCCTCTCCTCTGCTCCCCCCCCTCTCAGTCCTCTCCTCTGCTCCCCCCCTCCCTGTCCTCTCCTCTGCTTCCCCCCTCCCAGCCCTTTCCTCTGCTCCCCCCCCTCCCAGTCCTCTCCTCTGCTCCCCCCCTCTCAGTCCTCTCCTCTGCTCCCCCCCCTCCCAGTCCTCTCCTCTGCTTTCCTCCCTCTCCCTGTCCTCTCCTCTGCTTTCCTCCCCCTCCCTGTCCTCTCCTCTGCTTTCCTCCCTCTCCCTGTCCTCTCCTCTGCTTTCCTCCCCCTCCCTGTCCTCTCCTCTGCTTTCCTCCCTCTCCCTGTCCTCTCCTCTGCTTTCCTCCCTCTCCCTGTCCTCTGCTTCCTCCCCCTCCCTGTCCTCTCCTCTGCTTCCTCCCTCTCCCTGTCCTCTCCTCTGCTTTCTTCCCAGTCCCTGTCCTCTCCTCTGCTTTCCTCCCTCTCCCTGTCCTCTCCTCTGCTTTCCTCCCCCTCCCTGTCCTCTCTTCTGCTTTCCTCCCTCTCCCTGTCCTCTCCTCTGCTTTCCCCCTCCCCCTCCCTGTCCTCTCCTCTGCTCCCCCCCTCCCAGCCCTCTCCTCTGCTCCCCCCCTCCCAGTCCTCTCCTCTGCTCCCCCCCTCTCAGTCCTCTCCTCTGCTCCCCCCCCCTCCCAGTCCTCTCCTCTGCCCCCCCCCCTCTCAGTCCTCTCCTCTGCTCCCCCCCTCCCAGTCCTCTCCTCTGCTTCCCCCCTCCCAGTCTTCTCTTCTGCTCCCCCTCCCCCTCCCAGCCCTCTCCTCTGCCCCCCCCCCTCCCCAGTCCTCTCCTCTGCTTTCCTCCCCCTCCCTGTCCTCTCTTCTGCTTTCCTCCCTCTCCCTGTCCTCTCCTCTGCTTTCCCCCTCCCCCTCCCTGTCCTCTCCTCTGCTCCCCCCTCTCAGTCCTCTCCTCTGCTCCCCCCCCCTCCCAGTCCTCTCCTCTGCTCCCCCCCTCTCAGTCCTCTCCTCTGCTCCCCCCCTCCCAGTCCTCTCCTCTGCTTCCCCCCTCCCAGTCTTCTCTTCTGCTCCCCCTCCCCCTCCCAGCCCTCTCCTCTGCCCCCCCCCCCTCCCAGTCCTCTCCTCTGCTTTCTTCCCCCCTCCCAGTCCTCTCCTCTGCTTTCTTCCTCCCTCCCTCCCAGTCCTCTCCTCTGCTTTCTTCCCCCCTCCCAGTCCTCTCCTCTGCTTTCCTCCCCCTCCCTGTCCTCTCCTCTGCTTTCCCCCCTCCCCCTCCCTGTCCTCTCCTCTGCTCCCCCCCTCCCAGCCCTTTCCTCTGCTCCCCCCCCTCCCAGTCCTCTCCTCTGCTCCCCCCCTCTCAGTCCTCTCCTCTGCTCCCCCCCCTCCCAGTCCTCTCCTCTGCTTTCGTCCCAGGCCCTGTCCTCTCCTCTGCTTTCCTCCCTCTCCCTGTCCTCTCCTCTGCTTCCCCCCTCCCTGTCCTCTCCTCTGCTTTCCTCCCCCTCCCTGTCCTCTCTTCTGCTTTCCTCCCTCTCCCTGTCCTCTCCTCTGCTTTCCCCCCTCCCCCTCCCTGTCTCCTCTGCTCCCCCCTCCCAGTCCTCTCCTCTGCTTCCCCCCTCCCAGTCTTCTCTTCTGCTCCCCCTCCCCCTCCCAGCCCTCTCCTCTGCCCCCCCCCCTCCCAGTCCTCTCCTCTGCTTTCTTCCCCCCTCCCAGTCCTCTCCTCTGCTTTCTTCCTCCCTCCCAGCCCTCTCCTCTGCCCCCCCCCCTCCCAGTCCTCTCCTCTGCTTTCTTCCCCCCTCCCAGTCCTCTCCTCTGCTTTCTTCCTCCCTCCCAGTCCTCTCCTCTGCTTCTTCCCCCCTCCCAGTCCTCTCCTCTGCTTTCCTCCCCCTCCCTGTCCTCTCCTCTGCTTCATCCCCCCTCCCAGCCCGACCCCATCCCCTCTCCTCCCCACCATCATCCCCTCTCCTCCCCACCATCATCCCCTCTCCTCCCCACCACCACCCCCTCTCCTCCCCACCACCACCCCCTCTCCTCCCCACCACCACCCCCTCTCCTCCCCACATCATCCCCTCTCCTCCCCACCATCATCCCCTCTCCTCCCCACCATCATCCCCTCTCCTCCCCACCACCACCCCCTCTCCTCCCCACCATCATCCCCTCTCCTCCCCACCATCATCCCCTCTCCTCCCCACCACCATCCCCTCTCCTCCCCACCATCATCATCCCCTCTCCTCCCCACCATCGTCCCCTCTCCTCCCCACCATCATCCCCTCTCCTCCCCACCACCATCCCCTCTCCTCCCCACCATCACCCTCTCCTCCCCCACCACCATCCCCTCTCCTCCCACCACCCATCCCCTCTCCTCCCCACCACCATCCCCTCTCCTCCCCACCATCATCCCCTCTCCTCCCCACCATAGTCCCCTCTCCCCACCATCATCCCCTCTCCTCCCCACCATCATCCCCTCTCCTCCCACCATCATCCCTCTCCTCCCCACCACCATCCCCTCTCTCCCCACCATCATCATCCCCTCTCCTCCCCACCATCGTCCCCTCTCCTCCCTCCACCATCCCTCTCCTCCCCACCACCATCCCCTCTCCTCCCACCACCATCCCCTCTCCTCCCCACCATCGTCCCCTCTCTCCCCACCACCATCCCCTCTCCTCCCCACCATCATCCCCTCTCCTCCCCACCACCATCCCCTCTCCTCCCCACCACCATCCCCTCTCCTCCCCACCACCATCCCTCTCCTCCCCCACCACCATCCCCTCTCCTCCCCACCACCATCCCCTCTCCTCCCCACCATAGTCCCTCTCTCCTCCCACCATAGCCCTCTCCTCCCACCACCATCCCCTCTCCTCCCACCACCATCCCCTCTCCTCCCCACCACCATCCCCTCTCTCCCCACCATAGTCCCCTCTCCTCCCCACCATAGTCCCCTCTCCTCCCCCCTATAGTCCCCTCTCCTCCCCACCACCATCCCCTCTCCTCCCCACCATAGTCCCCTCTCCTCCCCACCACCATCCCCTCTCCTCCCACCACCATCCCCTCTCCTCCCCACCACCATCCCCTCTCCTCCCCACCATAGTCCCCTCTCTTCCCCACCATAGTCCCCTCTCCTCCCCACCATAGTCCCCTCTCCTCCCCACCACCATCCCCTCTCCTCCCCACCACCATCCCCTCTCCTCCCCACCATAGTCCCCTCTCCTCCCCACCATAGTCCCCTCTCCTCCCCACCATAGTCCCCTCTCCTCCCCACCATCATCATCCCCTCTCCTCCCCACCATAGTCCCCTCTCCTCCCCATCATAGTCCCCTCTCCTCCCCACCACCATCCCCTCTCCTCCCCACCACCATCCCCTCTCCTCCCCACCATAGTCCCCTCTCCTCCCCACCATAGTCCCCTCTCCTCCCCACCATAGTCCCCTCTCCTCCCCACCACCATCCCCTCTCCTCCCCACCACCATCCCCTCTCCTCCCCACCATAGTCCCCTCTCCTCCCCACCACCATCCCCTCTCCTCCCCACCACCATCCCCTCTCCTCCCCACCATAGTCCCCTCTCCTCCCCACCATCGTCCCCTCTCCTCCCCACCATAGTCCCCTCTCCTCCCCACCATCGTCCCCTCTCCTCCCCATCATCGTCCCCTCTCCTCCCCACCATCGTCCCCTCTCCTCCCCATCATCGTCCCCTCTCCTCCCCACCACCATCCCCTCTCCTCCCCACCACCGTCCCCTCTCCTCCCCACCACCATCCCCTCTCCTCCCCACCATCGTCCCCTCTCCTCCCCATCATCGTCCCCTCTCCTCCCCACCATCGTCCCCTCTCCTCCCCACCATCGTCCCCTTTCCTCCCCACCATAGCCCCCTCTCCTCCCCACCACCATCCCCTCTCCTCCCCACCACCATCCCCTCTCCTCCCCACCACCATCCCCTCTCCTCCCCACCACCATCCCCTCTCCTCCCCACCATCGTCCCCTCTCCTCCCCATCATCGTCCCCTCTCCTCCCCACCACCATCCCCTCTCCTCCCCACCACCGTCCCCTCTCCTCCCCACCACCATCCCCTCTCCTCCCCACCATCGTCCCCTCTCCTCCCCATCATCGTCCCCTTTCCTCCCCACCATCGTCCCCTCTCCTCCCCACCATCGTCCCCTTTCCTCCCCACCACCACCCCCTCTCCTCCCCACCATAGCCCCCTCTCCTCCCCACCACCATCCCCTCTCCTCCCCACCACCATCCCCTCTCCTCCCCACCACCATCCCCTCTCCTCCCCACCATCGTCCCCTTTCCTCCCCACCACCACCATCCCCTCTCCTCCCCACCACCATCCCCTCTCCTCCCCACCACCATCCCCTCTCCTCCCCACCACCATCCCCTCTCCTCCCCACCATCGTCCCCTTTCCTCCCCCTCCTGTTTGTTTTTTATATAACCATTATTTAACCAGGAATAATAACCAGAAGGTTAGAAACCTATTTTTGCAAGAGGGATCGTGCAAAGTACATTTCCCTTTAAATAAAGTATTCAGGTATTCATTAAAGTACGTTGAAGCATTCATTACCCCCCCAGGCCCAGCTGGAGGCCCAGAGGGCGACGGGGGAGTTTCAGAGGGCGGTGGAGATCCTGGGGGCGGCTAAAGAGACCATCGCCCTGGCAGAGGAGAGACTCCTGGAGGAGGACAGCAGACAGTTTGATTCAGCCTGGCAGGAGATGCTCAACCACGCCACCAACAGGGTGGGTAAACACACAACTCTTGGTCCTGGAAAGCTACAGTGTGTGCAGACTGTGACCGACTGGGTTTGTTAGCTTGCTTAGCTTGATTAGGCATTTGTAGTAGCAATGGTCATCAAAATTGTTAAAAGGTTTTAAAACAAGTCTAATAAATACAACAGTTGGACATGGATGAAGATACTCCAAACCTTTAGAATTTTTAAAATACATCAGATATTGACAGAATTATTGCAGATAAAAACACCGGGTTCATTTGTGTATATATGAATAAGTTAATTCACCTAAAGGGGTGAAATAGGGCTGCAGCCACCAAAGTCTTGGACTGTCTCGGCCTACCTGCACCCACAAGCGCTGTCTCGGCCTACCTGCACCCACAAGCGCTGTCTCGGCCTACCTGCACCCACAAGTGCTGTCTCGGCCTACCTGCGCCCACAAGTGCTGTCTCGGCCTACCTGCACCCACAAGCGCTGTCTCGGCCTACCTGCGCCCACAAGTGCTGTCTCGACCTACCTGCACCCACAAGCGCTGTCTCGGCCTACCTGCACCCACAAGCCCTGTCTCGACCTACCTGCACCCACAAGCGCTGTCTCGACCTACCTGCACCCACAAGCCCTGTCTCGACCTACCTGCACCCACAAGCGCTGTCTCGGCCTACCTGCACCCACAAGCGCTGTCTCAACCTACCTGCACCCACAAGCGCTGTCTCGGCCTACCTGCACCCACAAGCGCTGTCTCAACCTACCTGCACCCACAAGCGCTGTCTCGGCCTACCTGCACCCACAAGTGCTGTCTCGACCTACCTGCACCCACAAGCGCTGTCTCAACCTACCTGCACCCACAAGCGCTGTCTCGGCCTACCTGCACCCACAAGCGCTGTCTCGGCCTACCTGCACCCACAAGCGCTGTCTCGGCCTACCTGCACCCACAAGTGCTGTCTCGGCCTACCTGCACCCACAAGTGCTGTCTCGGCCTACCTGCACCCACAAGCGCTGTCTCGGCCTACCTGCGCCCACAAGCGCTGTCTCGACCTACCTGCGCCCACAAGCGCTGTCTCGGCCTACCTGCGCCCACAAGCGCTGTCTCGGCCTACCTGCGCCCACAAGCGCTGTCTCGACCTACCTGCGCCCACAAGCGCTGTCTCGGCCTACCTGCGCCCACAAGCGCTGTCTCGACCTACCTGCGCCCACAAGCGCTGTCTCTGCCTACCTGCACCCACAAGTGCTGTCTCGGCCTACCTGCGCCCACAAGCGCTGTCTCGACCTACCTGCGCCCACAAGCGCTGTCTCTGCCTACCTGCGCCCACAAGCCCTGTCTCGACCTACCTGCACCCACAAGCCCTGTCTCGGCCTACCTGCACCCACAAGCGCTGTCTCGACCTACCTGCACCCACAAGCGCTGTCTCAACCTACCTGCACCCACAAGCGCTGTCTCGGCCTACCTGCACCCACAAGTGCTGTCTCGACCTACCTGCACCCACAAGCCCTGTCTCGGCCTACCTGCGCCCACAAGCGCTGTCTCTGCCTACCTGCACCCACAAGTGCTGTCTCGGCCTACCTGCACCCACAAGCCCTGTCTCGACCTACCTGCACCCACAAGCGCTGTCTCGGCCTACCTGCACCCACAAGCCCTGTCTCGACCTACCTGCACCCACAAGCCCTGTCTCGACCTACCTGCACCCACAAGCCCTGTCTCGACCTACCTGCACCCACAAGCGCTGTCTCGACCTACCTGCACCCACAAGCCCTGTCTCGACCTACCTGCACCCACAAGCGCTGTCTCGACCTACCTGCACCCACAAGCCCTGTCTCGACCTACCTGCACCCACAAGTGCTGTCTCGACCTACCTGCACCCACAAGCGCTGTCTCAACCTACCTGCACCCACAAGCCCTGTCTCGACCTACCTGCGCCCACAAGCCCTGTCTCGACCTACCTGCACCCACAAGCGCTGTCTCGACCTACCTGCACCCACAAGCCCTGTCTCGACCTACCTGCACCCACAAGTGCTGTCTCGACCTACCTGCACCCACAAGTGCTGTCTCGGCCTACCTGCGCCCACAAGTGCTGTCTCGGCCTACCTGCACCCACAAGCCCTGTCTCGGCCTACCTGCACCCACAAGTGCTGTCTCGGCCTACCTGCACCCACAAGCCCTGTCTCGACCTACCTGCACCCACAAGTGCTGTCTCGGCCTACCTGCACCCACAAGCCCTGTCTCGACCTACCTGCACCCACAAGTGCTGTCTCGGCCTACCTGCACCCACAAGCGCTGTCTCGGCCTACCTGCACCCACAAGCCCTGTCTCGACCTACCTGCACCCACAAGCCCTGTCTCGGCCTACCTGCACCCACAAGCCCTGTCTCGACCTACCTGCACCCACAAGCGCTGTCTCGACCTACCTGCACCCACAAGCCCTGTCTCGACCTACCTGCACCCACAAGCCCTGTCTCGACCTACCTGCACCCACAAGCCCTGTCTCGACCTACCTGCACCCACAAGCCCTGTCTCGACCTACCTGCACCCACAAGCCCTGTCTCGACCTACCTGCACCCACAAGCCCTGTCTCGACCTACCTGCACCCACAAGCCCTGTCTCGACCTACCTGCACCCACAAGCCCTGTCTCGACCTACCTGCACCCACAAGCCCTGTCTCGACCTACCTGCACCCACAAGCGTTAAATCCCAGACCAAGCTTCTCCGTTCTTATATAGACGCAACAGAATGACAATGTATTCCACTGAGCCCATTTCAGCCATTACCAGTGTGTTTGACAGGTGATTACAAACGTTTCTGTGATCGTAACGTTAACGGAGAAATCAAATGGCACATGGAAGAGTGGGAAAGAATTGCCAGAGAAAAATGAATGCAATCAATCCAGCAAGATATAAGAGACAAGTAGATTTTGCTCCCCTCAAACACAGGAAATGAATGGCTGAAAAAGACTGATCCTCAGGGTGGGGCATGCACGTCGCTTGTGTGTGTGTGTGTGTGTGTGTATGTGTGCATGCACGTCGCTATTAGTAGTAGTAGTAGCTTGATCTTGGTGGAATAGATCAAAGCACACACACCAAAGACTGACTCTGCTAGACTGACTCTGCCACCCTATTGGCTGTTGCAGGTGATGGAGGCGGAGACGGCGAGGACTCGTAGCGAATTAGAGCACAGAAAGACAGCGAACCACTATAACGCCTGCATCAGTCATATGAGACAGCTGGAGAAGAAACTAAAACGCGCCATCAACAAGTCCAGGTGTGTGTGTGTGTGTGTGTGTGTGTTTTGGTCCTGTTAATGTGACTGACTAGCTGAGAAGATAAAGGAACGATACACACACTCAGCCGCCCCTATCTTGGGCCTCTCAGTGCTGAACTGCAGATGTTGGCCGGGTAGGCCTGTGCCTGTTGTGTATGAGTTTGGGCATAGTGTAGGTACATGTGTGTGTGATTGTATGTGTGTGTTTGAGATTTTTGGGGGTAGTGTGTGTGTGTGTGTTTGTACTATGTGTGAGTTTTGGAGTAGTGTGTGTGTGTGAGTTTGGGGGCGAAGTGTGTGTTTCCCTTAAGGGCCTGTGGAATGTAGCAGCTGTTGGAGGTGGAGTGTTATTTTTCCAGAGGTTCATGGTTGCTATAACGACTATACAGCGCTCTGAAAGAACTAGTGATTCAAATCTCTCTCTCTCTTGCCTTCTCTCTCTCTCTCTCTCTCACTCTCGCCTTCTCTCCTTCTCTCTCTCTTGCCTTCTCGCTCTCTCTCTCTCTCGCCTTCTCTCTCTCCCCCTCTCTCTCTCGCTCTCTCTCTCTCTCTCTCTCTCTCTCACCTTCTCTCTCTCCCCCTCTCTCTCTCTCTCTCTCGCCTTCTCTCTCTCTCTCGCCTTCTCTCTCTCCCCCCCCCCTCTCTCTCTCTCTCTCTCTCTCTCTCCCCTTCTCTCTCTCCCCCCCCTCTCTCTCTCTCTCTCTCTCGCCTTCTCTCTCTGCCCCTCTCTCTCTCTCTCTCTCTCTCTCTCTCCCCCGCTCTCTCTCTCCACCTGCAGGCCATATTTTGAACTGAAGGCAAAATACTACCTACAACTTGAGGTATGTACAGTGTTTATTGTTGCCATAGATACACAATAAGTTGCTTGTGTGTTGTAACACCCTGTGTTGTAACGTCTCTTCTTATCACTCAGCAACTAAGACGACATGTAGACAAGTTTCAGGCCAAGCTGACCGTTGCCAAGGCAGACTACCGCACAACGCTGCATAACCTAGAGACCATCTCCGAGGAGATCCACTCCCGGCGACACTCCATCACCATGGGAACCAGAGGGAGGGGCGTGGGGGCTGAGGGGGAGGGGGGAAATGAGGACATCACCAACTTCAAGATGGAGTCAGACGGATTGTCCTGTGAGTGTCACACACAGATACGTGCACACAGCCAGGTTTTAATGTGTGTGTATGTTAATTTGTGTGTGTTTTCCAGTGGCATCTGTGACGTTTGATGAAGGCGATAACAG
Source organism: Oncorhynchus mykiss (assembly GCF_057628025.1). Taxonomy (NCBI): domain Eukaryota; kingdom Metazoa; phylum Chordata; class Actinopteri; order Salmoniformes; family Salmonidae; genus Oncorhynchus; species Oncorhynchus mykiss. Next base: position 60,953,215 of record NC_143039.1, read on the forward strand.
GGGTGGATCAGAGGAAGAGACAAAAACACACTCCACTTCCGCTCCCCTCGATATGCCCTCCTCTTCTCTCCATGCCTACCCCTCCACCCCTCTGGACCTGCCCTCCTCCTCATTCTCCACCCCCTCTGCCTACCTCTCCCCCTGCCCATCCCTTATGTCCTCGTCCTGTCCCAGTGCCATGGAGGGACACAGTCCTGGCGGCTGGCTAAGTCCAGAGTGGAGGTGTGGTTCTCCTCTCCTCGGTCCCCGCTCCCAGTGCAGTGGAGCCTCCTCCCCAGACTGCGACCAGGAAAGAGGTGGGTGTATGTGTTTTTCCGGTGACTTTGTGTCTATAAATGTGTTAATTGTTTGGATTATTGTTGGGCTACTGTTTATAGGACTGTATGTTAGAAAATACGTTTATTCACATTTAACTCTGCTTTTGTGTGTGTGTGTAGGGGACAGAGCAGAGGGCGCGGAGCAGAAGTTGGAGGCAGGTCTAAGTAAGCTGACCCTAACAATAACACACCCACTGCATCCTGGGAACAACGACTCCAAGGATGACCCCAAGACGACCTCCAGCTCCGCCACTACAACACATATTCCCAACCTTACCATCCTCCAGACCAACAGCGCCTAACGGACAGACAACTTCACCTCTTACCCTTGACCCTTGACTCATGACCTTTAAGCCTAAACTCTAACTGAGCGTTTCTATGAACTTCAGTAACATTACAATGTGTTTTATTCACTCCAGGGACAAATCTGAAATCACACCCTATTCCATGCATAGGAAATATGGAATATTGGCAATAGGGTGCCATTTAGGATCTTGGCCAGAACTGATCTGGAATAACCTGGAAGGGGAAATAAACTTGGGGATTGTGGGTGGTTCATAGCCAGGCAAGTCTATTGTCTACACCTTAAAACACTCCAAACCAAGGAAGGGTGTGAAAGAGACCTTGCTATGGCTGTGTCCCAATCTTCCAAAAAGGGTGGACTTGCACAATCACTGTCATGGATTTAAAAGCTATTGATTGGTGTAAGCTGGGGGGAGTTTCCACTATTGTGACATGTTGGAATTATCCTGGAGAGAGATATGTAAATATGGCTGTTGAGCCCCCCGGCTCCCCTGATCCCACAACGTGTGTCAGGGGCAGAGGTTACTGTGGTCTCAGCGCGCGCGCGTGTGTGTGTGTGTGTGTGTGTGTGTGTGTGTGTGTGTGTGTGTGTGTGTGTGTGTGTGTGTGTGTGTGTGTGTGTGTGTGTGTGTGTGTGTGTGTGTGTGTGTGTGTGTGTGTGTGTGTGTGTGTGTGTGTGTGTGTGTGTGTGTGTGTGTGTGTGTGTGTGTGTGTGTGTGTGTGTGTGTGTGTGTGTGTGTGTGTGTCAGAGGAACAGCATGTTACTGCAGTTTTTCTCCCTCACATAGACTGACTGGGGTTGTTACTGCAGTTTTTCTCCCTCACATAGACAGACTGGGGTTGTTACTGCAGTTTTTCTCCCTCACATAGACAGACTGGGGTTGTTACTGCAGTTTTTCTCCCTCACATAGACTGACTGGGGTTGTTTGCAATTACTATGTGTTGTACGTGTTTGTGTGTGTCGCTATGCGTGGTAAGTAGGGCGACCGTGTGTGTAGAGACTGTTTCAATGCTGTTGTAGTGTTGGTGTATGACTCCTGTATGGTGTATGGGGAGAGTACAGCCTAACTCCAGTAGAGAGAGTCTATATTTATGCTCTGTGTCTCTGACCTACACTATGTATCTGTTCTTAGAATAAAACACATCCTGACACTTCATTGTGTGTGTCTGTGTGTGTCTGACACTGACGCACTGTAGCCTCACAAACAGGAACCTGCCCCCCAACACACTCACACACTTTAACCCCAAAGTCACCATTGTGTCTCTCCCTCAATGCTAATGGATGTAAACAAACACTACCTGACACACACACACACTGGCGAGAGTGTTTTCTTCCTGCTACTCTCAGCTGGTGCAGTGTTATCTCATGACTTGCGTCAGAGCTCTGAGACTCCCTGTCTGTGTGTGTGTGCCCTTTTCTGGGCCGGAATCCAAGCCGGATCTGCCTATCCCAAATCAGTCAGTTACACCTTGTCCCAGTCCTTAAAGGCCTGATAGAGGCTGCACAACCTAATCAACAGGCTGGCCACAGCTAGGAACTATATCTCAACCTAGGCGATAAGGGCCTTAGCGGGCAATCCCCAGAGCCTAGTGCCTAACTCCTCAACCTAACATGCTTCCTGCTGTTCAGGTCAGAGCTTTCACTTTAGACATTATAAGGATAATCTCTCCTGTCTGGCAAGGCCTAGATTAAATCCTTCACAGACTCCTACCAATGTCCTAGTACTATAGTCTGGTACTAGGTCCCTTTATTCCAGAATGTATGATTTCTAATTAATTAATCAGATTCTCAAAATCCTCAATTGATCAAATGAATTAGAAGTAAGACAACAACATGCACGTGTATTGATCAAATGAATTAGAACGGGTTGGAGGCGCGCTGTGTTAAGAAGCAGTGCGGTTGGGTTGTGTATCGGAGGACGCATGACATTCAACCTTCGTCTCTCCCGAGCCCGTACGGGAGTTGTAGCAATGAGACAAGATAGTAGCTACTACAACAATTGGATACCACGAAATTGGGGAGAAAAAGGGGTAACATTAAAAAATATATATATAATAAAAATAAAAAAAACTCCTCAGGGCTTCACTATATCGTTTTAATGTTTAAAAAAGCCGTCTCCAACTGAACATCAATACCCCTACTGCACTCCTCTACTCAGTACATACCCCAACTGAACATCAATACCCCTACTGCACTCCTCTACTCAGTACATACCCCAACTGAACATCAATACCCCTACTACACTCCTCTACTCAGTACATACCCCAACTGAACATCAATACCCCTACTACACTCCTCTACTCAGTACATACCCCAACTGAACATCAATACCCCTACTACACTCCTCTACTCAGTACATACCCCAACTGAACATCAATACCCCTACTACACTCCTCTACTCAGTACATACCCCAACTGAACATCAATACCCCTACTACACTCCTCTACTCAGTACATACCCCAACTGAACATCAATACCCCTACTGCACTCCTCTACTCAGTACATACCCCAACTGAACATCAATACCCCTACTACACTCCTCTACTCAGTACATACCCCAACTGAACATCAATACCCCTACTGCACTCCTCTACTCAGTACATACCCCAACTGAACATCAATACCCCTACTACACTCCTCTACTCAGTACATACCCCAACTGAACATCAATACCCCTACTGCACTCCTCTACTCAGTACATACCCCAACTGAACATCAATACCCCTACTACACTCCTCTACTCAGTACATACCCCAACTGAACATCAATACCCCTACTACGCTCCTCTACTCAGTACATACCCCAACTGAACATCAATACCCCTACTACACTCCTCTACTCAGTACATACCCCAACTGAACATCAATACCCCTACTACACTCCTCTACTCATTAAATACTGTCCTTGTAATATCTTGGCCCAAACGGGTGTGTATTTAGGCTCTGGAAGACCGTTTGTGTGTGTGAATGTGATTCTGTGGGTGTATATGTACTCCGTGGGTGTGTAGCCATTAGCCTGTGTGTGTGTTGTGCCAGCTGTGACCTTGAGTTTGTGTGTGTGTGTGTGTGTGAGTGAATGTGCACTTTTTTATTCTGTGTGTGTATGTAAAACTGTTTAGCGAATGGAGAGTGTGTTGTGAACTGCTGTAACCCTAAAGATGAGGAGAGATGACCAGCCTCAAGGTACGAATGTTGAAAATTTGGACTGTGATCATTGAACTCGTTGTACTCATTGGTCCTCTATAAAAAGTCAGAAGTTCCTGGGCAATAGTCATTCCGCCATGTCCCTCCGTGTCCTCCTGGCAGTGGTGGTTGCTGTTCTCTATCTGTCCCCAGTAACCTTAACCTGGGCTGGGGACAGGACAGAGGGGACTCCTGGTCCATCTTATGTGGCCGCAGTCTACGAGCACAAGGTGATTCTGAACCCAGAGCCGCATGTGCCTCTGTCTCGGACCGCGGCGCTCGAGCACATGATGAGGAACCTGAAGGTCTATGAGGAGCAGGCCGAACGGGCAGCGGAACAGGTACACCTTGTTCCTTCATAACACACAGAGAAACAACCTCCACGTCCCTCTCTCTCCATGTCTCGGTCTTTATAATTCAAAAGGGCAGCGGCACACCTGTGGGAGGGACTGGGAGATGGTCTTCTCTTTCAATTAATACAACTAGATGTGTTAATACAGGGCTGGAACAAAGCCTGCACACCCTGCAGATAAGCTCTCGAGGACTGGAGAAGACGTACCTTTGACCAGGAGGATAAACATCAATCTGAAGTTTTTGAGTTATCAGCTTTACAGCTCCATTTACCCCTTTCTATCACGTTACTGTTCCATCACAACACACATAGAGAAACAACCTCCACATCCCTCTTTCTTGCTCTCTCTCCTTGTCTCGGTCTTTCTAATTCAAAAGGATTCATTGGCATGGAAAGTGTTATACATTGCCAAAGCAAACATAGACACTCTCTCTGACTCTCTTCCAGGGGGCTCAGATCATAGTATTTCCAGAAGACGGTATCCATGGATTCAACTTCAGTCGTCTGTCCATCTCTGGTTACCTAGAGACCATCCCTGACCCACTGACTGAGGACTGGAACCCCTGTACACAACCTGACAGACACAATCACACTGAGGTATACACATGCACACACACACCTTTACTTACCACCATCCATGTCTAATGTCATCAATTTGAATGTGTGTTCTGCCCTGTTCTCTCTCAGGTCCTCCAGAGTTTGAGCTGCATGGCTCGACGTCACCAACTGTACCTGGTGGCAAACATGCCTGACCTCCAGCCCTGCCCTCTGACCTCTCATCCCCACCTTGACCCCTCTCAAACTCCCTGCCCCCCTGATGGGCGCTGGCAGTTCAACACTGATGTAGTCTTCAGGTCGGTGGTAAATGGGTTGTTTCTGTTTTAAACACGTTTCTTGATCCTGTGAGAAAATAATTTATTGTACAGGGAGCACTACAGGTATTCTAAACCTCCAGAGGTTCTCTTGGAATAGGGGAATTGATTTCCAAAAGCTTTTTAGTTATACAGGAGGGTCTTGGAATTATGTTTTTGCTTTTCATCCTATGCGCACCCTTATCAGCAACCATTCTCTATAGGACTTTATTTTATTTGCATAATAATTGTATTACTTTTACACAAGGATTTGGGTTATATAGATGAAAATACATTTAGTTTTCCCATTCACTGCAGGTCTGATGGTTCCCTGGCGGCTCGCTACCACAAACAAAACCTGTTCTTCGAGAAGGAATTCGATACCCCGCCCACACTAGAGGTGGTGACCTTTGACACGCCGTTCGCCGGACGGTTTGGAGTGTTCACCTGCTTTGACATCCTGTTTCACGACCCTACTGTCAGACTACTGGAGAAGGTACACAAAGTCGCACAATGTTTCAATATGGATGCAAATGAATTCATCCAAAGTCTTAATGTTTGTCTTCATCTCTCTCAGGGTATCAGACAGATGATCTTCCCCACAGCCTGGATGAATCTGCTTCCTCTACTAACAGCAGTTCAGATCCAGAGAGCGGTCAGTCTGGGAGCTAACGTCACTCTGCTGGCGGCTAACCTCAGGCATGACAGCAAGGCTATGACGGGCAGCGGCATCTACACCCCTAGTACTTCCATCTATCACCACGCCTTCCACCACCCTGGGGAGCCAGAGGAGGGGAAGCTGCTGGTGTTGAGGATACCTGTACTGGACAGTGACTGGCTGGCAACACAGAAGCAGGCAAAGGGGCAGGGAGAGACAGGAGGACAGGGTGAGGCAAAGGGGCAGGGGGAGACAGGAGGACAGGGTGAGGGTGAACCCCTCTCCGCTTCTCTTCCTACCTTCTCTCCCAATCCCTCCCCATCCCCCTCTCACTTCATCTCCTCTATGATGTGTGACCCATTCTCCTTCGTCCTGCTGCATGGTTCAGAGGGCCAGCTGACTGTGTGTGACGGTCCTCTCTGCTGCCACCTGCAGTACCGACGGTCCCCACAGGGTGGCAATACGGAGCTCTATGCTCTAGGGGCATTTGCTGGCAATCACACGGCTGACGGACACTTCGCCTTGCAGGTAGGGAGAAACATTTACATTACATGCATTACAACCAGGGTTGGGGTCAATTACATTTAAATTCCAGTCAATTCAGGAAGTACACTGAAATTTAAAATTCGGAATTTGGTTTACTTTCTGAATTGACAGGAATTGAAATGGAATTGACCCCAACTCTGATTACAGCTTACATTTGGAACTGGTAGGGATCCTGCCTTGTGCATACTTGCAATGTTTTACATTTTTTTATTTAAGTCTACAAGTTCCTTTCAGTTTTAGTCATTTAGCAGATGCTCTTATCCAGAGCTACTTACAGATGCAATTAGCAATTAGTGCCTTGGTCAAGGGCACATTGGCAGATTTTTCACTTAGTCGTCTCATGGTATCAATGATTAATGATTAATCCTTCACCCTCCAGGTGTGTGCGTTGGTCCGGTGCTCGGGGTCAGAGGTCAGCTCCTGTGGAAAGGGAGTGGAGGAGGCAGAGTCTAGAGTGGACTTCCGGTTGGAGGGGAAGTTCGGAACGCGGTACGTTTACCCATCGTTGCTAGGTAGTGGCATGGTTGTAGATGGACCCGACCGGATCGAGAAGACCACAGATGGTCGAGTGACTATGGAACACTCAGGGATGTCCGTCGGACTGGTGACCGCATGTCTCTACGGCAGGGTGTACGACCAGGACTAGGGTGCGTGTGTGAGTGTGAAAGTGTGAGAGCGAGAGAGAGAGAGAAAATAAAGTAAATAAATGTTCTCCAACCTCTTTGTTCTCTGTACCGTTTCTGTATCATCTAAAGCAGCTATTCCCAAACTGGGGTACAGGGGTACCCCAAATAAAAATGTGATTCACTTAAAAAAAATACATATATACAGTTGAAGTATATAAGTACACTTAGGTTGGAGTCATTAAAACTCATTTTTCAACCACTCCACAAATTTCAAGTTAACAAACTATAGTTTTGGCAAGTCGGTTAGGACGACTACTTTGTGCATGACACAAGTAATGTTTCCAACAGTTGTTTACAGACAGATTATTTCACTTATAATTCACTGGATCACAATTCCAGTGGGTCAGAAGTTTACATACACTAAGTTGACTTCGCCTTTAAACAGCTTGGAAATGTACAGAAAATGATGTCATGGCTTTAGAAGCTTTTGATAGGCTAATTGACATAATTTGAGTCAACTGGAGGTGTACCTGTGGATGTATTTCAAGGCCTACCTTCTAACTCAGTGACTCTTTGCTTGACATCATGGGAAAATCAAAAGAAATCAGCCAATCCCACAGAATTTTTTTTGTAGACCTCCACAAGTCTGGTTCATCCTTGGGAGCAATTTCCAAACACCTGAAGGTACCACATTCATCTGTACAAACAATAGTATGCAAGTATAAACACCATGGGACCACGTAGCCGTCATACCGCTCAGGAAGGAGACGCGTTCTGTCTCCTAGAGATGAACGTACTTTGGTGCGAAAAGTGCAAATCAATCCCAGAACAACAGCAAAGAACCTTGTGAAGATGCTGGAGGAAACAGTTACAAAGTATCTATATCCACAGTAAAACGAGTCCTATATCGACATAACCTGAAAGGCCGCTCAGCAAGGAAGAAGCCACCACTCCAAAACCGCCATAAAAAAGCCAGACTACAGTTTGCAACTGCACATGGGGATAAATATTGTACTTTTTGGAGAAATGTCCTCTGGTCAGATAAATCAAAAATAGAACTGTTTGACCATAATGACCATCGTTATGTTTGGAGGAAAAAGGGGGATGCTTGCAAGCCGAAGAACACCATCCCAACCTTGAAGCACAGGGGTGGCAGCATCATGTTGTGGGGGTGCTTTGCTGCAGGAGGGACTGGTGCACTTCACAAAATGGATGGCATCATGAGGCAGGAAAATTATGTGGATATATTGAAGCAACATCTCAAGACATCAGTCAGGAAGTTGAAGCTTGGTCACAAATGGGTCTTCCAAATGGACAATGACCCCAAGCATACTTCCAAAGTTGTGGCAAAATGGCTTAATTAAGGACAACAAAGTCAAGGTATTGGAGTGGCCATCACAAAGCCCTGACCTCAATTCTATAGAACATTTGTGGGCAGACCTGAAAAGTGCGTGCGAGCAAGGAGGCCTACAAACCTGACTGTTACACCAGCTCTGTCAGGAGGAATGGGCCAAAATTCACCAAACTTATTGTGGGAAGCTTGTGGAAGGCAACCCAAAATGTTTGACTCAAGTTAAACACTTTAAAGGCAATGCTACCAAATGCTAATTGAGTGTATGGAAACTTCTGACCCACTGGGAATGTGATGTAAGAAATAAAAGCTGAAATAAATAATTCTCTCTACTATTATTCTGACATTTCACATTCTTAAAATAAAGTGGTGATCCTAACTGACCTAAGACTGGGAATTTTTACTAGGATTAAATGTCAGGAATTGTGAAGAACTGAGTTTAAATGTATTTGGCTAAGGTGTATGTAAACTTTAGACTTTAACTGTATCCAATAATTTTGCAACGTTCAGAATGAGACTGATGTGATTAATGGATATGAATAAAGATGAATGGATGACTGGTATGATAACGATATATTCTGGAGTTAATTGGGAAACGGTAACTCATTAAACCATTTTTTCCCCATGGTGTTCCAAGTTACTAAGGAGTTCATTGTTACATTATTAATTTAATCACATAATTAGTCAATTGATTTGATAAAATAGCCGTCATCACTTTAATGGTAGTGACGTCACAACCTTTAATATTCTAATTTCACTCAATTCTTATTTCACTCTAACCTAAAACATTCAACATCCCATCATCATCCTATTATTTCAACATTATAACATTTCACTATCAATCTTGTCATGGATATTCTACACAGGGACACTCAGTCAAACTTAAATGAATCATTCTTTATTGTCAGTTAACTGGAGAGGTTCCAACCAACTTGATGCACCATAGTACACTTCTGTCAGGAGCTCTGTCTAAGGCAGTCCCATTAGATCTCTTATATGCTGCTTACACAGACAAGTTATAGTTGCATGATTTAGCTTATTCATTATTTAGAATGAATTCATCATTAACGTTTGGTTTATGCATGTGACCGACCAATACCTCATAAGGCTTCCTCTCTCCAAGCTGAGACCTTAAAACTGAGATATCCCTTTTGTTTTCAAAACAAGGTTCTGGGCATACTGCCAAATTGCTCTCCTGATAGTGAGGATTACTCCCAGGAACATTCAGTCACTTGCATGAACACAGAAATGTGTTATTAGAAAAGCACAAACAAAGTTCCTCTTATCATTCACTCTGTAATAATTATCATTACATTTGATTAATTTGGTTATTACTTAAACTATCAAAGAAGTAAGTAAACAAAATCAATGCATAAAACCAGACACTTTCAAACCCTTCATTCTAAAACCAGACACTTTCAAACCCTTCATTCTAAAACCAGACACTTTCAAACCCTTTATTCTGGGTAGTAAACAAAATCAACACATAAAACCAGACATTTCATCCTTTCAAACCCTTCATTCTGGGTTGTAAATAAAATCAACACATAAAACCAGACATTTCATCCTTTCAAACCCTTCATTCTGGGTTGTAAATAAAATCAACACATAAAACCAGACATTTCATCCTTTCAAACCCTTCATTCTGGGTTGTACAATCCAACTTGTAAAACCATTGCAGTAGAATGTTTTAACTGAAGACCTTTGCTTCATACAGTTACACATATGCTTCATTACACATTTAATTTATGGATTCTGCAATGACATTTCAGCTGGAGCTTTTGTCGTGAGTGGCATGTTAACTTCTCTGGGATATGTGGGACGCTAGCGTCCCACCTGGCCAACATCCAGGTGAGAGCGCCAAATTCAAATAAATTACTATAAAAATTCAACTTTCATGAAATCACACACGCAATTCACCAAATTAAAGCTACACTTGTTGTGAATCCAGCAAACGTGTCAGATTTCAAAAAGGCTTTACAGCGAACGCAAACGATGCTATTATCTGAGTACAGCACCCCAGAAAACAAACGCAGACATTCATATTTCAACCCGCCAGGAGCGACACAAAACGCAGAAATAAAGATATAATAATGACGAGCTTCTTCTGTTGGAATCTCCAATATGTCCCATAAACATCACAAATGGTCCTTTTGTTCGATTAATTCCATTGATATATATCCAAAATGTCAATTTATTTGGCGCGTTTGATCCAGAAAAACACCGGTTCCAACTCGCGCAACATGACTACTAAATATCTCATAAGTTACCTGTAATCTTTGTCCAAAAATTTCAAACAACTTTCCTAATACACATTTTGGTATTTAACGTAAATAATCGATAACATTTAAGACGGGATAAACTGTGTTCAATACCGGAGGAAAACAAAGTGTAGCCAGCTTTCAGGTCACGTGCCTCTAACAAAGAGAACACTTCTCTCTACCCTCGTTCTGAACAGTGCTACTTCATTTCTCAAAGGAACATTTTTTACATACCCTACATTACTCATCTCATATGTATATACTGTACTCGATACCATCTACTGCATCTTGCCTATGGCCGAACATATATTTTTATGTACATACTCTTATTAATTCCTTTACACTTGTGTGTATAAGGTAGTTGTTGTGAAATTGTTAGGTTAGATTACTTGTTAGATATTACTACATGGTCGGAACTAGAAGCACAAGCATTTCGCTACACTCACATTAACATCTGTGAACCATGTGTATGTGACAAATACAATTTGATTTGATTTGCTGTAGAATGTTTTTGGTGCCCATCCCCAGATCTGTGCCTTGACACAATCCTGTCTCGGAGCTCTACGGACAATTCCTTTGTTTTTGCTCTGACATGCACTGTCAATTGTGGGACATTATATAGAAAAGTGTGTGCCTTTCCAAATCATGTCCAATCAATTGAATTTACCCCAGGTAAACTTAACAATTATCACAACACGTAGGTTGTAATATAAAAAAAATGTCTGGCATGGCTTCCCCAGTGATTTTACCCACACAACACTAATGTTTATATAGCATCCAAAATATGTTTTACAATTGAGGCGTGCCAAGATGGGTGCGTGGTGGCTTCAATACAGTGCCCCCTGTCAGTCATCCAGGGTGTATACATATCATTGGTCCCAACCCACGATTTGACAACTGAATGGGAACTTGCCTGCCTGCCCTCCCTACCATTTGAGTGATGCCAAATACATTTTTTTTTATTGACAACTAAGATATGTGCTAACTGTGAATAAGTCGTTCAAGTGCAGCATAGCTATCTAGCAAAGTGAATCACATTTCTTGCTAGCTAACAACTGCACCTCTAGCTGTACCCACGCGTGAGTGAACCTAAAAGGAACTTCAGGGAGATAGCCCATACTAGTCACCTCGACACCATGCTTTCACAGACGCCATAATGGGCAGACACAATGTCGCATCCTCTAACTATCTCCCTGATATGTATAGTGTCGTGGTAGTTTCCTGTATTACTAAGTGAAAGGAGAGTTTACAAACCACACACAAGTCAGAGTTATACTTTAAAACTTCATCTTTTAATAATATGAGCTTCACCATAGCCCTGTGACTCTCAGATCAATTCAGTGTCTATAAATGAATTCTGAGAGTGTCAACATAATGGCAACTGAGATCTTTTATAGCAAAGATCCACCCCCTCGTCGACATGACAAACCACAGATCTTAGGAACTGTTCACAAAGAAAGACTTTTACTTGAGAGAGGAGTATCCCATAGACGGACAGCATTAGCTATAAATTATCGTTCAGTTTGCTCTCTAAGACAAGATTCTACTTCTCGTTCTTGGTACTTCGATTTACCAAAACATTACCTCATCCAATGGCATATATCAATTGTCAATTCTAGATACTCCCATCTCAAATACCCCCCTCCTGGACAAACTCCCGGAGAGTAGTGAGCGTCTAGGTTCTATACTATCTCAAGATAAGTGCAACATCAGAGGGGACATACAATGGTTCCAGACACTGCCATACTCCTCCCCCCAATGGGAAAAGGAGGGAGTGACTGGAGTACAGACATAGTGGAGCCCTTCACATGGTTTCACAGATATATTCATTATGAAGACAATGTTCAAACCTGACTTCTCCCTTTCTGATATTCTGCCTATTACCAGTCATGTAAAAGACAAGCCTGACCTCTCCCCTCTCTGGGCCCCAAGTACTGTTCCCTAGAGAAGAGAGAGGAAAATGCAACTGCCAACAGTATAGTCCAAAAGAAGACAATCTAACGACAAGTATAAAATAAATAAAACATCTTATTTATCTATGTTACCTAACTAATTCTGATTCAGCTACGGCAATAGTGAACTGCTGCCCCGTAGCGATCATGCTGCAGTACTGCATGGGCTGACACGGGAGAACACGCCCTCAGACCAGCCAACGTTGTTTTAGAGAATTTGGCAGTACATCCAACCGGCCTCACAACTGTAGACCATGTGCAACCACATCAGCCCAGGACCTCCACATCTGGCTTCTTCACCTGCTGGATTGTCTGAAGGGGGGTGCTGAGGTTAATTTCTGTCTGTAATAATGCCCTTTTGTTGGGGGCAAAATCATTCTGATTGGCTGGGCCTGGCATCCCAGTGGGTGTAACTGGCTCCCAAGTGGGTGGACCTATGCCCTCCTATGGCAGCAACTCTTCCTTGTCATGTGAAATCCATAGATTAGGGCCAAATGTATTTATTTTAATTGACTGATTTCCTTCTATGAACTGTAACTCAGTAACATTTTTGAAGTTGTTGCATGTTTTTTTCAGTATATTTGTTCAATGAATCATTGAACTCATACTCATCAGTCTATAAAAAGTCAGAGGTTCCTGGGCACTGGTCATTCCGCCATGTCCCTCCGTGTCCTCCTGGCAGTGGTGGTTGCTGTTCTCTATCTGTCCCCAGTAACGTTAACCCGGGCTGGGGACAGGACAGAGGGGACTTCCTGTCCATCCTACGTGGCCACAGTCTACGAGCATCAGGTGATTCTGAACCCAGAGCCGCATGTGCCTCTGTCTCGGGCCGCGGCGCTCGAGCACATGATGAGGAACCTGAAGGCCTATGAGGAGCAGGCCGCACGGGCAGCGGAACACCTTGTTCCTTCATAACACACAGAGAAACAACCTCCACGTCCCTCTCTCTTGCTCTCTCTCCTTGTCTCGGTCTTTCTAATTCAAAAGGATTCATTGGCATGGAAAGTGTTATACATTGCCAAAGCAAACATAGACACTCTCTCTGACTCTCTTCCAGGGGGCTCAGATCATAGTATTTCCAGAAGACGGTATCCATGGATTCAACTACAGTCTACTGGAGAAGACTGTAAATAGCTTTGAGAAAAGTCTACATAAAAAGAAGATTGTATTTTTTAATGGAACTTTTAATAGAGAGTGAGAGAAACTATATTAATTCCCTCCGAGTAACCTGTCTCATGCCTACACAAAGTCGCACAATGTTTCAATATGGATGCAAATGAATTCATCCAAAGTCTTAATGTTTGTCTTCATCTCTCTCAGGGTATCAGACAGATGATCTTCCCCACAGCCTGGATGAATCTGCTTCCTCTACTAACAGCGGTTCAGATCCAGAGAGCGGTCAGTCTGGGAGCTAACGTCACTCTGCTGGCGGCTAACCTCAGGCATGACAGCAAGGCTATGACGGGCAGCGGCATCTTCACCCCTAGTACTTCCATCTATCACCACGCCTTCCACCACCCTGGGGAGCCAGAGGAGGGGAAGCTGCTGGTGTTGAGGATACCTGTACTGGACTGGCTGGCAACACAGAAGCAGGCAAAGTGGCAGGGAGAGACAGGAGGACAGGGTGAGGCAAAGGGGCAGGGGGAGACAGGAGGACAGGGTGAGGCAAAGGGGCAGGGAGAGCCCGGAGGACAGGGGGAGACAGGAGGAGAGGGTGAACCTCCCTCTGCCGCAGTTCCTTCCCTCTCTCCCACTCCCTCCCCCTTTCAATGCCTTTATGGCGGGTGACCTGTTCTTCTTTGCCTTGCTGCTTGATTCAGAGGGCCAGCTGACTTTGTGTGACGGTCTGCTCTGCTGCCACCTGCAATACCAACGGTCCACACAGGGTGGCAATACGGAGCTCTATGCTCTTGGGGTGTTCGCTGGCAAACACGCGTTTGCGGGACGCTTCACCTTGCAGGTAGGGAGAAACATTTACATTACATGCATGCATTACAACCAGGGTTAGGGTCAATTCCATTTAAAATTCAGGAAGTACACTGAAATGTAAATTCCAAATCTCTTCAATGCTTCTTAATGAGGAAATGTAGAATTGGAATTTTGTTTACTTTCTGAATTGAAATTGACCCCAACCCTGATTACAACTTACACTTGGAACTGGTAGGGATCCTGTGTTTATGTATACATGCAATGTTTTTAAAATTGAATTCTACAGCTGTGATCTTACATTTACATTTGAGTAATTTAGCAGATGTTCTTATCCATAGCGACTTACAGGAGCAATTAGGGTTAAGTGCCTTGCTCAAGGGCACATTGACAGATTTGTCAATAGTTGGCTCATGGCATTAATGATTAACTCCTCCCCCTCCAGGTGTGTGCGTTGGTCAGGTGCTCGGGGTCAGAGGTCAGCTCCTGTGGAAAGGGAGTGGAGGAGGCAGAGTCTAGAGTGGACTTCCGGTTGGAGGGGAAGTTCGGAACGCGGTACGTTTACCCATCGTTGCTAGGTAGTGGCATGGTTGTAGATGGACCCGACCGGATCGAGAAGACCACAGATGGTCGAGTGACCATGGAACACTCAGGGATGTCCGTCGGATTGGTGACCGCATGTCTCTACGGCAGGGTGTACGACCAGGACTAGGGTGCGTGTGTGAGTGAGTCTGCGAGAGAGAAAATAAAGTAAATCAATGTTCTCCAACCTCTTTGTTCTCTAGGAGACAGAACACATCTCCTTCCTGAGCGGTAGGACGGTTGCGTGGTCCCCATGGTGTTTATACTTGTGTATTATTGTTTGTACAGATGAATGTGGTACCTTCAGGCATTTGGAAATTGCTCCCAAGGATGAACCAATTTCTTTTTAATGTAATTTCTTCTGATTTTCCCATGATTTCAAGCAGAGGCACTGAGTTAGAAGGTAGGCCTTGAAATACATCCACAGGTACACCTCCGATTGACTCAAATGATGTCAATTAGCCAATCAGAAGCTTCTAAAGCCATGACATCATTTTCTGGAATTGTCCAAGCTGTTTAAAGGCACAGTCAACTTAGTGTATATAAACTTCTGACCCACTGAAATGTGATACAGTGAATTATAAGTGAAATCTGTCTGTAAACAATTGTTGAAAAAATGACTTGTGATGCACAAAGTAGACGTCCAAACCGACTTGCCAAAACTACAGTTTGTTAACAAGGAATTTGTGGAGTGGTTGAAAAACAAGTTTTAATGACTCCAACCTAAGTGTATGTAAACTTCTGACTTCAACTGTAGTTGAATCCATCATGACTGTTCCCTATAATATAGTTGAATCCATCATGACCGTTCCCTATAATATAGTTGAATCCATCATGACTGTTCCCTATAATATAGTTGAATCCATCATGACCGTTCCCTATAATATAGTTGAATCCATCATGACCGTTCCCTATAATATAGTTGAATCCATCATGACTGTTCCCTATAATATAGTTGAATCCATCATGACCGTTCCCTATAATATAGTTGAATCCATCATGACCGTTCCCTATAATATAGTTGAATCCATCATGACCGTTCCCTATAATATAGTTGAATCCATCATGACCGTTCCCTATAATATAGTTGAATCCATCATGACCGTTCGCTATAATATAGTTGAATCCATCATGACCGTTCCCTATAATATAGTTGAATCCATCATGACCGTTCCCTATAATATAGTTGAATCCATCATGACTGTTCCCTATAATATAGTTGAATCCATCATGACCGTTCCCTATAATATAGTTGAATCCATCATGACCGTTCCCTATAATATAGTTGAATCCATCATGACCGTTCCCTATAATATAGTTGAATCCATCATGACCGTTCCCTATAATATAGTTGAATCCATCATGACCGTTCCCTATAATATAGTTGAATCCATCATGACCGTTCCCTATAATATAGTTGAATCCATCATGACCGTTCCCTATAATATAGTTGAATCCATCATGACCGTTCCCTATAATATAGTTGAATCCATCATGACCGTTCCCTATAATATAGTTGAATCCATCATGACCGTTCCCTATAATATAGTTGAATCCATCATGACCGTTCGCTATAATATAGTTGAATCCATCATGACCGTTCCCTATAATATAGTTGAATCCATCATGACTGTTCCCTATAATATAGTTGAATCCATCATGACTGTTCCCTATAATATAGTTGAATCCATCATGACTGTTCCCTATAATATAGTTGAATCCATCATGACCGTTCCCTATAATATAGTTGAATCCATCATGACCGTTCCCTATAATATAGTTGAATCCATCATGACTGTTCCCTATAATATAGTTGAATCCATCATGACCGTTCCCTATAATATAGTTGAATCCATCATGACCGTTCCCTATAATATAGTTGAATCCATCATGACTGTTCCCTATAATATAGTTGAATACATAATGCCACCTAGTGCTCTACATGACACCCTTGGTCCTGAAGTGTGCACTACTAAAAGCATTGGCTTGGTTTAGGCACTTCCTTACAAATTGTTGAAGGAAAGTGAACAAGTGCACACAAGGAGAGATTAGGACACACCCTCTATTCCATACGTAGTGCATACATGTGCTTCATCTATTCCCACCATCATTTGGAGAACTCAAAATAATCAATAATTGTTTTATTCGTTATCAGTCATTAAGAACATTGCACCAAATGTAGTCTTTAGACTTCTCTCCCCTGGCAACATTTCACACACACTCACGTTTCCTTTCTCAGGTAGTGTAGAAACATTCAGGGTGTGAAGTGTTAAGACTGACGGTACCTTAGTGACTGAGGCCTTACTAACTCCTCTCCTGGAGGAATCGACTCTATGAATCAGACAGTAATGAATCAGACAATAGTAACTAGTATTATAACTCTTGAGATTCAGTGACTCGATTCAGTATTGACGCCGCATTAGGTGAACAGTGATAAGTTCTGTCTCTGTTTGTCCATTATAATAAATGAAACTTAACTAGAATAAAACTAGTCTGGGTACTAGTCTGTTTAGCCATCATTCCACTCCTGTCATGCTAAACAGCTTTGGTATATGAATAAAATAATACAAGTAGTGGAATATTCACTAAACACACTGGTGCCCAGGCTAGAACAGACTGGTACCCAGGCTAGAAGAAAACCCCTAAAGGAAGAGATCTGGAGATACAGAAATTAGAGATGTAAAGTCTGTTGGTCCGTTTGGCTAGGATTGTCCCTCTGCTCTCTCCATACGTACAGCCCCAGCCCTTTCATTGTCATAGGGCAGATGTTTGGTAGCAAGAACCAATCCTAGAGGACTGGAGCTACCCACCCTTGCCACCCAGTCCAGAAGACGACAGTCCTCATTTTACTTTAGTATTAAACCTCTTCTTGGGAAGGGACGAGAGGACAGAATGTAGTGGAGTGAGTGGTTCAGAGAGTGGAGTCCTAAAATCCTGCCAAAGAGGAGGTGGGATATCCAAGGTAGGCGTGTCTTCAGTAGGTCTCAGAATCAGAGTCGTTAAACTCGTTATCGTCGTCGGGGGAAACGCAGAGTAGGCGGTCCTGCCTGCAGTAGGAGGTGTGGTCAGTCCTTAGAGGGGGAGGGGACTCAAATGCTACTCCTTTTGATTGGTGATTGGAGTAGTGATTGACAGATTGAAGCGTTGCCATCGTGACACGAGGGGAAGCAGGAAGCGTTGTTATGGAGACCAGGGGAGAGGCGGGCAGCATGGAGTTAAGAATGAGAGCGAGACAGTCGGCTACATCTCTGTTAGGTGCACAGGACAGGGCTGGAGTATAACCTAGGGGGGAGAGAGAGAGAGAAAGAGGGTGTGTGTGAATGTGTGTGCAGGGCAGGCCCCCCATTAGGCAGCAGATTGACGAGGGCGTCATTTTCCAAGGTAAACTGACCAATACACACCTACAACACCTATAACACCACACATAATTCTGCCCCTAAACAATGAAAACTTCCCATCCAGTGGGATATGGGCTATTAAAGGGAGTGCTGATGCAGGGCCATGATAAGCAGTACCCACTTTGCCAAAGGCAGGGGCGCAAAATATGTATCTTGCCCATCGAGTCTCATCATGGTGCAAGAGACGCTGCGCCAACAATGCTCTGTCAATGTCATCTAACATATCATGCAGGCTAGTCCAGCGTTTCCCAACCCTCTCCTCGGCCCCCCGGACATTTCACATTTTTGTTTTAACCCTAAACTGGCACACCGGATTCAATTAGTCAAAGGATTGATGATTAGTTGAATAAATGAATCAGGTTTTCCAGTTAAAATGTGAAATGTCTGGAGTGGCCTGAAGAGAGGGTTGGGAGACCCAGTGGCCTTTTCTGGAGCCTACAGGCAGACCAAATGTATGACAATGTCATGAGAAACTTTTTAGGCCTACATATGTGTTTCCAAATCAATAGCTAATCATGATAATTAGCGATTTCAAGTTTTTAGCTCTATTCATCAATTTGTAAGCTGACCATGGCTGAGAAGAAAATAAACTGCATTTTCCAATATAATAAGATGCTTGATAAAGTTGGAACAGTTTCCTTTCGATAATAACGTTTTGTTTCTCAAAATCATTGTCACGTGGTTAATAATACAATGAATTAAAATACAAATCTAAAATTCAACTACTGCGAGATCACCAGCCTCTGCCATATGTATGGACATTGATACACCGTGAGCTATTGGCGGCTAAAGAAATGAGCACAAGGAACTCAGATTGCTTATAGGCCAAAGCAGCAGTACTGTAGGCCTATAACTTTCATTGCCAACTAAGTAAAAATACATAAAGCTGACAAATAAAAACATTAATAAATATCCTGGTGAAAATGCAGGTTCTTTCAATCGCATTCAACTCTCTACTCTGCCTGTCTGCCTCCCTTTCTATCGGTCATGATTTGAGCATTTGCTAGTAAAGTGCAACATTGTATAGAATCAAATTGGGTCTGTCCCAAAGGGGTCACTATAGCTAACTTGCAACAACTAGCTGGGCCCTAAGAGTTTCTTGCGCCAGTGAGCTTGGGACGGACACAGCTGTTTTTGGGCAAAGGAAAAGTTCTCAGGTATTTTACGATGTTTCCACTGTATATGTGGGATCCTCCGAGCATGACATTTTGCTCTTTCATACGGAGGCTTGGTGATTATGGAGGGGGAGAGTGTTGGACATAATTTTTTTGTATATATTGGAGACCGATTTTCATGCAAATATGCTCAAATTTACGTAGGCCAAAGAAATGAGCGCATTTTCTCACCACAGAATAATTTCCATCAAATTGACTTGTTGCGGGTAAAAGACTGACCGTGCACATACCTTTTGCGGTTAAATTCCCATGTACCGAATAAAACATTAGAAAGTTAAATGGATTTCCATCACATGTTTGACTCTACTGATGGTTTACTCACAAAGCATGTTGTGTTATGTACAGTGTGCCCACTCTGGTATTGGCACGTGCGCTCTAGCCAACAGCTCACGGTCACAGTGCGGGTATATCCTACACGATGAGATTAGACACAGTGCGGGTATATCCTACACGATGAGATTAGACACAGTGCGGGTATATCCTACACGATGAGATTAGACACAGTGCGGGTATATCCTACATGATGAGATTAGACACAGTGCGGGTATATCCTACATGATGAGATTAGACACAGTGCGGGTATAGCCTACACGATGAGATTAGACACAGTGCGGGTATATCCTACACGATGAGATTAGACACAGTGCGGGTATAGCCTACACGATGAGATTAGACACAGTGCGGGTATATCCTACATGATGAGATTAGACACAGTGCGGGTATAGCCTACACGATGAGATTAGACACAGTGCGGGTATATCCTACACGATGAGATTAGACACAGTGCGGGTATAGCCTACACGATGAGATTAGACACAGTGCGGGTATATCCTACATGATGAGATTAGACACAGTGCGGGTATAGCCTACACGATGAGATTAGACACAGTGCGGGTATATCCTACATGATGAGATTAGACACAGTGCGGGTATATCCTACATGATGAGATTAGACACAGTGCGGGTATATCCTACACGATGAGATTAGACACAGTGCGGGTATATCCTACATGCTGAGATTAGACACAGTGCGGGTATAGCCTACACGATGAGATTAGACACAGTGCGGGTATAGCCTACACGATGAGATTAGACACAGTGCGGGTATATCCTACATGCTGAGATTAGACACAGTGCGGGTATATCCTACATGCTGAGATTATTATACACAAAAGTATAAATTATTTTTATTTGTCAAGTGGGAGCCAAGCAATGCAAAAAAAAAAATGCATCGATGATCATGTCAACAGAATAAGACCCTTAATATTTATTGGAAAGGAGCGTCAAACTCATCACCTTGCACTTTCACCGGCCTATGTGGGAGGACCACACAGCCTGTCATCGCGTGACTCCAAGTTTACATCGATATGATGGGTTATTATAGCAATATTTGTGCCGATATTTCTCACATAATTCATTTTACCCACTCAAAAAGATCCCACCTTGTCGAGGGCATTTTGTTTTGTCGACATTTGCAAAGTTTACTGACATATTTTCTGTTTCCATCGGGCCGGTCATGTCATTTATTTTATCCAAGATGTACTTTACGGGCATAAAAAGGTTGGCTGGAAACATGATTTGTGAGTAACTATTATTGTTCACAATGGATACAAAATAAAAAGGCTTGACTTACTGTGGTGGTGATTTACAGCTGCAATGTTACTTTTTGGGCAACCACCAAATTCACATAAAGGTGAGTTATAGAGCTGTCATTCTTCACTGAAAGCAAGTCTAAGAAGCGGTAGATATTTTCTGTGTGTGCTATTTCTATGCTTCCCATTCTTAAATTTAGTTTTTGCATCTAACTTTCAGTTTTCTACACCAGCTTCAAACAGCTGAAAATACTTATTTTTGGTTATGAAAAACATATTTCACAGCAGTTCAGATGGTACAATCATTCTTGTTTTGTCACAAACAGAAATTAGGCGAGCTATTTGAATTTTAGCAACAAGGAAACAGCAGAGAATTTCTGCGTAGTGCAGCTTTAAAGACTAAAGATCTGACATCCCCAAATGGGCACTTTCCTGCAGCAGGCCAGGTAGGGTTCAGAAAACGTGGGACATCAAATAAACTGGGACAGCTTCATCTGAAGTTTATTTCTTGTTCTGAAAATCAAAACTATTGTTACTACGCCCTTGCAGAGAAATCACATTACTTCATTGGTGTGACAGAGGGTGGCAGAGCAATCTTCAAACAGGGAGCTCACCCTCAATGCACATAGATCAGTGACATAGCCTTTTTCCCTGTTTCGATGTTAAAGCTATCAAACTGTCATAAATAATCCACTGTGTAAAAATTGTGATGTATGTGCATTCTATGTACTGGTGCATCAAAATAAAATAAGTTGCCAGTCTAATGTTTATATTTTGTACATTTCTGAAATCCTCAAGATTTTTCCTAATCACACAAAATGGAATTATCATTGGGGTACAATTAGGACTGTCCCAGTTTATCTAACCTGCTGTCCTAGTTTATCAAATGCAAATTGAAAATATGGTTTTGGTTCAGGGTACACAAATGGGTGTGTCATGCAGTCTGTAAATATGATAAACATTTGTCATTTTTGAGTGATTAGGAAACATCTTGAGCATTTCAGAAATGTATCACGTGTTGGGCTAATATGTTGGATAGATGTTGAAACGGATTACAGGAGAGGGAAATGCAAAAAGTGTCCCACGTATTCCCAATTCCCCCTATTATGCGTGCTCAGGCATGCGCAATCATTTTTCGGGAGACAGGTGAGTACATTCTGGACAGACTCAACTATATCTTCGCTACACACCCCTCCCCTTCCTCGTATCAACATTTCACATTTTTATTAAATCAATTATATTTCAGATCCTTGTCACCAACAGCTGCAACTCAATCAGCTAGGTCTATTGCCCCGCAAGCTGCCCAAATCTGCAGCCTTTCCAACTAGGCATCCCTGCTGGGGATTTGAAACAATACACAGCAATTTGTTAAAGAAGCTAATGATCATCATGCTCTCTGGTGAACTATTTCATTTATTTATGTATATACAAGTAATTATATCATTTTGGCAAATGTAGAAAAATGTACTTTAGGGGAAGTTTAGCAGTAGCTGATTTTCAGGGTTTGAACAGCAAAAATTATTAGTCTTAAGTCTTTGTCAGGTATCAGGACTATAAAGCCAATGCAACTGCATGTTTTACAAATGGTAAGCTACCATTTGGGCATGGGCATTCATAAATGTGCATTGCGGGCTGACACTGAAGGCCAGGGTTCCCCAACTGACGGTCCGGGGCCGAATTTGACCCGCGGGTGATTTTATTTGGCCTCCCAAGTTTTCTGAGCATTTTTTATTTTGGAAATCTGTTCCAAAGTATAACACATAAGAGAGAGATATGTGATCATTAACACATGTAAGCAAAGTGTCACCCTCCCAGCGGATTACGATGGGACGGCTGCCCGCTGCCAGGGTTTCCTGTTGCAGTTGAAGTTATACCTGGGAACCTTCCACCCGGCTCCTTCGAGCCGTAAGAGGGTGTCCGCCCTTGTCTCATGCCTCTCGGGGAAAGCCCTGGAGTGGGCCAATGCCATGTGGGTGGAAGGAGATGCGGTACTTCACCACTTTGAGGAGTTCACCCATAGTATCTGGGCAGTCTTCAACCACCCGCCCGAGGGCAGAGCGGCGGGTGAACGTCTTTTCCACCTGCGGCAGGGGACGAGGAGCGCACAGGAGTTCGCTTTGGACTTTCAGACCCTGGCCTCCGGAGCGGGATGGAACGGCCACCATCGCTGCAGTTTGCGCGAGGATGTCCGTCGAGAGTTGGCCTGCAGGGACACCACTCTCACATTCGACCAGCTGGTGGACCTGTCCATTCGGCTGTGCGCCTCCTAGGCACCTGCTCGGGAGGTAAGCTACACCCCTTACCCATTCCACAGAAGCCATGGTCACACCTGTCGATCGATTTCCTGACTGATCTCCCCCATCACAGGGAAACACCACGATCCTGGTTGTTGTGGATTGTTTCTCTAAGTCCTGCCGTCTCCTCCCGCTGCCCGGCCTACGGCCCTACAGACTGCGGAGGCCAGTTTGTGGGGTCATTTAAAGTCCTGAGGAGAGTGAATGAGGTGAGTTACAGGTTACAACTTCCCCCCATTACCGTATTAACCCCTCATTCCATGCGTCTCTCCTCAGGCCGGTGGTGGCTGGCCCGCTCCAGGAGTCTGAGGTGTGGGAGGTTCCTCCTCGGTGTACTCCGTTCGTTACATACTGGATTCGAGGCATCGGGTGAGGGGCCTTCAGTACCTCGTGGACTGGGAGGGGTACGGTCCGGAGGAGAGATGCTGGGTTCCGGTGGAGGACGTGTTGGACCCTTCAACGCTGCAGGAGTTCCACCATCTCCGTCCGGATCGCCCTGCGCCTAGCCATCCGGGTCGTCCCCGAGGCCGGTGTCGGCGCACTGCTGGAACAGCGCATCAAGGGTGGGGTACTGTCATGACTTCTACCGAAGTCGGTTCCTCTCCTTGTTCGGGCGGTGTTCGACGTCACCGGTCTTCTAGCCATCGCCGATCCATTTTTTTATTTTACATTTGTTTTGTCTTCCCACACACCTGTGTGTTCCCTCATTACGTGTTGTGTATTTAACCCTCTGTTCCCCCCATGTCTTTGTGTGGTATTGTTTGTTTGTAAGTGCTTGTGCACATGTTGACTGGTGCGTGTCGGGTTTTGTACCCAAGTTGTTATTTCTTGATGCCGTTGGTTTTGTATTAAACTGCTCCGTCTAATACTTAGTTCTGCTCTCCTGTGTCTGACTTCCCTGCCACCAGTTACGCACCCCTTACACAAGGTTTGAAATTGTGTTTAATAAAATCTGTTTTGGCTTCTTGCGGTCAATTTAGTTTACAAATAAATCGTAATTATGGGCCGCAGCTGAATCTAGTTGATGAACCCTTCTGTAGGCTATAGCCTAGGCTACCATTCTACTCTGTAGGGATAAGAGGAGGGTTGCAATTTTTGGTGTCTCGCCTTTCGCAGCATACTGGCCAGGACCGGGCCTGTGTATGCTTGCGTGTCAGTATGTGTGCTTGTAGAGTTTGAGGGTGAGTGTGTGACAGTATTATGATACTGACCGTTCTCATCCACCGCTAGAACACTGGCTCCTTTCCCCAGCAGCTCCTGAACTACTACGGTCAGACCATTCCTAGCTGCTACATGGAGGGGCCTGAGGCCGCGAGAGAAAGAGAGGAGAAAGAGGGAGAGACAGACACACACCTGCAGAGTGAAGTCATACTAGCCTAATAACATGCTAACTAATAACACTATGTTGGGTTGTGGTGTGTTCCAATTCCGAAAATCATTTGGGGTACGTACGTCTGTAGAGAAGTGTTGGTGCAGTTGATAAAGTTTCTGTCTGATATCTTCTCTAGTATCAACAACGCACTGGTCTCATGGCCCTGATGGTGAGAGAGAGAGGGTAAAACATTTAACAAACAGTCATTTGATTAACCATATATGGTGCATGTGTGAGTATTACCTTGCTACAGGCCAGGTGAAGAGCTGTGTTCTTGTTAGTATCCTGTAGTGTGAGGTCTGCCTTAGCACTGCTCACCAACACCTCTATATGAGAGAGAGAGACACCAGAATAGGTAAGGTGTGAGGGATAGGTAGCAGGGAAGGAGAGGAGAAGCATAGAGAGTGTGTACTGACCCACAGCGTTGGTCTGTCCGTTGTGCGCTGCCATCATCAGTGGCGTGGTCCGTGTGTGTGTGTCGGAGGTGTTCGCCTGAGCTCCGTGACTCAACAACAAGGACACACACTCCACGTGGTCTGAGAATGCTGCCGCATGGAGGGGAGACCTACAAAGGGTGACAGCAGTCACTGTTACACACACTACCTCACGTTCTGCGAGTCTGTTGAGGGGCGGACCTCCCAACACGCCCCCAAAAAAACTCAGTCGGGTCTCGACTTAGAGGGGCTCGTACCCATAGGCTCTGACATCCAGGGGGCCCACAGTGATTTTATTTACTCTCACTAAGATATCATATTAACATGGTCATGGCAAAATTCATGGCAACATTTGGAAAATTGCAGGAAATTTGCTTTAAACTGCAAAAATGTCTCAACCCTATGGCAAAATGTGTAGTTTCATGAAATTAACTATAAAACTGCTACATTTTCTCTGCCCCATTGCAAAATTAGTAGAATTGCATGAAATTTGTTCAATCTTCTCTACGCCCCATTGAAAAACAACAAGAGGGTGGGGTTCACCGACAAGATGGGGGGGCCATAATATGTTTTGCCCGTTAGGTACAACATTTCAATTAGGGCCCCCAAAAGACTAGGGCTGTGTATGTGTGTGTGTTTAATAATTTGTGTGTAATTAAAACACTACTGGACAGTTTATTAGGTACACCATCCTATTCACAAAAATGGATCGCTCCTACAGACAGTGAGTCACATGGCCTTGGCTTACTATATAAAGCAGGCAGACAGGCATCCAGTTACTGTTTGATTGAACTTTGAAATTGGGCAAAACCAGTGACTGAAGCGACTTTGAGCGTGGTATGGCCGGTGCTAGGCACACCGGATCCAGTACCTCAGAAACAGCCGCCCTCCTAGGCTTTTCATGTACGACAGCGTCTATCGTTTACAGAGAAGGGTGCAACAAACAAAAACATCCAGTCAGCGGCAGTCCTGTGGGTGAAAACAGCTCGTTGATGAGAGGTCGAAGGATAATGGCAAGAATCGTGCAAGCTAACAGGCGGGCCACAAACTGACAAATAACAGTGCAGTTCAACAGTGGTCTGCTGAACGGCATCTCGGAACAAACAATTTGTCGATCCTTGTCACGGATGGGCTATTGCAGCAGACGACCACACTGGGTTCCACTCCTATCAGCTAAAAACAAAAAGAAGCAAATTCAGTTGGCACACAATCACCAACACTGGACAATTGAGGACTGGAAAAACATCGCCTGGTCCGACGAATCTCGGGCCCTGTTGCGTCACGCTGATGGCAAAGTTAGGATTTGTCCATGTACCCATCCTGCCTAATACAGGCTGGTGGCGGTGGTGTAATGGTGTGGGGAATGTTTTCCGAAGAAGTCAGACTGTTCTGGGTGCAAAGGTGGGTCCGAGCCAGTATTAGATGGGTGTACCTAATAAACGGTCCAGTGAGTGTATATATGCGTGTAATAATGTGTCTCACCTGCCCTTGGTGTCTGTAGTGTTGACTATAGCAGAACCCAAAGAGTTGATCAACATCTCAGCGACTCCCTCGTTGTCATTCATACTGAAACAAGCAGAGAGGAAACACTTTCTTTCTCCTTCGGGGGTAGATCATCTTTAAAATTGCAAGTAGATTGAGGCTTCTATCAATGTCATTGTCTGCATCATTTCCAATCACACTTTTACACTCATTTAATATTTTATTTACATCCCGATGTAACACAAATGACACCTTTTTAGTGATCATATATTTATTTAGGTGGTCATAGACATACTAGGACCTGTGAATCTCAGCACACAAGTGACTGACTGGGTTCGAACCCTCAATACGGTGTTAGCACCCTGCGCTTAAGCCTAGGCATTAGTTGTGAGAGTTGAGGCTTACACGGCACAGTGCAGAGGGCTGAAGTGGTTTCCCTGTGTCTTCTTGAACACTTCCTGTTCCAACAACAACTCTACACACCCATCATAACCTGGAGCGAGAGAGACAGAGAAACATTCAAGAGTAAATCACCGTATTGTCTACATATAATTCTAGTTTATCATTCATTCAGATCAGTTAACCAACATGAATCTGATGATTCTCTAACGCTGTGTGTACATGTTTACCATTGTAGCAGGCCCAGTGCAGCGGTGTGTATCCGTGGTTGTCGATAAGAAGTGTGTGAGTGTGCAAGGCATTAGCAGCCTGAAGTAGTGCTCCCAGCACCCCCGTGTGTCCGCAAGCTGCTGCCAGGTGTAGCGGAGAGCGCCCTGCCCGGTCACATACACACACACTCGCCCCACGCTGCAACAACGCCTCAACACACTCCTCATGACCCGACACCGCCTAGAGAAACAAAACAGATCATTAAAGGTGTGTGTTCTTGTGTCTGTGAGTTTGTATGTGTGGTGTGTACGGTGTACAGTGCATTCAGAAAGTATTCCGTTTTTCACTTTGTCATTATGGGGTAGTGTGTAGATTGATATGGGGAAAAAACGATTTAATCCATTTTAGAATGAGGCTGTAACATAACTAAAACATCAAGGGGTCTGA
The DNA here is from genome assembly GCF_057628025.1 of Oncorhynchus mykiss. Lineage (NCBI taxonomy): Eukaryota > Metazoa > Chordata > Actinopteri > Salmoniformes > Salmonidae > Oncorhynchus > Oncorhynchus mykiss. Next base: position 60,980,927 of record NC_143039.1, read on the forward strand.
ATAATTTACAAATGCACTGTATGTGTATATGGTGTGTGTGTGTGTGTGTGTGTTTTTGTGTTTGTGCTTGTGTGTATGGTGTATGTGAATATATAGTGTGTGTGTGTGACTGTATAGGAACTAGGGAGTTTGTGTGTCTCACCCCGCGGTGTAGTGCAGTCCTGCCCCAGTGGTCTTTAGCCTCTACGTCAGCTCCTCTACTCAGTAGAGAATACACACTCTCTGTGTGTCCGCTCAGTACCGCCAGCATCAGAGGGGTCCTACACACACAATCAATATATTTACCAATCACTCAATCAATCCATCATTGATTAATCAGGCAAATCTAAAAGTAGCTAGCTCACACAGTCAATACATTAGTCTCTCACACACACTTACTGTCCGTTGGCGTCTTGTACATCTACAGAGTTGTGTGTGTCTGTGTTGTTGATGAGAAGACGGAGACAATCAGAGTGGCCGTTCATCGCTGCAGGAGGAGACACACTCAGGGTTAGGGAAAAAGATGGGTATGCAATGTGTGTGTGTGTGTGTAGTCATTGCGTGCCTGCTGGCTCTCATATACATATAATACCTGCAACATGTAAGGCTGTCCTCTTCAGCGTGTAATCCTTGGTGTGTGTGTGAGCTCCGTGGTGCAGTAAAAGTGACACACACTCCTGGTGGCCCCTGGAGCAGGCTAGGGAGAGCGGGGTCCGGCCCTCAGGGGTCCGAATGTCCACCTCCAACAGACCAGCAGCCAACACCTCCAACACGCCACAGTGACCATGGTACGCCTGGAGAACACACACCAATCAATACAAATCCATATATTTATCACAGTGACCATGGTACGCCTGGGGAACACAGCAATCAATACAAATCTATATATTAATCACAGTGCTTCCCAAACTTCCTTGCATTGTGCCCCACGTAAAGCAGCGGAGTGTGTGTGTGACTCACCGCGAGGTGAAGGGGGCTGATGAGGGCGTGGTTATCAGAGTCACTCAGGATGTCTGTACCAGATGTCTCCATCAGCTGAGAGAGAGAGAGAGAGAATGCCTTATTATTCTCTAAAAAGCTAGAACATTAGAACAAGCAGCAAAGGGTACTCCTCTCCCATGTCATCAGACCACTAATGTTGTCCAGCAACTTACCACATCTAGAGGAGTCTCCCTGGATATCTGAAAAACAAGACGACAGAATGTCAAACCCAGTCACTACTTGTAGTGGGAAGTAGGTAATGGTGTCCGGGTAGGTCATGTACGAGCAGGATGTACTAACCAGTTCAAGGCAGAGTGTGTGTCCGTATGCCGATGCATAGTGGACTGGGTTGTAGCCCTGTCGGTCTCTGATCCCTGGGTTGGCATCGCTCCTCAACAGGTACTCTACACACCTGACACACACACACACACACACACACACACACACACACACACACACACACACACACACACACACACAGGGTCAGACAGGACAGACAAGACAGACAGGACAGACAACTACTACTACTACTACTACTACTACTAACTTTCCCTCTGTGCCAGCAGCAGCGTAGTGTAGAGGAGAACAGCCCCTCTCATCCAGCTCGTTGACTCCAGCACCAGACCCCACCAGGGCAAACACACACTGAGATTTACTGTTACAACAGGCATAGTGAAGAGGAGTCCTAGAGAGAAGAGTGTTACTGTCACAACAGGCATGGAGTCCATTTGCTTTTGTTTAAGAAATGTTTTGCAACAGAATCGACATAATGAATACACCCCTGGAGAGAAGAGGAAGAACAATACTTCATCTTCTTTACATAGAACGGAAAAATGTCTTTATGCAGGCATGTACACACACAAACACACAAAGGCTGAATGTAAAGCTGAACCACTGACCTTCCAAACCTGTCCTTTCTGTTGAAATCTGCTCCTGTATTCAACAACAGATTCAAACACTCCAGGTTCCTGATGGAGAGAGGGAGACCGAGAGAGAAAGAGAAAAAATGTATTGTACAGTAGAACATTGGATAGAACAACTAACTGCAGAAAGGACTTAAAAATCCAAGAGCAAAGGACAGAGACACGAAAAAGGGGAGGGTTTAAAGAGTTGTTGTTTCACCCTCCTGCAGCTGCAGCATGTAGACATGTCCTTCCAAAGTGGTCAGGAGTGTCTATGTGGAAGTCTGAGGAGAGCAGTTTCCTGCAGCAGTCAGAGAAGCCACTGAGAGCTGCCAGATGGAGGGGGAACATGCCATGGACGCCACGCCTGTAACAAACATCACGTCAGCGCTGCTTAGCCAGGTGTGTGTCACAGTGATAGTCTCCAACTCCGTCTAGTGAGTGAGTGTAGACTTAGCGGAGTTGTCTCCATGTGTGATAAGTCTGTCTGTGTGTAAACACACAGTACCAATCAAACGTTTGGACACGCCTACTCATTCAAGGGTTTTTCTTTATTTTTACTATTTTCTACATGGTATAATAATAGAGAAGACATCAAAACTATGAAATAACACATGGAATCAAGTAGTAACCCAAAAAAGTGTTAAACAAATCAAAATATATTTTATATTTGAGATTCTTCAAAGTAGCCACCCTTTGCCTTGATGACAAAGTTGTCACCTGGAATGCATTTAAATGAACATTTGTGCCTTGTTAAAAGTTCATTTGTGGAATTTCTTTCCTTCTTAATGCATTTGAGCCAATCAGTTGTGTTGTGACAAGGTAGGGTTGGTATACAGAAGCCAGCCAGCCCTATTTGGTAAAAGACCAAGTCTATATTATGGCAAGAACAGCCCAAATAAGCAAAGAGAAATGACAGTCAATCATTACGTTAAGACATGAAGGTCAGTCAATAAGGAACATTTCAAAAACTTTTGAAGTTTATTCAAGTGCAGTCGCAAAAACCATCAAGCACTATGATTTAACTGGCTATCATGGGGACCGTCTCAGGAAAGGAAGACCCATCGTTAACTGTAAGTTCATTAGAGTTACCAGCCTCAGAACGTGTAGCCCAAATAAATGCTTGAAAGAGTTCAAGTAACAGACACATCTCAACATCAACTGTTCAGAGGAGACTGTGTGAATCAGGCCTTCATGGTTGAATTGCTGCAAAGAAACCACTACTAAAGGACCCAATAAGAAGGAGAGACTTGCTTGGGCCAAGAAACATGACCAATGGACATTAGACCGGTGGAAATCTGTCCTTTGGTTTGATGAGTCCAAATTTGAGATTTTTGGTTCCAACTGCTGTGTCTTTGTGAGACGCAGAGGAGGTGAACGGATGATCTCCGCATGTGTGGTTCCCACCATGAAGCATAGAGGAGGGGATGTGATGGTGCTTTGCTGGTGATACTGTCTGTGATTTATTTAGAATTCAAGGCACACTTAATCAGCATGGTTACCACAGCATTCTGCAGTGATATGCCATCCAATCTGGTTTGCACTTAGTGGAACTATGATTTGTTTTTCAACAGGACAATGACTCAACACACCTCCAGGCGGTGTAAGGGATATTTGACCAAGAAGGAGAGTGATGGAGTGCTGCATTAGATGACCTGGCCTCCACTATCACCCAACCTCAACCCAATTGAGATGGTTTGGGATGAGTTGGACTGCAGAGTGAAGGAAAAGCAGCCAACAAGTGCTCAGTATATGTGGGAATTCCTTCAAGACTGTTGGAAAAGCATTCCAGGTGTAGCTGGTTGAGAGAATGCCAAGAGTGTGCAAAGTTGTCATCAAGGCAAAGGGTGGCTAATATATTTTTATTTGTTAAACAGTTTTTTGGTTACTACATGATTCCATATGTGTGTTTCATAGTTTTGATGTCTTCACTATTATTTTACAATGTAGAAAATAGTAAAAATAAAGAAAAACCCTGGAATGAGTAGGTGTGTCCGAACTTTTGACTGGTTTTGTATATATACACTACCGTTCAAACGTTTGGGGTCACAGAAATGTCCTTATTTTTGAAAGAAAAGCACATTTTTTGTAAATTGAAATAACATGAAATTGATCATAAATACAGTGTAGACATTGTTAATGTTGTAAATGACTATTGTAGCTGGTAACAGCTGATTTTTAATGGAATATCTACATAGGTGTACAGAGGCCCATTATCAGCAACCTTCACTCCTGTGTTCCAATGCCACGTTGTGTTAGCTAATCCAAGTTTTTCATCTTAAAAGGCTAATTGATCATTAGGAAACCCTTTTGCAATTATGTTAGCACAGCTAAAAACTGTTGTTCTGATTAAAGAAGCAATAAAACTGGCCTTCTTTAGACTAGTTGAGTATCTGGAGCATCAGCATTTATGGGTTCGATTACAGGCTCAAAATGGCCAGAAACAAAGACTTTCTTCTAAAACTCGTCAGTATATTCTTGTTCTGAGAAATGAAGGCTATTCCATGCGAGAAATTGCCAAGAAACTGAAGATCTCATACAACGCTGTGTACTACTCCCTACACAGAACAGCACAACCTGGCTCTAACCAGAATAGAAAGTGGGAGGCAAGTTCAGCCGTTTCCAGCTACAATAGTCATTTCCAGCATTAACAATGTCTACACTGTATTTCTCTCATCAATTTGATGTTACTTTCATAGACAAAAAAAATGAGCTTTTCTTTCAAAAACAAGGACATTTCTAAGTGACCCCAAACTTCTGTACAGTAGTGTGTATCCATCTATCTATCGATATACAGTGCATTCGGAAAGTATTCAGACCCCTTACCTTTTTACGTCACAGCGTTATTCTAAAATGGATTACATTTTTTTTTAAATCTCAAACTACACACATAATGACAAAGCAAAAACAGGGTTTTTAGAAATGTTTGCAAATGTATTAAAAATAAAAAACAGAAATGCCTTATTTACATAAGTATTCAGACCCTTTGCTATGAGACTCAAAATTGACCTCAGGTGCATCCGGTTTCCATTGATCATACTTCAGATGTTTCTACAACTTGATTGGAGTCCACCTGCGGTAAATTCAATTGATTGAATTTGGAAAGGCATACACCTGTCTATATAAGGTCCCACAGTTGACAGTGCATTTCAGAGCTAAATCCAAGCCACGAGGTCAAAGGTATTGTCCGTAGAGCTCTGAGACAGGATTGTGTCGAGGCACAGATCTAAGGAAAGACACCAAAAAAATATCTGCAGCTTTGAAGGTCCCCAAGAAACCTTAGTGGGAACCACTAAGACTTTCTAGAGCTGGACTGAGCAATCGGGGAAGAAGGGCCTTGGTCAGGGAGCTGACCAAGAACCTGATGGTCACTCTGACAGAGCTCCAGAGTCACTCTGTGGAGATGGGAGAACCTTCCAGAAGGAAAACCATCTCTGCAGCACTCCACCAATCTGGCCTTTAAAGTAGAGTGGCCAGACTGAAACCACTCCTCAGTAAAAAAAAAGGCACATGACAGCCCTCTTGGAGTTTGCCAAAAGGCGCCGAAAGGACTCGAAGACCACGAGAAACAAGATTATATGGTCTGATGAAACTAAGATTGAACTCTTTGGCCTGAATGCCAAGCGTCTAGAGGAAACCTGGCACCATCCCTACAGTGAAGCATGGTGGTGGCAGCATCATGTGTGGGATGTTTTTCAGCAGCAGGGACTGGGAGACTAGTCAGGATCAAGGGAAAGATGAACGGAGCAAAGTACAGAGAGATCCTTCATGAAAACTTGCTCCAGAGCCCTCAGGACCTCAGACTAGGGCGAAGGTTCATCTTTCAACAGGACAACGACCCTACGCACACAGCCAAGACAACGCAGGAATGGCTTCAGGACAAGTCTCTAAATGTCCTTGAGTGGCCCAGCCAGCGCCCGGACTTGAACTTCATCGAACATCTCTGGAGAGACCTGAAAATAGCTGTGCAGCGACGCTCCCCATCCAACCTGACAGAGCTTGAGAGGATCTGCAGAGAGGAATGGGAGAAACTCCCCAAATACAGGTGTGCCAAGCTTGTAGCGTCATACCCGCGAAGACTCGAGGCTGTAATCTCTGTCAAAGGTGCTTCAAAAATGTATTGAGTAAAGGTTCTGAATACTTACGTAAATGGTGATATCATTTTTGTTATTTGCTGAAATGTCTAAAAACCTGTTTTTGCATTGTGATTGTGGGGTATTGTGTGTAGATTGATGAGGGGAAAAAACTTTAATCCATTTTAGAAGAAGGCTGTGCCGTAACAAAATGTGGAAAAAGTCAAGGTGTCTGAACACTTTCTGAATGCACTGTATATACACTTAACACAAATATAAACACAGCATGCAACAATTTTAATGAGTTGCTGTTCACAGAAGTAAATCAGTCAATTGAAATAAATGTATTAGGCCCTAATATATGGATTTCACATGACTGGGCAGGGGTGCAGTCATGCGTGGGCCTGGGAGGGCATAGGCTCACCCACTTGGGAGCTAATTAGTTTTCTCCCCAAAAAAGGTCTGTATTACAGACAGAAAAACTCAGTTTCATCAGTTGTCCAGGTGGCTGGTCTCAAGACAATCTTGCAGGTGAAGAAGCCGGATGTGGAGTTCCTGGGCTGGCGTGGTTACACTTGGTCTGCGGTTGTGAGGCCGGTTGGATATACTGCCAAATTCTCTAAAACGACGTTGAAGCCGGCTTATGGTAGAGAAATTCACATTCAATTCTCTGGCAACAGTTCTGGTGGTTATTCCTGTAGTCAGCATGCCAATTGTACTCTCCTTCTAAACCGGAGACATCTGTGGCATTGTGTTGTGTAACAAAACTTAACATTTTAAAGTGCAGTTGTGTAATGATCATGCTGTTTAAACCTTCCTACAATTGAGGAGTAGAAAAACATTGCCTGTTCCGATGAATCCCGTTTCCTGATGAATCATGCTGACAGGCAGAGTGAGAATATGGCTTAAGTAGCCTGAGTCCATGGACCCATGTTGCCTGGTGTCAACAGTACAGGCTGGTGGTGGTGTAATGGTGGGGAATATTTTCCTGGCACACGTTAGGTCCCTTGGTCCCAACTGAGCAATGTTTGAACACCACATAGTATCTGAACATTGTTGCTGACTAGGCTCATCCTTTCATGGCTACAGGGAGGTCCGACACAATAATAGATGGGTGTACCTAATAAACTGGCCACTGAGTGTATTTGTGTGTGTCTTACTTGGCGGTGTTGGCTCCGTGTGTGAGCAGAGTGTTGATCAGTAACTGGTGTCCGTAGCGAGCAGCGATGTGAAGAGGAGAGTTCCCATTCTTATCCTCACAGTCCACCTCCGCACCTGCACAGACAGACAAAGAGCAAATAGTTGAGTGTTTGAAATATTAATAGACCAATGGCAGTGTGTGTGTGGTGTTTTGGGGCGGGCCTCACCGTTTTGAATGACAGCCTGAGAACGAGAGAACCTTCCATGGACGGCTGCCATGTGGAGAGGGGTCTTCCCATCCTTACTCTGGAGTGGGGAAAGAAAGCAAGATATTTCATTCTGTTTGTCAGAAGAGTTAACTATTAGCTGTGATGTTCAGGACTGGGTGATGTTCCCTGTGTTATAAACCTTCCTATTCAGATCAGGACTGGGTGATGTTCCCTGTGTTATAAACCTTCCTATTCAGATCAGGACTGGGTGATGTTCCCTGTGTTATAAACCTTCCTATTCAGATCAGGACTGGGTGATGTTCCCTGTGTTATAAACCTTCCTATACAGATCAGGACTGGGTGATGTTCCCTGTGTTTTAAACCTTCCTATTCAGATCAGGACTGGGTGATGTTCCCTGTGTTATAAACCTTCCTATTCAGATCAGGACTGGGTGATGTTCCCTGTGTTATAAACCCTATTCAGATCAGGACTGGGTGATGTTCCCTGTGTTATAAACCTTCCTATTCAGATCAGGACTGGGTGATGTTCCCTGTGTTATAAACCTTCCTATTCAGATCAGGACTGGGTGATGTTCCCTGTGTTATAAACCTTCCTATTCAGATCAGGACTGGGTGATGTTCCCTGTGTTATAAACCTTCCTATTCAGATCAGGACTGGGTGATGTTCCCTGTGTTATAAACCTTCCCATTCAGATCAGGACTGGGTGATGTTCCCTGTGTTATAAACCTTCCTATTCAGATCAGGACTGGGTGATGTTCCCTGTGTTTTAAACCTTCCTATTCAGATCAGGACTGGGTGATGTTCCCTGTGTTATAAACCTTCCTATTCAGATCAGGACTGGGTGATGTTCCCTGTGTTATAAACCTTCCTATTCAGATCAGGACTGGGTGATGTTCCCTGTGTTATAAACCTTCCTATTCAGATCAGGACTGGGTGATGTTCCCTGTGTTATAAACCTTCCTATTCAGATCAGGACTGGGTGATGTTCCCTGTGCTATAAACCTTCTTATTCAGATCAGGACTGGGTGATGTTCCCTGTGTTATAAACCTTCCTATTCAGATCAGGACTGGGTGATGTTCCCTGTGTTATAAACCTTCCTATTCAGATCAGGACTGGGTGATGTTCCCTGTGTTATAAACCTTCCTATTCAGATCAGGACTGGGTGATGTTCCCTGTGTTATAAACCTTCCTATTCAGATCAGGACTGGGTGATGTTCCCTGTGTTATAAACCTTCCTATTCAGATCAGGACTGGGTGATGTTCCCTGTGTTATAAACCTTCCTATTCAGATCAGGACTGGGTGATGTTCCCTGTGTTATAAACCTTCCTATTCAGATCAGGACTGGGTGATGTTCCCTGTGTTATAAACCTTCCTATTCAGATCAGGCGTTCTCTCACACTCCCCACACCCTACCGTCCTGAGCAATTTCAGCTCTTCTCTCACCCCCCCACCCTACCGCCCTGAGCAACTTCAGCTCTTCTCTCACCCCCCCACCCTATAGCCCTGAGCAACTTCAGCTGTTCTCTCACACCTCCCACCCTACAGCCCTGAGCAACTTCAGCTGTTCTCTCACACCTCCCACCCTACAGCCCTGAGCAACTTCAGCTCTTCTTTCACCCCCCACCCTATAGCCCTGAGCAACTTCAGCCCTGCTCTCACACCTCTCACCCTAAGCTACTTCAGCTCTTCTCTCACCCCCCCCCCACCCTACAGCCCTGAGCAACTTCAGCTGTTCTCTCATACCCCACACCCTACCGTCCTGAGCAACTTCAGCTCTTCTCTCACACTCCCCCCACCCTACCGCCCTGAGCAACTTCAGCTCTTCTCTCACACCTCCCACCCTACTGTCCTGAGCAACTTCAGCTCTTCTCTCACACCTCCCACCCTACCGCCCTGAGCAATTTCAGCTCTTCTCTCACACCTCCCACCCTACCGTCCTGAGCAACTTCAGCTCTTCTCTCACACTCCCCCCACCCTACCGCCCTGAGCAACTTCAGCTCTTCTCTCACACTCCCCCCACCCTACCACCCTGAGCAACTTCAGCTCTTCTCAAACACCTCCCACCCTACCGCCCTGAGCAACTTCAGCTCTTCTCTCACACCTCCCACCCTGAGCAACTTCAGCTCTTCTCTCACACTCCCCCCACCCTACCGCCCTGAGCAACTTCAGCTCTTCTCTCACACCTCCCACCCTGAGCAACTTCAGCTCTTCTCTCACACCTCCCACCCTACCGTCCTGAGCAACTTCAGCTCTTCTCTCACACCTCCCACCCTGAGCAACTTCAGCTCTTCTCTCACACCTCCCACCCTACCGTCCTGAGCAACTTCAGCTCTTCTCTCACACCTCCCACCCTACCGTCCTGAGCAACTTCAGCTCTTCTCTCACACTCCCCCCACCCTACCGCCCTGAGCAACTTCAGCTCTTCTCTCACACCCCACACCCTACCGCCCTGAGCAACTTCAGCTCTTCTCTCACACCCCCCACCCTACCGCCCTGAGCAACTTCAGCTCTTCTCTCACACTCCCCCCACCCTACCGCCCTGAGCAACTTCAGCTGTTCTCTCACACTCCCCCCACCCTACCGCCCTGAGCAACTTCAGCTCTTCTCTCACACTCCCCCCACCCTACCGCCCTGAGCAACTTCAGCTCTTCTCTCACACCTCCCACCCTACCGCCCTGAGCAACTTCAGCTCTTCTCTCACACCCCACACCATATGTCCCACTACTACCCTGTTGGCCTAGGAGAAGTGTGTGTGTGTACCCTGATGTTGACATTAGCTCCGTTCCCAAGCAGTAGTTCCAGACACAGCGCCCCCTGGCGGGAACAGGCTGAGAAGTGCAGCGCAGACAGACCCCTCTCATTCACCTGTTAGAGACAGATAAAGTTACAATATACACACCAACACACGCACACCAACACACGCACAAACACAGATGTGTACCTGGTTGATGGAGGCTCCAGCCTCTATGAGTTCGTTGACCACCACATCCTGGCCATTATAACTGGCCATATGGAGAGCAGAGTTACCATAAATATTACCCTGGTTTATCTAGAGAGATGGAGGGAGAAGGCGGGGAGAGAGAGGGAGAGGGCGGGGAGAGAGAGGGAGCGGGAGCGAGAGAGGGAGCGGGAGAGAGAGAGGGAGCGGGAGAGAGAGAGGGAGCGGGAGAGAGAGAGGGAGCGGGAGAGAGAGAGGGAGCGGGAGAGAGAGAGGGAGCGGGAGAGAGAGAGGGAGCGGGAGAGAGAGAGGGAGCGGGAGAGAGAGAGGGAGCGGGAGAGAGAGAGGGAGCGGGAGAGAGAGAGGGAGCGGGAGAGAGAGAGGGAGCGGGAGAGAGAGAGGGAGCGGGAGAGAGAGGGGGAGCGGGGAGAGAGGGGGAGCGGGGAGAGAGGGGGAGCGGGGAGAGAGAGAGGGAGCGGGGAGAGAAGGAGCGGGAGAGAGAGGGGGAGCGGGGAATCGGGGAGAGAAGGAGCGGGAGAGAGAGGGGGAGCGGGGAGAGAGGGAGCGGGGAGAGAGGGAGCGGGAGAGAGGGAGCGGGAGAGAGGGAGCGGGAGAGAGAGGGGGAGCGGGGAATCGGGGAGAGAAGGAGCGGGAGAGAGAGGGGGAGCGGGGAGAGAGGGAGCGGGGAGAGAGGGGGAGCGGGGAGAGAGGGGAGAGAGGGGGAGCGGGGAGAGAGAGAGGGAGCGGGGAGAGAAGGAGCGGGAGAGAGAGGGGGAGCGGGGAATCGGGGAGAGAAGGAGCGGGAGAGAGAGGGGGAGCGGGGAGAGAGGGAGCGGGGAGAGAGGGAGCGGGAGAGAGGGAGCGGGAGAGAGGGAGCGGGAGAGAGAGGGGGAGTGGGGAGAGAAGGAGTGGGAGAGAGAGGGGGAGCGGGGAGAGAAGGAGCGGGAGAGAGAGGGGGAGCGGGGAGAGAGGGAGCGGGAGAGAGAGGGGGAGCGGGGAGAGAGGGAGCGGGAGAGAGAGGGGGAGCGGGGAGAGAAGGAGCGGGAGAGAGAGGGGGAGCGGGGAGAGAGGGAGCGGGGAGAGAGGGAGCGGGAGAGAGAGGGGGAGCGGGGAGAGAAGGAGCGGGAGAGAGAGGGGAACGGGAGAGAGGGGGGAGCGGGAGAGAGAGGGGGAGCGGGGAGAGAAGGAGCGGGAGAGAGGGGGGGAGCGGGGAGAGGGGGAGCGGGGAGAGAAGGAGCGGGAGAGAGAGGGGGAGCGGGGAGAGAGGGAGCGGGAGAGAGAGGGGGAGCGGGGAGAGAAGGAGCGGGAGAGAGAGGGGGAGCGGGGAGAGAGGGAGCGGGAGAGAGAGGGGGAGCGGGGAGAGAAGGAGCGGGAGAGAGAGGGGGAGCGGGGAGAGAAGGAGTGGGAGAGAGAGGGGGAGCGGGAGAGAGAGGGGGAGCGGGGAGAGAAGGAGCGGGAGAGAGAGGGGGAGCGGGGAGAGAAGGAGTGGAAGAGAGAGGGGGAGCGGGGAGAGAAGGAGTGGGAGAGAGAGGGGGAGCGGGGAGAGAAGGAGTGGGAGAGAGAGAGGGAGCGGGGAGAGAGGGAGCGGGAGAGAGAGAGGGAGCGGGGAGAGAGGGAGCGGGAGAGAGAGAGGGAGCGGGAGAGAGAGAGCAGGAGAGAGAGGGGGAGCGGGGAGAGAGGGGGAGCGGGGAGAGAGGGAGCGGGAGAGAGAGGGGGAGCGGGGAGAGAGGGAGCGGGAGAGAGAGGGGGAGCGGGGAAAGGGGGAGTGCAGGGACAGAGAGACAGAGCGGGGAGAGAGCGAGAGAGACAGCGCGGGGAGAGAGAGCGGAGAGAGAGCAGGTGGGCGGGGAGAGACAGAGCGGGCGGGCGGGAGAGAGAGCGAGGGCGGGGAGAGAGAGCGAGGGCGGGGAGAGAGAGCGAGAGCGGGGAGAGAGAGCGAGAGCGGGGAGAGAGAGCGAGGGCGGAGAGAGAGAGAGCGGGGAGAGAGAGCGAGCGAGAGCGGGGAGAGAGAGCGAGCGAGAGCGGGGAGAGAGAGCGAGCGAGAGCGGGGAGAGAGAGCGAGCGAGAGCGGGGAGAGAGAGCGAGCGAGAGCGGGGAGAGAGAGCGAGCGAGAGCGGGGAGAGAGAGCGAGCGAGAGCGGGGAGAGAGAGCGAGCGAGAGCGGGGAGAGAGAGCGAGCGAGAGCGGGGAGAGAGAGCGAGCGAGAGCGGGGAGAGAGAGCGAGCGAGAGCGGGGAGAGAGAGCGAGCGAGAGCGGGGAGAGAGAGCGAGCGAGAGCGGGGAGAGAGAGCGAGCGAGAGCGGGGAGAGAGAGCGAGCGAGAGCGGGGAGAGAGAGCGAGCGAGAGCGGGGAGAGAGAGCGAGCGAGAGCGGGGAGAGAGAGCGAGCGAGAGCGGGGAGAGAGAGCGAGCGAGAGCGGGGAGAGCGAGCGAGAGCGGGGAGAGAGAGCGAGAGCGGGGAGAGAGAGCGAGAGCGGGGAGAGAGAGCGAGAGCGGGGAGAGAGAGCGAGGGCGGAGAGCGAGAGCGAGGGCGGAGGGAGAGAGCGAAGGCGGGGGGAGAGAGCGAAGGCGGGGGGAGAGAGCGAAGGCGGGGGGAGAGGGAGAGAGAGAGAAACAGTTAGTTTGTGTATCTCAATAGACTTCTTTCTTTGCTATTAGGAGAGGATGAAATCGAATGATGTGTGTGTACCTGTACCCCCAGCAGGTATTGAATGATGTGTGTGTACCTGTACCCCCAGCCCCAGCAGGTATTGGACAGTGGTAGTCATCCCACTAGAGGCAGCGGCATGTAGAGGAGTATAAGAGTTCTTATCTTTACAGTCCATCTCTGCTCCACTAGACACCAACAACCTCACCACCTCCATATGACCTGGAGGGAGGGAGATGTAGAGAGAGAGGAAGGGAGGAGGAAATGGAGGGAGAGAGGGGAGAAAGAGAGCGGGTAAGAGTACATTTTGTTAGCATACCATTTCATACCATTTTGTTAGCATACCATTTTGTTTCTAGAAAACATCTAATCATCAAATCAAAATGTATTGATACAAGCGTTTTGACATTCTAATCCCTCTATAGTGTATAGCTCTGAGTGGGGGTGTCTTACCCATGTAGGCAGCCCAGTGGATGGCTCGCCTGTCTTTCTTATCAAAGGCGTCGATGTTAGCTCCTCTGGAGAGAAGCAGCTTCACCATCTGACACACACACACACACCAAGTGAAGTCATACTAGCCTCATGAAATGGCAACTAATACCTCTGTGAATGTGTGTGTGTTACCTCCAGGTGTCCGCTGAAGGCAGCATGGTGCAGGGCTGTGCGTCCACCCCGATCCGACACATTGACGTTGCTAAGCAATGGGACGAGGGCCTCGGCAACACGGATAGCCTTGTTGTTGGCAGCAACATGGAGAGGAGTCTGCCAGTTCTTATCCCGCGCGTTCACATCAGCACTGTGTTTTATCAACATACACACTGCATCCTACACACACACACACACACACACACAAAGAAAGAGCATTGACATAATCACTGTTTCAACAAGACTGATGCAGCATGAGAAAGAGCATTGATGAAGGTGTGTGTGTGGTGTGGGTGACAGTCTGTTACCTCGCTGCAGGAGGCAACAGCTCGGTGAAGAGGAGTTAACCACTTATTGTCTTTAGCATTTACTCTGGCTCCTAAAAAACACAGGGAGAGAAAACGTTAAGGGTTAACTTTCCTCTGACAGAGAGTGGGTGGGGACCCACGAGTTACTAGGGGAAACCCCCATGATCCTTTGAGAGGCCCATGTGTGTAAGGGGTTAAAATAGACCATCACATCACGTGATACTGTTCCATCACAACAAACACAGGGAAACAGCCTCCACATCTCTCTCCCTATCATTTCCTCTCCACGAATGGGTGATGTCAACATTGGCTGCTGTGACCAAATTCTCATACTAAGTCTTCCAATTTAATAGGCTTTTTAGGTATCTTAGTTTTATCAGGTATAACAGGCAGACAGGTATAACAAACAAACAGGCAGACAGGTATAACAAACAAACAGGCAGACAGGTATAGCGAACAAACAGGCAGACAGGTATAGCAAACAAACAGGCAGACAGGTATAACAAACAAACAGGCAGACAGGTATAACAAACAAACAGGCAGACAGGTATAGCGAACAAACAGGCAGACAGGTATAGCAAACAAACAGGCAGACAGGTATAACAAACAAACAGGCAGACAGGTATAACAAACAAACAGGCAGACAGGTATAACAAACAAACAGGCAGACAGGTATAACAAACAAACAGGCAGACAGGTATAACAAACAAACAGGCAGACAGGTATAACAAACAAACAGGCAGACAGGTATAACAAACAAACAGGCAGACAGGTATAACTAACAAACAGGCAGACAGGTATAACAAACAGGCAGACAGGTATAACAAACAGGCAGACAGGTATAACAAACAGGCAGACAGGTATAACAAACAAAAAGACTGGATCATCATCCAAATGCTCTCTAGCAAACTTCAGACGGGCCTGGACAAGTACTGGCTTAAGCATGATGACGTCTGGCACTGCAGGATTTGAGTCCCTGGCAGCGTAGTGTGTTACTGATGGTAGGCTTTGTTACTTGTGGTCCCAGCTCTCTGCAGGTCATTCACTAGATCCCCCCCCGTGTGGTTCTGGGATTTTTGCTCACCGTTCTTGTGATCATTTTGACCCCACGGGGTGAGATCTTGCGTGGAGCCCCAGATCGAGGGAGATTATAAGTGGTCTTGTATGTCTTCCATTTCCTAATAATTGCTCCCACAGTTGATTTCTTCAAACCAAGCTGCTTACCTATTGCAGATTCAGTCTTCCCAGCCTGGTGCAGGTCTACAATCATTTTAAAAATCCTACAATGTGATTTTCTGGATTTTTTTTCTCATTTTGTCTGTCATAGTTGAAGTGTACCTATGATGAAAATTACAGGCCTCTCATCTTTTTAAGTGGGAGAACTTGCACAATTGGTGGCTAAATACTTTTTTGCCCCACTGTATAACAGGCAGACAGGTACAGTATAACAGGCAGACAGATACAGTATAACAGGCAGACAGGTACAGTATAACAGGTACAGTATAACAGGCAGACAGGTACAGTATAACAGGCAGACAGGTACAGTGTAACAGGCAGACAGGTATAACAGGTACAGTATAACAGGCAGACAGGTACAGTATAACAGGTACAGTATAACAGGCAGACAGGTACAGTATAACAGGCAGACAGGTACAGTATAACAGGTACAGTATAACAGGCAGACAGGTACAGTATAACAGGCAGACAGGTACAGGTATAACAGGCAGACAGGTACAGGTATAACAGGTACAGGTATAACAGGCAGACAGGTACAGTATAACAGGCAGACAGGTACAGTATAACAGGCAGACAGGTAAGATGTGTACCTGAGAGGATGAGGAGTTCGATGATGTCAGCGTCTCCTAGGTAGGCTGCAGCGTGGAGCGGGGTCCTTTTCTCACTGTCCTGGTAGAGACCAGAGCAGAAAGAAATGTCACACATACAACTTTTATGTTCGTTTTAGAAGGGAGGTACAGTATGTAAAACATCTCATTTCAAACTAGCTTCAATGTTCATAATAAACTTGAACACACACACACAGCTTCTCACTATGCTGCCAGTAGACAAGAGGGAGCACAACTATGTCCCACACAACAGCGCAGCCAGCCAAGTGTGACGGGTAAGCTTCCTGAATCACAACCAAGTGGATGTCTTGACTTCCCCGCTCTCCCTGTTCCCCGCTCTCCCTGTTCCCGCTCTCTCCCTGTTCCCCTCTCTCCCTGTTCCCCTCTCTCCCTGTTCCCCTCTCTCCCTGTTCCCCTCTCTCCTCATTTTCAGGAGTCTGGTAGACACTGCAGGGTAGCTGGGAGGGGGTCAACAACTACTGTACTTGGCAGGGATCTCACTAGAAGCCAGACTAATGACAGCATCACTCCTCCACTCCTCTTACCCAAAATCTTTGGGCTGCTTTCCCAGACACAGATTAAGCCTAGTCCTGGACAAAAACATCTAGCTCAATTGAGTCTCCATTGACATTTCTTTATTATCCAGGACAAGGTTTAATTGGTAAAATGGGAAACCGCCCAACGATGTCACAATCAACTGTTTAAGAGAGCATCTTCATTTTCACCTGCAATTACCTCAGAAAGGAAAGGTTAACAAGTGTGTTAGATTGTTGTGGTCTCTCGAGCTGTGGCCAATCATTGGTCAGTGTGTGTAGTTTTGGCCAGTCTTCTGTCAGCCTAACAGGGAGCAAGGTAATAAAGGCAGGATGACAGGTTGATGGAGGGATTTCTCTCCTCCCTCTGCTCTCCCTGGGGGGTGGCCTATCGACCAGTGGTCCTGTGTGTGTGTGTGTGTGTGTGTGTGTGTGTCTCGCTGGTGTGAGAGTGACCGATGTGTGACTACAAGAGTACCTCTGTCGCTCTCCCTCTTCATTTCTGTAATGAGGATGTTTTACCGTCTGTCTGACCATACAAAGCAGGGCCTCTCTGTAGAACTAACTAACCACGCTAGTCAATCTGGATGGATGGAACAATCAATTCCAGCTCTCTCTCCCTCCCTTCCATGCCCTCCCCCTCTTCCTCATTCTCTACATCTCTATCCCTTGCCCATTCCTCTCTCTAACCCCTCCAGTCTAACTCCCTCCCTCCCTCTTTCTCTGCTTCCCTCCATCTCTTGTTCTCTCCATGCAGCAGAGGGCAATCAGGGGAGTAACGTAGGTCGTAAACAAAGTCACATGACGGAGAGGGAGGCCTGTAATAGGTCAGACTGAAAACTGCTGACTCAAACAGACCAAAATGTCTCTGATGACCCCAGCAATATAGAGACAGGGGGGGAGTAGATAAAGAGGGGGTGGGGAGAGAGAGAAAAGACGTCAGGGAGAGAGGGAGAGAATGAGGGCGGGGGTGAGAGGGAGGGATGACGGGGGAGTGAGAGGGAAAGAGAGAGGGCTGAACAGAGAGGGAGTTGAAAAGAAGGAACTAACCTACCTGATTGATTGGCTGAAAGACTCTGGCCTCTCAACATTGATTTAGTAAGAGACCGAGAGTACAGACACATTGGCTATTCTTCAATTTTCTAAAAAGTCTGTCCTCTCTTCCTGTCCTTCAATGCACTGATCTGAAAGAACTGACCAGGAAAGCCAGCCTAATGATGAGAATTGACCAGGAAAGCCAGCCTAATGATGAGAACTGACCAGGAAAACCAGCCTAATGATGAGAACTGACCAGGAAAGCCAGCCTAATGATGAGAACTGACCAGGAAAGCCAGCCTAATGATGAGAACTGACCAGGAAAGCCAGCCTAATGATGAGAACTGACCAGGAAAGCCAGCCTAATGATGAGAACTGACCAGGAAAGCCAGCCTAATGATGAGAACTGACCAGGAAAGCCAGCCTAATGATGAGAACTGACCAGGAAAGCCAGCCTAATGATGAGAACTGACCAGGAAAGCCAGCCTAATGATGAGAACTGACCAGGAAAGCCAGCCTAATGATGAGAATTGACCAGGAAAGCCTGCCTAATGATGAGAACTGACCAGGAAAGCCAGCCTAATGATGAGAACTGACCAGGAAAGCCAGCCTAATGATGAGAACTGACCAGGAAAACCAGCCTAATGATGAGAACTGACCAGGAAAACCAGCCTAATGATGAGAAATGACCAGGAAAGCCAGCCTAATGATGAGAACTGACCAGGAAAGCCAGCCTAATGATGAGAACTGTCCAGGAAAGCCAACCTAATGATGAGAACTGACCAGGAAAGCCAGCCTAATGATGAGAACTGACCAGGAAAGCCAGCCTAATGATGAGAACTGACCAGGAAATCCAGCCTAATGATGAGAACTGACCAGGAAAGCCAGCCTAATGATGAGAACTGACCAGGAAAGCCAGCCTAATGATGAGAATTGACCAGGAAAGCCAGCCTAATGATGAGAACTGACCAGGAAAGCCAGCCTAATGATGAGAACTGACCAGGAAAGCCAGCCTAATGATGAGAACTGACCAGGAAAACCAGCCTAATGATGAGAACTGACCAGGAAAGCCAGCCTAATGATGAGAACTGACCAGGAAAGCCAGCCTAATGATGAGAACTGACCAGGAAAGCCAGCCTAATGATGAGAACTGTCCAGGAAAGCCAGCCTAATGATGAGAAATGACCAGGAAAGCCAGCCTAATGATGAGAAATGACCAGGAAAGCCAGCCTAATGATGAGAACTGACCAGGAAAGCCAGCCTAATGATGAGAACTGACCAGGAAAGCCAGCCTAATGATGAGAACTGACCAGGAAAGCCAGCCTAATGATGAGAACTGACCAGGAAAGCCAGCCTAATGATGAGAACTGACCAGGAAAACCAGCCTAATGATGAGAACTGACCAGGAAAGCCAGCCTAATGATGAGAACTGACCAGGAAAGCCAGCCTAATGATGAGAACTGACCAGGAAAGCCAGCCTAATGATGAGAACTGACCAGGAAAGCCAGCCTAATGATGAGAAATGACCAGGAAAGCCAGCCTAATGATGAGAACTGACCAGGAAAGCCAGCCTAATGATGAGAACTGACCAGGAAAGCCAGCCTAATGATGAGCGTCCACCTGTCAAGTCTTTGACAATCATTGCAGATGAAGGGTGAAGAGGAGATGAGGAGAGGATAGGAGATGAGGAGAGGATGGATTTGCAAGCAATTTAGAGCAAGAGATGCTTATGGACTGACTGACTCCTGTCTGTGTGTGTGTACAGTAATGTTACCTGTACGTTTACATCCTCCTTCTTGAATATGAGGGAGCGGACTTCATTAGGGTCCACACTGAAGATGGCTTTCAGCAGAGAGGGCTGTATGGGAGGACACAGAGAGAACTATCAGTCACTGTGTATGTGTGTGTGTATGTGTGTGTGTAAAATAAATATTTATTTTTGATTATTTAGTATTATAGCTACTATTATTATTGTTGTCGCTGTTGTTTTCATAATATTTAGGTGCATCTCTTCACCTTGACAACATTGACTATCATTCATGCCAATGAAAGCAGATTGAATTTGAGTGAGTGAGAGACAACAAGAGCAAACAATGGAAAGAATAGATAGTGAGAAAACTGGAGAGAGAGATGGAAAGGTGCTAGATAATTTTCCTCTGAATGACTTGGCTAGATGACTAACAAGACAGAACCTGTTAACATCCTGCTTGCTAACGTTACTACAGTTTGGTTACATGCTGACAATTACGACAGGGCTTTTTCATCTAAAGGGACCCATAAGCACCAACATCTGAAGGTCATAGGAGCAAAAAGCTAAGAGTCTATATTTGAGATATTAATTAAGGCATTAAAACATTTTTCAACCATTTCCCACAGCTATAAGCGTAGGCTTTGATCTCTGGTCAAACAGTGGTTTTTGACATTACCAGAATAAGTACTAAAAAAAACATTTTTTTTAAGATCTGGCAACGAATATCAACAATTATATTTACGCTAAACAAAAATATAAACGCAACATGTAAAGTGTTGGTCCCATTTTTTATGAGCCGAAATAAAAGATCCCAGAAATGTTCCACACAAAAAGCTTTTTTCTCTCAAATTTGTTTACATACATGTTAGTGAGAATTTCTCCTTTTCCAAGATAATCCATCAAGACACTGATTAAACAGCATGATCATTACACCTTGTGCGGGGGACAATAAAAGGCCACTCTAAAATATGTTTGGTCACACAACAAAATGCCACAGAGCGTGCAATTGGCATGCTGACTGCAGGAATGTTCACCAGAGCTGTTGCCAGAGAATTTAATGTAAATTTCTCTACCATAAGCCGCTTCCGTCGTTTTAGAGAATTTGGCAGTACGTCCAACCGGCCTCACAAACGCAGACCAGGTGTATGGCATCATGTGGGCGAGCAGTATGTCCAACCGGCCTCACAAACGCAGACCACGTGTATGGCATCATGTGGGCGAGCAGTTCGCTGATGTCAACTTTGTGAACAGAGTGCACAAACACAAGTGCATTTGATCTTTGGCAATTTGAATGCACAGAGATACTGTGACGAGATCCTGAGGCCCATTATCGTGCCATTCAGCTGCTGAAATCACCTGTTTTAGCATGATAAAGCACAGCTACATGTTGCAAGGATCTGTACACAATTCCTGGATGCTGAAAATGTCAAGGTTTTTCCATGGCCTGCATTCTCACCCATTGAGCATTTTTGGGATGCTCTAGACTGACGTGAACGACAGCGTGTTCCAATTCCCGCCAATATCCAGCAACTTCACACAACAAATGAAGAGGAGTGGGACAACATTCCACAGGCCACAATCAACAGCCTGATCAACTCAATGTGAAGGAGATATCGCGCTGCATGAGGCAAATGCTGGTCACATTAAGGCATCAGTGACCAACCGATGCATATATGTATTCCCAGTCATATAAATCCATAGGGCCTAATGAATTTCAATTGACTGATTTCCTTATATCAACTGTAACTCAGTAAAATCTTTGAAATTGTTGCATGTTGCATTTATATTTTTGTTCAGTATAGTTTGGGAGAAATGATTATCCTTCTGTTAAAGAAACATTGCCTTGCACCTTTCTGTTACCAGTAACCCACATACAGCACATGGCCAAAAGCATGTGGACACGCATTCAAATTAGTGGATTCGGCTATTCCAGCCATACCTGTTGCTGACAGGGTATAAAATTGAGACCACCGCCATGCAATCTCCATAGACAAACATTGGCAGTAGAATGGCCCATAATGAAGAGCTCTGTGATTTTCAACGTGGCACCGTTGTCACCTTTCCAACAAGTCAGTTCATCAAATTTCTGCCCTGCTAGAGCTGTCCCGGTGGTCAACTGTAAGTGTTGTTATTGTGGAAATGTCTAGGAGCAACAACGGCTCAGCCGCGAAGTGGTAGGCAACACAAGCTCACAGAACGGGACCACCGAGTGCTAATGCGCGTAAAAATTGTTTGCAACACTCACTACCAAGTTCCAAACTGCCTCTGGAAGCAACGTCAGCACAATAACTGTTTGTTGGGAGCTTCATGAAATGGGTTTCCATGGCTGAGCAGCCTCACACAAGCCTGAGATCAACATGTACAATGCCGAGCATCGGATAGAGTGGTGTAAAGATCACCGCCATTGGACTCTGGAGCAGTGGACATGTGATGAATCACGCTTCACCATCTGGCAGTCAGGTGGACTAATCTGGGTTTGGTGAATGCTACCTGCCTGACTGCATAGTGCCAACTGTAAAGTTTGGTGGAGGAGGAATAATGGTCTGGGGCTGTTTTTCCATGGTTTGGGCTAGGCCCCTTAGTTCCAGTGAAGGGAAATCTTAACGCTATGACATTCCAGACAATTCTTTGTGGCAACAGTTTTGGGAAAGCCCTTTCCCGTTTCAGAATGACAATGCCCCTGTGCACAAAGCGAGGTCCACACAGAAACTGTTTGTCGAGATCTGTGTAGAGGAACTTGGGTGGCATGCACACAGCCCTGACTTCAACCCCATTGAACACCTTTGGGATTAATTGGAACGCAGGATCAGTGCTCAAACTCACTAATGCTTGTGGCTGAATGGAAGCAAGTCCCTGCAGCAATGTCAGAAAAGTGGAGGCTGTTACAGCATCAAAAGGGGGACCAACTCCATATTAATGCCCATGATTTTGGAATGAGATGTTCGACGAGCAGGTGTCCATATACTTTGTTATTGTACAGTGCATTCTGAAAGTATTCAGACCCCTTTACTTTTTCCAAATTGTTACGTTACAGCCTTATTCTAATATGGATTAAATCGTTTCCCCCCCTCAACAAACCTGATAAAACAAAAACAGGTTTTTAGATTTTTTTGCAAAAATAAAAAATGAAATATATTTACCTAAGTATTCAGACCATTTACTCAGTGCTTTGTTGAAGCACCTTTGGCAGCGAATACAGCCTTGAGTTCTATGGGTATGACGCTACAAGCTTGGCACACCAGTACTTGGGGAGTTTATCCAATTCTTCTCTGCAGAGCCTCACAAACTCTGTCAGGTTGGATGGAGAGCATCTCTGCACAGCCATTTTCCGGTCTCTCTAGAGATGTTCGATCGAGTTCAAGTCAGGGCTCTGGCTGGGCCACTCACGGACATTCAGAGACTTGTCCCGAAGCCCCTCATGAGTTGTCTTGGTTGGATGCTTAGGGTCGTTGTCCTGTTGGAAGGTGAACCCTCGCCCCAGTCTGAGGTACTGAGGGCTCTGGAGCAGGTTTTCGTCAAGGATCTCTCTGTACTTTGCTCCGTTCATCTTTCACTCGATCCTGACTAGTCTCCCAGTCCCTTCCACTGAAAAACATACCCACAGCATGTTGCTGCCACCACCATGCTTCACCGTAGGGATGGTGCCAGGTTTCCAGCAGATGTGACTCTTGGTATTCAGGCCAAAGAGTTCAACAGACCAGATAATCTTGTTTCTTATGGACATAGTCCTTTAGTTGCCTTTTGGCAAACTCCAAGCGGGTTGTGATGTGCCTTTTACTGAGGAGTGGCTTCCGTTTGGCCACTCTACCATAAAAAGGCCAACATTGGTGGAGTGCTGCAGAGATGGTGGTCCTTCTGGAAGGTTCGCCCATCTCCACAGAGAAACTCTAGAGCTCTGTCAGAGTGACCATTGGGTTCTTGGTTCACTCCCCGACCAAAGCCACTCTCCTCTGATTGCTCAGTTTGGCTGCGCGGCCAGCTCTAGGAAAAGTCTTGGTGGTTCCAAACTTCATCCATTTAAGAATGATGGAGGCCACTGTGTTCTTGGGGACCTTCAATGCTGCAGACATTTTTTGGTGCCCTTCCCCAGATCTGTGCTTCGACACAATCCTGTTTCAGACCTCTACGGACAGTTCCTTCCACCTCATGGCTTGGTTTTGGCTCTGAAATGCAGTCAACAGTGGGACCTTGTATAGAAAGATGCGTTCCTTTCCAAATCATGTCCAATCAATTGAATATACCACAGGTGGACTCCAATCAAGTTGTAGAAACATCGCAAGGATGATCCTTAGAAACAGGATGCACCTGAGCTCAATATCCAGTCTCATAGCAAAGGTTCTGAATAATTACAGTTTAAGTCGGAAGTTTACATACACCTTAGCCAAATACATTTAAACTCTGTTTTTCACCATTCCTGACATTTCATCTTAGTAAAAATTCCCTGCCTTAGGTCAGTTAGGATCGCCACTTTATTTTAAAAATGGGAAAAGTCAGAATAATAGCAGAGAGAATGATTTTTATCAGCTTTTATTTCTTTCATCCCATTCCCAGTGGGTCAGAAGTTTACATATACTCAATTAGTATTTGGTAGCATTGCCTTTAAATGGTTCAACTTGGTGCAAACGTTTCAGCTAGCCTTCCACAAGCTTGGGTGAATTTTGGCCCATTCCTCCTGACAAAGCTGGTGTAACTGAGTCAGGTTTGTAGGCCTCCTTGCTCGTACACACTTTTTCAGTTCTGCCCACACATTTTCTATGGGATTGAGGTCAGGGCTTTGTGATGCCCACTCCAATACTTTGACTTTGTTGTCCTTAAGCCATTTTGCCACAACTTCAGAAGTATGCTTGTGGTCATTGTCCATTTGGAAGACCCATTTGCGACCAAGCTTTAACTTCTTGACCGATGTCTTGAGATGTTGCTTCAATATATCCAAATAATTATCATCCATAATGCCAACCATTTTGTGAAGTGCACCAGTCGCTCCTGCAGCATGATGCTGCCACCCCGGTGTTTCACGGTTGGAATGGTGTTCTTCGGCTTGCAAGGCTCCCCCTTTTCCTCCAAACATAACAATGGTCATTCTAGCCAAACAGTTCTATTTTTGTTTCATCAGACCAGAGGACCTTTCTCCAAAAAGTACAATCTTTGCCCCCATGTGCAGTTGCAAACCGTAGTCCGTTTTTTTTATGGCAGTTTTGGAGCAGTGGATTCTTCCTTGGTGAGCTGCATTTCAGGTTATGTCGATATAGGACTCGTTTTACTGTGGATATAGATACCTTTGTACCTGTTTCCTCCAGCAGCTTCACAAGGTCCTTTGCTGTTGTTCTGGGATTGATTTGCACTTTTCACACCAAAGTACGTTCATCTCTAGGAGACAGAACCCATCTTCTTCCTGAGCGGTATGATGGCTGCGTGGTCCCATGGTGTTTATACTTGCATACTATTGTTTGTACAGATGAACGTGGTACCTTCAAGCGTTTGGAAATTGTTCCCAAGGATGAACCAGACTTGTGGAGGTCTACAATTTTTTTCCTGAGGTCTTGGCTGATTTCTTTTGATTTTCCCATGATGTCAAGCAAAGAGGCAATGAGTTTGAAGGTAGGCCTTGAAATACATCCACAGGAACACCTCCAATTGACTCAAATGATGTCAATTAGCCTATCAGAAGCTTCTAAAGCCATGACATTTTCTGGAATTTTCCAAGCTGTTTAAAGGCGCAGTCAATATACAGTGATACAGTGAATGATAGGTGAAATAATCGGTCTGTAAACAATTGATGGAAAAATTACTTGTGTTAAGCACAAAGTAGATGTCCTAACCGACTTGCCAAAACTATAGTTTGTTAACAAGAAATTTGTGGAGTGGTTGGAAAACGAGTTTTAATGACTCCAACGTAAGTGTATGTAAACTTACGACTTCAACTGTATGTCAATAAGGTATTATTTATTTTAAATTTGCACACTATTGTGTGAAGATCGAAGAGAATTTATTTTAAATGTAATACATTTTAGAATAAGACTAACAAAATGTGGAAAAAGTTGAGGGATCTGAATACTTCCAAATGCACTGCATCTTTAAGATATTTTCTCATTTCTCTCCCTCATGAGGTAGAATTAAAAAAAGTTCACAGAAGTAACAAGTAAAGGTAGACCTACTCATTTGTTATAGTTTTGACTGATCTCAAGTTTGTTTATGAATTATTAAGTGGATAAAACTCGATATTTTTTAACAAACCACTAACGGAATTACTGCAATTGAATTGGCTACAATGGGAAAACATAGTAGTTTCCAGTACAGTCCACTGGAATACTGTTATGTTCAGCTCACAACTGTCGCCCCCCCCCCCCCCCCCCAGAGACAGTCCATTGTTACTTTAAGACATGAAGGTCAGTCAATTCAGAACATTTCAAGAACTTAATGTTTTCAAGTGCAGTCGCAAAAACCATGAAGCGCTATGATGAAACTGGCTCACATGAGGACCACCACAGGAAAGGAAGACCCAGAGCTACCTCTGCTGCAGAAGATACCTTCATTAGAGTTAACTGCACCTTACAGGCCAAATAAATGTTTCACGGAGTTCAAGTAACTGACACAACATCAACTGTTTAGAGGAGACTGCGTGAATTAGGCCTTCATGGTTGAATTGATGCAAAGAAACCACAACTAAAAGGACACCAATAATAAGAAGAGACTTGCTTGGGCCAAGAGACACAAGCAATGGACATTAGGTGGTTGGTTTCTCAAATGATTGCCTCGCCTGGTTCACCAACTACTTCTCTGATAGAGTTCAGTGTGTCAAATCGGAGGGTCTGTTGTCCGGACCTCTGGCAGTCTCTATGGGGGTGCCACAGGGTTCAATTCTTGGACCGACTCTCTTCTCTGTATACATCAATGAGGTCGCTCTTGCTGCTGGTGAGTCTCTGATCCACCTCTACGCAGACGACACCATTCTGTATACTTCCGGCCCTTCTTTGGACACTGTGTTAACAACCCTCCAGGCAAGCTTCAATGCCATACAACTCTCCTTCCGTGGCCTCCAATTGCTCTTAAATACAAGTAAAACTAAATGCATGCTCTTCAACCGATCGCTACCTGCACCTACCCGCCTGTCCAACATCACTACTCTGGACGGCTCTGACTTAGAATACGTGGACAACTACAAATACTTAGGTGTCTGGTTAGACTGTAAACTCTCCTTCCAGACCCATATCAAACATCTCCAATCCAAAGTTAAATCTAGAATTGGCTTCCTATTTCGCAACAAAGCATCCTTCACTCATGCTGCCAAACATACCCTTGTAAAACTGACCATCCTACCAATCCTCGACTTTGGCGATGTAATTTACAAAATAGCCTCCAATACCCTACTCAACAAATTGGATGCAGTCTATCACAGTGCAATCCGTTTTGTCACCAAAGCCCCATATACTACCCACCATTGCGACCTGTACGCTCTCGTTGGCTGGCCCTCGCTTCATACTCGTCGCCAAACCCACTGGCTCCATGTCATCTACAAGACCCTGCTAGGTAAAGTCCCCCCTTATCTCAGCTCGCTGGTCACCATAGCATCTCCCACCTGTAGCACACGCTCCAGCAGGTATATCTCTCTAGTCACCCCCAAAACCAATTCTTTCTTTGGCCGCCTCTCTTTCCAGTTCTCTGCTGCCAATGACTGGAACGAACTACAAAAATCTCTGAAACTGGAAACACTTATCTCCCTCACTAGCTTTAAGCACCAACTGTCAGAGCAGCTCACAGATTACTGCACCTGTACATAGCCCACCTATAATTTAGCCCTATCAACTACCTCTTTCCCAACTGTATTTAATTTATTTATTTATTTTGCTCCTTTGCACCCCATTATTTTTATTTCTACTTTGCACATTCTTCCATTGCAAAACTACCATTCCAGTGTTTTACTTGCTATATTGTATTTACCTTGCCACCAAGGCCCTTTTTGCCTTTACCTTCCTTCTCACCTCATTTGCTCACATTGTATATAGACTTGTTTATACTTTATTACTGACTGTATGTTTGTTTTACTCCATGTGTAACTCTGTGTTGTTGTATATGTCGAACTGCTTTGCTTTATCTTGGCCAGGTCGCAATTGTAAATGAGAACTTGTTCTCAACTTGCCTACCTGGTTAAATAAAGGTAAAATAAAATAAATAAAATAAAAATTAGACCGGTGGAAATCTGTCATCTGGTCTGATGAGTCCAAATTTGAGGAGATTTTTGGTTCCAACTGCAGTGGCTTTGTGAGATGCAGAGTAGGTGAACGGATGATCTCCGCATGTGTGGTTCCCACCGTGAAGCATGGAGGTGGTGGTGTGATGGTGCTTTACTGGTGACACTATCAGTGATTTATTTAGAATTCAAGGCAAAAACCACAGCATTCTGCAGCGACACGCTATTCAATCTGATTTGGGCTTAGTGGGACTAACATGTGTTTTTCAACAGGACAATGACCCCAAAAACACACCTCCAGGCTGTGTAAGGACTATTTGACCAAGAAGGAGTGGTGCATCAGATGACCTGACCTCCACTATCACCCGACCTCAACCCAATTGAGATGGTTTGGGATGAGTTGGACTGCAGAGTGAAGGAAAAGCAGCCAACAAGTGCTCAGCATGTGTGGGAACTCCTTCAAGACTGTTGGAAAAGTATTCCTCACGAAGCTGGTTGAGAGAATGCCAAGAGAATGCCAAGAGTGTGCAAAGCTGTCATCAAGGCAAAGGGTAGCTACTTTGAAGAATCTCAAATATATTTTGATTTATATGTGTTATTTCATGGTTTTGATGTCTTCACTATTATTCTACAATGTAGAAAATAGTAAAAATAAAGAAAAACCCTTAAATGAGTAGGTGTGTCTAATCTTTTGACTGGTATTCAAGCATGGCGGTGGCTTGCATAATGCTATGGGTATGCTTCTCATAAGCAAGGACTAGGGAGTTTTTGGGATAAAAAGAAACGGAATAGAGCTAAATGCAGGCAAAATCCTAGAGAAAAACCTGGTTCAGCCTGCTTTCCAACAGACACGGAGACAAATTCACCTTTCAGCAGGACAATAAACTAAAACACAAAGCCAAATATACACTGGAGATGCTTACAAAGATGACATTTAACGTTCCTGAGTGGCCTAGTTACAGTTGACTTAAAAATCGCCTTGAAAATCTATGGCAAGACTTGAAAATGGCTGTCTAGCGATGATCAACAACCAACTTGATAGCGGTTGAGCAATTTTTTAAAGAATAATGTACAAATATTGTACAATCCAGGTCTTCAAAGCTTTTAGAGACTTACAGCTGTAAATTGCTGCCAAATGTTATTCTAACATTTACTGACTCAGGGATGTGAATACTTATGTAAATTAGATATCTCTGTATTTAATTTTCAATACATTTGCAAAATGTTCTAAAAACATGTTTTCACCTTTTCATTATGAGGCATTGTGAGATTTTTTTAATGTAATCCATTTTGAATTCAGCTTGTAACAAAAAAATATGGAATACGTCAAGTGGTATGAACACAAGGCACTGTATCTTTTCATTTCAATTCGGAGCAGAGTTTTTGGCAAACCTGGTCGCATAAACTGAGGGACATTACCCTAATTTTGTTACCAAATTTTGCATCTGCACAGTTCTTCCAGTAAATGTGTTTTTGTTAAATTTTCTGTGTAAATTGTTCAAAGTAGTCCTTGTTCATGGAGTTGTATGGTTTGTTAAACTTTGAAATCAATGTTTTTTTTTTTTTTGGGCTACAGTAGTGAGTTTGTGTGTATCAAACAGCATACTGGACCACAGTCCCCATGTTTTTCTATAAACCCCCTCAATCCATTCTGATCCTAAAACCAACTCTGCCAGTCAGCACCCCCCACTAAACCTCCCCCTCTTCTCAGGTGTCTGGCATAGCAGGAGTACAGGCGGGGGGAGGGGTCAGTCAGTGTATAAGGGAAGGGGGTCACTTTTATGACACTGGCAGCTGCAAAGCCCAAAAGAATTCACTCACAAACACACACACGTGCCTGACACGCACTCTCTGAAAGGTCCCCCCCCTCCACACACACATTAGCCGTATCACTCTGTTTGCCACTTGTGTGTCTGCAACAGAAAGCCAGCCAGGCTGTGAGGGGTTAAAACACAACCTGGCCACCTGGTCTGTTAAACACCAGCTGGTCTGAGGAGAGAAGGAGTGTAAAAGAGGAACGAAGGCTTCTGTCTGAGGAGTCCTTATTGAGAGAGAGAAAGGGTGAATGAATCTCCTCCATCCATTCATCTCTCACTCCCTCCTTTTGCAGGTGTGGGAGAGCATGGTGATGCCTGATACTGACACACGGCAGGTATCACCAATGTTTAACATGGGGTTATTTAATTCAAAGCATAGCTATCATTTTCTGGCTACAAATAACAATATAACAGTGAGACATGTTAGTATCTGTCTGTACAGGCCATTCTAATTATGACACTGACTGACTACAAGACAAGAACCAACAACACTCCTATTCTTCTCTCTTATAGGCAATTCTCCAACTTCCCATCTAAAGCTATATGGGCTAGTCAATGGAGTCCCCATTTAAATAGCTTTTTAGCCCAGGACTAGGCTTCATCTGTGTCCGAGAAATCGTTAGTGGCAGGTTCTAACCTCTTATCTAAAATTCCATACCGGATCTGCAGCCACATTGGTTGGGTCTCTTTTAACAAGTGTAGTTCATTATGCAGAGGACTATGCAAAATGTTAAGCCTATATCAAAACTACAAATGTAAATCTGCTACTGGCAGCCAGTATCTTCCTTATCACTACCAGTGAGGATGTTTGAAACATCATTACGCTAGCCATAACCAAACACTAGCTAAAGGCTTGGTGCATAGTTCACTATTAGCAACATGCAACCTTATATTGTGTGTGCTGTGCAGTATACACATCTGTATTGTTTTGCCGGTGCTATTTAAATTGTGCATGACAGATTCTCTCTCGAGGACAATAAATGATTCTATTCAAAACACTCACAAGCTAAGTGCATCTCTAACCCTGGCAAAAACGTTAGGCTAATCCACAGGCAACCAAAACAGCGGAGGTGGTCCCTCAGTCTCACCTTGTCTTCCTGAGATCTGCGACATACGGCATGATGGGACTTGCGGTCCGGAGAGGGTTTGGGGTGAAGGAGGGGAGAGGGGTGAGGAGGAGAGGGACGAGGAGGAGAGGAATGTTCATCCTCCTCCTCCTCCTCCAGCACCACGATACACACACGGCTCGCACGCTCCGACCGCATCGTTAACACACACATACAACGTACCCCCCTTATACAGACACACACATTGTACCGCTCACATATACACACGGCTCTGTAGTTCCAACTGTCCTCGTTCTCTTAATAACACACCGTACCCCCTCTCCACACACCAGCCCCCCCACTGTAACAGTGCAGCTCCTGGGGTATAATATAATCCAAGCTGAAAGCAGCTCTGTCCTCTTGATGTCCTCCACTGTTACCGAGCTACAGCAGTCTGGCAGCTCCCTCTCCCTCACGCACGCTCTCTCTCTCTCTCTCTCTCTCTCGACCCACAGTGGCTAGGGATTCCTCAGTATAATGGCAGCAGCGGCATGCGGCAGACTGATCTGACTGGCTAGCACACAGGAAGCTACATATACCACTGCCGCCTGTGCTGCTGTAGCCAAACACACACATACACACAGAGGCCCTATGATTAGTGAGGACAATGCTGTGAGCCGGAGCTGTGTGTATTTGTTGCTCTATTCAGAAAGCTGCTGAAACCAGCGCTTTCATAGAGAGAGAGAGAGAGCGAGAGAGCGAGAGAGCGAGAGAGAGAGAGATGAGAAAGAGAAGGGGGTGAGAGAGAGAGAGAAGGGGGAGGAGGCGAGAGATGGAGAGAAAAAGGGGATGGGGTGTGGTGAAAGGGGGAGGGGAGAGGGTGAGCGAGGGGACAGCTAGCAGTAGGTAGGTAGGTAGGTAGGTAGCTCAGCAGTCAGTCAGTTATCCTCCTGTTCTCAGTCCAGACAGACAAGCACTGACAAAAAGGTCACATCCTGGATCTATATTGTTCTATAGTGGTCTGTACTGTTTTATAGTGGTCTGCACTGGTCCTTAATGGTGTCTATGGTGGACACCTTGCTGGGGTCTATGTAACTGGTCTGTAATTATGTCCGCACTGGTCTGGTCCATAGTTTCTGTACTGCTGGTCTGTAGTGGTCTGTACTGGTTTGTACTGGTCTGTGTTTTTATTCGGGCACAAAGGCTCTGCTGTGTTCTCCATTAGGAGAAGAGAGGCTTTATCCCTCTCACAGAACTTAAAGAGAAGTGTGTGTGTGTGTGTGTGTGTGTGTGTGTATGCCAGTAACCCCATTGGTGCATTGGTGGCTGAGCTTCCCCTATTCCCTCATTATAAAAACTGGAACAAACTGGCAAGACAACTAGAACAGTGTGTGTGTCTATTGTAACTGTTTTCATATGGGAGGCAGAGCCTGAGAGCCTAGAGGAGCATTCTAGTCTAGCCACAAAACCCCATTAAATCAGTGTGTGTGCATGCATTCTCCCACTTTGCTTTGTGTGTGTGTGTGTGTGTGTGTGTGTGTGTGTTGGAAGACCTGCAATAGAGCAGATCTAAATCATATGACCAGTCTGTCTCTATGGTATAGACATCGGAGGGGCTACCAGCACCAGATTTGGGCTGTTTGCAGAAAAACAGCACCAGTTAGAAGAACCACAGAACATGTCTATTCTGGGAAACATTGTCCCATAAGGTTGTACTGACATATAGCAACATCTCACGGATGATCAAAAGAAATAGGATGCATCGGAGCCCAATTTGGATTGTCATAGCAAAGAGGTGTGAATGGGTAGGTAAAGAGATGTGTGTGAGAGAGAACAGGCATGCTTACCCTGATCTTTTCTCTAACCCTGCTCACAGGACTGTGTGTGTTTGTAATGTAAGACTCATTCACACACGGATGCTCACACATACCCAAACACACCCAAGGCCTACACACCCACAGCAACAGGTAAGTATTGGTATTCAGTAACATAGGAACAACCAGCTCCAGCCTCATGTGAACACATCCACACACAGTCCTGCATCAATCAATGCAATTTGGGTTTCCGCTTCTGAGGCTTGAAAACTGACAAACTTATGTTTTGGAATATGGATGGATGGGAAGTCAGAAAGGCCATGAGTTATTAGATATATTGTTCCTGCTCTGTGTTCGTAATAAAGGTCATCTGTCCACACACACACACACGGGGAGGATGTTGAGCTACCAGACGCCATCTAGAGGATCTACAGTGCCTTCAAAAGTATTCATACCCCTCAACTTTTTGGGGGCCTTACAACTATTAGCCCATACAAATGCATTTAATAAAATATTCACTACATGGAACAGCAGATAGGACCCCCCCAAAAAAATTGAAAAGGAAGTTTGTTCTGAAGTGTCTGTCCTATATCAGAGAGATACTGTATAAAAACGACCAGGAAATAAATATATACAGTACCAGTCAAAAGTTGTTTCACCTACTCATTCCAGGGTTTATTCATTTACTATGTTCTACACTGTAGAATAATAGTGAAGACATCAACACTATGAAATAACACATGGAATCATGTCGTAACGAAAAAGTGTTTAACAAATCTAAAAATAGTTTATATGTGAGATTCTTAAAAGTAGCCACCCTTTGCCTTGATGACAGCTTTGCACACTCCTGGCATTCTCTCAACCAGATTCATGAGGTAGTCACCTAGAATGCATTTCAATTTGAAGGTGTGCCTTGTTAAAAGTTAATTTGTGGAATTTCTTTCCTTCTTAATGCATTTGAGCCAATCAGTTTTGTGACAAGGTAGGGTTGGTATACAGAAGACAACCCTCCTTGGTAAAAGACCAAGTCCATATTATGGAAAGAACAGCCCAAATAAGAAAAGAGAAACAACAGTCCATCATTACTCAAGACATGAAGGTCAGTCAATTCAGAACATTTCAAGAACTTTGAAAGTTTCTTCAAGTGCAGTCGCAAAAACCATCAAGCCCTATGATGAAACTGGCTCTCATGAGGACCGCCTCAGGACATGGAAGACCCAGAGTTACCTCTGCTGCAGAAGATAAGTTTAATAGAGTTACCAGCCTCAGAAATTGCAGCCCAAATAAATGCTTCACAGAGTTCAATTAACAGACACCTCAAGATCAACTGTTCAGACGAGACCGCATGAATCAGGCCTTCAAGGTTGAATTGCTGTAAAGAAACCACAACTAAAGGACACCAATAAGAAGAGACTTGCTTGGGCCAAGAAACACAAGCAATGGACAATAACAAATTTAGGATTTTTGGTTCCAACTGCAGTGTCTTTGTAAGACGCAGAGGAGGTGAATGTACGATCTCCACATGTGTGGTTCCCATCGTGAAGCATGGAGGAGGAATTGTGATGGTGCTTTGCTGGTGACACTGGCAGTGATTTATTTAGAATTCAAGGCACACTTAACCAGTATGGCTACCACAGCATTCTGCAGCGACACGCCATCCAATCTGATATGTGCTTAGTGAGACTATCATTTGTTTTTCAACAGGACAATGACCCAACACACCTCCAGGCTGTGTGAGGGCTATTTGACAAAGAAGGAGAGTGATGGTGTGCTGCATCCTGGCCTCCACAATCACCTGACCTCAACCCAATTGAGTGGGTGTGGGACCGCAACCCAATTGAGTGGGTGTGGGACCTCAACCCAATTGAGTGGGTGTAGGACCTCAACCCAATTGAGTGGGTGTAGGACCTCAACCCAATTGAGTGGGTGTGGGATCTCAACCCAATTGAGTGGGTGTGGGATGAGTCCCAGTCTGAGGTCCTGAGGGCTCTGGAGCAGGTTCTCATCAAGAATCACTCTGTGCTTTGCTCCGTTCATCTTTTCCTTGATCCTGACTAGTCTCCCAGTCCCTGCTGCTGAAAAACATCCCCAGCGCATGATGCTGTCACCACCACGCTTCACCGTAGGGATGGTGCCAGGTGTCCTCCAGAAGTGACGCTTGGCATTCAGGCAGAAGAGTTCAATCTTGGTTTCATCAGACCAGAGAATCTTGTTTCTCATGTTCTGAGAGTCCTTTAGCAAACTCCAAGTGGGCTGTCACATGCCTTTTACTTAAGAGTGTCTTCTGTCTGGCTACTCTACCATAAAGGCCTTATTGGTGGAGTGCTGCAGAGATGATTGTCCTTCTGGAAGGTTCTCCCGTCTCCACAGAGGAACTCTGGAGCTCTGACAGAGTGACCATTGGGTTCTTGGTCCACTCCCTGACCAAGGCCCTTCTCCACCAATTGCTCAATTTTGCCAGGCGGCCAGGTCTAGGAAGATTCTTGGTAGTTCCAAACTTCTTCCATTTAAGAATGATGGTGTTCTTGGGGACCTTCAATAATGGAGACATTTTTTGGTACCCTTCCCCAGATCTATGCCTCGACACAATCAGGTCTTGGAGCTCTACGTATAATTCCTTCGACCTCATGGCTTGGTTTTTGCTGTGACATGCACTGTCAACTGTGGGATCTTATACATACTGACGTGTGTGCGCCTTTCCAAATCATGTCCAATCAACTGAATTTACCACAGTTGGACTCCAATCAAGTTGTAGAAATATCTCAAGGACAATCAATGGAAACAGGATGCAAATGAGCTCAATTTCAAGTCTCATAGCAAATGATCTAAATACTTATATATTCTTTTTAAAAAATGTGAAGAAAAATATATCCCAAAACCTGTTTTTTTTTGTCATTATGGAGTATTGTGCGTAGATTGGTCCTCATCAATATACATTTAATCAATTTTAGAATAAGGCTGTAAAGTAACCAAATGTGGAAAAAGGGAAAGGATGTGAATACTTTCCGAATGCACTAAGATCAGGATTTTTCACTTTTATTATCTTTTTGACAAGTATTTAACCCCTTGTTTTTGGCACTAAACAGTCTCAATAGATTCACTGTACTTCCATTCGTTTTTTCAACTGGTACCTGGGGACCTTCAGATGAGACTTGTGAGAATCATAGAGAAAAATATGTGCGTGTTCGAGAGAGAGGGGTCATATTAGTGTGTACCCCAAACTGGTCGGACACTACAGACAAAAGTTGGCAGATCAGCTGTACCAAATTCAGACAAGTCCCAAGACGGTTGTGTGTGTGTGTGTGGGGGGGGTCTTGGAGCAAAACGGAGACGACCATTGTGTTCGTGAGAGTCTCATCTTTCAATAGAGGGGTCATAATATACTGAACAAAAATATAAACACAACATTAAACAATTTCAATGATTCATATAAGGAAATCAGCCAGTTTAAAATGCATTAGGCCCTAATCTATGGATTTCACAAGACTGGGAATACAGTAAACGGATGTGAAATGGCTAGCTAGTTAGTGGTGGTGCGCGCTAAATAGTGTTTCAATCGGTGACGTCACTTGGTCCGAGACCTTGAAGTAAGGCCGCGGCTTTTGTGGAGCGATGGGTAACGGTGCTTCGTGGGTGACTGTTGTTAATGTGTGCAGAGGGTCCCTGGTTCGCGCCCGGGTATGGGCGAGGGGACGGTTTAAAGTTATACTGTTAAACATCCGTTGGTCACAGTTACCTTAAAAAAAATAAAACCAGTTCCTGGTGTGACCTCCATTTACGTCATGCTGCGCGATACAACTGTTTATTGTGGCCTGTGGAATGTTGTCCCACTCCTCTTCAACAGCTGTGTGAAGTTGGCGGGAACTGGAACACGCAGTCGTACACGTCGATCCAAAGCATCCCAAACATGCGCAATGCGTGACATGTCAGGTGAGTATGCAGCCCATGGAATAATTGGGACATTTTCAGCTTCCATGAATTGTGTACATATCCTTGAGACATGTTGCTGTGATGAGGATGAATGGCACGACAATGGCCCTCAGGATCTTGTCACGGTATCTGTGCATTCAAATTGCCATCGATAAAATGCAATTGTGTTCGTTTTCCATAGATTATGCCTGCCCATACCATAACCCCACCGCCCCCGTCGGGCACTCTGTTCACAACGTTGACACAACGCCATACACGAGGCCGGTTGAACATACTGGCAACTTTATGTTGGAGGCGGCTTAAATTCTCTGACAACAGCTCTGTTGGACATTGCTGTAGTCATCATGCTAATTGCACAATCCCTCAAAACTGCACTTTTAGAGTGGCCTTTTATTGTCCTCAGCACAATGTGCACCTGTGTAATGATCATGCTGTTCAATCAGCTTCTTCATATGCCATACCTGTCAGGTGGATGGATTATTTTGGCAAAGGAGAACTGCTCACTAACAGGGATGAAATACAAATTTGTGCATTTGAGAGAAATAAGCTTTTTGTGCATACGGAACATTTCTAGGATCTTTTATTTCAGCTCATGAAACATGGGACCAACACTTTACAGTGTTTGTATTTTTGTTCAGTATAGTTTGTAGGCCAAACCGTTCGGACGCTACAGACAGAAGACCGATTTTCGGGATGTCTCATGGTCTGACAAACACTGTTCTAGCTCTGACACCTTTTACCGTAGATGCCGAAGTGCGACATCTGCGGATTGAGACGCATCAGATCTCTAGCTTAAACTAATATATTTTTATGGGGATTTTCTGATTATGCTAACTCAATTTCCGCAGGGGCGCGGACATCAAATTCTAGGGGGGTTAGGTTAGATGGAGAACGGCGGTAAACAGCCATTTTCAAGTCTTTCCACAGA
Organism: Oncorhynchus mykiss; assembly: GCF_057628025.1. NCBI lineage: Eukaryota > Metazoa > Chordata > Actinopteri > Salmoniformes > Salmonidae > Oncorhynchus > Oncorhynchus mykiss. The sequence goes on from NC_143039.1 coordinate 61,017,654, forward strand.
TTTAAGTCTGGGCTTTAGCTGGGCCACTGAAGGACTTTCACATCCTTGTTCTGAAGACATTCACAGTATTGCTTTGGGTGTATGTTTGGGGGTCATTAACCTTTGGCAAAAATTTTACATTCCAGTCTCCCAGGTTGTTTGCACTCTGAAGCAGGTTCTAATCAGGGATTTGCCCCATTCATTGTTCCGTCTATCCTTACCAGTCTCCCAGTCCCTGCCGCTGAAAATAATCACAATAGCATGATGCTGCCACTACCATACTTCACGGTAGGGATGGTGTTAGACGGGTGATGAGCTGTGCCTGCTTCTCTCCAGACATTGTGTTTTTTATTCAGGCCAAAGCGTTACATTTTTATCTCATCAAACCATAGAATCTTTTGCTTTATCACCAGTCTTTCACATGCCTTTCTTTGTTGCAAACTCCAGGCGTGATGTCATGTGCCTCTGTCTCAGCACTGGATTCCATCTGGCCACTCCCAGAAAGCCCAGATTGGTGAAGTGCTGTAGAGACTGTTGTTCTTCTGACAGGTTCTCCCATCTCCGCCAAGGATCTCTATATTTCTGTCAGAGTGGTCATTGGGTTTTTGGTCATCAACTTGACTAAGGTCCTTCTTGCCCGGTTGCTCAGTTTGTTCGGACGGCAAGCTTTAGACAGAGTCTGGGTAGTTCCACTCTAGAAATAGTTTTATAACCTTCCCCAGATATATGCCTCATCACAATTGTATCTCAGAAATCTACAGACAGTTCCTTGGACTTCATGGTATAGATTCTGCTGACATGCACTGTCAACTGTGGGACCTAAATCATGTCCAAACAATTGAATTGGCCACAGGTGGACTCCAATGAAATTGTAGTGACAGCAAGGATGATAACAAAAATAATTGGATGCACCTGAGCTCAATTTGGAGTGAGGAGTGTCATAGCAAAGGGGTGTGAATACATTTCTAAAAACATGTTTTCACTTTGTCAATATGGTGTAGTGTGTGTATATGGGTGATAAAAATCTATTTCATCCAATTTGAAATCAGGCTATAACACACAATGTGGAATAAGTCAAGGGGTATGAATACTTTCTGAAGGCACTAAGAATTCAACACAAACAGTAGAGAAATACAATATGAAAAAAAATAAGGAAAAGCTTGTCAGAAATCGGCTCAATGTTATTGGAACACACTAAACAAACAAAATGGAGATGTATGGATAAATCACTTCTCAGATATTTTTGGCTCTATAACAAAGAACAAAAACATGATCATTTACAAAACTTAGAATTAGCTATTAAAGACTACCAGAACCCACTGGATTCTCCAACTACACTGAATGAAATACAGAAAAAAATTTACAAACCCTCCAACCCAAAAAGGCCTGTGGGGTTGATGGTATCCTAAATAAAATTATATAATATATAGACCACAAATTCCAATTGCCTATACTTCAACTCAATAACATCATCCTCAGCTCTGGTATCTTCCCCAATATTTGGAACCAAGGACTGAACCCAATAACAAAATCGGGGGATATGGGTGAACAGCAACCTTGGGAAAATCCTATGCGCCTTCGGAAAGTATTCAGACCCCTTGACTTTTTCCACATTTTTTTTTTTTTTTTACACATTTCAGCTTTAATTCTAAAATTGATTAAATAAAAAAAATCCTCAGCAATCAACACACAATACCCCATAACAAGAAAACAAATACAGGTTATACATTTTTGCAAAGGTATTAAAAATAAAAAACTATTATTAACATTATTTCTTGAGATGTTTCTACAACTTGGAGTCAACCTGTGGTAAATTCAATTTATTGGACATGATTTGGAAAGGCACAGATCCTGTCTGTATTTGGAAAGGCATGCACGTCTAGAGTAAACCTGGCTCCATCCCTACGGTGAAGTGTGGTGGTGGCAGCATCATGCTGTGGAGATGTTTTTCAGTGACAGGGACTGGGAGACTAGTCAGGATCGAAGGAGAGATCAACAGAGTAAAGTACAGAGAGATCCTTGATGAAAACCTGCTCCAGAGGGCTCAGGACCTCAGACTGGGGCGAAGGTTCACCTTCCAACAGGACAGCATAGCAGTGGCTTCGGGACAAGTCTCTGAATGTCCTTGAGTGGCCCAGCCAGAGCCTGAACTTAAACCCGATCGAACATCTCTGGAGAGATCTGAAAATAGCTGTGCAGCGATGCTCCCCATCCAACCTGACAGAACTTGAGAGGATCTGCAAAGAAGAATGAGAGAAAATCCCCAATTGCACGTGCCAAGCTTATAGCGTCATACCCAAGAAGACTCGAAGCAGAGTATGATAGCTAAGGAGATGGAAAAATTCTGGCGTGTTATACATCTTCAAACTAAGGGAAACCATGGCACCTGTGACAGAGGGAGAATCGTTCATCCATGGTTGTGAGTGTTCATGATGTCACTACAACAACTGCCTTTAGTCTTGAAATATTTGGTTGTTTAGTACACTACTCACTCTGTTTTGCACATGGCCTCACGTGAATCTTTAAAGAGATGGGTGGGGCTAAGGTTAAACAGGGTGTGAACGATGCTGAATAGATGTAGACAAAGAGCTCTCCAGTAGGTTTACCAAAACATTCCCAGGGCCATTTTCTCAAAAGTGGGTTTACAAGTCTATCAACTTTCAAAGCATAATTACTTTCCCATTGTTCCTCAACCGTAGTGTATGATATACCATTTTCTAGAGTCTCAACCTTTGTCCAATGTAAAAAACACCATTTCAAATTTTGCTACATAAGACCGAATCGAGACGATCGGTCACATTTGTAATGTTTATTTTATTTTGAAACTTGTGAGTTTACTGTTAATTTATGATTGTTTACATTTACTGTACATTTGAGTCAGGGGATTGGTAATGTTCTCTAGTTGCGCCGTGATTGGCTCAGTGTTCTGTCAGTCATGGGGACATTACGTCACTGCAAAATGTACAGGTAGAGCTAGAAAATTGGAGCCCCTTGGGTGCTGCCATAGAGTTATATTAGAAGTGCCCATCCAAGAAGGCTCAAGGTCACTGGCCACAGATAAAATGACATGAAATCACGTTATATCTACCGTAGCTTTGATTGGACTGATCATGTCGACATCATACTTTCAAAATCTTAGCTACCAAGCTAGCAGTCATCATCATGAATCAAGTCGACAATCTAATGGCAAATCATTTTATGAAGATAAATTATACATAAAACTGGGAAATCTCAGACTTCAGTGAGTTCAAGACAATTGGGAACTCTGGGGGGGAAAAAAATAACAGTCATCCAACTCTGTATTCCAAGTTGGGAACTCAGGCCTCTTTCTAGAGCTCCAACCTGAAGATCACTGACGTCATGATTGAACCTGGTTTATTTCCCAGAGTTCCCAGTTGTCTTGAAAGCACCATAAATCCAGAGAATGCCAAACTTTGATGACAAAGTTTGATGACCAAATTTGCCCACGAAGGACCACCATGCCATCTTCCTGTTGAAGTGAATACAGTACATCAAGGTGAGTCAAAAATGTCTTGTATGCTGCTGCAAAAATGATGTAATATGCTATGTATGTTTTATGGTAAGCTGTTCATGGTAAGGGTGTTCCTCACCCTAATAAATTGTTCCCTTTCCCCCTCACAATTTAGCCTACTGTTCTGACTTGGTGGTGCACATGTAGCCTATAGCTTGTTTTAGGAAAATGTAATCATTGAATATTGTAAGAGCTTTCATTGTCTGTTTATATGTCCCCTTTATTTATCCTATGGTTCTGACTTGATGTACTGGGAGAATACTGTAAGAACGGCCCATGTTCTGAATTCTGTCGCTGTACATTTCAAAAGTGCTGAACAAATAGTTATATTGACTACATCCGTCCTAGCTCATTAATGTCTTAATTAAGCAATAAGGCCCGAGGGGGTGTGGGTATATGGGCAATATACCATGGCTAAGGGCTGTTCTTAAGCATGACGCAGCACAGAGTGCCTGGATATAGCCCTTAGCCATGGTATATTGGCAATATACCACAAACCCCCAAGGAGCCTTATTGCTATTATAAACTGGTTACCAACGCAATTACAGCATTTTAAATAAATGTTTTGTCATATCAGTGGTATTCGGTCTGATATACCACAGCTTTCAGTCAATCAGCATTCAGGGCGTGAACCACCCAGTTTATAATCAAAATTACAGATTGCCTCTTATGCGCTCGTTGTCCACTTATGCCATAGTCAGTAGAAACCACATTTGTTTAAGCAAGTCTATCCATAGACGGGACAGCAGTGGAGAAGCTGGAAAGTTCCTCGGGGGACATATCACCGACAAATTGAAATGGTCCATGCACACAGACAGTGTAGTGAAGAAGGCGCAACAGTACCTCTTCAACCTCAGGAGGCTGAAAAAAATATGGCTTGTCACTGAAAACCCTCTAACTTTTACAGGTGCACAATCGAGAGCATCTTGTAGGGCTGTATCACCGCCTGGTACGGCAACTGCACTGCCCACAACCGCAGGGCTCTCCAGAGGGTAGTGAGGTCTGCACAACACATAACTACGAGCAAACTACCTGCCCGCCAGGACACCTACAACACCCAATGTCATGAGAAGGCAAAAAAGATCATCAAGGACAATATCCACTCAAACTACTGCCTGTTCACCCCGCTATCATCCAGAAGGCGAGGTCAGTACAGGTGCATCAAAGCTGGGACAGAGATTGAAAAACAGCTTCTATCTCAAGGCCATCAGATTGTTAAACAACCATCACTAGCACAGATAGGCAGTTGCCCACCTAGACTTGATATCATTGGCCACTTTAATAAATGGAACACTAGGCACTTTAATAATACCACTTTAAGAATGTTTACATATGACATAAGTAATGCGAGATATATACACTGCTCAAAATAATAAAAGGGAACACTTAAACAACACAATGTAACTCCAAGTCAATCACACTTCTGTGAAATCAAACTGTCCACTTAGGAAGCAACACTGATTGACAATACATTTCATATGCTGTTGTGCAAATGGAATAGACAACGTGGAAATTATAGGCAATTAGCAAGACACCCCCAATAAAGGAGTGGTTCTGCAGGTGGTGACCAGACCACTTCTCAGTTCCTATGCCTACTGGCTGATGTTTTGGTCACTTTTGAATGCTGGCGGTGCTTTCACTCTAGTGGTAGCATGAGACGGAGTGTACAACCCACACAAGTGGCTCAGGTAGTGCAGCTCATCCAGGATGGCACATCGATGTGAGCTGTGGCAAGAAGGTTTGCCGTGTCTGTCAGCGTAGTGTCCTGAGCATGGAGGCACTACCAGGAGAAAGGCCAGTACATGGACGTGGAGGAGGCCGTAGGAGGGCAGCAACGCAGCAGCAGGACCGCTACCTCCGCCTTTGTGCAAGGAGGAGCAGGAGGAGCACTGCCAGAGCCCTGCAAAATGACCTCCAGCAGGCCACAAATGTGCATGTGTCTGCTCAAACGGTCAGAAACAGACTCCATGAGGGTAGTATGAGGGCCCGACGTCCACAGGTGGGAGTTGTGCTTACAGTCCAACACCGTGCAGGACATTTGGCATTTGCCAGAGAACACCAAGATTGGCAAATTCACCACTGGCGCCCTGTGCTCTTCACAGATGAAAGCAGGTTCACACTGAACACGTGACAGAGTCTGGAGACGCCGTGGAGAACGTTCTGCTGCCTGCAACATCCTCCAGCATGACCAGTTTGGCGGTGGGTCAGTCATGGTGTGGGGTGGCATTTCTTTGGGGGGCCGCACAGCCCTCCATGTGCTCGCCAGAGGTAGCCTGACTGCCATTAGGTTCCTGAGATGAGATCCTCAGACCCCTTGTGAGACCATATGCTGGTGCGGTTGGCCCTGGGTTCCTCCTAATGCAAGACAATGCTAGACCTCATGTGGCTGGAGTGTGTCAGCAGTTCCTGCAAGAGGAAGGCATTGATGCTATGGACTGGCCCGCCGTTCCCCAGACCGGAATCCAATTGAGCACATCTGGGACATCATGTCTCGCTCCATCCACCAACTCCACGTTGCACCACAGACTGTCCAGGAGTTGGCAGATGCTTTAGTCCAGCTCTGGGAGGAGATCCCTCAGGAGACCATCCGCCACCTCATAAGGAGGCGTTGTAGGGAGGTCATACAGGCACGTGGAGGCCACACACACTACTGAGCCTCATTTTGACTTGTTTTAAGGACATTACATCAAAGTTGGATCAGCCTGTAGTGTGGTTTTCAACTTTAATTTTGAGTGTGACTCCAAATCCAGACCTCCATGGGTTGATAAATTTGATTTCCATTGATGATTGTGTGATTTTTTTGTCAGCACATTCAACTATGTAAAGAAAAAAGTATTTAATAAGAATATTTCATTCATTCAGATCTAGGATGTGTTATTTTAGTGTTCCCTTTATTTTTGAGCAGTGTATATACTATATCCTACATTATCTATTCTATACTATCTATTGCATCTTAGCCGCTCTGTCACTGCTCATCCACATATTTTATATATTCTTATCCCATTCCTTTACTAGATTGTGTGTATTAGGTTTTGTTGTGGAATTTGTTAGGTATTACCTGTTAGATAATGCTGCACTCTCAGATCTAGAAGCAGAGGCATTTCGCTACACTCGCAAAAACATCTGCTAACCATGTGTATGTGACCAATAAAATGTGATTTGAAGTGTGCTAAATCAGCTTTGTTTTTTTTACAAGGCAGTAAATAAGCCTTAACGAACAGTTTGTGGGCGCCGTTTGTCACCGTTAGTGTTGTGGCTTTGCTGGCATGCATCGATATTTTTTGTTGTTGTTGAGTTTGCCCCACCAATATTTACATGCTAAAATTGACACGGGTGTGTGTATTCCTAAAAACACATTTCAGAAGAATCAAAACACCCTAGGAACTGGAGTTAAGGCAAGTGGAGTGTTAAGGCAAGTGTGTGTATATTGGAAGGATATTGGCAGACAGAGGGTGCATGCTCTTGTGAGTGGGCAGTACACTAAACAACTTATAGAGTGTCAAGGACCTTTGGATACACTCACGTGCAAACACCCATTTTGGACTTTACACCTGTTGCTGACCAGCTGAGAGTTATCTGTCGTGACTTTCCATGTAGCTATGCTTTGACAAACTAATTTTCTGGCAAAAATAAGTTGGCTAAAGCAATATAACTTACATATCTACCAGGCTTTAACTTCGGCTAAATATATAGCTAGCTAGCTAATTATAAGAGTTTCGACTCGTTTTTACTTTATGCAAACGACCCAAATGTAGGCTAACTTAGCTAAACGACAAGCCGTTTCTTTCAGTAACGTTATCTAGGATAGTTGCTAATTAGCCCACAACCTACCTGGTCTCGAATCTTTAGAACCATCGTTTTTCTTGGTTCGCCGATGTCTTAGTTTTACCGGCGTGTCTAGCTAACCGGCTGCTGAGGGTTATGGTCAGTTATAGTCCCGTTTGCATCACGCTCTCTCCTTCCAAAGACAGGCACACAAGAAACCAAACAAACCCAACAACATAACAGCCGCTAGTAAAAAGATTATTGATTGGCTAGAGGCAAGTTCCACCCAGGAGCAATAACGATGCTGGTTAGTCAGCTGCAGATGAGCGTTGGGAATGAGTGATTCGTTTATATGTCCCGGGTTACCCAGTGTGTGGAGTTTAAACCGGGTGAAGTGATTGCATTTGTTTTGGAACCAGGCTGCCTACCTGCCTGCCTCCAGGGCGTGAGCCGGGTGCCCCGCTCTGGCCGACTGCGATGTCGACTCAAAACTACAGTGACGCAAAAAAGCATGTGGAGTGATGCGTAGGATTCTGTGTTTTCACATGCAAAAGTGATTGGTTTTTGACAAAAACGGCTTTATCTGCCTTCCCAAGGAAAACTAGTTTGAAAATTCAAAAATGTATTTTATGGAAAAGAGATCTTGTATGTTTCTGGACAATGCACAATGATGCCCTGTTGACAACATGACCAAGCCAGATTTTGAGAAGGGCATTCCTCTCTGCTTTCGCCGATGGTGACGGGCAATTTCCCGGTTCAGCCCTGGCCAGCCCCAGCCAGCGTAATAACTCCTTCCGTGTTTCATTGGGGAAATCCATTTAGAAAATATTTGACATAACGGACCTAGAATAAAAATGTGGGATAGGTAGGCAAAGGGGAGCAACCTTCACTGGGGATGGGAACGGGGACGACATGTCCCCCACATTATGAAATTGCATTTTTGTCCCCCACATTATGACATTGCATTTTTGTCCCCCACATTATGAAATTGCATTTTTGTCCCCCACAGGTTTATCATTGGAATGGGATACAAAACGAGGCAATGGTGTGCTTTAGGACCATGCGGACCTCTCCGAGCGGGCGGATGTTTAGAGTATAACACAACTGGAGAAAAAAAACAATATATATATTTGCCCCCACTTCTAAAACCAAAGTTGCACCCGTGGTCATAGGTATACTGTATGTGCATCTCTCAGATTTGACAATTGATTGAAAACTCCCACTATTAATCATTATGAAATAGATTAGTTCAACTGTAAACGCCAACTGTAGATAGTAACTCTAAACAGCAATTCTAATAACTACTTTTGAGGAGATCTTGTGAAATAAAATCCCTAGAACCTGTCAAACACTGAGGGGATTCGATTAAGCTGGGTGCCCAGGTAAACAAAGTCGGCTCAAAACAAAAGTGACGTAACTAAGTACGTGTGGAGTAATGAGTATGATTATGTGTGAGTATGTGTTTTCACATGTAAATGTGATATTGCTTTTGATACAATACAATATTACTATACTTCCCATTCAAAACTAGTTTGAAAATTCAAACATATTTTATGGAGAAGAGATGTATATTTCTAGACCACGCACTATGCTGCCTTGTTGAACACTTCCAAGCAGCACAGATTTTTGCTTGTTTTGAGAAGGGCACTCCTCCCCCACCGCTTTTGACCGGTCATGTAACGGGCCATAGACTGGTGCTCTGTGGCAAAACAAAACTACCTCATGAAGCTGGTTGCGAGAATGCCAGGAGTGTGCAAAGCTGTCATCAAGTCAAAGGGTGGCTGCTTTGAAGAACCTCACATATAAAATACATTTTGATTTGTTTAACACTTTTTTAGTTACCACATGATTCCATATTTGTTATTTCATAGTTTTGATGTTTACAGTATTATTCCACAATGTAGAAAATAGTAAAAATAAAGAAAAACCCTTGAATAAGTAAGTATGTCCAAACTTTGGACTGGTACTGCGTAATGCATCAGTAAAGTAGATACAGTCTCTTGGTCAGGGCCAGTTATAGCCTTCTGGGGGCCATAAGCAAAATTTGGTGCCCCCCCCACCTCTCAGCTAAACATTTTAGTGGCCACCCTCTTGACAGTGGAGATATATTTTTTAAGTACATTTCCTTTTAAAGCACGTTTTCTGCGATTCTACACATTTTGTCATGGAGCGGAGAAAAAACGTAATTTTATAACACATTTCCTGCAGTTCTACCCATTTTGCATGTTTGTTTTAAAGATGCACTATTCGAATCGTTCGCCTAATTTCAGTTTATGTGACATAACAAGCAAGTATAGTGTAGAGAATCATTGTACCAACTGAACTGCTGTGAAATATATTTTCCATAACCAAAAATATAGTATTTTCAACTGTTTGAAGCTGGTGTACAAAACCAAAAGATGTATAAACAAAAATAGCACACATTGAACATATCTACCACTTCTTAGACTTGCTTTCAATGTGAATGACAGATCTATAACACATTTATTTCTATGTGAATTTGGTCAGGTTCACCCAAAAAGTTACACATTGTAGCTTTACAGCTAATTTCCTGCAATTCTACACATGTAAGGACTTATGCAATGTCAATATAGTATCTGAGTGAGAATGACTAACAAAATCAATGTGGGCCCCATGAAGGCCAGGTCGATATTTGATAGCTGGCTAGACTAACTACCAATCTAAAAAGTATTAGCTGACATGGCTAAATGAGTGACTGCCATTGACTGTAATTACCAGAGAAAAACTGCTGATGCACAACCACATTTATTGTATTCTTAAGTGTATTCTACTATCCTTACTCTCAATAGTAGGTTTGAGGCCCGACTGAGTTCCCTAGTGGCTGGGGGCCCTAAGTGACCTCATGTCACTTATGCCTGCTCAGGGTGGTTGATTGACATGCAGTCTGTCCCTATAATGACTGTTATTAATAGCTTGTGCTGTCACTGGATAGGCTACCTCTGACCTTTTGCCTAAAGTGTCTCCCCGACCTGGGGACATTCCTTATCAAATGTATATCAGTGAAGAATGTGGCTCAGATATGAGATACCCAGGAGCTATCGGATTAAAATCTATAGATGCAAGGACGCCACCCAGCATCGACAGAAGTCATGACATAGCACTGGCTACAAATCAGCTGCCAAGGGGAGGGTATTTTGGTGCTTTCAAGACAACTGGGAACTCTGGAAAAAAACAAGGTCAAATCATGACATCAGTGATCTTCAGGTCGGAGCTCCAGAAAGATGCCTGAGTTTTCGATTTAGAATTCCGAGTTGGATGACCGTTCAAAACTATTTTCCCTAGTCGGAACAATTTTTCCCCCTTAGATCCCAGTTGTTTTGAATGCATCATTCGTGTTGTGTGTCAGTGAGAGATGCCCTACAGCTATGCTAAGCCCTGCAGCCATATTAGGCTAGACTGCTGCTAAGCTGGTGAGTGTGAATGTTTTTACAAATCTACATCTCCTAAACCGTGTTAAGCTGCTAACAGCAGCTCCTGCTAACTCTAGCTGGAGTGTGTGGTTGCAGAGAGAGGAAAATAGTGAGGGAGAAAAGGGAGACAAAGTGGGAGGATGCAAGGGACTCTGAAGGAGAGTGAGAGATCACTGAAGAGCAACACGTGCCACACACCACACAGTGGTCAGTTAGTTATCATTTTATTATTAGTGTTATACTGATCGGAGTTCAGCGTCTCCAAAGGAATAGTTTGATAAGCATGATGCAAGAAACACCACAGAGTAGGGGTCTCCAACTCTGCTCTTGGAGAGCTACCCTCCTGTGCAGGATTTTTCTCCAGCCCTGCTCTAACACACCTGGTTCAGCTGCTCCTCATCGAGACCTTGATTGGCTAAATTGGGTGTATTAGAACAGAGCAGGGTTTAAGCAAAAGCCAGTAGTTCTCCAGGAAGAGGGTTGGCCACACATGGTTCTAGAGTCTAAAACCCACCCCTGGCTCTAAAATCTTTAGATTTCTCTGGTTCTAGAGTCTTGAGTTCTTTTCAGTCTAAAATGACCATGACATTCTGTTTGATCTTTATCTTTTGTTAAAGAAAAATATGAAAATAGAGTTGACAGACATTTAGGCACACTATAGACACGTACTGTACACAGATATGCACACGGTTCATTATCATAGATTCATAATGTACTAGGAGATCCCAGTTTTTCACAGCAACGTTTCATCAAAATCTACATGAGGCCGTGTTGTCTCATTGTGTTCACCCATTAGATTCTGTTCCCATTCATTTCATGATTTATACAACACAGGATCATGTTGATGTGAGGTAAACGCTATGAAAACCTGTCCCCAAGGGATTAAAAAACATCAACAGCCAAGCCATCTTGAACAGGAGGAGTGTGGAGGCTTTTAAGGTGAAGTCCTATGGGGTTCCCCTGGTCAACTCTCCAGTCCAGGGACAAATATCCACCTCCCTTTAAAAAGGTGTCACAGCTTAGAGTTAATGTCCTCACGCTGTCAATCACAGTCAAGAGCTGCTCATTGCCAGCCAATCACAGCAGACGAGGGACAGTTCCATCCAATGGCAGCAGTGGAATGGAGCTCTGTTCGGCCAATGGAAGAACTCGGGTAGTAAGTGCTCTTCAGCAGTGATTCTATTGGTTCACAGGAACACAGTATTCCTGCAATTCGATTGGTCAGATGACAAAGTCTCTCCTGTTATCGGTTCATCTAACAGGATGTCATTTTTGTTTACGCTCCAAACAGGCTCAAATGGATAATAAGCCCCTCTCCTATATTGCTAGACCAATGAGCTAGCTTTCTATCCAGAGGCTTTAGCTCGATCACTCCTCTTTCCTGCTACTGACACATCAGCACGGAAACCACAGATTCATCAGGAGTGAGAAACCCCCCCCCAAAAAACAGACTTATAAAACAAGTCTAAATACATTTTTTTTTTTTTTAACATCGGAATGTAGGTTGTTGGGTTGGGGTTAGAATACTTTTTTTCTTTGGGGAAGGGGGAGAATTCTTTCACCTTTTCTACAATTTTTCAAAACATTTTAGTTTACATTTTATACAATATACAGTTATTCAAATACACATGCATTAAAGAAAAATATTGCACAAAATGAATGACAATAAAAGTGTGATTAAGTAGGGATATCAGTGGGTTTTCTCTTGGTAACGTAGTGCTGCGAGTGTGTGTGTGTGTGTGTGAGTGAGAGAGCGTTACTATAGCATGGTCTCTTGGTCTGTATTAAGGCTGCTTCACTAAAGCTCACACTGGCACAGTGTCTGACTGGGGAGGGCTGCATCTTACTGCTACACACTCAAACACACAGAAACACACAAAAACCTCTGAAAGACCTAACACAGACAGACAGGACCCACAGAGTACATTCTAATAGGCATACCTGTGTATGCGTAGATACCCGACAGAGTCACCTCCACAGACGGCAACATTCACACGGTCTGGCCTGTTTCATTTCATTCTGGCTCCGTCCAAAATGGCACCATATTCCTAATATAAAAGTGGACTACTATTAGGATCCGTCTGTCCAAAAGCAGTGCACTAGAATGGGGTGCCATTTCAAATTTACCCTGGTCTCAGCTCTAGAGAAAGCAGGTGAGCTGTGCATTCTGGTTTCTTCTTCTTTCACATGATTAACAATAGGAAGCACAGTGAGTAGACTAGAGCTGTCTCTATCATGCCTGTCGAGACACAGACACACAAACAGCTAGGGCTTTGGTTGTCATGGCTACTGACCGGTGCATTAAAAATGGGAAATGGCCTTTAGGCCAAACCCTGCCTCCCTGTGTGAAAGGATTATGGCAGGCATGGATGTCACATTGTGCAAAAAAACCCCACAAAATAACAAAAACGTGAAAAAACGCCTTGCAGAACCGGATGTGGTTGACACTGCAGGCCCATTCTCTGTCTCTATTTCCTCATCTGTCTTCTGCTGTTTAAAAGATTACAGTACAAGTCAGACCCATATATATATATATATATATATATATATATATACACACACACACACCCGTAGAAAAAGAATCTATTCATTCTATTTCTATGTACAGGTACAGTATATACACAACATATGCCATTCAACCTATGTGGGTCGTTCTACGCAATGAGTCCCTTTTGCATCCCTTTGATATTTGTAGTAGAAATTGTGCGGCAATATTGATTTTTAAAGCTGCAATATCTTACTTTTTGGGCGACCCAACCAAATTCACACAGAAATATGAGTTATAGATCTGTCACTCATTGAAAGCAAGTCTTAGAAGCAGTATATATGTTCCATGTGGGTTATTTCTATGCTTCACGGTCTTAAGTTTCATTTAGCAACTTTTACATTCGTTTTTTTTTGTACACCAGCGTCAAACAGCTGAAAATACAATATTTTGGGTTATCGAAAAGCTATTTCACGGCGGTTTACATAGTACAATGATTCTCTTCCCTGTACTTGCTTGTTTCGTCACAAACTGAAATTAGGCGAACTATTAGAATTTGCGCAACCAGGAAATGGCAGATCAATTTCTGCATAGTGCATCTTTAAAAGCCTGTTATATTAAATGAAGTGACCACATGGACAATTCAATACATTTGATTTTGAATATGAATAGACTTACTAAAGTGCCACAATTCTGCATTTTGCCATGTCCCTCCGTGCACTCTCTGTGACTTCTAGGAAGATGTTAACCCCAACATTTCTCCATGTTTTCACCATCACTGTGAAGCCTAAGTTATATTGTTGCTTTGACAATGTAATTTGTGAAGAGTATTTATTTAATGTGATTCATTCAGGTAAACCCTGTCAAATGAACTAGCCTATTCTTTTTTTTTAATTCAAGAGAAAAATTGAACATTTAACAGTAAAATTATAATGTAAAAGCAGATGAGCTGGTTATACTCTTTTTTGCCATTTTGTCTCGTTTTGTGGTGGAAAACTGAGTGGGTTGAGCATAACATGTCAACCCTGTTACCCATAGATAGAAAGGCTAAAAATGTTTTAAGAATGAATTGTTTTTTGTGAAGCTGGCATTCAATTGCCCCTCCCTGTTGCACACAAGAGCCTTCCATTCCCCCGGTCACAAGGGATTTATGGCTGATTGAAGGTTAAATCGTCAACCCTGTTACGGTCAACCCTGTTAATTTATCTGGCACTTACATTTAGCATCTTTGTTTCTTCATTTTAGTCATTTAGCAGACACCCTTATCCAGAGCGACTTACAGGAACAATGATGGTTAATTGCCCTTAAAAGGCACCGACAGATTTTTCACCTAGTCGGCTCGGGGATTCCAACCAGTGACCTTTCGGTTACTTGCCCAATGCTCTTAACCGCTAGGCTACCTGCCGCCCAGTTATTCTTTTCTTTAACCTCTTGAGATGGGAAACTATGCTTTTTATTAGGTTGAAAATATGCTCTTCATTAAATCTACATTTCTTTCCCATCAAATTACTCTAACCCAGCGTTTCCAGAACTTGGTTCTCGGGACCTTAAGGGGTGCATGTTTTGGTTTTTGCCCTAGCAATACAAAGATGATTAATAAACTCATCATCAAGCTTTGATTACTTGAAATCAGCTGTGTAGTGCTAGGGCAAAAAAAACTCATTGTGAACCCAGGACCGAGTTTGGGAAACACTACCCAAAAGGGGCTCATTACATGGAACGACCCATGTATTTCTCTGTACATAGCTCTGCTCTCTGGTATCAGTAACGGAGATCAGCTGCTTTGTATATCAGAGCAGCTGTCAGTCTGACCACACATCTACAATAAAATAGTTTAGTAGGAAGTAAAAAGTACAAAAATAAAATAAAACACAAATGCGGTCTCTAAACTGTGCACAGGAGGGTGTGTGTGTGAGTGAGTAGAGGAGAGTGTGAGAGGCATGTAGGGGAGAGGAGGGAAGAGTTAAGTGCTCGGATGGCCCAAAAAGCACCTCTTGACATAGAAAGAAGGACACGCACACCTCTTCTCACCAGCACACATACACACCCTCCCCACTACTCCCCTCCTCCCTCTGTTCTCTCACGGCGTGTGAGCGAGTGTGTGTCACCAAGTACCCTGCCCAATCCCAGTCTCCTGTCACCTCTTCAGGGAGGTGCTCTTGAGTTTCTGTGTATATCTGGCCGTGCGCGGCGAACGGGAATGCAGTTTGACAAACAGCTCTGGGAACTTGTACTGAGGGAACATGGTCTCCAGGAATCCTTCTAGGAGCACGTAGACCAGCCGACGATTCATTGGTCCGTGTTGGAACATGTCAAACACACGAAGGATGCCTTTACGAGTCGTATCCGCCCCTATGATGTGCTTCAACTCATCTAGAGGAGGATAGAGTGAGAAATGATGTATTAATAGTGAACAAATGTGTTCAGTCTGTGTGTGTGTGTGCGTGCATTACCTGGCATGATTCCCAATAGGTTGGTCTTGGCAGCGACCCGTGTCCTCATGCGGATGTTCTTGTCCCGGCGGGGTGGAGACTCTGCTAGGATTCCGTTGGGCCAGTATGAATCCCTGCACAGGGACGGGACCACAGAGAGTTACCTTCTAACCAATCACACACAGCAATCTAATAGTGTGTGTGTGTGTGTGTCTGTGTCTGTCACCTGAACTTCTTGACGTAGTCTGCCACCTGTTCTGGAGCTGTCATGAAGTCCACATGATCAACGATCTTCCTGCAGAGACCAGAGGGGCAGACAATACAGTCAGATCTCTGTATGTGGCACTGGTGAGTGTGTGTGTGTGTGTGTGTACAGTACCTGTTGATAGTGTCTCCATATGTGGCTCTGATGAGTTGCTGCAGAAGGTTCTTGATGTTCCTGCGAAGCCACTGGTTCCTCTCCTTCAGGTCAAACACCTCATCCATCAGCAGCAGCATCACACGCAGGGGGATGTTATCATCCACCTGGAAAACACACACCTCCCAAAGTAAACGTTATACCACTATATTGCTTTCACTAATTGGACATGTTCCAGAGGAGAGGGCCTATAAACTGGTGGGACCGTGTGCTAGTCGGGGTGTTGTACTCACGTTGTCGTCCAGCTGGGCTGAGACTCGGCAGTGCTCTGGGTCAACGTTAGACTTGGGGAGCAGTGGAGGCACCTGGACATCAGACAGTAGAGTATAGTCAGCGTCTGGTTGATGTATAGTCTGAGTATAATTAATACATGGTCAGTCTGGTTGGACTTAAGGTTAGAGAGTGTAGCAAGACTGTTGAACATGGACTGTTTGATGTTGCCCCAGTTTCTCAGACATGCGTCCAATGTTGGTTATATAAGGTTGTAGTATAGGTAGTAGGCCTGTGAACGTTTAAATGTTTTATTGGGATCCTTAACGAAAAGAAAAACCCTTACATAGACGCAGAAACTAAACAGCATAGTGGGTCAATTTCCGTAACAACTAAGATCGTTGAAGCGCGAGGCTCAAATTCTCCGCTGTTTTGGTAGAGAAAGACGAGCGACAGCAGCGAAGCCCTGTAGGGCAATACTGTGAGAAGGTAAATGAGAAGGAAATGTAAACTTTGTAAGGTGGATTTGAGGGACAGTAATTGTAGTACAGCTGCAATGCTTAACCATCTGAAAGGGACACACCGCGAGACCTAAATTGTTGCTGGCATCGCGTGGAATTATGTGCATTTTCTTATCGTTTTAAACGGAAAACCAATATGATTTTTTCAGTTTAAACGTTAAGTAATGTTTTCCATTTGTCACATCCCTAATAGGTCGAGTCCTTACCTTGAACATGGACTGTTTGATGTCCTGGCCCAGTTTCTCTGACATGCGTCCCATGTTATCAGCAGCAGTGTTCATCCCTTCAGCCAGACTATCTGGTAGTCTCTTCACTGCGTTGGACACGTTACGCATCGAGCTACGCAGTGGGTTCACAAACGTATCCATCTGTTGAGACATGTGGCTCAGTTGGTAAAGAATGACGCTTGCAACGCCAGGGTTGTGGGTTCGATTCCCATGGGGGACCAGTATGAAAATGTATTCACCCACTACTGTATAAAAGCATCTGCTAAATAATGTAAATGAGACACACACAGACAAACACGCGACAGGTGAGTGTAGTGAGCGATTCCGTAGCGAAGCCACTTGAGTATGTACAGCTGGGCAACGTGAGTTTTTTACATGTAAAAAAATATATAATTTAGCAGACACTCTTACCCAGAGCAAGAGTGTCTGCTTACAGGAGCAATTAGGGTTCAGTCCCTTGCTCAAGGACACGTCGAAAGAATTTTCAACTAGTCGGATCGGGGCCTCGAACCAGCGACCTTTCGGTTTCTGGCCCAAAGTTCTTAACCGCTAGGCTATCTGCCATGTGTGTGTGTGTGTGTGTGTGTGTGTACCTTGCGTGCGAAGTCTCCCTTGCCCTTGCTGTATTGCTTATTCTCCAGGAAGTCATAGACATAGTGAACCAGAGTAGGATAGGCCTTCATCATCTCTGGATTCAGCAGCAGCTAACACACACAGAGAGAGAAGAGAGGAATGGGCATAGCCACGTAAAACAGGTAAACTAAAGATATAACAACTACACACACAGAGAGAGAAGAGAGGAATGGGCATAGCCATGTAAAACAGGTATACTAAAGATATAACAACTACACACACAGAGAGAGAAGAGAGGAATGGGCATAGCCACGTAACAGGTATACTAAAGATATAACAACTACACACACACAGAGAGAAGAGAGGAATGGGCATAGCCACGTAAAACAGGTAAACTACACACACTCCCACCTGTAGGTATGCGTTGAGATCTTTTTTCCTCTTCTCCAGGAAGTCTCTGTCCATGTTGTTGAATGTCTTCTTCCCTGGCAGCTTCAGGATCGACATCAAGTTCTCAAACTGGAATATATCAAACACACACATACATGCCAGGTTCCCAAAATGGAGGTACAACACACATCCATAGAGATGGGTGGAGGGTGCACTTGGACCAAAGTCTGTTTTTAGCATGGGCAGCACCATTGGGGCTTCCACCATTTTGAAGTAGTCAATTGGGTGGGACTTGCTATGGGTTAAGGCAGGATCACATTTCATTTCATCCAGGTAAGCAAAATTCCTTAAGTGCAGGAGGCAGTAAATCACCAACCTTGGCTTTATACCTGTTCAGACTATACGCACTCCAGCACATTAGGTGGTGTTATGCACCTTTTCAGTTTATTTACAAACTGCCAACGGACTCTTAGAAGTATAACTTTAATACAACTTTAAAATGGAGATGCTGTCACAGACAATGCGATTGCAAGGATGGAAGGTATGGCATCTTTCCATATGTATGTACACACCTTAGAAGTCAGAAGGACTTTGTTATAGGAACACACATATATTTACCTTTACCTGCTCCGTGATCCTCATGTGGAAGTCGTGGAAGTCGGAGTAGCGGCGGTAGGTTTTCCAGGAGTCCTCGCTGCCGTCGTGGTTACGGCGGCACACGGTGATGGCGTAGAGGGCGTAGGTCTTGCCGTGGTCATTACACACCCCTGTAGCACCCAGCAGCCCCAACCCCATACCCAACCCAGCCCCGGGGAGACAAGCATCAGCTACTGATACACAGAGACCAGGGGGAAGAGGAGGCAGGAGAGGGCGAGGAGGAGGAGAGGGAAGGGAGAAAGGATAAAGAGGAAGCGCACAGACAGAGACAGAGAAGGGGAATGAGGACAGATGACAAAAAGTAGCAAAGGAATGAGTGAAGGAAAAAGAGAAGAAATGGTAAAGGTGATGAAATAATGAAAGTGTAAAAAGAAAAGTAGCAGCAACATGAGATGGTAACATGAGTGATACAAGTTGATGGTTAACGTGAGGAGATGAGGTTACAGGTCAAAGGGTGATGGAGAGGGGAGGAGGGGGCTAGTCGGGGGAGTGGTCAGTAGTTCAAAAAGGCACACACACAGTTCTGGCCCTAAAACAAAAGTTACTCGTCGCACCGCTGTAAAATCTTGCCCACCCTGCCCAACCAAAATCAATCGAAAACATTCATCAAATGTCAAAACATGCTTGCTATT
Source organism: Oncorhynchus mykiss (assembly GCF_057628025.1). Classification (NCBI taxonomy): domain Eukaryota; kingdom Metazoa; phylum Chordata; class Actinopteri; order Salmoniformes; family Salmonidae; genus Oncorhynchus; species Oncorhynchus mykiss. Next base: position 61,036,906 of record NC_143039.1, read on the forward strand.
GTATCATCCAAGATACATATTCCATGCCATAAATAATGGAACTCACTGGACTGCCGTCTTGTAGTGTTAGGAGACAACACTGCATCTAGGTTTCGTACAGCATCAAGGCATTTTGACAGGGTAACGTTTTTAAGGCCACTACTGTTGTACCCACACATATCTGAATGAAACCACATTAGTAGTCAGTAGACACACATGCAAGTGAGAGAACAATGGTAGTTGGTTAACTTTCAGTAGCACACTAGCTTAAGTCCTCCAACTGCTCTTAAAACACTAGTAAAACTAAATGCATGCTCCCACCAGACAACACACTCATCTGACTGGATATCACAAGTCTGAATTCAAGTGTGTGAGTACCTGTGTCAGAGATGAAGGCGTGTAGCTGTATATTGTCGTCATGGCAGGAATTCGAAAGGTCATCCAGGGACTGTAAACAGTGGAGAGAAACAACCAATAAGAACCAGAGATACTGTTAATCCCTGTACTAACAGCCAATCAACAGCAGCAATACTGCTACTTCGACAGCAGCAAAAGTCAACCATTTCCTAACAGTTGTTAAATGTTATCAACTCTATAGCAGGGTAGCGAACACCACTAGAGGTCCAATAACACCTGTTCTAAAAGACAGTACCGTGACTAGGGCTGGCTGTATTTAATGACTGCACTGAGCGCTGGTGTGTCTCAGGGACTGACGAGGACTTACTAGATTAATGCTTCCTGTTGGAGAACCGTTGAACGATTCTGTAGAGGAAGAGAGAAAGAGAAATAGTTCACAGTTTCTCTTCAAAGTTATGGGGAATGGGTTAGGCCAGAGGTATCAAACTCATTCCATGGAGGGCCGTGTGTCCTGTTAGTTTTGTTATTTATTTTCAATAGGTGTCCAACTAAGACCTAGACAACCAGGTGAGGGGAGTTCCTAACTAATTGCCTTCATTGATAAAAGGGAGAAGCAAAAACCCGCAGACACTCGGCCCTCCTCTCACACCTGGGTTAGGGTTAAGCTATGCTTACAACGCACAGACATAGACAGACCGTACTAACCTCCATCTCCGTCATCTGATCCTCTATAAGACGGTTCTTTGAGCATGTCCAGTTCAGCTAACATCCTGATGTAGAGGGGACTCTGTCTGAACGACGGGTAGTACCTCTCATCACGAAGCATCATGTCATACACCTGCAACACACACACCAGAACACATGGGAATAGTTTATTTGGATCCACAACAAAACATTGAGCACAAAGGTCTCAAATATGCTTGCTAGCTGTTACAGTCTCAGACAGTTGATAACCTTTTCATCAGACTAACAAAAACACACTTTTCTCTGGATCTCGTCGAATATCTCTGGCGTGGGGTCTCCTTCCTTCTGTAGCTTCTCTCTTAGTTTGACTACAGACACCTCATCTACTTGCACCCTGGGGGACGCCTGGAGAGAGAGAGAGAGAGAGAGAGAGAGAGGGGAAGAGGGAGAAAGAAAGAGAGAAAAAGGTGGACAAAAGTTGAAGAAAATGTGTGGGTTTGTGCGCGTGTTGCGAAAGTGTATGTGTATGTCGTGAAAGCGTGTGTGTTACCTTATCAGACAGGTACTGTTCATAGACCCCTAATGCTGCAGCCTTCAGCAGTCCTTGAGTGGAACCTCCCTTCTTTCCATCCTTCTGCCATCCCTCCATCACCTCTAGTTGTTGCTGGGCTGTTACTCTGTAGCCCTCCACTGTCAGCCAGAAGAACAGCTCTGCCTGGGCCCCAGCCGCCTGCATGTAGTCTACAGAAGAGGGTAGAGGTCAAGGGTTAGAGGTAAGGGGTGAGGATGTTCCTATGTAGCCCTCCACTGTCAGGCCCACACATGCCTTCACACACATAGTTTGTTTGCTGTTGTATGTGTTTTTTCCGGTGTCTTCTGTCTGTGTCTGTGTCTTTTCCCCAACCCACGTCCCCACCGGAGACCATTTGACTCTTGGAGGCACTTATTGTAAATAAGAATTTGTTCTTAATTGACTTTCCTGGTTGGACACTGTGTTAACAAACCTCCAAACGAGCTTCAATGCCATACAACACTCCTTCCCTGGCCTCCAACTGCTCTTAAAACACAAGTAAAACTAAGTGCATGCTCTTCAACCGATAGCTGCCCGCACCCGCCTGCCTAGCATCACTACTCTGGACAGTTCTGACTTAGAAAATGTGGACAACTACAAATACCTAGGTGTCTGGTTAGACTGTAAACTCTCCTTCAAGAATCATATTAATTAAGCATCTCCAATCCTAAATTAAATCTAGAATCATATTTCGCAACAAAGCCTCCTTCACTCATGCTGCCAAACATACCCTCGTAAAACTGACAATCCTACCGATCCTTGACTTCGGCGATGTCATTTACAAAATAGCCTCCAACACTATTCAGCAAATTGGACGCAGTCTATCACAGTGCCATCTGTTTTGTCACCAAAGCCCCATATACTACCCACCATTGCGACCTGTATGCTCTCGTTGGCTGTCCCTCGCTACATATTCGTCGCCAAACCAACTGGATCCAGGTCATCTATAAGTCTTTGCTAGGTGAAGCCCTGCCTTATCTCAGCTCACTGATCACCATAACAACACCCACCCGTAGCAGGCGCTACAGCAGGTATATCTCACTGGTCATCCCAAATCCAACACCCATTTGGCTGCCTTTCCTTCCAGTTCTCTGCTGCCAATGACTGGAACGAATTGCAAAAATCACTGAAGCTGGAGTCTTATATCTCCCTCACTAACTTCAAGCGTCGGCTGTCAGAGCAGCCGAGCACTGCAGCTGCACAAAGCCCATCTGTAAATAGCCCATCCAACCAACTACCTACCTCATCCCCATACTTAAAAAAATAAATAATAATAATAATAAATTCTGCTCTTTTGCACACCAGTATTTCTACTTGCACATCCTCATCTGCACATCTGTCACTCCAGTGTTAATGCTAAATTGTAATTACTTTTCCACTATGGCCTATTTATTGCCTTTCCTCCTTCATTTACACACTGTATACAGATTTTCTATTGTGTTATTGACTGTATGTTTGTTTATTCCATGTGTAACCCTGTGTTGTTGTTTTTGTCACACTGCTTTGCTTCATCTTGGCCAGGTCGCAGTTGTAAATGAGAACTTGTTCTCAACAGGCCTACCTTGTTAAATTAAGGTGAAATAAAAAAATGAAAGGTTAAATAAAATATAAAAACAACTTGGCTTGCATGTTGTGTGTGTGCGGTACAGTACAAACCCATAAAGAATTGCAAGGCGATGTTGTGAACAAGGATGTGTTCCAGTGGTATGATGCACAGCTTGTCGAAATTAGCTGCTAGTTTTAGAGTATCCACTTCCTACAGCAGTGATAGAGAGGTGGAGATAAGGAGAGATAGAAAGCGTGAGAACGAGAGAAAGAGGTTTAGTAAGTGTGTTAAACTAATTTTCACTGTTCATCAAACTCTCCATAATACCCCATGTCTGACCTTCCCTGACTGTAGCCTCTGTATCCTGGTCTCACAGACCTTCTTCACAAACAACAGACTGTTGATCTGATTCTTTATAACATTGATATCTGAGAGAGGGAGAGAAAGAGGGAAGGAATGGGATGGAGGGAGATGAGAGGAGAGTGGAATGAGAGATTAATAAATATATTTTTGGGGGATTGTATGTATAAACTCAGCAAAAAAAACATCCTCTTACTGTCAACTGCGTTTATTTCAGTAAACTTAACATGTGTAGATATTTGTATTAACATAACAAGATTCAACAACTGAGACATAAACTGAAGAAGCTCCACAGACTAACAGAAATGGAATAATGTGTCCTTGAACAAAGGAGGGGTCTAAATCAAAAGTAACAGTCAGTATCTGGTGTGGCCACCAGCTGCATTAAGTACTGCAGTGCATATCCTCCTCACGGACTGCAACAGATTTGCCCGTGCCTGCTGTGAGATCTTACACCACTCTTCCACCAAGGCACCTGCAAGTTCCCAGACATTTCTGGGGGACTGGCCCTAGCCCTCACCATCCGTTCCAACAGGTCCCAGACGTGCTCAATGGGATTGAGATCCAGGCTCGTCGCTGGCCATGGCAGAACACTGACATTCCTGTCTTGCAGGAAATCACGCACAGAATGAGCAGTATGGCTGGTGGCATTGTCAAGATGGAGGGTCATGTCAGGATGAGCCTGCAGGAAGGGTACCACATGAGGGAGGAGGATGTCTTCCCTGTAACGCACAGCATTGAGATTGCCTGCAATGACGACAAGCTCAGTCCGATGATGCTGTGACACACCGCCTCAGACCATGATGGACCCTCCACCTCCAAATCGATCCCACTCCAGAGTACAGGCCTCGCTCATTCCTTCAACGATAAACGCGAATCCGACCATCACCCCTGGTGATTAAAAAAACGCGACTCATCAGTAAAGAGCACTTTTTGCCAGTGCTGTCTGGTCCAGCGACGGTGGGTTTGTGCCCAAAGGCAACGTTGTTGCCAATGATGTCTGGTGAGGACCTGTCTTACAACAGGCCTACAAGCCCTCAGTCCAGCCTCTCTCAGCCTATTGCGTACAGTCTGAGCACTGATGGAGGGATTGTGCGTTCCTGGTGTAACTCGGGCAGTTGTTGTTACCATCCTGTACCTGTCCCGCAGGTGTGATGCTCGAATTTACCAATCCTGTGCAGGTGTTGTTACACGTGGTCTACCACTGCGAGGACGATCAGCTGTCCATCCTGTCTCCCTGTAGCGCTGTCTTAGGCATCTCACAGTACAGACATTGCAATTTATTGCCCTGGCCACATCTGCAATCCTCATGCCTCCTTGCAGCATGCCGAAGGCACGTTCACGCAGATGAGCAGAGACCCTTGGCATCTTTCTTTTGGTGTTTTTCAGAGTCAGTACAAAGGCCTCTTCCGTGTCCTAAGTTTTCATAACTGTCCTTAATTACCTACCGTCTGAAAGCTGTTAGTGTCTTAACAACTGTTCCACAGGTGCATGTTCATTAATTGTTTATGGTCCATTGAACAAGCATGGGAAACAGTGTTTAAACCCTTTACAATGAAGATCTGTGAAGTTATTTCGATTTTTATGAATTATCTTTGAAAGACAGGGTCCTGAAAAAGGGACATTTCTTTTTTTGCTGAGTTTACTTTATGGTAAAAGTGTGGCGTCATGCATGTCTGTGTGTGTGTGTGTGTGTACCATCTCCTGCGGTGTCCAGTGATCGTAGGTACTGTAGTTCCTCCAGGGCCTTGTCTTTAACAGCCTCCAGCTCAGACACTTTGTCTGTCAGCTTCAAGATGTTCATAAACGCCTCGTAGTTACAGCTAGAGTCCCGGATCTACATACATACGTTTATATAACATTTATATCAGTTGTATTGATAAAAGTTATTGATCTCTACTAACCTTCTACAACTGGTTGATCAAGTGGTAATATTGATAAAAGATTCCAATAACGATATTGATTATCAACGTGATTACTGATACTGACCATCCAGATAACAAACTGGTTGATGTAATCAGGATCACTCAGCTGGTTGACCAGAGGAAGGAGAACGCCTCGCGCCAGAATCTCCTGGGACATGGACACAATCAAATTACATCACATAAAATATTACTTCATGCCATTTAGTAGACGGCTTTTATCCACTTACATTGATGTGTGCATAGATATTGATGTATGGGTGGCCCCAGCGGGTATCGAACGCACAACCCTTGGTGTTGCAAGCGTCATGCTCTACTGACTCAGCCACTCAGGACCACACATCACACTCAATTTCATGTTGGTGTTTGTGTCACAGTGTGAGCTTGTCTTGTGCATGTCTGCTTTTGTGTGTGTGCGTGTCTGCTTTTGTGTGTGTGTGTGTGTGTGTCACCCTGAGGAAGTATCTCATGTTCTTGTTGTGGAAGTCTCCAGGAGGTAGTAAAAGGTAGAGCAGCACCTCACACAAGTCCCTCAGGAACCCTGACACAGAGACACACACAGAGACATCAGTACCTGAATGTCAACATTATGATGTACACCGAGTATACCGAACATTAGGAACACCTTCCTAATATTGAGTTGCGCGCCCCCCCCCCCCCCTTGCCCTCAGAACAGACTCAATTTGTCAGGTATGGATTCTACAAGGTGTTGAAAATATTCCACAGGGATGCTGGCCCATATTGACTCCAATGCTTCCCACAGCGTGTCAAGTTGGCTGGATGTCCTTTGGGTGGTGGACCATTCATGATACACACGGGAAATGGTTGAGCATGAAAAACAAACCAGTGTGCCTGGCACCTACTACCATACCCCGTTCAAAGGCACTTACATATTTTGTCTTGCTCATTCACCCTCTGAATGGCCCACATACACAATCCATGTCTCAATTGTCTCAAGGCTTTAAAATCCTTATTTAACCCGTCTCCTCATCTACACTGACTGAAGGAGTTAACAGGTAACATCAATAAGTGATAACAGCTTCCACCTGGATTCACCTGGTCACCTGGTCACCTATGTCATGGAAAGAGCAGGTGTTCTTAATGTTTTGTACACTCAGTGTATATACACACACACACAGGCTCAAAGTTGCTTCAACTTCCTTGTTGAGGTGCAGCGTGTGAATCTTCTTCGCTCTAATGGAAAGTGTGTGTGTGTGTCTACCTTCTTCATCCTTCAGGGAGGTGCAGACCACGTCTCTGCAGACGCTCCTCTCCATCTCTACCTCCGCCTCAAAGAATGACTCCACCATCTCCTCCGACAAGTCCCCTAGAAACACATCACCACAAGCGTCACCTTCATCAACACAATTGTCATTACCACAATTAACACCATCAACATCACCACAATCATCATCATCATCATCATGTCAGAGAGAGAGAGCGCCTGTCTGTCGGTGGATGTGTATTCCTACTCTGTTTATTGTCATCCCTGCGCTCCAGTCTGTCCTGGGCCTTTCTGAAGACTCGGAGGTGAGTAGCGAAGTCATCCACCAGTCTGGTGGTGAAATAAGGCTGCCAGTCCACCTCTTTAGACCTGTATAATAAAAACACAGTAGTTATAGAGAAGTAAGGAAGAGCAGGAAATCACCAGTAATATAGCAGTAATAGAATGTTACCGTGTAGAGAACTGGACCAAAGCGTTCTGGACAGTCTGTCTGATTTCCAGCAGGAAAGACTCATCCTCACTCAGAGTGTAATACCAATACTGAATATAATCTCTCAATGCAAACTGGATGACCTGGAGAGGGAGAGAGTGTGAGAAACTGGCCAGTCATTATTGTAGGTGAGAAGTCCATTTTCATTAAACCCACAGTGGCCATACAGAACACAAGAGGGAGATAAACCACATATACACACACACACACACATCTGCAGAGAGACAGTGGGGCTGCTGATCCAGGCAGGTCATGATCTAATTAGGCTACTTAAAGACATGTCCTCACTTTATCTGGCTGCTATAGCAACTAACTAGCCCTTTAGTGGACACATTTCAGTCACAGCTATCGTTCTCTAGGACTAACAGAGGGAATATCTCTTCAACACTGAGACACGTACATAAACATCCACTAAGACAGGCAGAAATTCAAACACACCCCTTTGCTACAGAGACATAAATGTCTGCATTGAGATAGTTGCAGACTAAAACTGGTGACTTGGCTTCAATCACAGTTGTATAGACAGAGCCCAGTAAGCAGAAAGTATCTGTGTCATCAGGCTGTGTGTCAGCACTGTGCTCCCTCTCCGTTTGTTTTCACTTGCCCATCCATCTGTTACTTACCTGTTGCAGAGGCTCGTCTATGTAGTTGGAGCCAGTCAGTCTCCTGTCTATCTTTATAGGCTTCTGCTCCAACCTCATCTCATCCAACGTCTGGGGGGGAGAAAGAGAGGGGGGGAGAGAGAGATAAAGAAAGATATGGAGGGGGAGGGGAGAGAGAGTCATTTGTGTGAGTGTGTGTTGGTGAGTGTGTGCATCCTACCTTCAGTATACCCGTTTGCGTGGCTGGCAGGTAGGAGTGCTCACACTTCTCAAGATGTCTCTCTGAGTTGGTCTTCCCAAACAACAGAGTGACCGCAAAACCACTGGAGGAGAGGAGAGAGGGAGAAGAGTGGAAGGGGGAGGAGGAGGAGGAGAAGAGGAAGAAGACATGTAAACCAGATTCATTAGTAATCTCAGTAAAAACCTATTGAAAGCTGGGATACAACCAAGACAGATAATTTCACATAAACACATCTATAAAGGATTTAACTTCAAACAGGTTTTACACACTTACCCGCCTACAACGCAGCAGATATAGAAGGCCAGGTAGAAGATAGCGAAGGGTCCAAAAGTGATGAGGAACAGCACCACTCCTAGACCCCCCCATCCCCACACAGACAGACTGGCCTGGAGGGGGAGGGAGGGGGTTAACGTATAGCAATCACCCACCTAATTTCACATATTAACTGTGGCAGCCTAATGCACTTCATCTCAGTGCAAGAGGCGTCACTACAGTCCCTGGTTCAAATCCAGGCTATATTACATCCGGCCGTGATTGGGAGTCCCATAGGGCGGCACACAATTAGCCCAGCGTCGTCCAGGTTTGGCCAGGGAAGGCCGTCATTGTAAATAATTTGTTCTTAACTGACTTGCCTAGTTAAATAAAATATAAAACACTACAGAAAGTCAGATCGAGAGAAAGTGAGAGGGAGAGTTTCTCATCCTCAGGTTACCTGTTATTGTCAGAGCAGGAAAAACATAAACTAACTGCTGACCTCACTGCTAACATTGCTAGCTCTCTCACTGCATCCTAACCCGATCTCACACAGCCTACAGCCTAACGCTAGCAAGCTAACTGCTAATGCTAGCACTTGTAATTTGTCAGGGCATAGACTCTACAACAGTGGTTCTTAACCTTGTTGGAGGTACTGAACCCCACCAGTTTCATATGCGCATTCACCGAACCCTTCTTAATTGAAAAAAAAAATCAAATTCAAAACATAGGTATATATTTGACTGGTGCACAAAATGAACCGTGCATCAACATCACTGTGTTCAAAGAACAAAATCATCAAAACATTTTCACACAGATGATCATTTTCACACAAAAACAAAAACATAATAATGAATATTTACTGCAAATCAGTGTGACTTCTGCTGTTGCCTTTCAGAGACCAGTTCAGAAATGCGCGGCTTCACCTTGGCAAGTGCCACTCTCATGTCATTTTCGCAACAAAGTCTGTTCCTTTTCTTCGTTTTTATGTCCAGCATCCTCGAAAAGGATTGCTCGCAAAGATATGTTGTAACAAACGGTATGAAAATCTCCAGAGCTTTCTTAGCAATAACAGGGTACGTTACCATTTGTTGACACCAAAACGTTGAAAGCGTTGTTGTTCTGAAGAGTTGCTGTTGAACCTGGCTCTGCTGAATTTCAATGATTTCATCGAGGTATTCATCATTGACATCTGTTGTCTCAACACTAAACGTGAACGGCTGTCTCACCCATGCTGGATATGACTCTCTTGTAGGGAAGTATCCGTCGAGAGAATTTGCAAGCTCATCTAAGTGCGTGGCAATTGCTTGCTTCAGTTCAGCGGGTACAGAAATGTCTCCGATTCCAGATACATCTTCGATCTTACTTACACAGTCGTCCAGCAGGGGAAAGTTTGCGAAGTTATTGTTCTCTGTTCGTCGTTTCCATAACGGTAGCTTTTTTTGAAAAGCCTTCAGGTTTTCCTCCGCTTCGATGATGTCGACTCCACCGCCCTGCATCTTTTGATTGAGATGATTGAGAGCTGCGAAGATATCGGCCATGTACGCTAAAATGAGAATGAACTCAGAATTTTTGAAGCAATCTGCATGACAATGTTGGTGCTCTTGCAAAAACAGGGCTAATTCCACACGCACGGCAAAAACACGATTCAGCACCTGTCCCCGGGATAACCACCTAACGTTAGAATGGTACAGAAGTACCTCGAATTCAGAGCCCATTTCTTTACACAGCTCACTGAAGATGCGATGCCGCAGAGCACTAGTTCGCACATAGTTCACGCATTCCACTACAATTTTTAATACTTCTGCCAGTTTTGGAGGAAAGGTTTTTGTTGCCAACGCATGCCTGTGCAGAATACAATGCGTAACAATGATGTGTGGTGCATCGGCTTTCACTAGCGCACCAAAACCAGACTTTCTTCCCAGCATGACTGGAGCTCCGTCCGAACAAACTGCAGAAACCATATCCCACAAAAGATTGTTGTCTTTGAAGAAGTCATCCACAAGTTTCTTCACATCGGCTGCCTTAGTTGTTGTTGTAAGAGGCTTACAAAATAAAAATTCTTCCTTTATCACGTCGTCTTTCACATAGCGCACGAATACAGCAAGCTGGCTTAGATTGGAAACGTCTGTGGTCTCGTCGAGTTGAAGGCTGAATTTTGCCGGGCTTGAAATCAGATCTGCAACTACTTGAGCCAAGATGTCTTTGCTCATGTCCTCTATTCTGTCGCTGATGGTGTCATTTGAAAGAGGAATTTGGGATAACTTAACTTCGGCCTCTTTTCCCAGCATGATATTCGCCATCTTCAACGTAGCTGGTTTTATGAGTGTTTCACCAATGATGTGTGGTTTGCCCTGCTTTGCGATCAGGTAAGCAACTTCGTACGATGCTGTGAGGATCGGTTTGTTGATGGTACAAAGCCGAGAACAGGCAGAGTAGCCTTTTCATCGAATCTGGCTCTCTTCACCTTGAATTCAGCGAGCGTTGTGTTCTTGTATTTTCCATCTCCATGCAGCTTAAGGAAGTGTTCTCTTAGTTTTGCCGGTGCTAGACTAGAATTGCTCAACTTGGCATTGCAAATCATGCAGTTAGGACACTGACTCCCATCACGTTCGGTTATACATGTAAATCCATATTGTACATATTCGTCCGACCACTTTCTTTTTTTGCTCGACATAGTAAGTATGAAGGGATTAAAATATTAAGAAAGAAATCACAAGTTGACTACTGAGCGCACCAAATTCCCTGCAGCACAGATAGACCAAGCGATGTAGCGTGATCACCTGCAGCCAATGATGGCCAAGCGGAGCGTGTCATCACGAATCATATTAATCGAATGTGTGTCTTGACCTCCGCCGAACCCCTGAGACTGACTCACCGAACCCCTGGGGTTCGATCGAACCCAGGTTAAGAACCACTGCTCTACAAGGCATCGAAAGCCTTCCACGGGTAGCTGGCCCAGGAAACTGTTTAGTGTGAAAAACCCAGCAGTGTTGCAGTCCTTGACACAATCAAACCGGTGCGCCTGACACCTACTACCACACCCTGTTCAAAGGCACTTAAATATTTTGTCTTGCCTATTCACCCACTGAAATGGCACGCACACACAGGCACACACACACAGGCACACACACACAGGGACAGGCACAGACACAGGCACACACACAGGCACACACACAATCCGTGTCTCAATTGTGTCAAGGCTTAAAAATACTTATTTAACCGGTCTCCTCCCCTTTATCTACACTGATTGAAGTGGATTCAACATGTGACATCAATAAGGGATCATATCTTTCACCTGGATTCACCTGGGCAGTCTATGTCATGAAAAGAGCAGGTGTTGCTAATGTTTTGTACACTTGGTGTATAATGTCTTCTACGGAGAGAAGTTGTGATTCGCCCAGAAGAATGTACCGCCAACTACATCGAGTCACTATCAGTCAATAATTGTAAAGCTGTCCATTATTTAATGTTTTCCTTCTCTAGGTTTGTCCTGTGTAACTGCAAGCTTTACTTTGGGTGCTGAAATCTGTAGTTTTTGACAAAAGTAACATTTTAAGCAACCTCTGTTTGTTAGCAGAGGAGGACCCCATCAAAAATCAGATGTTTTTGATTTGGCAGGGGAAACAGAGAAGGCTATTTATCAAAAACTATGGATTCAAAACTGACAACTCTATAGCAATCAGGACAAGCACAGGTGCACAGTAAGCATTAAAGAATGACATCTTTTATAAGTATTGAGTTACTGCATGTTTGAAGTCGCTAACTTCCTACTTCATTGGAAAACAGTGGATTACGGGGAGCAATTTGACAGACTACTACAGATTTCAGCACCCAAAGAAAAGCTTGCAATTACAGACAAACAGATACAAGGTAAGCATAAAAATAATGGACATTTTTACCAGTACTGGCAGCACACTCTTCTAGGCGCATCACAACTTAAAGGACCAATGCAGTCAAAAAACATGATTTGCCAGCGTTTTTTTATATGTATATTTCCACATAGGTTGGAAGAATACTGTGAAATTGTGACAATTATGATAATGCCCTTTTAGTGTAAGAGCTGTTTGAAAAGTCTGCCTGAAATTTGAGCCTGTTTTGGTGGGATGGAGTTTTGGCTTGCCTTGTGACTAGTTAATAGACCAATAAGAAAGAGTTCCAAATCTCTCTGCCAATAACTGCTAGTTCCCCCTCCCCAATCAGACCACTCCCAGACAGACCTAGCAAAATTCTTGCTTGAGAAATTGCTCTTTGCTAAGAAGCTATTTTGTTACTTTTTGACAATTTTAATTTAAAACAATCACTGTATAGTACTTAATTGTTACCCAGAAATGATTTGATATTGAGATTTTAAAAAACGGCTGCATTGGACCTCTGTAGAAGACATATGTTGGAGTTAAGTCGCTTATCTACCGGTGACCCAGTTTCATGCTTACAAGCTAACTGCTAATGCTATGCTAGCTTTCTCACTGCATCCTTTAGTGTCACACAGCCTAAATGCAGGCTAACACTAGCAAGCTTATGCTAGCAGACTCTGTACGTAACCCAGTCTCCAGCCAACACTGGCACACATCCCACAAGCGAACAAGATACAACGGGTTTATTCATTACCTCAGGTCATTAGCCTACATCTGAGGGATTCTTCAGGCTACTTGAAAGACAGCCAGGCTAACAGCTAAAGCTGGTCCGGAATCTATTTTGCATGAGGATTGTCTACCAGGGTCTAGATCACAGTTCATTTGTTTTGTTTACATTCTTCAGATGTTTGCTGTGAGAGCTAAAGGTTCCAGGAGTGCTAGGTGAAGTGATATGGGTGAGGCAGGTGTGTGTCCACCCACAGGAGTGTGACAGTCACAGAGGGGGCACTCAGGTGGAATGTGGCACTCCAGGTGCAGGAAGGAAAATCGCAATAGGTGAGGTGAGAATGCTACTGTGTGTGTGTGTCACTAGAGGAAGCAGGCACTCCAGATGCAGGAAGGGAGGGAGAATTAGGCCATGGGGAGAATCTCAATTGCATACTCCTAGGATGCTAGGGGTATGCAATTGAGATTTTCCCATAGTTATCACAGACAAGCTACTGAAGGGAAGTGTACTGTTCACACATAGGCCAGGCTCTCCAATCCAGGTGTGCTAGATTAGGGTTGGAATGAAAACCTACAGGACGCAGGGCTCTATAGTGTGACCATTTCACTCGCATATATAAAATATTTTGTTGTGCGACCTGGAATTTCTCTCTTTGACCACCCTTTTCTCCTCAATTTTGTGATATCCAATTGGTAGAGTCCTGTCCCATCGCTGCCACTCCTGTACGGACTCGGGAGAGGCGAAGGTTGAGAGCAATGAGTCCTCAGAAACACAACCCTGCCAAGCCTCACTGCTTCTTAACAACGCCCACCTAACCCGGAAGCCAAGCCACACCAATGTGTCAGAGGAAACACTGTACACCTGGCGACCGTGCAGTGTGCCCGGCCCACCACAGGAGTCGCTAGAGCGCGATGGGACAAGGACATCCCGGCTGAACAAAACTTCCCCTAAACCGGACGACGCTGGGTCAATTGTGTCGCCTCATGGGTCTCCTGGTCGCAGACAGCTGCGACACAGCCCGAGATCGAACCTGCATCTGTAGTGACGGCTCAAGCACTGCAGTGCCTTAGACCTCTGCGCCACTCAGGAGGCCCAGCGACCTGACAATTTTATTTAGGAGCATCAGAGTGCCTAGAAAAATTAAGGATTCTAGCTTTAATATCTAAAAATACTTTTCACTGTGGTCCTACATGTATTTTTTTCAACTTTGGGGCACACATGCTCCTTGTAAAAAAGTTCAGCGTTGAGCCCTGGGACGGTAGGTCTCCAGGAACAGGTTCAGAGAGCTCTGCTATAAAGTATTGTGTGAAAGGAGGACCCCAGGGGAATAAACAAATTGAATGTGATCTGTCCATGATCTGAGTCAGAGCCACCCTGCTGCTGATCCCTCCCACTGTAGAGCCACCCTGCTGCTGATCACTCCCACTGTAGAGCCACCCTGCTGCTGATCACTCTCACTGTAGAGCCACCCTGCTGCTGATCCCTCCCACTGTAGAGCCACCCTGCTGCTGATCCCTCCCACTGTAGAGCCACCCTGCTGCTGATCCCTCCCACTGTAGAGCCACCCTGCTGCTGATCCCTCCCACTGTAGAGCCACCCTGCTGCTGATCCCTCCCACTGTAGAGCCACCCTGCTGCTGATCCCTCCCACTGTAGAGCCACCCTGCTGCTGATCCCTCCCACTGTAGAGCCACCCTGCTGCTGATCCCTCCCACTGTAGAGCCACCCTGCTGCTGATCCCTCTCACTGTAGAGCCACCCTGCTGCTGATCCCTCCCACTGTAGAGCCACCCTGCTGCTGATCCCTCCCACTGTAGAGCCACCCTGCTGCTGATCCCTCCCACTGTAGAGCCACCCTGCTGCTGATCCCTCCCACTGTAGAGCCACCCTGCTGCTGATCCCTCCCACTGTAGAGCCACCCTGCTGCTGATCCCTCTCACTGTAGAGCCACCCTGCTGCTGATCCCTCTTACTGAAGAGCCTGATAGTGATCAGGATAACATTGTGAGCGGTCTATCTATCAGCTCAGGTCATTTACATTAGATAGATAAAGTGGCTGAGGGAAGAGAACCATCAATACAGGAGGAAGGTTTATAAAGAAACTCAGCAAAAAAAGAAACGTCCTCTCACTGTCAACTGCGTTTATTTTCAGCAAACTTAGCATGTGTAAATATTTGTATGAACATGACAAGATTCAACAACAGACGTAAACTGAACAAGTTCCACAGACATGTGACTAACAGAAATTGAATAATGTGTCCCTGAACAAAGGCGGGGGGGGGGGGGGGGGGGGGGGGGTCAAAAGTAACCGTCAATATCTGATGTTGCATTAAGTACTGCAGTGCATCTCCTCATCATGGACTGCACCAGATTTGCCAGTTCATGCTGAGATGTTACCTCACTCTTCCACCAAGGCACCTGCAAGTTCCCGGACATTTCTGGGGCGAATGACCCTAGCCCTCACCCTCTGATCCAACAGGTCCCAGACGTGCTCAATGGGATTGAGATCCGGGCTCGTCGCTGGCCATGGCAGAACACTGACATTTCTGTCTTGCAGGAAATCATGCACAGAACGAGCAGTATGGCTGGTGGCATTGTCATGCTGGAGGGTCATGTCAGGATGAGCCTGCAGGAAGGGTACCACATGAGGGAGGAGGATGTCTTCCCTGTAACGCACAGCGTTGAGATGGCCTGCAATGACAACAGCTCAGTCCGATGATGCTGTGACACACTGCCCCAGACCATGACGGACCCTCCACCTCCAAATCGATCCCGCTCCAGAGTACAGGCCTCGGTGTAACGCTCATTCTTTCAACGATAAACGCGAATCCGACCATCACCCCTGGTGAGACCAATCCGCGACGTGTCAGTGAAGAGCACTTTTTGCCAGTCCTGTCTGGTCCAGCAATGGTGGGTTTGTGCCCATAGGCGACGTTGTTGCCGGTGAGGACCTGTCTTACAACAGGCTTACAAGCCCTCAGTCCAGCCTCTCTCAGCCTGTTGAGGACAGTCTGAGCACTGATGGAGGGATTGTGCGTTCCTGGTGTAACTCGGGCAGTTGTTGTTGCCATCCTGTACCTGTCCTGCAGGTGTGTTGATCGGATGTACCGATCCTGTGCAGGTGTTGTTACACGTGGTCTGCCACTGCGAGGATGATCAACTGTCCGTTCTGTCTCCCTGTAGCATGGTCTTAGGTGTCTCACAGTACGGACATTGCAATTTATTGCCCTGGCCACATCTGCAGTCCTCATGCCTCCTTGTAGCATGCCCAAGGCACATTCACGCAGATGAGCTGGGACCCTGGGCATCTTTCTTTTGGTGTTTTTCAGAGTCAGTAGAAAGGCCTCTTTAGTGTCCTAAGTTTTCATAACTGTGACCTTAATTTCCTACTGTCTGTAAGCTGTTAGTGTCTTAACAACCGTTCCACAAGTGCATGTTCATTAATTGTTTATGGTTCATTGAACAAGCATAGGAAACAATGTTTAAACCCTTTACAATGGATTGGGTCTGTCAACACAGACCGTGGGGTTAACTTGGAAAAGTACTTTACTAGAGGCTGTGAACAAGCGATTCGGTGGCATTATGTCTGAGCATCTACTGTCACCACCATGCTTGATGCTAGGTACAAGGACCGCTACTTAGACAAGGAACAGGGTTTACGTGAAATGTTAGACAGCTGGACAAGATGGAAACGGATACAGTGACAGTGCGCACCGAGGAAGAGAGGCCACGGACAGACAGAGCTGAAACTTAACTGCTTGACATGTATGATGAAATCCTGGTTGAGACTGAACAAATGAACAATGAAACAACACAGCAAGTAAGTGAAAGAAATAGGTTTTAATTATGTTTTTCTGGTAATGGAGACATACATAAATGGCAACAAAATAACTTTTTGGTCAGTGTGTGCGTTTCAACTATTTAACTGTACGTAAAAGGACAGTAACATTTTAAATATCGGTATAGTTTTTTTTGGCAAGGAAAATTTTGGATATCGGTATTTGCCAAAAATGTCATATCGGTGCATCACTAGTGCCGATGAAGATTTAGGGAAAAGTGCATTACTGTGGCTTGGAAACACAATAACATTTCAAAAGGAGGCAAATAATTAGTAGGAAAAGCTTTTGTCATCATTGTTATGTCTCCAGATTTCATTTAGATACAGTATAACTAATTAGCTAGCTAAGATTGAGGGGAGAACACATTTCCAGAGGTCAGGACACTCACGCTTCTGTGTAAAAGCTGATGGTGGTGTTGAGTACTGCAGCAGTATTACAGCTATAAGGACACACACACTGGATATGTCTTGACCTTTCCAGGGGTCAGGGTGATGGTGTTGAGTAGTACAGCAGTATTACAGCTATAAGCGTCACACTAGGCAAGAGCTAGCAGCAGCATACTCTGAATCATTCCAGCTTACACAGATTTAACATACACCATCTGTTCCAATCAACCACGCTGGATAGAGCCGGGCTATCCCTTACACAACTTTATTCACAAACACACACACGTGCGCGCGCAAAGTCGCACATTGTACAAGTGCACAATACACACACATAGCGTTTCCCCTCGCTCACATAATGAAACAGGCTTGTCAGTCCCTTGCTGCTAACACATTCACCTGAGAGTAAACAACAAAGTCATCATGGCCAAATAATAACACATGGCACTGACTGACTACTGCAGGTTATTGACCTCTGTGTTACACAGCCTATTACATTACATTATTACAAACAGGGGAATTTAGAAACATTAGCTTGCACTGTACCATACGTATACTACAGTAGCTAAGAGGATGGGCTGTCACAGCTAGGCCTATATTTCAGGCTAAATCGCAAATTCTTCCCTAGACTAGCTCTGGTGAGAAGCAGCATACTAGCCAGGTATCATCAGAGACACAACCTACAGAATGTTACTCAGACACCCTAACAGAGAAATGAACATACCGCAAACACTCTTGATTGTTAGACCCGCCTGGTATTCAGTCAATCAGGGTCTTTATACTACTAACAACAGCAGGGATAAGGAGGCCTCTTCTCATTCACGAGGTGCCTGGCTGCTAGCAGACGTCCTTGACTCGACACACACACACACCCGTAATGGTGTTAGAGGGCCCATATGAGCGGGCCTGGGCTAGGGTTATCAGAGCACCAGCGTCACAGTGGAGCCGCCACGGAACAATCACTGTCTGAATATAGGGACAGACAGGTAGGCCAAGTTATGATATGGCTACTGGCTAGCCCCCTCTACTTTGATAGAGGCTAACCTTATCAGGGCTAAAGACAGACAGAGGGACTAGTGGGAGAGAATACAAAACGACAGCTCACCAGCCACAACAAAACAACTCGTCACAAATGATGCTTGTCTTCTGTGATAATGTACGGTAGCAAGAAGGTTCAGGAAAACCATTCCAACAGAAAGGGCTCAGACGTTTTAATAAAACTCCTCTCTGCCCACCATAGCCTCAGACAGCTGCGAAGAGTCTGCCCTACAGCTGCCTGTAGTCATGCCTGGCTGTCCTGTCTCTCATACACTCCACTGTATAATGTCCATCATTCAACCCGACAGTCCTCCCGGGACCCTAATCGTCCTTCAATGACCCAAATTAAGAAGAAATAGTGTGCAAATCTAGATGTATTCTCATAACTCGCAACCCACCTCAAGTGCCCAGGGCCCACTTTGGCTCCCGATCCATAGTTTAACAAACCCTGAGCTAGAGGATGACAGGGCTTATTAAACCACTACAGGGTTAACTTCTACTACTTACAGACTGCGCTAGCTGACCCACTCCTCCACTGACTTAGAGAGCCTCCACTCCCCAGTACACTACTGTACCAGACTACAGACTAGTGGAGACTGGAGAGGATGACACAGGTGTTCACAAACTATCACAGGACAAGAGCTGAGGGTTCCATACAAGAGCTGAGGGTTCCATACAAGAGCTGAGGGTTCCATACAAGAGCTGAGGGTTCCATACAAGAGCTGAGGGTTCCAGACTGAAGCAGCACAAAGCATTCCTTGTAAACTCCCTAAAAAACAAAATCAGTTGTAGGACATTGCACAACTCCCTGCCACATGAAGTCACCTCATGCCCAGTATGTCAGTGAGGCAGGCATACAGGTTTCACTTCCCTTCCTTGCCACAGCCCCTGTGACCAATGGCAGTGACTGAGGGGTTAGGGGGTAATCAATCAAATGTATTTTATGAAGTCCTTTTTACATCAGCAGTTGTCACAAACTGCTATACAGATTAGAGGTCGACCGATTACGATTTTTCAACGCCGATACCGATTATTGGAGGACCAAAAAAAGCCGATACCGATTAATCGGACGATTTAAAAAAAAAATGTGTATTTGTAATAATGACAATTACAACAATACTGAATGAACACTTATTTTAACTTAATATAACAGGTCAATAAAATAAATTTAGCCTCAAATAAATAATGAAACATGTTCAATTTGGTTTAAATAATGCAAAAACAAAGTGTTGGAGAAGAAAGTAAAAGTGCAATATGTGCCATGTAAGAAAGCTAACGTTTAAGTTCCTTGCTCAGAACATGAGAACATATGAAAGCTGGTGGTTCCTTTTAACATGAGTCTTCAATATTCCCAGGTAAGAAGTTTTAGGTTGTAGTTATTATAGGAATTATAGGACTATTTCTCTCTATACGATTTGTATTTCATATACCTTTGACTATTGGATGTTCTTACAGGCACTTTAGTATTGCCAGTGTAACAGTATAGCTTCCGTCCCTCTCCTCGCTCCTACCTGGGCTCGAACTAGGAACACATCGACAACAGCCACCCTCGAAGCAGCGTTATCCATACAGAGCAAGGGGAACAACTACCCACCCCGCTAACTAGCTGGCCATGTCACATCGGTTACACCAGCCTAATCTTGGGAGTTGATAGGCTTGAAGTCATAAACAGCTGCTGGCAAACGCACGAAAGTGCTGTTTGAATGAATGCTTACGAACCTGCTGGTGCCTACCATCGCTCAGTCAGACTGCTCTATCAAATCATAGACTTAGTTATAACATGATAACACACAGAAATACGAGCCTTAGGTCATTAATATGGTCGAATCCGGAAATTATCATCTCGAAAACAAGACGTTTATTCTTTCAGTGAAATACGGAACCGTTCCGTATTTTATCTAACGGGTGGCATCCATAAGTCTAAATATTGCTGTTACATTGCACAACCTTCAATGTTATGTCATAATTACGTAAAATTCTGGCAAATTAGGCGGCCCAAACTGTTGCATATACACTGACTGCGTGCAATGAACGCAAGAGAAGTGACACAATTTCACCTGGTTAATATTGCCTGCTAACCTGGATTTCTTTTAGCTAAATATGCAGGTTTAAAAATATATACTTCTGTGTATTGATTTTAAGAAAGGCCTTGATGTTTATGGTTAGGTACACATTGGAGCAACGATACGTACCGCATCGATTACATGCAACGCAGGACAAGCTAGATAAACTAGTAATATCATCAACCATGTGTAGTTAACTAGTGATTATGATTGATTGATTGATTTTTATAAGAGAAGTTTAATGCTAGCTAGCAACGTACCTTGGCTTACTGCATTCGCGTAACAGGCAGGCTCCTCGTGGAGTGCAATGAGAGGCAGGTGGTTAGAGCGTTGGACTAGTTAACTGTAAGGTTGCAAGATTGAATCCCTGAGCTGACAAGGTAAAAATCTGTCGTTCTGCCCCTGAACAAGGCAGTTAACCCACCGTTCCTAGGCTGTCATTGAAAATAAGAATGTCTTCTTAACTGACTTGCCTAGTTAAATAAAGATGTAAAAAAATAAAATTAAAATCAATCGGCCAAATCTGTGTCCAAATATACCGATCGTTATGAAAACTTGAAATCGGCCCTAATTAATAGGCCATTTCGATTAATCGTCGACCTCTAATACAGATACCCAGCCTAAAACCCCAAACAGCAAGCAATGCCGATACAGAAGCTCAGTGGCTATGAAAGACTCCCTGGAAAGCCAGGAATGTAGTAAGAAACCTAGAGAGGAATCAGGCTCTGAGGGGTGGCCAGTCCTTTTCTGGCTAAGAGGTCAGGGGTTAGCGAATGTATGTTTCAACTTTGTCAGCAGCACAGCCCCCTTGGCCTCCAAGACAGTCAGGAGTTACTGACATTGGGTGAGGGGTTAGGGTTTAATGAGTGAGGGGTTAGTAATTGAGGGATTAGCTCAGAACATTAAAAAGCTCTCCTCTGAGAAAGTGAGTGGAGCTCCCAGAGGGGAGTGAGGGAGCTGGGCTGAGCAGGGCTGGGAGGCCTCAGTATGATGGATACTGGGCTCCGTGCTCCTCCTGCTCCCATAGAACTGCACTGTGACCTGGGCCAGTTAAAGTTCCCTATTAGGGTGACCTTAGACTGATGCAGGCTGCGCGTGCGTGCGTGGCGGAGCAGTTCTGATGGACTGACGCCTCGCTGTCACTAAGCCTTGATTAAGACATACTAATGAGATTTAGCTGTGAGAGAAACACATATCCTTGAGGGTGCATATTACACTGTAAGACCAGTTACACCACAACAGCCAACTCCCTTCAGTCAGGCTGGCTACTGTGCTCCAGGTTGTGTTCAGGTTGTGACTGGTTAACTCTAAAGGTTAGAGACAAGAATGCTGTTTTATACTTGGGTGTGATATCTAGCACAACACAATGCCCTCTTTCTTCCATAACATCCCAGATTAACTGGAGACAATGTGCCATGTCAGCCACAACTTAAACTTACCCCAGTGAGGTCATATAGACCTGATAGTAATCAGAGTTAGGGGGCAGCAGGTAGACTACTATTTAGAACGTTGGGCCATTAATTTAAAGGTTGCTGGATCGAATCCCCGAGATGACAAGGTAAAAATCTGTCGTTGAACTGCCCCTGAACAAGGCAGTTAACCCACTGTTCCCCGGTAGGCCGTCATTGTAAATAAAAATTTGTTTTGTACTGACTTGCCTAGTTATACAAATATACATACATACACATATATTAGGAGAGTGACTTACTATAAGCAGTAGCGCTATAAAAATACCTCACCCTGCAGAGACCTAGGAGATATAGTCTAACCTAGATTAGGCCTACCACACCGGGCAGAGACACACACACCGTAGGTCTCCAACATAGGAAGGGCCTTGATACTAAGGTAAAACTGTTGGATATTTACCTGGTAGGTAGGCCTAGTTACCAGAGAACTGTAAGGGCCTATATAGAGAGTTGCTTTATAAGCAGTTATAACTACATTACCGGTAAGTAGTCTAGTCAAACAGACCAGGCTCAATGGGCGTAGAGCATTATCTTTAGATAAAACCCTTGGAATGGAAAACACTGTCAGTTTAGACAATACAGATTAGAGTAATGAGAAGTACTGCTGAACGAACACAACTCCCAATTCCACATGACAGGCAGTCAGTCATATGTTCTTTACACATCCATTTCAGACACCGGTCTGATCTGGATAGAAACTTGACTAGCCCCATTTAAAGGAACAGGAAGTGGGGCTGGATAGAAACTCTTACTTATTACCCATTTGATGAGAACTGTAGCTACTTTGCATGTAGCTAGCTAGCTAAATTAAATACCATAGGAAATGTAGTTGCAGCCGCATAGGCATAATTGGAACACATAGCTAGCCTACATAACAGATTTTATGACAGAAGGTACCAGAAACTTGACTGGTGACAGTTCCAGGTGTAAGCCAGATAATGTAATGATGGGGCAGGCAGACTAAACGTCACGTATTTACCAAAATGTAGCTGGCCAACATCAAAATGGCTAATGTTACACACAGAACAGGGCAAAACAGTAACAAGTAACTTAACTACTTAGATAGCTAGTGAGTTGGTTAAATATGTCAAATCAGAAAGACACATAGCTAGTTAACTAACTCTGATAAGGTTGTGCTATAACATTATCTAACGTTAATAATTAACATTACTAAAGTTAGCTAACGTTACTAGTATTTAGCAGGCTAAGTTATATTGCTAGGAAGCAAATGGGGCAATTGACATCGATGTTGCTAGCCACCTAGCCCAAGAATGTACTTTTGAATGGGCTAGCCACCAGCTAACTAGCCAGCTAGTTAATAACTACTTTGGGACGCGCCCATTCCATTCTCACCTGAATCAGTTGAGCTGAAGAGATTCTCCTGTTAGCAACGTCGTTACTCATAATAATGTAAACGCATAACGTTGGTTATTCCACCTAGCCAGAGAGCTTATTCCAGCACGGTATTGTCACCAAGGATAACTTCAGCTCATCGTATTAGCTATCTAATCCTGGACTAACTGACAGAGCAAGGAGGGTTTTTTTTTTTCAAAACAAGCCTGTCGGTGCTCATCGTCCAATGTTTACCTGTGGTCGGATGCTAAACGGTTAGCTAGCTGTTTGGCTGCTGTCACTCAACGCTGTCACTGCCCAGCGCGGAAAACAAACTATAGACTCGCCTTGAAGCGAGTATGAACTTACCTCTGCAAACATCGTTTACAATGTTGTAGATGTCGTAGCTTGGGCTAAACCCGCCACATTGTACAAGGCACAAATATATGGATTTTCTGGTTTAAAAGCGGTTGTATCTCCACTCTCCGTAGTCTCTTCGGAGAGTCGCCATGTTGCACAAGCTTTACGTCTCCGGCACCCCTTTTCTCGACGTCGCTCTCTCATTGGCTAAAAAGGGTTATGATGCAAGCAACACACCCGTGACTGGGTGTTGTTGAATCTACAAATATTCTCATCTACTACTTTAACAATTGCGACTGAGCCAAATACTTTCTCTGAAACACATAATCAACATTTATGATTGTATGTTATGTTCGGTGGGGAAATAGAATGTCTGCTACTGTTTTGCAGATAGGCAGGCCCACAACATTGTTTGATGGACTGCATACACAACAGCTGCCTATGAAAATGTAGTAAAGCCTATCTCTCTCTCTCAACATAAAATCAATTAAAGTTACAAATAACTATCAAGTGCATGATTGACAAGTGGTTGAACGCCAGAGGAGGCAGGTGGGAGCTATAGGAGGACGGGCTCATTGTAATGGCAGAAATTGAATAAATGGAACTGTATCAAACACATGGACACCACATGTGGTTTCCATACCAGCCTCTGATGACAACTAGCCATCTAACCTGCAGAGCGAGAGAATCACATGATTGATCAGTGACTGACCAGTTACCACATAGATGCATTATTCAGGGTCCCACTGGTAACATTGGCTATACCTTACACCTTTGTATGCTGGCACTAGAGAGAGAGAGAGGATAGAGAGAGCCCAGAAAAGAGCTGTTAAATTCTAGCACCACCTAAAAGGAAGTGATTCCCAAACCTTCCATAACAAAGCCATCACATACAGAGAGATGAACCTGGAGAAGAGTCCCCTAAGCAAGCTGGTCCTGGGGCTCTGTTCACAAAACACAAACAGAGCCCTAGGACAGCAACATAATTAGAGCCAACCAAATAATGAGAAAACAAAAATATTTGTTTACTTGACACATTGGAAAGAATTTACAAAAAAACTAAGCAAATTAGAACGCTATGTGGCCCTAAACAGAGAGTACACAGTGGCAGAATACCTGACCATTGACCCAAATTTAAGGAAAATCTGAGCTGCACCTCCTGACCTCCTGCCAAATGTATGACCATATTAGAGACACATATTTCCCTTGGATTACACAAATCCACTAAGAATTTAAAAACAAACCCAATTTTGATAAACTCCCATATCTATCTCCCATATCCACAGCAGCAAGATTTGTGGCCTGTTGCCTCAAGAAAAGGGTAACCAGTGAAGAACAAACACCATTGTAAATACAACCCATATTTATGTTGATTTATTTTCCATTTTGTACTTCAACTATTTGCACATTGTTACAACACTGTATACTATAGACATAATATGACATTTGAAATACTTTTATTATTTTGGAACTTCTGTGAGTGTAATGTTTACTGTTAATTTGTATTGTTTATTTCACTTTTGTTTATTATCTACTTCACTTGCTTTGGCAAAGTTAACATGTTTCCCATGCCAATAAAGCCCTTGAATATAATTGAATTGAATTGAGAGAGAGAGTCTGAGAGAGTCAGAGAGAGAGAGAGAGTCAGAGAGAGAGAGATCACAGAGACAGAGAGATGCGCAACACAATTAGAGCCAACCAAATTATGAGAAAACAAAAATATAGTTTCTTGACATATTGGAAAGTATTACCAAAAAACCAAAGCAAACTAGAATGCTATTTGGCCCTAAACAGAGAGTACACAGTGGCAGAGTACCTGACCACTGTGACTGATCCAAAATTAAGGAAAGCTTTCACTATGTACACAGTCAGTGAGCATAGCCTTGCTATTGAGAGAGGCTGCCGTTGGCCGACCTGGCTCTCAAGAGAATACAGGCTATGTGCACACTTCCCACAAAATGAGGTGGAAACTGAGCTGCACTTCCTAACCTCATGCCAAATGTATGACCATATCAGAGACACATATTTCCCTCAGATTACACAGACGCACATTTTTTTTAAACCAATCCAATTTTGATAAACTCCCATATCTATGGGTGATATACCAGTGAACAAACACCATTGTCAATACAACCCATATTTATGTTTATTTATTTTCACTTTTGTACTTGAACTATTTGCACATTGTTACAACACCGTATATAGACATAATATTACATGTGAATTGCCTCTATTCCTTTGGAACTTTTGTGAGTGTAATGTTTACTGTTCATTTTTTATTGTTTATTTCACTTTTGTTTATTATCTATTTCACCTGCTTTGGCAATGTAAACATATTTTTCCCATGTCAATAAAGCCATTTTAATTTAATTAATAGAGTAAGGATGCGTACCTCTTTCCAGGTGGGCAGGGCCCCAGCAGGGTCACACAGTAAGCAGAGGTGGAGTTGAATATAGTCCCAGGCTCTGCTGCCAGCACCAGCGAGGTAAGCCACACACTAATTAGGGTCAAAGTAGATGTCATGCAAAACTACAAATCCCTACAAGCTCCTGCACGTCATCTCTAGCTAACACCTTTGCTAACAGGTATTCTGTCAATTTATTCTGACCTTATTTGCACTCACTGTATATAGACTTTTTTTTCTATTTTATTATTGACTGTATGTTTTGTTCATTCCATGTGTAACTCTGTGTTGTTGAATGTGTCAAACTGCTATGCTTCATCTTGGCCATGTCGCAGTTGCAAATGAGAACTTGTTCTCAACTAGCTTACCTGGTTAAATAAAGGTGAAATAAATGAAATAAAATAAAAACTTGCACAAGACAGTTCACAGAATTGTCAATTTAAAGAAATCTAGCCAATTTATTCATTACTACATTTAGCTAACATTAGATAGTTAATCCAGAGATTCTTACCTTCAGCAGTCTCGTCCAGATCATCATGGCATTTGTGGTTCTTTATGACTTCCACATTAGCAACTAATTTGCATTTAATTTTGGCGGAATAAATACAGGCATTGACAAAAGTCACTATATCCTAGAGAGATTTGCACGGTAATCAAAACATTACACCAGGGTCAGTCTAAACGGAATACAGCCCTTCTAAAATCCCCTATGGGAAAAATGAATGGTGAATTTAAAACCATTAGGTTTTATGGGTATTACGACTCATACTGTGGTACTGTGATGAGTCCGTCTCCAATTTTCATCTTCTACTATTTCTATGAGTTGTCAAACAAACTGAAAGTGTGCACACTGCCACCTAGAGTGTGTGGTTTGCACAGGTATAAAGCCAAGGTTGGTGATTACCTGCTACCTGGAGTTATGGAATGTTTCCTCATGAGGATAATTCATTGGCTGATCCCTCCTGGTGACCTGGGTCCGTATCCACAAAGCGTCTCAGAGTAGAACATTTGTCTTAAGTGCTGAGAATAGAGACGTTTTATTCATACTCTTATTGGTTAAAACAAAAAAACTATGTATGAAGCCTCTTTAGTCATAAGACTCCCACCTAGTCGACAGATATTTAGGACACTTCATGCCTATACATTTGGCAAATGAAGGCATCTAGGGCTTCTGTTAACTTTGATTGAGTTGAATGAAAATTATAGACCTTTCAAAAGTTTTATGCAGCATTATTGGCAAGTGACTTGATGCCTACTGTGTCAAAGCAATTTAGAGTTGTTAAAACGGGAGTGACGAGTGTGTTGATATAACTGTAATATTGTCCAAATTCCACTTGTAACAACCATCAGAATTGGTTAAAAAAAAAAAGGTTATGTATTCCTACATATTAGATAATAGAGTAGGCAAAGTGATCGTGTCAGGCAAAAATGACATCAAACGTTTTTCCGTTGCAAAATTTGATGCACAGTCACATTCACTGTGGTTGTCTGAAGTGTGCTACAAAGTTCACAATTGGCGATGCCTTACCGTGATTGGTTATTTCCCATCATTTGCAACAATGTCAATGAGCGTCATCCTGATCTTTGTTTTACCTCAAGCTGTCCTGGGGCGGCAGGTAGCCCAGTGGTTAGAGCATTGAGCCAGTAACTGAATGGTTGCTGGTTCATAATCCCTGAGCTGACAAGGCAAACATCTGTAATTCTGCCCCTGAACAAGGCAGTTAACCCATTGTTCACTGGTAGGCTGTCATTGTAGATAAGAATTTGTTCTTAACTGACTTTCCTGTTTAAATGTATTCCTGGCTCAAAGTTTGTCTGGCCACATAATCCTAAAACCTACTCTGAGCTGGGATTTCTTGTTGTCTTAAAAGAGGTTTTAACAGGATTCCTAGGACCTTTTCTGAGATGTAGTTGACTACTTAAAATTGGTGAAAGTCCTCAGTGGCGCTGTCCATGCTTTTGGGCACTAGCTTCTATCTCAAGGCCATCAGATTGTTAAACAGCCGTCACTAACAATGAGTGGCTGCTGCCAACATACTGACTCAACTCTAAACACTTTAATAATGGACAAATTGATGTAATCAATTTATCACTAGCCACTTTAAACAATGGCACTTTATATAATGTTTACATACCCTACATTACTCATCTCATATGTATATACTGTACGCTATACCATCTAATGCATCTTACCATCTTGATGTAATTAAATGTATCACTAGCCACTTTAAACATTGGCACTTTATACAATGTTCTCATACCCTACATTACTCATCTCATACAGTGCCTTGCGAAAGTATTCGGCCCCCTTGAACTTTGCGACCCTTTGCCACATTTCAGGCTTCAAACATAAAGATATAAAACTGTATTTTTTGTGAAGAATCAACAACAAGTGGGACACAATCATGAAGTGGAACGACATTTATTGGATATTTCAAACTTTTTTAACAAATCAAAAACTGAAAAATTGGGCGTGCAAAATTATTCAGCCCCTTTACTTTCAGTGCAGCAAACTCTCTCCAGAAGTTCAGTGAGGATCTCTGAATGATCCAATGTTGACCTAAATGACTATTGATGATAAATACAATCCACCTGTGTGTAATCAAGTCTTCGTATAAATGCACCTGCACTGTGATAGTCTCAGAGGTCCGTTAAAAGCGCAGAGAGCATCATGAAGAACAAGGAACACACCAGGCAGGTCCGAGATACTGTTGTGAAGAAGTTTAAAGCCGGATTTGGATACAAAAAGATTTCCCAAGCTTTAAACCACTGCGCCACCCGGGAGGCCCATAAAACAGGTTTTAACAGGATTCTTAGGACCTTTTCTGAGATACTTTGGGCCCTGATACGGGCCCTGATCTTAATGAGCACTTGTTTCCTTTAAAATGGGGTCTGTTTGAATAGACAAAAATAAACAGCTTTATACGAGTAAAAAAACAAACATGCAATGCTAGCTCCATTATGGTGGCACAGTGGACTAATTCCATGGATAGAGAACAGGAGATCATTGATTTGATTCTCACTGATGCCGTGCCACAATAAATGTTTGCATGATTAATGCCTAAGAAAATTCCTTTCCATGTGTTCTATCTGTGATTGGAGTTCAAAAAAGTTAGCCCAAACTAAGCTAGCAGTGTTATTAAAAGTCTTATTTAAGCATGTTCTCAGAACGTTATTTAATTACTTTCAAATAACCTATTATTTCCATTCTCAGAAAGTTAATAAAACCTTCCAGGAGAACTTTCAGGGAATCAGAACCTCCCTGTAACCTAAAAATTCACTTTCGTTCTCAAAAGGTTCGAGTTCACTGGTCAGGAAACGTGTAGCTTTGTTCGCAGAACAAATGAGAAACCAAACACTTACGTTCCCACAACTTCCAAGGAACCAAATGTGCTAGCTGGGATATGACCTATTCTGCACCATTGTACTAAAAGACAAGCCAGGGAGAATATCAGCCATTTCTATAGGAACAGAGGAGGGTAAACAGCAATTTTTCCATAGCCTAAGTTTGGCTGTTTATTTTGCTTTGTTCTAAGGTATGCGGCTAAGTGATTCTGACCCCCCTTCTGGGACCCCGTGAGAGTGGATCAGGTTAAAAAGCAAGCCGGCCAAGGGAGCTCACAGGGCGGTTCCAAGCTCACAGCAGGTCACTGATGCGGTGGACGGCAGGAGCGCAATGCAAACATTGGATGTGCGTGGAGGAGAAAGGCGCAGAGAGTGAACCCCACGTGAGTGCACACACACACACACACACACACACACACACACAGGGCCCAAACTATACTTTGTCATATGAGTTTGTCATAAGACCACCCACATCAATAAATGTCGCAATATAACCCACAAATGGATCATGAATGAATGGTATAGTTTTGTTTTCTAATGGAAAATGAGAAAGACTAAACATTCATGTCCTTTAATAATTATGCAAATTGCCATTTGTGACAATCACAGAAACCTTTTAGGTTGAGGTTGGTATCCTGTATAGACACAGAAACCTTTTAAGTTGAGGTTGGTATCCTGTATAGACACAGAAACCTTTTAAGTTGAGGTTGGTATCCTGTATAGACACACAAACCTTTTAAGTTTACCCATAATGACAAAGTGAAAACACGTTTTTAGATATTTTATTGAAAATGAAATACATAAATGTCTCATTTACATAAATGTTCACATCCCTGAGTCAATACTTTGTAAAATCACCATAGGCAGCGATTACAGGAGTCTCTCTGGGAAAGTCTCTAAGATGTGCAACATTTGCCCATTATTCTTTGCAAAATTCTTCAAGCTCTGTAAAATGTGTTATTGATTATTGCTATTCAACCATTTTCAGGTCTTGCCATAGATTTTCAAGTAGATTTAAGTCAAAACTGCAACTCGGCCACTCAGAAACATTCACTGTCTTCTTGGTAAGTAACTCCAGTGTAGATTTGACCTTGTGTTTTAGGTTATTGTCCTGCTGAAAGGTGAATTCATCTCCCAGTGTTTGTTGATAAGCAGACTGAAGTTTGCCTCCAGGAATTTGCCTGTGATTAGCTCCGTCCCGTTTCTTTTTTATCCTGGAAAACTCCCCAGTCATTAATGATTACAAGCATACCCATAACCTCTCTGGTCTTTGTGGGAGAATCTGTGTTTGAAATTCACTGCTCGACTGAGGGACCTTACAGATAATTGTATGTGTTTGGTAAAGAGATGAGGTAGTCATTTAAAAATCATGTTAAACACTCTTTTAGTCAATGCAACTTATTATGGGACTTCTTAAGCAAAGTGTTACTCCTGAACTTATTTAGCCTTGCCATAAAATGGGGTTGAATATTTATTGACTCAAGACATTTCAGCTTTTCATTTTTTATTAATTTGTAAACATTTTGAAAAAACATAATTCCATTGTGACATTATGGGGTATTGTGTGTAGACCAGGGACCAAAAAATCTAAATGTAATCAATTTTAAATTCACGCTGAAACACAACAAAATATGGAAAAAGACAAGGGATACTTTCTAAAGGGACTGTATTGGCCATTAGGTGGCGGACTCTCTCCTATAAAAGTTGCTGACCCAGGCATTCCACACACACACACACCCACCCACAAACACAAACACAAACACAAACACAAACACAAACACAAACACAAACACACACAGTGGGTTCTGACGAGGTAACTTTTCCCTAAGTGGTAAATCCAGAGGAGGCTGGTGGGAGGATTATAGGAGAATGTGCTTATTGTAATGGCTGGAGTGGTATATATGGAACGGAGTCAAACATGTGTTTTCCATATGTTTGATGTGTTTGATACCGTTCCATTGATTCCATGCCAGACATTCTAATGAGCCCGTCCTCCTATAGCTCCTCCCACCAGCCTCCTCTGGGTAAATCTCTCTAATCACCCTCCTACCCAACATTTTTATCTCTACCCTGAAACCCTCTCATACAATTAGCACCTCGATAGATACATAAACGTGAGAAGTAAATCTGTCCCTATCTGAATCCCCTTATTATGCACAGACTAACCCCGTTGGGTTGGATCCTGTTGTTCCCTCCCCTAACCCACATATTTTTTTATAACAAGTTTTCTAATCTCTTTGATTTCCCATTATAATTAAATCCATGAAATTCAACCCAGTTTTACCTATTAAAACAAACCAAGTGTTTTTTGTTGTTGCTCTGGTACACATCATTTAACTTGGGATAATGTTAATAACACATTTCTACAACACTATAAAAACAGCATAAATAGCTACTTGATATTAAATGTATATATGTTAATTGACAACCATAGCCCCATTCTAAAACTTTATATTCCATAAATAGATATGATATAATCAATGTAATCAAACGGAATATCTGATCAATTAACCAATTAATCAATCAATCTGGTTCTGATCACCCTGATAGATCAGGTCAGGTGTTCTCTGAAAGGTCTGTCATGAAGGAGTTGTAAACGATGCCGAGGTGAAGCATCAATCAAACTAACCAGTCTGATTAATCAACCTGGCTCTGATAACCCTGATGGATCTATGTGATCCTGATCAGGTCAGGTGTTCTCTAACAGGTCCGTCATGAAGGAGATGTAAACGATGGCGAGGCGGAGCGTCTCGATGCGTGACAGCCTTTTCTCGTAAGCAAAGGTCGGAACTTTTCTCCGCAGCTCATCAAATGCCTCGTTGAGACTGAACATCCTCTTCCTCTCCCGGACGTTCGCCGCCTGACGCTGGCCCACATTGATCACACGCCTCCGCTTCGACCGCCCGGTGTGTGTGTCTGAGGTGTGTGTGTGAGATGTGTGTGAGAAAGAGCCTGGGCTGTAATAGGTGTAGGCAGATGTGCTCCCTGTGGCCATCTCATGCAGGGGATGTCCGTGTCCGGTTTGTTCCCCCTCGCTTGTACCTGTTTCCCGGTGGCTCCCGTTAACATAGGAGAGGTTGTAGTACCGGCCCCGGTAGCCAGTGACTGGGAGAAAGCTGTCCATGAGCTGTTTTGAACCCGAAGTGGACTTTGGGTGAATCTCCATGAGGTTTATATCACTGACAAAGTCATACAGTGCCGAGTCCCCAAGACGGCCCTGCCTCTCCATTTATAACACACACACACACACACACACACACACACACACACACACACACACACACACACACACACACACACACACACACACACACACACACACACACACACACACACACACACACACACACACACACACACACCTACTCACGACTCACGACTTCAGCAGCCTCTCTGTCTGGAGGGAGAGTTCATTTAATGAATATATAGTCCTGTTACTTTAGGAACTCAGTCAAGCACAATAATCTATAATCTGAGCCGTGACTAGATTAGGGTCTGGCTCCATGAAGGTAAACGCTCCAACACCATTCACTTTAAGCCTGATGATAACCGACACAGTTGCCTGCCTTGGTTGTGGTGGAAAACATCAATCCTCCTACCGTTATTCCAGATTTTCAAATCCTATGTAGGCAGTTGGGGTCAAAGGATCATGAGTTTAATTTAAAAAGTGTAGTAAAATCTTTTTGCCAAAATATTGGATGAAAGACACACCAATCTTGTTTAATGTTCTTGTTATGATTTTTGAATAGCTGTCCAGTCCCCACCTGATGTTTCTAAATCCTGTCAGGCTGCGAATGGGTGCGTTCCGAGTTCCTCTTTGGCTCGAGTCCAACCGCCAAACCGTCATCTGTCCTGCTGTTTTAATAAATCCCTTCTCTCCTCTCCCCCAGCGCCACGCCTTTCATGTCCTTATACTTCTAAACGGAGTCCATTTCAGAAGTGAACTGATCTCCATGGAAGTGAACTGAGCTGGATAGGAGAGTAGTAGCCTCAGGTCGGGCCCACCATTTGATGTGTTGTTCGTCTGAACGCTTCAAGCATTAATGAGGTAGTGAAGAGGAGAGCCAGTCCAACCTGAGGGTCATTCAGTCCTGTTTGCTCTCCTCTCTCTCCTTCGCTTCATAGGCTAAATAATGACACTTCTACCACTTACACAGGCCAGAGAGGGAAAGTCACCAAATAGTACATTCCCAACTGTCGCTATCCTCCACAACGCTTTCTGTTGCAAATTAGTGTAAATAGCTGCTCGTTCCCATGGTAGGAGGACAGTGTCCACACACCAGTATGGGCCAGGATGGGAAGCCAGAGAAGAGGAGAGGAGGAGGAGAGGATAAGAGGTGGAGAGAAGGAGAGAATGAAAGGAAGAGAGGAGTGGAGGAAAGAGGGAGAGGAGGAAATAGGGAGAATAGACCAAAGGAGGAGAGGAGACCAGATGTGGAGAGGAGAGGCCAGAGTAAGACAGGAGAGGAGGAGAGAAGTAGAGAAGGAGAGGAGAGAAAGAGAGAAGGCCAGGGTTTACCTAGGGGTCCTCGGGAATGGACCTTACTCACACTGGAACACTGTGGGAAATTTCATCATGACCTGGGGTACAAACTCACAACCCTCTTCACAAAACTCACAACACTTCATTCTAAAGAAGCAACATCATCCATACCACAGTCCCAGAAAAGCCATACAGTCTGGGTCTGGGGGAGCAACATTACAACAGTGTGTGTGTGTGCAGTGGTGTAAAGTACTTAAGTAAAAATACTTGAAAGCACTAAAGCCTCTTCGGGATGGGTGTCCCCAAACCGGTACGGTTGTTGCTAATGTGCACTAATGTGAATAGACTGACATTGTGTACATCAGCCAACTTTCCAGGACATATGGGCAGAAAGCTTAAATTATTGTTAATCTAACTGCAGTGTCCAATTAACAGTAGTTATTACAGTGAAATAATACCATGCTATTGTTTGAGGAGAGTGCACAACAACAACACACTTTTATCACGGCAACTGGTTTGATACATTCACCTCTGAAGGTAATTCATGTACTTATATTCAGGAATCTTGCTCTGATTTGTCATCCTGAGGGTCCCAGAAATAAAACGTAGCACAGTTTTGTTTGATAAAATCAAATGTAGTTCAAATGTAGGAATGTCTCTGGCTCCACACCCACCCCGCCCGGCCATCTAGATGTGTGGAAGTTAGTGTATAAGCTAATGATCCATCATGTATGACATTCCTGGGAGTGTGTAAACTTACATTTTTTATTACCATAGCATTTTTGTTTGTTCTCTATAGTTATGTACTTAAAAAAATTATCAATTGACCAATTCGGCACATTTGGGCAAACTCCTGGCAGACTTGATACAAAATATTGTGCAGTAATGTAATTCTTCGCTGGCTCAGTCTGAAACTTTGCACACATACACTGCTGCCATCTGGTGGCCAAAATCTAAATTACACCTAGACTCCTATCTGAAAGTATGGCATTTCTCTTGCATTTCAAAGAATATGGAAAAAATTTAAACACATGTTTTTTTGTTTGTATTATCTTTTACCGGATCTAATGTATTATATTCTCCTACATTCATTTCCCATTTCCACAATCTTCAAAGTCTTTCCTTTCAAATGGTATCATTGCTTCAGGTCCTGAGCTACAGGCAGTTAGATTTGGGTATGTCATTTTAGGCGAAAATTGAAAAAAATTGGGGGTATCTGTACTTTACTATTTATATTTTTGACTACTTTTACTTTTACTTCACTACATTCCTAAGAAAATAATGTACTTTTTACTCCATACATTTTCCCTGACACCCAAAAGTACCATTACATTTTGAATGCTTGTCAGGCTAGTAAAATGGTCCAATTCACACACTTATCAAGATAACATCCCTGGTCATCCCTACTGCCATCCCTGGCTATCCATCAAAAAAAATGTAACTACAAAATGATGCCGTCTGGTTTGCTTAATATAAGGAATTTGAAATTATTTAAACTTTTACTTTTAATATTTAAGTATATTTTAGCAAAAACCAAATACTTCTACTCAAGAGTAGACTTCTACTCAAGTAGTATTTTACTGGGTGACTTTTACTTGAGTCATTTTCTATGAAGGTATCTTTACTTTTACTACAGTATGACATTTGGGTACTTTTTCCACCACTGTGTGTGTGTGTGGTCAGGTGCATGTATGTCAGCACTCAAAGTTTAGTGGTTCTCCTTAATCTCTAACCCCTTCCCCAAGACCTGCCCCACACCTCTCTCTCACACACACACACTCTGTCTCTCTCTCTGTTGTCCTGGTAGGAGGGTAAACGGTGACATTCCTTTGGTAGTCGTGGAAATGCTGTGAAAGCACAGCTGTACTAAGATATGAGGTAATCTCACCCTGGGGCTGCTGGGTAAATATTGGTCTTAAATAAGAAATAAAAACCCAAGGACACACACACACACACACACACAGATTTATATTAATCCACTTGCAAAGCACATTTTAACCTGACCATCAGTCTGTATCAGTCGCTCTCTGTTTATTATCTATGCATAGTCACTTTAACTCTACCTACATGTACATATTACCTCAATTACCTCGACACCGGTGCCCCTGCACACTCTGTATCGGTACCTCCTGTATATAGCCTCGCTACTGTTATTTTACTGCTGCTCTTTAATTATTTGTTATTTTTCATGAATCTATTTCTTACTTAACACTTATTTTTCTTAAAACTGCCTTGTTGGTTAAGGGCTTGTAAGTAAGCATTTCACTGTAAGGTGAACCTGTTGTTGTTTTCGGCGCATGTGACAAATAAAATTAGACTTGATTTGATTTACTGACCCACAGACTGCTGAGCTGTTTAGACAGTGGTGATCTCTAACTAATGACTACAGACGGGTCTTTCCTACCAGTGTGTGTCTGTAGAACTGAGACAAAGATAGAGAGAGGGAGCAAATAGAGAGAGACAGAAAGATGGAGAAAGTGGCGGGAGGAAAAAGGAGACGGGGGAAGGGAAGGATGGTGAAGGAGACTGGGTGGATAAGGGGGAGAGGAGAAATGATCATCTCCTTCATCAGGAGATACAGAGCTATGTCTCTCTCTGCTGCTGTTGTCCCCACCACAACACACACAGCCTGAAACTGGAGACACAAAAAGCTGGCCTGTGAAGCATCATGTCAACACAGACAAAAAATGTATGCATATTTTTTCTCCTGTGTTTTTCTCCACCTATATACAGTATTCTCTTCCTCTCTTTCTCTTCCGTTTTCCTCTCCTTCACATTGCTTTATATCCTGCTACGGCCACCCCCCTGTCTTCAATAAAAGTCTTCAAACAAAAAGAGAAGCCTCATTTTAGCAAAGTAAAGCCTTGCAGGGTTATCCAATGTGCTACATTCAGACTCAGCTGAGGTTGTCCTAATGTTGTCCTGAGGTTATCCTAACATTGTCCTGAGGTTATCCTAACATTGTCCTGAGGTTATCCTAACATTGTCCTGAGGTTGTCCTAAGATGATGTTAAGACACTGCCCAGACAAAGTTTGAGCTAGAAGCAAAAAATCAAGTCATTAAAGTTTATCTCAGCTGGTTATCATGACAATTTTAGGTATAACATTGGATGATGGGTAAGGCATTGCCAGCTGTGAACTCTATAGCACGCATCAGACAACCACAGTGAATGTGAATGTACATCAAATGTTGCAATGGTAAAACGTTTGATATAATTTTCGCCTGACACAATCACTTTGCCTACTCTTAAAAATGTCCCAATACATTATATAAACAAAAGTATGGGGACACCCCTTCAAATTAGTGGATTTGGCAATTTCAGCCACACCCGTTGTTTACAGGTGTATAAAATCGAGCAAACAGACATGCAATCTCAATAGACAAACATTGGCAGTAGAATGGCCTTACTGAAGAGCTCAGTGACTTTCAACATGACACCAAATTTCTGCCCTGCTAGCGAAGTAGTAGGCCACACAAGCTCACAGAACGGGACCACCAAGTGCTGAAGCGCATAGCACGTAACAATCTCCTGTCCTCTGTTGCAACACTTCCTACCGAGTTCCAAACTGCCTCACGTCATGGTTGTTTAAAGCAGAATTTTACAATATTACCATTTTATCAACACACTCGTCACTCCCGTTTAACAACTCTGGATCGTTTTGGCACAGTAGGCATCAAGTCACTTGCTGATAATCTTGCATACAATGTTTGAAAGGTCTGTCATTTTCATGCCTTCAGTAATTAAACACCGGAGTGATAGATGTGCAGAAGAGAAATGTGCAAATAGAGATACTAGCGGGGCTTTACCTAGCAAATACTTATAGATGACCTGGAGCCAGTGGGTTTGGCGACAAATATGAAGCGAGGGCCAGCCAACGAGAGCATACAGGTTGCAGTGGTGGGTAGTAATGGGGCGATGAATTTGGTGACGAAACGGATGGCACTGTGATAGACTACATCCAATTGGCTGAGTAGAGTGTTGGAGGCTATTTTGTAAATGACATCGCCGAAGTCAAGGATCGGTAGGATAGTCAGTTTTACGAGGGTATGTTTGGCAGCATGAGTGAAGGATGCTTTGTTTTGCGAAATTGAAAGCCGATTCCAGATTTAATTTTGGATTGGAGATGCTTAATATGAGTCTGGAAGGAGAGTTTACAGTCTAACCAGACACCAAGGCATTTGTCCACATATTCTAAGTCAGAACTGTCCAGAGTAGTGATGCTGGACAGGCGGGCGGGTGTGGGCAGTGATCGGTTGAAGAGCATGCATTTAGTTTATCTTGCATTTAAGAGCAGTTGGAGGCCACGGAAGGAGAGTTGTATGGCATTGAAGCTTGTCTGGAGGTTAGTTAACACAGTGTCCAAAGATGGGCCAGAAGTATACAGAATGGTGTCATCTGCGTAGAGATGGATCAGAGAATCACCAGCAGCAAGAGCGACATCATTGATGTTATACCCACAGCAACGATTAAAACATTCCCAAACCAGAAACCGTGGATTGATGGCAGCATTTGCGCGAAACTGAAAGCGCAAACCACTGCTTTTAACCAGGGCCCAGTCTGCTGTTCCCACATGCTTCAAGAGGGCCACCATTGTTCCTGTTCCCAAGAAAGCTAAGGTAACTGAGCTTAACGACTACAGCCCCGTAGCACTCACTTCCGTCATCATGAAGTGCTTTGAGAGACTAGTCAAGGACCATATCACCTCCACCCTACCTGACACCCTAGACCCACTCCAATTTGCTTACCGCCCCAATAGGTCCACAGACGACGCAATCGCAACCACACTGCACACTGCCCTAACCCATCTGGACAAGAGGAATACCTATGTGTAAATGCTGTTCATTGACTACAACTCAGCATTTAACACCATAGAACCCTCCAAACTCGTCATCAAGCTCGAGACCCTGGGTCTCGACCCCGCTCTGTGCAACTAGGTACTGGACTTCCTGACGGGCCGCCCCCAGGTGGTGAGGGTAGGTAACAACATCTCCACCCCGCTGATCCTCAACACTGGGGCCCCACAAGTGTGCGTTCTGAGCCCTCTCCTGTACTCCCTGTTCACCCACGACTGCGTGGCCATGCATGCCTCCAACTCAATCATCAAGTTTGCGGACTACACCACAGTGGTAGGCTTGATTACCAACAACGACGAGAAGGCCTACAGGGAGGAGGTGAGGGCCCTCAGAGTGTGGTGTCAGGAAAATAACCTCACACTCAAAGTCAACAAAACAAAGGAGATGATTGTGGACTTCAGGAAACAGCAGAGGGAGCACACCCCTATCCACATCGACGGGACAGTAGTGGAGAGGGTAGTAAGTTTTAAGTTCCTCGGCATACACATCACGGACAAACTGAATTGGTCCACCCACACAGTCAGCGTTGTGAAGAAGGCGCAGCAGCGCCTCTTCAACCTCAGGAGACTGAAGAAATTTGGCTTGTCACCAAAAGCACTCACAAACTTCTACAGATGCACAATCGAGAGCATCCTGTCGAGCTGTATCACCGCCTGCTCCGCCCACAACCGTAAGGCTCTCCAGAGGGTAGTGAGGTCTGCACAATGCATCACCGGGGGCAAGCTACCTGCCCTCCAGGACACCTACACCACCCGATGTCACAGGAAGGCCATAAAGATCATCAAGGACAACAACCACCCAAGCCACTGACTGTTCACCCCGCTATCATCCAGAAGGCGAGGTCAGTACAGGTGCATCAAAGCTGGGACCGAGAGACTGTGAAAAACAGCTTCTAACTCAAGGCCATCAGACTGTTAAACAGCCACCACTAACATTGAGTGGCTGCTGCCAACATACTGACTCAACTCCAGCCACTTTAATAATAGAAATTGATGGAAATTGATGGAAAAAATGTATCACTAGCCACTTTAAACAATGCCACTTAATATAATGTTTACATACCCTACATTACTCATCTCATATGTATATGTATATACTGTACTCTATATCATCTACTGCATCTTTATGTAATACATGTATCACTAGACACTTTAAAATATGCCACTTTGTTTACATACCCTACATTACTCATCTCATATGTATATACTGTACTCGAAACCATCTACTGCATCTTGCCTATGCCGTTCTGTACCATCACTCATTCATATATCTTTATGTACATATTCTTTATCCCTTTACACTTGTGTGTATAAGGTAGTAGTTGTGGAATTGTTAGGTTAGATTACTCATTGGTTATTACTGCATTGTCAGAACTAGAAGCACAAGCATTTCGCTACACTCGCATTAACATCTGCTAAACATGTGTATGTGACAAATCAAATTTGATTTGATTTGATACAGAGAAAGGAGTCTGCCTGAGAATTGAACCCTGTTGCACCCCCATAGAGACTGCCAGAGGTCCAGACAACAGGCCCTCCGATTTGACACACTGAACTCTATCTGAGAAGTAGTTGGTGAACCAGGCGTGGCAGTCATTTGAGAAACCAAGGCTGTTGAGTCTGCCAATAAGAATGTGGTGATTGACAGAGTCGAAAGCCTTGGCCAGGTTGATGAATACGGCTGCACAGTATTGTCTGTTATCGATGGCGGTTATGATATAGTTTAGGACCTTGAGAGTGGCTGAGGTGCATCCATGACCAGCTCAGAAACCAGATTGCAGAGCGGAAAAGGTACGGTTAGATTTGAAATGAGAGATTTGAAATGGGAGATTTGAAATGGTCTGTGATCTGTTAGTTAACTTGGCTGTCGAAGACTTTAGAAAGGCAGGGTAGGATAGATATAGATATAGGTCTGTAACAGTTTGAGTCTAGAGTGTCTCCCCCTTTGAAGAGGGGGATGACCGCAGCAGGTTTCCAATCTTTAGGGATCTCAGACGATATGAAAGAGAGGTTGAACAGGCTGGTAATGGGGGTTGCAACAATTGCGGCTGATAATTTTAGAAAGAGAGGGTCCAGATTGTCTAGCCCAGCTGATTTGTAGGGGTCCAGATTTTGCAGCTCTTTCAGAACATCAGCTATCTGGATTTGGGTGAAGGAGAAATGGGGGAGGCTTGGGCAAGTTTCTGTGGGGGGTGCAGAGCTGTTTACAGGGGTAAGGGTAGCCAGGTGGAAAGCATGGTTTTCCGTAGAAAAATGCTTATTGAAATTCTCAATTATCGTAGATGTATTGGTGGTGACAGTATTTCCTAGCCTCAGTGCAGTGGGCAGCTGGGAGGAGGTGCTCTAATTCTCCATGGACTTTACAGTGTCCCAGAACCTTTTGGAGTTTGTGCTACAGGATGCACATTTCTGTTTAAAAAAGCTAGCCTATGCTTTCCAAACTGCCTGTGCATATTGGTTCCTAACTACCCTGAAAAGTTGCATATCGCGGAGGCTATTCGATGCTAATGCAGTACGTCACAGGATGTTTTTGTGCTGGTCAAGGGCAGTTAAGCATATCCCAGTTTAGGTCACCTAACAGTACAAACTCTGTAGATAAATGGGGGCCAATTACACATAGGGTGTCCAGGGCACAGCTGGGGGCTGAGAGGGGTCTAAAACAAGCGAAAACGGTGAGAGACTTGTTTCTGGAAAGGTGGGTCTTTAAAAGAAGAAGCTCAAACAGTTTGGGCACAGACCTGGATAGTAAGACAGAACTCTACAGGCTATCTCTGCAGTAGATTGCAACTCCACCCCCTTTGGCAGTTCTATCTTGGCGGAAAATGTTGTATTTGGGGATCGAAACTTCATAATTTTTGGTGGCCTTCCTAAGCCAAAATTCAGACACGGCTAGGACATCCGGGTTGTCAGAGTGTGCTAAAGCAGTGAATAAAACAAACTTATGGAGAAGGCTTCTAATGTTAACATGCATGAAACCAAGGCTTTTATGGTTACAGAAGTCAACAAATGATAGCGCCTGGGAATAGGATTGGAACTGGGGGCTACAGGGCCTGGGTTAACCTCTTCATCACCAAAGGAACAGAGGAGGAATAGGATAAGGGTACGGCTAAAGGCTATAAGAACTGGTCATCTAGTGTGTTGGGGACAGAGAATAAAAGGAGCAGATTTCTGGGCGTGGTAGAATATATTCAAGGCAAAATGTACAGACAAGGGTATGGTAGGATGTGAGTACAGTGTAGGTAAACCTAGGCGTTGAGTGATGTTGAGAGTGATTTAGTCTCTGGAGGCACCAGTTAAGCCAGGTGAGGTCTCCGCATGTGTGTGGGGTGGGACAAAAGAGCTATCTAAGGCATTCTGAGCGGGATTGAAGGCTCTACAGTGAAATAAAACAGTAAAAACTAGACAGCAGTAGACAAGGCATATTGACATTAGAGAGAGGCATAAAGCAATCACATGAATTGGTCAGGAGAGCTAAGACAACAACGGATAAAGGGTGAAGAATGGGAAAAGCGGGTCAGTTAGGTACATACAGGAGTTCGAGGCTGGGGCCGACAGGTAAACAAAATGAGGTGTTATTGAAACAGTCCAGGGGGCATGTGTAACCGAGTGATCATAGGGTCAAAAGAGCAGCAATAGGTGAGTCAGGGTGCAGTTCGGTAGTCACTACTGCACTAGGTGAGCAGGGGACACAGTGTTCAGAAAAGCTAGCGGGCCGAGGCTAGTAGATGGATCTTCGGGGACATCGTAACTGAATAGCCTGTTGAGACTACATTGGGCGATCATGTCGGCAGTCCAGTCATCATCGGCGGGGCTCCGTGTCGACAATAAGGGGTTCAGGCCTATTGGCAAAGAAGGTATTGTAGCCCTAGAATTAGCTGGTATATGGGCCTAGATTGAGGCTAGCTCAAGGCTAGCTGGTGCTTGCTTCGGGACAGAGGCGTTAGCTAACAGTAGCCACTCGTTTCAGCTAGCTATCTGCGATGATCCGGAGTGATGATCGGGTGTAATGATCCAGAGCGACAGGAATCCGGTGATATGGTAAAGAGAAGTAGTGCGATATGCTCTGGGTTGATATCACGCTGTGCAGACTGGCAAGTGTTGTCCGAGCTAAGGCTGGCTGATGATGGGGAAAAAAGGCGAGGACCGCTAGCCGTGGCTAACAAAGACTAGTAGCTAGTTAGCTGGCTAGCTCTTGATGGAAGTCCTAGTTATAAGGACTAAAAATAG
This sequence comes from Oncorhynchus mykiss, assembly GCF_057628025.1. NCBI lineage: Eukaryota > Metazoa > Chordata > Actinopteri > Salmoniformes > Salmonidae > Oncorhynchus > Oncorhynchus mykiss. The sequence continues at coordinate 61,079,510 of NC_143039.1, forward strand.
CAGATTGGGTGAGGCGGGTTGCAGGAAAGTATATTTAGTTCGTAGATAGAAAGTGAGATTAAGATATATACAAATAATTTTTTACACAGGATAAGACACGGGATAAGACAAAGACAGATACATTCGTCCTACTGCAGCACCATCTTGGATAGCATGATATACTGTAACGTGGTTCTAATCTAGATTATGGATTGATCATATACAAATATCAAACAGTTATTTTAACAACCGCAAAGCAATTTCATGTGGTGCAGCAACCACTGACTTGCTGCATTTTTCTATTTTTAAGACACTTGCTGGTAACTCGTTACTGGTTAGGACATCTCCTGAGGTGTCCTAAATATCTGTTGACTAGGTGAGACGCTTATGACTAAAGAGGTTTAACTTTTATTTTTACGCATAAGAGTAGGTGTAAAATGTCTCTATTCTCAGCACTTACGACCAATTTTCTACTTTGAGACGCTTCATGGATGCAGGCCCAGGTGTGGCCAATTAGTGGGTGCGGCCAACACATCTGAACACACTTAACAAGGATTGAGAGAGTTTTGTTGACGCTGAGAAGGAAATGTGTTTGTTTTTAAATAAAATTATTCGAATTTTCTTTAAACTTTACTAGTGTTTTCTTGTGGTTTTTATGGAAAGTTTTCCTAATGTTTTGAGAACCTGCAGAAAATGTTATGCTGATTGACTGAAATTCCTACAGAAGAAGGTTGTTTCTTAACGTTCTCTGAATGTTCTGAGAACATGACTTTAAATAGAACCATGAGGAAATCTGTAGAAAACTTTATGCTTCAGTGCTGAAATTCCCACCTGAGAAACATATAGTTTTCAGAACCGTATGTGCTAGCTGGGTATCCTGCATCCTTCCCAGAACATTGTGGAGTTGTATGCAAAATAACCCTAGGACAATGACGCTTTCACCAAGCTCTATGAAACACATGGTTCTCAGAACGTTATGTACTAGCTGGAAGCCTCATCTATCATCTGCAAATAACTATACTTATCATTTGGCTATGACTGAGTTCATGACCTTTAGAATAATTAAGGTAAATTGTACAAATTTAACCTGATTGATTTGCTTAAAGAAATCCAACTAATTTGAATGGTCTTTTGGAAACACCAAATTGCGCATTCGTGCCCTAGGGTAGAACTCACGGAGGAAGATTAGACGAGCACCGCTACATCTCTCCTATTAACCTTGCCAGCTTTGAATACATCAAAATATGCACATTTTACTTTTTAAAATCAGTCTTTCCCAAACTTCCCATGTGCAACTATGCATTGGTAAAACATAAAACATTCTGAAATAATTTCTGGGCACTCTGGTGTTTTTGGCTCAGAAGGCATAATGGACCATGAGCGAGATTAGTTTCTTATAACGGAAACGTTCCTCCTGCTCCTCCCACCCACCCACCCCTCCTGCTGTCACATTATGATCTCACCCAATGACACCACGGCGCGCTTCACTGTTATAAAGACCTCAAACTGGCAGAGAATCCCCTCCTTGATGCACGGAGCTGGCGCCAGACTGGATCAGCGTTAACTATCTACACTCCTCGCTGAAAGGGACAAAGCTTTATGGGAGAGTGAAAGACAGAAAAAGAGAGAGGGGAAGGGAAAGAGAGAGAAAATAAGTAGGGAGTGAGAGAGGGAGAGAAATACAGATCTTTACTCCTCTGTTAAAGGGACAGAATCCACTAGGTTACCAGGGGCTGTGTACCAATGTTGTGACCCGGGTCAGGGTCTAAGTACATTGGTCAGGGATTAAGGGTCAGTGATCAGGTGATGTTTGGGGACTTGATGCTTTCCCCATTGGGTTGTCAGTCTCCGGTTTACACCATTGGGAACTGTGAGTAGGAGACAGATCAACACCGGAGTAGAGGCACCAGAAAACAAAGCCGCAACCCTGTGAAGAAGAGGTGGAAGAGGAGGAGAGGAAGTGACAGAAGCGACAGAAGCGACAGGAGGGATGTCAGCAGCGTGAGCAGCCCACCCAGGTCTCTGGAGGATGTGCAGAGTCAGTGTGTCATGGCCAACGTATGGGAGCGACAGAGGACCCAGTCACTCAACCAGGCCTTCGCCTCACCACGACAGATCATCCCTGCGCTGCCCTCAGACAAACTCAGCAAGATGCAGACGCTCAAACTGGCCATGCGGTAACAAGGTAGGCTACCTACTGTTATGATGATTATTTAATTAACCAATTAACCAATCAATTAATGGCTTATTTGAGTGGTTATATTTTAAAGTGTTTTTATGTCATAATTTGAGGTGCGAATCTTGGATAGCATTTTGGGCGGCAACGTCATTATAAAAGGTGCCAAAGAAATAATGATGATGATGATGAAGGCGATGTTGATGATTATTATTTTAGACTTCCTCCACCCCGTACTGAAGGGCAAGAGGATGGATCTGGATTTGAATGAGGGGCCTGCGTCTGCAGCATCCATCTGTGGTTATGTGGCCCACGAGCATCTGAGCTATGCCTTCTCAGCGTGGAGGAGGGAGGATGGAGGAGGGAGCATGGTCCAGGTCTGCTACATCACACTAGCTCTCACTCCTCACTCCGCTGTAGAGGCACAAACAGAGTAGGCTGGGGTTTTATTTCTCACAACTTTCTTACATTTGTTCTGTGATTAATGTACAACACACAAATAAAGTTCAATTACCGAATTACACTAATCAATGTTTATTGAACAATATATTTATTAACATGATTTAAATTCCCCCAAATATCAGACATGATAATTAAATAATGGTAACGAATCTAATTTCTTATTATCCACAGATGATCCAAGAGGATCCATACTGGTCAGGGGGTTTCACATGCTGAAACTGGACTGTGGTATTACAACAATACCAGTGTCACGACTTTGCCCTCTTTGGGTACAGCGAGCACCCCTCCCCCTGCACCAGCCCTTTTCTATGCACCATCCCCCTACCCCCCTGTCTCCTACACCTAGGCTGCTGTGGTCAGAGAGGTTGTAAATTCCTGGAGGAGATTTTCTCCTCATGGCCACAGTATAGAGAGAGAGAGTAAAGTTTCCTAAAGAGAACAAAGGAATTTCTTCCACCTCACAGAACTGAAGAACCGAACAACATTTATGTTCTGGAGAAGGTATAAAAGATCGGTGAAGAATCCAGCTACGAACTGGTCCGTTTGGTACAATTTTGTGAAACTCGTGGGAGGCAATACGGCCACATTACAATAACGCTGTTTATATAATAGCCTCAGATATGAGGCTTACATCTAATTGTTGAATAAGATGAATGAGTAAGGATGATACTGTTTGTGAAATTGTGTAATGTGATTTTGGACTGTTTAATGAAGGAAACTCCAATTCCCTTTGTTTAACTAAATCAGAGGACCGCCCATGAGCACAGTTATTGTTAGGCATCCTGGGACAGGCCCTTTTCTGCAATTCCGAATAAAACCCCCACCTTGAGAATTTCTCAACAGACCATGTTTCTCTCAAATATGAGACGACAAAGGTTGCAGACCAGCTTACCTCGATAACGAGAGGGCCAAGGTTTGAGACCAGACTGCTGAATCTTTTAACCATCCCACGTGGTTAAACTCTTAGACTATCGATACCGACAGAATAAGAACAAGTCTTTGATATTAATTACTAGTCTGCAGCTAGGAATTCGGTATCATTGAACGGGAAGACCGACAAACTCCGAAACATCTATTCTATAACGACATGAATGTCACTCTGAACTATCCATTCTAACCAGGGGAGAGAGACAGAGAGGGCGGACAAACTCTCCAACAGAAACTGGCTTCTCAACAGAGATCCCGTCACACTGAGCGTAAATATATATATTGATTGCAATTGTTCCCGAATGAGTGAACGTTCATGTGCAAAGGATTAGCATTTAAATTGTTATAATTATCAACTGTGTGTTGTCTTATCTCAGTCAACCCCCACTTCCCTTTTGTACACCAAGCCGCGATGCCGGTTTATACCACTAGGGAAACTCCGTTATCATTTCCTTGTAACCATCTACTGTTTGTTTATGCATTTCTGTGAATTACTTAGTTAGTAAATAAATGATTTTAAGACAATTGATGTATGGATGACTCATAATGAAGACTGGGTTCGTGCAGATAACCAACAATTTACGACGTTTGGAATGAGACTGACGTGAGGTAAAATAAATAAATAATTCATTAAGAAGACTAATTGATCAGATATTTAAATATCTGAAAAGTTGTATTAGGAAAATTATAACTTTTAATCTGAATATTTTCCAAGGTGCCCCGACTTCCTAGTTAATTACACTTGCCTGATTAGTTAATCACGAAATGCTAATTACAGAGAATCTTTGATAAAAACTAAAAGTCTTCAGTTAATGATAATAAAGACACGACACCAGGAACAATACCAGGACTAAACAATTTCGAGTGCTACATTCAAAACAGTGCTGGAACACCTCATAACGACGAATGTTAGAGACATAAACAAAAACACTTTCTGTACATATCTATGGTTGGAGATATGACGGCAGGCTTCTGTGTGCATGGCTCCAACAAGCCATATGCCTTAGAGGGGACACATAGGACCAACAATAGGTCAAAAACCTTCAGTTTTTACACAGACTGGCATATTGCACCAAGTGTTTACACAGACTGGCAGACTGCACCAAGTGACCTCTACACTATTTCCCCCCATGGGGATTAGAAACAGATGAAGTATCAGTTTTTGTATCTACAAGTTTATACTAAGTCACACTCCTTTTTTTCTCCTGGAATCTGAAATAACAATGTATTTATTGATGTACAACAGTGAAGAATGGGTCCATTTCTAAATGCATTTCTAGTTTGGTAGTGTCACGATCATTTAGAGAGGGATTGGACCAAGGTGCAGTGTGGACCAAGGTGCAGTGTGGACCAAGGTGCAGTGTGGACCAAGGTGCAGTGTGGACCAAGGTGCAGTGTGGACCAAGGTGCAGCGTACATTTGACCTTTTATTTAAATGACACCGAAAACACAACAAAATACAAAAAAGAATGTTTAGAAACGCTGAAAGTTTAGAGGGACGGCCAGGTCTTGGTAGATTTGCAGTGGTCTGATACTCCTTCCATTTCAATATTATCGCTTGCACAGTGCTCCTTGGGATGTTTAAAGCTTGGGAAATCTTTTTGTATCCAAATCCAGCTTTAAACTTCTTCACAACAGTATCTCGGACCTGCCTGGTGTGTTCCTTGCTCTTCATGATGCTCTCTGCGCTTTTAACGGACCTCTGAGACTATCACAGTGCAGGTGCATTTATACGGAGACTTGATTACACACAGGTGGATTGTATTTATCATCATTAGTCATTTAGGTCAACATTGGATCATTCAGAGATCCTCACTGAACTTCTGGAGAGAGTTTGCTGCACTGAAAGTAAAGGGGCTGAATAATTTTGCACGCCCAATTTTTCAGTTTTTGATTTGTTAAAAAAGTTTGAAATATCCAATAAATGTCGTTCCACTTCATGATTGTGTCCCACTTGTTGTTGATTCTTCACAAAAAAATACAGTTTTATATCTTTATGTTTGAAGCCTGAAATGTGGCAAAAGGTTGCAAAGTTCAAGGGGGCCAAATACTTTCGCAAGGCACTGTATTTTAGAACTACAGCTTTACCCTTCTAGCTATCACTAGAGCACATCAACATGCTGTAGGGTTGTTCAACAGGTCTTAACCAGTGTCTTAAACTTGTCAGTTCAATCTGAAATGGAAGCCAATTCCCTATGGAGTGCACTAATTTTGACCAGGGCCACATCGGGCTATTCTATAGGGCCTGGCCCTTGCCAAAAGTAGTGCATTATGTAGAATGCCATTTTGGACATGTTGTTTGTTGCGTTATGCCATTTTCTTCACGGTCTCAGAGAGAGGGAAACATGTTGCTGGTATCCAGCCCTTCTACGTTTGTATAGGTGCTACATTGAAGGCTTTAGTAAAGCAGAGAAAAGTGTTTATATTAGTTAAATAATTATAGATTTGGAAGTGACTGTGTTGTGTGCCTTTCATAAGTTTGTGTGGTAGAGGATAGCAGTTGTAATTGTAGATGTGGGTGGTCATTGTGTGATGTACTGTATGTCCTCAAAGACACCTCCCCAAGTCACCTGAGTGGGTGTGCTGTTACATTGTTTACCAGGAAGTTATTATTATACAATCTGGACGGTTTACACAGGGAGGGGGAGTGCAGAGTCATTTCAAATATGTTGAGCCACAACCCTCCCCTCACTTCATGTGAGGAACAGAATGGAAAACAGAGCTGAATACACAGGTGACAAATAGATAGCTAGGCCTACTGTTAGGTGTGTGTCTATCTAATATGATTGATGATGTGCTTTTTTGTTAAGATAGAATAAGACTTAGGACCTGCAGTAGGGTTTGTCAGTTTATTTCGGTGCAGCAAAACTTAACAATACTTCCCTTTCTTGCAACGACCGAAACATTTCTCAGGATAAGTGTCTGTCAAATGACCAAAGTGTAATGTCTGAGGCATCGGGTGGGTGGAGTTTGCACATTTGAGACCATTCCATTGGTTCTTAAGTGAAATCTCTTGCGAGATGAGTGAAGCACATTATCTGTAGTCCTTACCTACTCTCCACTCAAGTAGTTTCCTCATTCATTGAACGGGTGTTTTCACTGCAGTCATAAGAATGGAATGTAGACAAACAGATGTCTTATGATGCTGTGCGTTTTCAAGAAAAAGAAGTGGAGGCAGAGAGAAAGAGGAAGTGTTATACTTTATGAAAGAAAGAGTTAGGCTAAAACAAAGAATGACTCCTCCTGGGGTCCAGCAACATTAAGGCAGTTATATACAAGTTAAAATATTACATCTCATCACATTTCATAACACTTTTCACAACACATTAAGGGTGTTCCCTCAGGCCACTACTCTACTACCACATATCTGCAACACAAAATCCATCTGCATGTGTGTGTGGAGTGCGTGTCTTATCATGTGTGTGTGTGTGTGTGTGTGTCTGTGCCTGTGTGTGTGTGTGTCTGTGCCTGTGTGTGTGTGTGTCTGTGCCTGTGTGTGTGTGTGTCTGTGCCTGTGTGTGTGTGTGTCTGTGCCTGTGTGTGTGTGTGTCTGTGCCTGTGTGTGTGTATCTTCACAGTCCCCGCTGTTCCATAAGGTGTATTTTAATCTGTTTTTTTTTTGCATCTGATTCTACTGCTGCTTGCATCAGTTACCTGATGTGGAATAGATGAACATGTAGCCATGGCTCCATGTAGTACTGTGCCCCTCCCATAGTCTGTTCTGGACTTGAGGATTGTGAAGAGACCTTTGGTGGCATAAAATCAAATCAAATGCTATTAGTCACATGCACCAAATACAGGTGTAGACCTTACAGTGAAATGCTTATTTCCGAGCCCCTAACCAACAATGCAGTTTAAAAACAAATACAGATAAGAATAAGACAAAAGTAACAAGTAATTAAAGAGCAGCAGTAAAAGAACAATAGCAAGACTATATACAGGGGGTACCGATACAGAGTCAATGTGCCGGTTAGTTGAGGTAGTATGTACGTAGTACATGTAGGTAGAGTTATTAAAGTGACTCAGCATGTCTTGTGGGGTATGCATGGGTGTCCGAGCTGTGTGCTAGTAATTTAAACAGACACCTCAGTGCATTCAGCATGTGTCACGAATATCACCGAAGTTGGCTCCCCAACCGCCGGTCTACTAGCTGCCACCGATCCCTTTTTCCCTTTTCGTTTGGTTTTGTCTACATGTTTTCATCTGTTCCTTGTTGGGGTTTTGGGGTTGGTGTTATTTAAGTTCGATTAGCCCGCTTGTGTTTGTGCGGGCTTGTTTCTGTTATGTAGAGGTGTTGTTGTGATTGTGGTTTCCGCTGTCCGGTTAGATACCAGTGTGTATTTTAGGTGGAGTGTATTTACGCCTGTGTTCGGCGACACCTATTTGTACATTTTTTGGTTGGACATTAAAGCGTGTTTTTTCCCGTATCCTGGCTCTCTGCGCCTGACTCCACACCCAGTCACTCTTTGAACGTTACAGCCTGTCAACACTTCTTACAAAGACAAGTAGTGACGAAGTCAATCTCTCCTCCAATATGAGCCATGAGAGATTGACATGCATATTATTAATGTTAGCTCTCCGTGTACATTTAAGTACCAGCCGTGCTGCCCTGTTCTGAGCCAATTGCAGTTTTTCTAAGTTTTTCCCTCTTTGTGGCACCTGACCACATGACTGAACAGTAGTTCAGATGTGACTAAACCAGGGCCTGTAGGACCTGCCTTGTTGATAGTGCTGTTAAAAAATCAGAGTAGTGCTTTATTATGGACAGACTTCTCCCCATCTTAGCTACTGTTGTATCAATATGTTTTGACCATGACAGTTTACAATCCAGGGTTACTCCAAGCAGTTTAGTCACCTCAACTTTTTGAGGTGTTTAACCATCATAGTGTGAAATACAGTTTTACTGCCGCTGTTACTTTTCAAAGTAATAATTCCCTAAATCTCGATGCAGGGTTGCAGTGAAAAGATAAAGACAAGACAGATAGATGCGTGCTGTGTTCTACTCTGACGCCTGAAGGTTGATTTGATCATTTTTTTTAAAGCAGTTGCGTGTACTGTTCACGTGAACGGGGCATGTTGAATCCCAACGAATCAATCCTGGATGCTCGCGTTGCAAAGAAAAAAGAGCAGTGACAGCCACGGCTAGCGGAGAAGCTGAAGAACTGGAAAAGCCTCTCGCTTCATTCAAGTCTCATGTATGGGAGCATTTTGGCTTCCCTGTCAAATACGATGACGGAAGAAGGGTGGTGGACAACACCATTACGGTGTGTAGGCATTGTGCCACAAGAAAGCCATATGATCATGGAAATCCATCGAGCATGGCCACACATTTAAAGCGTCATCAGCCTGGTGTGTCAGTGACGGGAGCCAACTCAGCCAAGAGACACAACTTCTCACTGCCACATTTAAGCAGTCCTTTGCTGCAGAATCAGACCGAACTAAAGCCATCACCAAATCTATTGGGATGTTTATCGCTGCAGACATGAGTCCATATTATGTTGTGGAAAACAAAACTTTTAAAATACGGTGAAAGTGCTTGAGCCACGCTACAAAATCCACAAATTCTCCAAGGGATCCTCTGTTGCCCTCACCACAGATGGGTGTACCTCCAGGGCAATGGAAAGCTACTTGACTGTGACTGCTCACTACACCACAGAGGAGTGGGAGATGTGAAGTCCAGTGTTACAGACACACCCCCTCTATGAGAGTCACAAAGGCACAAATCTGGCGCAGGTACTGCTAGGAGCAGTAGCAGAGTGGAAGCAAGAGAAGCACAATAACAATATCCCAATCACCACAGATAATGCCAAGAACCAAGTAAATGCAGTGATAGAAGCTGGATTGGGGCCACAGATAGCTTGCTTTGCACATGTGATCAATTTAGCATCCTAAAGGGGAATCTCAGTGAACCAGATGGACCGCCTCCTTGGGAGGATCAGGAAGGTGGTTTCCTTTTTCCACCAAAGCCCAAAAGCCACTCATGTGCTTAAGACCAAGCAAGACCTGCTACAGCTGTCGACCCACAAGCTCATACACCATGTCACAACAAGATGGAACTCCACTTATGACATGTTGGAGAGCTATCTTGAGCAGCAGGCAGCTGTATACTCTGCACTAACAGACAAGACCCTGAAAAAACATAAAGACATTGTCATCTTGTCTGATGATGGCGTGGAAGTGGCAGAGGAGGTCCTCCAGGTGCTCAAACCCCTCAAAACGGTTACAACCCTATTGAGCACTGAAACTGCACTGTCTGTGTCCATGATCCTACCTCCTGAAAACAAGGATTCTACCATCTATGGCCCCAAGTGAGGAAGACAGCACCATCACTAGAGATGTCAAGTCTGCAGGCAAGACGTTTGCCAACACCATCAAAGAGGATAATATTTTATTTAAACATTGAAAAGTTCCTTGCTTGTGTGTGTTCACGCTTGTGCGTGTTCTTTAAGTAAGAAATGGAAAGCAAAGTTATATTAGTCTCTCTTTTTTTGTTGCTGATCCTAAAAATGGTCTGATCTGTGACTAAAAACCGTGATAAGATCCGAACCGTGAGTTTTGTGATCCATTGCACCACTAGTGTATAGTGTTGAGTCATCCACATACAGTGGGGCAAAAAAGTATTTAGCCAGCCACCAATTGTGCAAGTTCTCCCACTTAAAAAGATGAGAGAGTCCTGTAATTTTCATCATAGGTACACTTGACAGACAAAATTAGATTTTTTTCTCCAGAAAATCACATTGTAGGATTTTTAATGAATTTATTTGCAAATTATGGTGGAAAATAAGTATTTGGTCACCTACAAACAAGCAAGATATCTGGCTCTCACAGACCTGTAACTTCTTCTTTAAGAGGCTCCTCTGTCCTCCACTCGTTACCTGTATTAATGGCACCTGTTTGAACTTGTTATCAGTATAAAAGACACCTGTCCACAACCTCAAACAGTCACACTCCAAACTCCACTATGGCCAAGACCAAAGAGCTGTCAAAGGACACCAGAAACCAAATTGTAGACCTGCACCAGGCTGGGAAGACTGCATCTGCAATAGGTAAGCAGCTTGGTTTGAAGAAATCAACTGTGGGAGCAATTATTAGGAAATGGAAGACATACAAGACCACTGATAATCTCCCTCGATCTGGGGCTCCACGCAAGATCTCACCCTGTGGGGTCAAAATTATCACAAGAACGGTGAGCAAAAATCCCAGAACCACACGGGGGGAGCTAGTGAATGACCTGCAGAGAGCTGGGACCAAAGTAACAAAGCCTACCATCAGTAACACACTACGCCGCCAGGGACTCAAATCCTGCAGTGCCAGACGTGTCCCCCTGCTTAAGCCAGTACATGTCCAGGCCCGTCTGAAGTTTGCTAGAGAGCATTTGGATGATCCAGAAGAAGATTGGGAGAATGTCATATGGTCAGATGAAACCAAAATATAACTTTTTGGTAAAAACTCAACTTGTCGTGTTTGGAGTTGCATCCAAAGAACACCATACCTACTGTGAAGCATGGGGGTGGAAACATCATGCTTTGGGGCAGTTTTTCTGCAAAGGGACCAGGACGACTGATCCGTGTAAAGGAAAGAATGAATGGGGCTATGTATCGTGAGATTTTGAGTGAAAACCTCCTTCCATCAGCAAGGGCATTGAAGATGAAACGTGGCTGGGTCTTTCAGCATGACAATGATCCCAAACACACCGCCCGGCAATGAAGGAGTGGCTTCGTAAGAAGCATTTCAAGGTCCTGGAGTGGCCTAGCCAGTCTCCAGATCTCAACCCCATAGAAAATCTGTAGAGGGAGTTGAAAGTCCGTGTTGCCCAGCAACAGCCCCAAAACATCACTGCTCTAGAGGAGATCTGCATGGAGGAATGGGCCAAAATACCCGCAACAGTGTGTGAAAACGTTTGCCAACAAAGGGTATATTTGCCAACAAAGGGTATATAACAAAGTATTGAGATAAACTTTTGTTATTGACCAAAGACTTATTTTCCACCATAATTTGGAAATTAATTAATTACAAATCCTACAATGTGATTTCATGGATTTTTTTCTTCTAATTTTGTCTGTCATAGTTGAAGTTTACCTATGATGAAAATTACAGGCCTCTCTCATCTTTTTAAGTGGGAGAACTTGCACAATTGGTGGCTGACTAAATACTTTTTGCCCCACTGTACATTTGATTTCCATTGATCATTTTTGTGTGATTTTGTTGTCAGCACATTCAACTATGTCAAGAAAAACGTTTTTAATAAGAATATTTCATTCATTCAGATCCAGGGTGGGTTATTTTAGTGTTCCCTTTATTTTTTTGAGCAGTGTACATCAAGGAGTCTCCACATCATGTGCTACATACCAGTGTTCTGTTGGATTTCAGCCACTGTTCTAGAGAGACTGTTGAGTGAAGCAGAGTGGAGAGATGTCCAAGACGGTCTTAAATGTTCGCTCACTTTATGGTATTTCAGACCCAACAGAGGAATCAGAAGTACCTTAGAACCTCTAAAGTTCTACACAATGATGAAGATGTGATTATGTAACTCTGAAAACTGGCCTTCAAACAGTTGGAAAAGGGCAATCTGATCTGCTATGAGGATGAGAAGCTTCAGTGTATTCAGGAGTGTGTACACAGACCTTCAGAAAAAAATGTAGGCTGATCCAGGGTAAGGTGTGCTGCTTTGTTCATCTGAGCATTCAGGAGTTTCTGGCTGCTTTATATGTTTTTCACATTCATCAACCGTGGAAAAAATCCACTCATCAAAAACAAATCCTAGAAATGTTCCTCATCATCCAGCCACAAATGAATTATCAACTTACACAAGAGAGCTGTGGACAACGCCTTACAGAGCGAGAATGGACACCTGAACCTGTTCCTCCGCTTCATTCTGGACCTCTCACTGGAGTCCAATCAGGAGGTTTATGGACTCAGAAAGGAAACAGCTCACAGACCAATGAGGAAACAGTTGAGTTCATCAAAGAAAAATCAGAGAGAATCCCTCTCCCGAGAGGTGCATCAATCTGTCCCACTGTCTGAAGGAGCTGAATGACCATTCTCTAGTGGAGGAGATCTCAAAGCTTCCTGTCTCTCAGAATTCAAACTCTCCCCTGCACAGTGGTCAGCTCTGGTCTTTGTTTTACTGACTTCAGAAAAGTTGTATTTGACCTGAAGAAATACTCCAGATCAGAGGAAGAATTTCTGAGGCTGCTGCCAGTGGTCAAAGGCTCCAGAACAGCTCTGTGAGTACTTAGTATTCGATCACAATAACAACAAATCCCCATAATCAATCATATTATGCTTGATTTATACAAATATGGATTGGTGACAAGTAACTTTCAACTGTTTGGCAATCTTATTTTTTGTTTAGGCTGAATCAATGTAAACTCACAAGGAGAAGGTTTGGCCTCAGCTCTTAACTCAAACTCCTGACACCTAAGAGAACTGGACATGAGTGACAATGACCTGCAGGATTCAGGAATGGGGAGTCCACACTGTAAACTAGAGACACTGAAGGGAGAAATACTATGATGTTGTTATAAGGAACTTATAAAGTGTACCACAGTTGAAGTCGGAAGTTTACATACACTTAGGTTGGAGTCATTAAAACCTGTTTTTCAACCGCTGTTGGATATACAGATATTCCTTCTCCTCTATGTTGTGTAAGTCCCACTCTAACCACTAGAGATCAGCATATACATGTTAAAAAGTAAACACTGATATTCTCCTTATTGGTCTAATGATCACAGTCTTTTCCCGCTCTCTGTATCCTGTTAACTTACAATAAAGATGATTGATTATTGTACAGCGTGTGTTGATGTCTTTCTTGACATAATAGGCCTACTCAGGCAGTCCCAAACTGGCTTTTACAGTGCCTTGCGAAAGTATTCGGCCCCCTTGAACTTTGCGACCTTTTGCCACATTTCAGGCTTCAAACATAAAGATATAAAACTGTATTTTTTTGTGAAGAATCAACAACAAGTGGGACACAATCATGAAGTGGAACGACATTTATTGGATATTTCAAACTTTTTTAACAAATCAAAAACTGAAAAATTGGGAGTGCAAAATTATTCAGCCCCCTTAAGTTAATACTTTGTAGCGCCAGCTTTTGCTGCGATTACAGCTGTAAGTCGCTTGGGGTATGTCTATCAGTTTTGCACATCGAGAGACTGACATTTTTTCCCATTCCTCCTTGCAAAACAGCTCGAGCTCAGTGAGGTTGGATGGAGAGCATTTGTGAACAGCAGTTTTCAGTTCTTTCCACAGATTCTTGATTGGATTCAGGTCTGGACTTTGACTTGGCCATTCTAACACCTGGATATGTTTATTTTTGAACCATTCCATTGTAGATTTTGCTTTATGTTTTGGATCATTGTCTTGTTGGAAGACAAATCTCCGTCCCAGTCTCAGGTCTTTTGCAGACTCCATCAGGTTTTCTTCCAGAATGGTCCTGTATTTGGCTCCATCCATCTTCCCATCAATTTTAACCATCTTCCCTGTCCCTGCTGAAGAAAAGCAGGCCCAAACCATGATGCTGCCACCACCATGTTTGACAGTGGGGATGGTGTGTTCAGCTATGTTGCTTTTACGCCAAACATAACGTTTTGCATTGTTATCAAAAAGTTCCATTTTGGTTTCATCTGACCAGAGCACCTTCTTCCACATGTTTGGTGTGTCTCCCAGGTGGCTTGTGGCAAACTTTAAACAACACTTTTTATGGATATCTTTAAGAAATGGCTTTCTTGCCACTCTTCCATAAAGGCCAGATTTGTGCAATATACGACTGATTGTTGTCCTATGGACAGAGTCTCCCACCTCAGCTGTAGATCTCTGCAGTTCATCCAGAGTGATCATGGGCCTCTTGGCTGCATCTCTGATCAGTCTTCTCCTTGTATGAGCTGAAAGTTTAGAGGGACGGCCAGGTCTTGGTAGATTTGCAGTGGTCTGATACTCCTTCCATTTCAATATTATCGCTTGCACAGTGCTCCTTGGGATGTTTAAAGCTTGGGAAATCTTTTTGTATCCAAATCCGGCTTTAAACTTCTTAACAACAGTATCTCGGACCTGCCTGGTGTGTTCCTTGTTCTTCATGATGCTCTCTGCGCTTTTAATGGACCTCTGAGACTATCACAGTGCAGGTGCATTTATACGGAGACTTGATTACACACAGGTGGATTGTATTTATCATCATTAGTCATTTAGGTCAACATTGGATCATTCAGAGATCCTCACTGAACTTCTGGAGAGAGTTTGCTGCACTGAAAGTAAAGGGGCTGAATAATTTTGCACGCCCAATTTTTCAGTTTTTGATTTGTTAAAAAAGTTTGAAATATCCAATAAATGTCGTTCCACTTCATGATTGTGTCCCACTTGTTGTTGATTCTTCACAAAAAAATACAGTTTTATATCTTTATGTTTGAAGCCTGAAATGTGGCAAAAGGTCGCAAAGTTCAAGGGGGCCGAATACTTTCGCAAGGCACTGTATAATTGTGTTCAGGAGGAGTATTTTGTATTGTCTGTTAAAGTCTTACTGGCAAAGTTAGATAACTGGGGTTGCTGTGCGTTGGAGATAGTGGTGCCGCCAGGGGCCAAGTTCTCAATCTTGCCACGCCCTTCCAGCACCCGGATTGGAGCCCACCTTAGGCTCGTTGGCTTGTCAAGGCAGTGATTGACTGGGCAATATGACCTGCAGTTCTTTGATTGGCTGCTGCCCCAACACAGGGGGAGAGGAGTGGAGAGAGGACGTATGTCGATGCATTTATTAATGAAGCCGGTGACTGATGTGGTATACTCCTCAATGCCATCGGATGAATCCCAGAAGTATTCTAGTCTGTACTAGCAAAACATTCCTGTAGCTTAGCATCCACTTAATCAGACCACTTCCGTATTGAGCGCGTCACTGGTACTATCTGTTTGAAAGTTTGCGTGTAAGCAGGAATCAGGAGGATAGAGTTAGGGTCAGATTAGCCAAATGGAGGGCGAGGGAGAGCTTTGTACGCATCTCTGTGTGGAGTAAAGGTGATTTCAGTCTTCCTGCATTAAAGTCCTCAGCCACTAGAAGTGCCGGCTCTTGATGAGCATTTTCTTGTTTGCTTACGGCCTTATACAGCTTGTTGATTGCAGTCTTAGTGCCAGTATCGGTTTGTGGTGGTAAATAGACAGCTACGAAGAATATAGATGACAACTATTTTGGTAAATAGTGTGGTCTACAGCTTATCATGAGGTTTTCCAGCTCAGGCGAGCAAAACCTTGAGACTTTCTTCGTATTAGAGATCGTGCACCAAACGTTGTTAATAAAGTCACACAGACACTCCACCCTGTTCTTACCGGAGGCTGCTGTTCGGCCTTCCCGATGCACAGAAAACCCAGCTAACTGCATATTATCCATTTCCTTGTTCAGCCACTACTCGGTGAAACACAGGATATTACAGTACACACACACACACACACACACACACACACACACACACACACACACACACACACACACACACACACACACACACACACACACACACACACACACACACACACACACACTACTGGAGAGCTCTCTTCTAGTGTTACCACTTTGTGATAGGGCAGCACTAGATAGGTAAGGTCGGCCGGGTCTGATTCAGCTCTGGACGCTTGTCTTCAGAACAACGACACACACACACACACACAACACAGCAGGTCCTGCTACTCTCCTTGGCGTCGCATGTCTGACGTTGTCACAGTGATAAATAGTGACACTGCTCCTTAGTCAGCGAGAGAGCCCCTGGCTGAGTTTGATGCCGTAGTCCCTGTCAACACACTCACACGATGGATACGGTGTAGTCTGATGTAAGCAAACAGCGTAATGAGCTATTGAACATCATTGATGTAGTCAGAGTAGCTGTAGATCTATCTGAGAGGTCACAGGTCTCAGGTGGGTGTGTGTCTGTGCCTGTAGGTTAAGGACCCATGGACATGCAGTCTGTCAAGAAGCCTAATGTCTCTTACCTTGTTTAGTTACTGTAACTAACCAAGGTAGGTGTTGCCCCTGGTTACTGTGTTACTCCTGTCTGAGTAGCAGATAGTGACAGATCAACAGGGTTAACTAAGTAATCTGGTTACTGTGTTACCCCAGTCTGAGTAGCAGATAGTGACAGATCAACAGGGTTAACTCAGTACTCTGGTTACTGTGTTACCCCTGTCTGAGTAGCAGATAGTGACAGATCAACCGGGTTAACTAAGTACTCTGGTTACTGTGTTACCCCAGTCTGTAGTAGCAGATAGTGACAGATCAACAGGGTTAATTAACTAAGTACACTGGTTACTGTGTTACCCCTGTCTGTAGTAGCAGATAGTGACAGATCAACCGGGTTAATTAAGTACTCTGGCTACTGTGTTACCCCTGTCTGTAGTAGCAGATAGTGACAGATCAACCAGGTTAACTAAGTACTCTGGTTACTGTGTTACCCCTGTCTGTAGTAGCAGATAGTGAGACAAGTCTGTGAATAGGGTTAGCTAAATGAGATTTCAGAGGACCATTTTTAAGGAGCACTTTGATTTAATGCTCAATTAGCATGCACGCACGCACACACACTGGCGTGTGAGATCAATATCTTGTACTCCCACAGACAATAGTCCCCTTAGCAGAGAGTGTGTCTCCTCTAATTCAATATCAGAAAGGATGCCTGACGTGTGTGTGTGTGTGTGTGTGTGTGTGTGTGTGTGTGTGTGTGTGTGTGTGTGTGTGTGTGTGTGTGTGTGTGTGTGTGTGTGTGTGTGTGTGTGTCTGTCTGTCTCTGGAACTGGTTATGAAATCTACAACACCATCTAACGTTTACAGAGTTTTATGTGTGTTTTATAGAAGCCTAAAGAAACATATTGTCACTCCATAGATAATGTTTGTTTTCCTGATATACAAGCATGAATATACAGCAGGGTTAGCCAACCCACCTCCTTGAGAGCTTGGTGTTCAGTCTCCAGGATCCTGATTAACTTAATTATGTGTGTTAGAGCAGGGCTGGAGCATAAGCCTGCAAACCCAGTAGCTACCCAGGAGGATGGTTGGCCACCACTGATATTCAGTTTGCATCGTTGGTTGCATATATAATATTTAAAGCATTCCATATTCTGCTCTACATCAGATAGCTATAGCATTTTCCTTCAAACACAGTATACCTGCATTCATATAGCCAGAGAGAGAGAGATAGAGAGAGATTACAAATTGATTGCATGCACATGAGGTCATGTGACTGTTTGTTAGGACTATCAGAACTAGTAACAACTTGTCCAAGAAGAGCGTTAATTTCTGTGCTGAAGTTCTCCACACACAACTGTGTAATAGTGCTGCTCAGCTCTGTTGGATGATACCACCCCATGGTCAGCAGAACGAGGTGTGTCTGTTATCAGGGCAACAAGGTGTATCCATTGTCAGGGCAACAAGGTGTGTCCATTGTCAGGGCAACAAGGTGTATCCATTGTCAGGGCAACAAGGTGTGTCTGTTGTCAGGGCAACAATGTGTGTCTGTTGTCAAAGAGAGGTGGTGTTGCTGTTGTAGGAGATCTGAGGAATCCCGTTGCTGGAGTTGTCCAGGATCTCCTGTTAGAAACACACTCATGCATACATGAAAGCACACACACACACAAATTAGGAGAAATCAGTAGCAATGTGTGAGCACACATGCATGCGAGCGTGTGTTTGTTTCTTACAAAAGATCCGTGTGTGTATGGTTCCTTCTCAGCCATCTCATGTGAGTGGTGCAGTGAGTGTTCTCTCTCCAGAAACATCCTCTGTTGTTCTGAGCTGGCCAGACGACAGGTCAACCAGGTAGAGAGAGTACAGGAAGAGATACCTACAGGAGAGACGGAGAAGGGGGAGAGAGACCTACTGAATTGAATGGTGCCAGAACTTAGTTGAATGTTACTGTACCACAGTTCATACTTTATAGCAGGTATTCAATAATAACCCTTTCATATTCAGACAAAGATAGGTTTCATGCAGATTAGAGTTGTTGGGTCAGCATCGCCCTACTTCAACTACCTGGAGTAGGAATGAGTTGATTTGCCTGTAGTGTAACGTAATATAATGTTTAACTGTGTTTTGTAGCCTTTCGTAGCGTTGCATACCCAGGCAGGCAATGGTCATGGCTGCCAGGTGTAGCGAGCGGAGAGAGTCCGGTCGTCGTGCCAACGCCCGAACGAACTGGAAGTTGAGAATCCCTCCAATCAGACCACAGATACAGCAGGCTGAGAACAGAATCATCTAGAGAGAGAGAGAGAGAGAGAGAGAGAGAGAGAGAGAGAAATAAAGAGAGAGAGAGAGAAATAAAGAGAGAGAGAGAAAGGTTTAAATTATTGCACCTCCTCATACTGTAGCTACCTTGTCAGCAGGAAACAATACATGCTGAGATGGGAGGGAACGAGACGGAACACACCGTTTATAGTTTCCTACTGTATCACTGTAAATATTGTGCTGTTGTTGAATATTTCTTACAGAGCAAAATGTATTATTTACTGCATAGTTATCCTCTCCCACTCTCTCTCTCTCTCACACACACACATTTCTGTCTTTTCCTGGTAGCTCAGTTACAGTGAACTGACCACTAAGTATCCCACACACTTTATTACTGTGTGTGTGTGTGTGTGTGTGTGTGTGTGTGTGTGTGTGTGTGTGTGTGTGTGTGTGTGTGTGTGTGTGTGTGTGTGTGTGTGTGTGTGTGTGTGTGTGTGCATGTCTGTGTGTGCGTGTCTGTGTGTCTGTGTGCGTGTCTGTGTGTCTGTGTGCGTGTGCTTGTGCTTGTGCGTGTCTGTGTGTGTGTGTGTGGTGTGTGTGGATACACACACGGTGGGATTCTAATGTTACAAATCAGAGCTCACTTTTCAGTCATTAGCCATCGTTTGGAAACACATCAGACTCCAGAGATACACTAACCTAGCATAACCTAATCATCACACAGAGAGAAGAGAAGAGGAGAGGAGAGGATGGCTTTTACTAAAGTGAGATCGAATGACAGTGAGATAGAGAGCGTGAGAAAGAAGGTGGGATGGAGGGAGACAGAGGGGGATGCATAAGCCAGGAGATGGAAAGAGTGAAAGGAGAGGAAAGAGTGAAAGGAGAGGAAAGAGTGAATAACACAGAGTGAGGAAGGAGCAATTACTTTGGTATGGATCAGTCATTTACACCTCTGTGACTTCTGAGAGGAGGATAGGAGAGAGAGCCACCATTGGGAGGCACACGACCAAGGGTTCAAGGCTATTATGGAGCAAATCAGGGAGTTGGCTCATAGGCAGCCCGCCACCGCTGAGACCCCCCAACCACCCAGTAACCTTTTTACTATTAGTGGTGGGTTTGTACAGCCTACCCCGGCTCCCCGAGAACCCCGCTTACCACCTGCACAGCAATATTTTTGGGATCCTGGAACCTGCTCGGGTTTTCTTTCTCAGTGCTCCCTCATTTTTGAGCTGCAGCCATCTTTATTCCCTTTGGATCGGTCAAAGATAGCGTATATTATTACGCTAACGTCGGAAAGGGTGCTCTCCTAGCCTACGGCAGTTTGGGAGCAACAATCCGCTATTTGTCGTGATCTGGAAGACTTCATGGCAGAGGAGAGGAAGGTTTTCGATTCTCTGGTATCCGGGAGAGCCGGCCTGAAAACTACTTGAATTACATCAAGACTCCCGTAGTGTGGCAGACTACGATGTAGATATTCGCACGTTGGCCGCCGAGAGTGCCTGGAATCCGGAGTCCCTATTCGATACCTTCCTTCACGGATTATCAGAGGTGATAAAAGATGAGCTAGCTGCTCAGGAGTTACCGGTGGACCTCGATTCCCTCACCATTAGGATTGATGGACGTCTAAAGGAATGCAGGAGTGAGAGGAGGTCCATCCGCTATGGCTCGCTCACCTCCGAAGGAATCCAGAAGTCCCCGAAGGCTGTTTTTCAGAGAGGATCCGAGGCCACCCGACCTCCCTCGAGAATCACTGACGACGGGTGAGTTGGATACACCGGAACTTATGCAACTGGGAAGAGCTAGATTATCGCCTAGGGAACATTTGCGCTAAGCTCCAATAGTTGTCTGTATTGTGGTGCTGTAGAGCATTACATAGCCACCTGCCCAGTGAAGAGACCTGAATCCTTAGTAGGTACAAGTACACTGGTGAGCCTGACTGGGAACCCTTTAATTCCCATTAACCAAAATCCTTTTTATGTGACTCTGGCGCATATGAGACGTTCATGGACGCTATCCTGGTATCGGAACTAAGTATTCGTACTCAACTCCTCTCCGTTCCCATGGATGCCAGGGCACTGGACGGCCGCGCCTTTGGAAGAGTCACGCACAGCACAGTTCCCGTTATTCTGCGGGTATCTGGTAATCACAGTCAATACAGCTTCTCCTCATTGAATCTCCCCACGTCCCTGTTGTTTTGGGATTTTCTTGGCTCCAGAAGCACAACCCCGATATTGACTGGACATTCACATTGCCTGAAGGCGGCGCAGGCTTCCCCGGGGGAACGTCTACCTTCAGGTTTGAATACGGTCTTGGATCTCTCTGCCATTCCCGCAGAGTACCATGAGCTCCAGGAGGTTTTCAGCAAGGCTCGCTCGTGCTATCTCCCTCCCTCCACATTGTCCTTACGATTGTTCTATTGACCTCCTCCCGGGCACCACACCGCCTCGAGGCCGGCTATATTCCCTGTCTGGTCCTGAGACCATGACCATGGAGAAGTACATCGAGGACTCTCTGGCTGTTGGGAGCGTTCGCCCTTCTGCCTCTCCTGCTGGTGCAGGATTCTTCTTTGTGGGGAAGAAGGACAAGACCCTGCGTCCATGCATTGATTACCGGGGCTTCAATGACATTACGATCAAAAATTGGTACCCTTTACCACTCCTCTCCTCAGCTTTCGAACCTCTCCAGGGGGCTACCATCTTTTCCAAACTGGACCTTTGGAATGGCCACCACCTTATGTGTGGAAGACGGCTTTCAACGCTGCCAGTGGACACTATGAGTACCTGGTTATGCCGTTTGGACTCACCAACTCGCCCGCTGTCTCCCAGGCCCTGGTCATCGATGTGCTCTGGAACATGTTGAATCGTTTTGTTTTTGTCTACCTCGACGACATCCTAGTTTTCTCTCATTCTGCCCAGGAATACATTCTCCATGTTCGACATGTCCTTCAGCGCCTCCTGGAAAATCCGTTGTTTGTAAAATCTGAGAAGTGCGAGTTCCACCGCTCCACTATCTACTTTTTGGGATATATCATCACTGAAGGGAATGTTCAGATGGATCCGGAAAAGGTGAGAGCGGTGGTGGATTGGCCCCAGACCACAACCCGGGGTGCAGCTACAACGTTTCTGGGGTTTGTTCATTTCTACCGCCATTTCATTCGGGGCTACAGCAACCTGGCAGCCCCCCTCTCTGCACTTACCTCTCCCAAGGTACCATTCACATGGTCTCTAGCAGTGGACAAGGCTTTTGGGGACCTCATCCATCCAGACCCGGCTCGTCAGTTTGTGGTTGAGGTTGACGCTTCCGACATGGAAGTAGGGGCCGTCCTTTCCCAGCAATCCGTCTAGGACCAAAAGCTTCATCCCTGTGCCTTCATGTCCCATCATCTCAACCCTGCAGAGAGGAACTATGACATTGGGAACCGGGAACTCCTAGCGGTTAAGATGGCCTTGGAGGAGTGGAGGCACTGGCCGGAAGGGGGAGAAGATCCATTTTTGGTGTGGATTGACCATAAGAATTTAGAATACCTCCGCACTGTCACGCACCTCAACCCAAGGCAAGCTCGTTGGGCCCTGTTATTTAATATGTTCAATTTCACCATCTCCTACCGAAAACATGAAGCTGGACGCTCTCTCCCATCTGTACAGTTCCACTGCCACTCCCTCTGAATCTGAGACCATCTTCCCTGCCTCTTATTTGGCAGCTTCAGTTGTTTGGGGTATTGAGGCTCTGGTCCGCAAGGCACAATGTTCCCAGCCGGACCCTGGGGAGGCTAGGGCTAACCGGATGTTTGTTCCTGATCCGGCCCGGCCTCATGTCCTGGAATGGGCTCACTCCTCCAGGCTTACCTGTCATCCTGTGGCTCATCGTACCATGGCTTTCCTCCGACAATGCTTCTGGTGGCCCACCATGGCTCCTGATGTCTCGGCCTTTGTCGCCTCATGCATGGTGTGTGCTCAAAGCAAGACTCCGCGGCAAGCTCTGTCTGGCCTCCTATAGCCACTCCCTGTCCCTCATCGCCCCTGGTCCCATATTTCCCTGGATTTCATCACTGGGCTTCCTCCGTCAGATGGTAACACCACCATTCCGACAGTGTTGGATAGGTTTTCCATAGCCGCCCATTTCATCCCTCTTCCCAAGTTACCTTCAGCCAAGGAGATGGCCCAGCATGTCTTCCGAATCCATGGACTCCCGGTTGACATGGTTTCAGATCAGGGTCCTCCGTTCTCGTCCTGATTCTGGAAGGTGTTCTGCATCCTTATCGTGTTGTCAGCCATTCTGTCCTGCGGGTTTCATCCCAAATCCAACGGCCAGTCGGAGTGAGCCAATCAAGACATGGAGACGACACTCGGTTGTCTCGTTGCTAGTAACCCCACCAACTGGAGCCAGCAACTGGTCTGGGTGGAATATGCTAGGAACACTCTTTCCTGCTAGGCTACTGGACTCTTCCCCTTCGAATTCTCCATGGGGTATCAGCCTCCGCTCTTCCCAGAGCAAGAAGTTGAGGTCAACACACCCTCAGCCCAGATGTTCGTCCACCGCTGTTGGCATACCTGGAAAAGAGCTTGGGCGGCTCTTCTCAAGACCACCTCCAGGTATCATCGACAAGCTGACCGCCACCAGACTCTGGCTCCCCGCTATTGGGTCGGGCAGAGGGTATGGTTGTCCACACGGGAGCTGACCCTCCGGGTGGAATCCTGCTAACTTTCCCCCTGTTTCATTGGTCCTTTCCCCATTTCTAGAGTCTTTAGTCCCACTGCTGTTCGTCTGCTGTTACCCTCCGTGTTCACCCTACTTGTCATGTGTCCAAGATTAAGCCCTTGTCTCACAATCTTTTGTCTTCTGTTTCTAGGCCCATCCCCCCATGTCATCGACGTTCATCCTGGACATCCTGGACCCGGCCCTCATCACCAACTTTCACAGCCGGCACCCCGGTCAGCCAGCTATGCGCTGGCCGGGGTGCCGGGGGGGGGTTACTGTCACACCCTGATCTGTTTCACCTGTCTTTGTGATTGTCTCCACCCACCTCCAGGTGTCACCCGTTTTCCCCATTAGTCCCTGGGTATTTATTCCGGTGTTATCTGTGCCTGTTGCCAGTTCGTCTTGTCTTGTCAAGTCACCAGTGTGTTTTTCTGTGCTCCTGCTTTTCTTTTCTCTCTTTTGCTAGTCCTCCCGGTTTTGACCCTTGCCTGCCTTGACTCTGAACCCGTCTGCCTGACCATACAGCCTGCCCTGACCTCAAGCCTGCCTGCCACTCTGTACTTCCTGGACACTGACCTTGTTTATGATCTTTTGCCTGTCCACGACCATTCTCTTACCTGCTCCTTGGATTATAATAAATATCAGACACTCAAACCATCTGCCTCTCGTGTCTGTATCTGGGTCTCGCCCTGTGACCTTATATAAACAGAGAGTACACAGTGGCAGAATATCTGACCACTGTGACTGACCCAAAATTAAAGAAAGCTTTGACTATGTACAGACTCAGTGAGCATAGCCTTGCATTGAGGGAGGCCGTCGTAGGCAGACATGGCTCTCAAGAGAAGACAGGCTATGTGCACACCGCCCACAAAATTAGGTGGAAACTGAGCTGCACTTCCTAACCTCCTGCCAAATGCATGACCATATTAGAGACACATATTTCCCTCAGACTCACAAAGAATTGGAAAACAAATCCAATTTTGATAAACTGCCATATCTACTGGGTGAAATACAACAGTGTGCCATCACAGCAGCAAGATTTGTGACCTGTTGCCACGAGAAAAGGGCAACCAGTGAAGAACAAACACCATTGTAAATACAACCCTTATTTATTTTCCATTTTGTACTTTAACAATTTACACATCATTAACACTATAGACATACGACATTTGAAATGTCTATTCCTTTGCAACTTTTGTGAGTGCAATGTGTTACTGTTGATTTTTATTGTTTATTTCACTTTTGTTTATCTATTTCACTTGCTTTGGTGATGTAAACATATGTTTCCCATGCCAATAAAGCCCTTTGAATTGAATTGAGAGAGATGGGAAGAAAAGGTGGGGTTACTGCTGAGAGAAGACAGGGAAACAGAGACAGAGAGAGAGACAGAGAGAGAGATAGAAAGAGAGACAGAGCGAGCGAGAGACAGAGCGAGAGACAGAGAGAGACAGAGAGAGAGAGACAGAAAGAGAGAGCGAGCAAGCGAGAGAGCGAGATGGGGGAGAAAGGGAGGGGCGACAGAGACGAGGAGGGAGAGACAGAGAGACAGAGGCAGAGAGAGAAGGGGGGGGGGGGGGGGTATGAAAGAGGTGACTCCTGTTCCTGTCTCCTCTAGTCTATCTTTCTGAAGGACCTGAGTAACTCTTACCTCCTGTCCTGGATATATTTCTGCATGTGCTCACACCCTCATACAGAGGACAACAGTGCTACACTCCCTAACTCACTGACATGCACTCCTGTGTCTGTACACTCTGGTGTATGGTGTGTGTGTGCATAAGTGTGTGTGTGTTTTGTTTTTACGTGTGTGTGTTTGTGTGTGTTTGCGTGCGTGCATGTGTACTTACGATGAGTCCAGTCCTCTTCCTAGCACACAGGACTCCACACATCCCACAGATGAGAAACTGAGAGAGACAGAGAGAGGAACCAGATCAAAACTGAAATGATGACAGCATAGAAACTATCGAATAATTTAATAAAACTTATTTAGTAAAATGATGAGAAACTATAGCTCCTCCCTAGCTCATCTGGCAAACATCAATGGGACAGACCTCCATGGAACCTGTCACAGACCTCCATGGAACCTGTCACAGACCTCCATGGAACCTGTCACAGACCTCCATGGAACCTGTCACAGACCTCCATGGAACCTTTCACAGACCTCCATGGAACCTGTCACAGACCTCCATGGAACCTTTCACAGACCTCCATGGAACCTGTCACAGACCTCCATGGAACCTGTCACAGACCTCCATGGAACCTGTCACAGACCTCCATGGAACCTTTCACAGACCTCCATGGAACCTGTCACAGACCTCCATGGAACCTTTCACAGACCTCCATGGAACCTGTCACAGACCTCCATGGAACCTGTCACAGACCTCCATGGAACCTGTCACAGACCTCCATGGAACCTTTCACAGACCTCCATGGAACCTTTCACAGACCTCCATGGAACCTGTCACAGACCTCCATGGAACCTGTCACAGACCTCCATGGAACCTGTCACAGACCTCCATGGAACCTTTCACAGACCTCCATGGAACCTGTCACAGACCTCCATGGAACCTGTCACAGACCTCCATGGAACCTGTCACAGACCTCCATGGAACCTGTCACAGACCTCCATGGAACCTGTCACAGACCTCCATGGAACCTTTCCCAGACCTCCATGGAACCTGTCACAGACCTCCATGGAACCTGTCACAGACCTCCATGGAACCTTTCCCAGACCTCCATGGAACCTGTCACAGACCTCCATGGAACCTGTCACAGACCTCCATGGAACCTTTCCCAGACCTCCATGGAACCTGTCACAGACCTCCATGGAACCTGTCACAGACCTCCATGGAACCTGTCACAGACCTCCATGGAACGTTTCCCAGACCTCCATGGAACCTTTCACAGACCTCCATGGAACCTGTCACAGACCTCCATGGAACCTTTCACAGACCTCCATGGAACCTTTCACAGACCTCCATGGAACCTTTCACAAACCTCCATGGAACCTGTCACAGACCTCCATGGAACATTTCACTGACCTCTATGGAATGTTTCACAGGGGGAAGTGAAATCGAGACAATGAGACTGTCTTCTGTAAGCGAGCGCGGGGGAGCTCACTGTATGAGCATAAAATGAAACAAACACATTAACTATTTCACTTGCTTTGGCAATGTAAACATATGTTTCCTGTGGCAATAAAGTCCTTTGAATTGAATTGGGAGAGAGAGAATGAGAGAGAGAGAGAGAGAGAGAGAGAGAGAGAGAGAGGAGAGAGAGAGAGAGGAGAGAGAGAGAGAGGGGAGAGAGAGGAGAGAGAGAGAGAGGGGAGAGAGCGATAGAGAGAGAGAGGGGAGAGAGAGATAGAGAGAGAGAGAGAGTGAGGGGAGAGCGAGAGAGAGAGAGAGAAAGAGAGAGAGAGAGAGAGCAGGGAGAGGGAGAGAGAGAGAGAGCGAGCAGGGAGAGAGAGAGAGAGAGAGAGAGAGAGAGAGAGCGAGCGAGAGAGATATGGTAAACTAAAGGCTCTACATACACACAGGCCACTCCAGATAGGTGAAGCATCTCCTTGCTGTGGTTTGTGTTCCTCCCTGACCCGGCTGAGCCCAACGGCTCCCAGGACGATACTGGAGACCCCCAGCCCCACCTCCAACACTGACAGCAGCAGCAGGCTCCACAGAATTTTCCGGCTGGAACACATCCTGCCCAGGCATCCTCCTGGAGACCAGTCCGCCTGTCTGCCCTCCTAAGTCGGCTTCAGTCAGGAGGACACGGGTTGGCAGCAAAACTTTTTTAAACGGAAAAACAACAATAGGCTGCTCCCCGGAAAACAGTCACGGTTGTTGATAAGTGGACTGTCCTGGTTAAATATAGATGACCTGGATAAGTTCAGGTACCTTCTGGTTTCACCCCATTTCAAAACATTTATAATGTACTTGTGCCAACTAGCAACCCGACCCTGGAGGATCCAACGCCGGCGGACAGAGGAGGAGAGGGAGTCAGCCCTCGGAGAGCGGCTTGATGTGCATATCCCTGATGAGGAAAGTTCTGGGCAGGAGATCAGGTAAATCCGCTTGAAATGTAGAGTAGGTTGCCTTCCACGGACATCTCTGTCATGTCGAGTAAATGTTATTTTTTTACTACCTATTTTTATCGAGACTAACCTGCATGAATAAAGGCTGGATCAAATCCAAAAGTGAGTCGTCTGTTTGCTGTTGCTGATAACGGGAGCTCCTCCGGTCAATAATGAGAGGAGAGCATTATGCTCTGAACGGTCGCAAACGAGACTGGCACGCGGTTGCTGTCCATGGGGCTTAAACGCTTGCGCAGACACATTCAACACCCTTCCGCGACCCGACCCAAGTGCCCTCCAGTTCTCTCTCTCTCCCCCTCCTCTCTCTCTCTCTCTCTCTCTCTCTCCCCTTCTCTCTCACACACACACACACACACACAGAGAGACTCCCCCCGGACAGCGTGGCACCTCCTCCTTTGGTCTTTCAGTTTAAATTAGACTCTAGAGACTCCCCGGTCCCGGCGTGACCCCTGGGCAGTTTCACAGACACAAGCCGGTGTCATCAGCACAACCCCTGTAAATAATATAACAGTGAGATGATCTATGTCACAAAGACACACACACACACACTGGTTCATGATTCAACTTTTTTATGTTTCTAAATCAATCCACTTTTTTCAGTTTGTCTTGGCTAAAGCATTGTGTCCGTGTTGACCTTAACATATATAGAACAGTTTCATATCTATCTGCCTAGCATCTTCTGCTGACTCTGGTCCAGTGTTCTACCCTGTTACATAACGGTCTGTTCGAAAGAGCCTCTCTCACCTGTGTGCAGTTGCAGTGTAATGAATGGAATGATGCAATCTAAGGAACCTAGTTTTCTAAACTAAACTGCTTTTTACTGTTCTAGCCTACTGTTATAAATGAATATAATAATCTCTCTCATTACACAGTTCCTAAAGAATAAAGACATTTCAATGTCATATTATGTCTATATACAGTGTTGTAATGATGTGCAAATAGTTAAAGTACAAAAGGGAAAATAAATAAACATAAATATGAGTTGTATTGACAATGGTGTTTGTTCTTCACTGGTTGCCATTTCCTTGTGGCAACACGTCACAAATATTGCTGCTGTGATGGCACACTGTTGTATTCTACCCAATTGATATGGGAGTTTATTAAATTTGGATTTGTTTTCAAATTCTTTGTGGGTCTGTGTAATGTGAGTTAAATATTTGTCTCTAGTATGGTCATACATTTGGCAGGAGGTTAGGAAGTGCAGCTCAGTTTCCACCTCATTTTGTGGGCAGTGTGCACATTGCCTATCTTCTCTTGAGAGCCAGGTCTGCCTACGGTGGTCTTTCTCAATAGCAAGGCAATGTTCACTGAGTCTGTACATAGTCAAAGCTTTCCTTAATTTTGGGTCAGTCACAGTGGTCAGATAGTCTGCCACTGTGTATTCTCTGTTTAGGGCCAAATAGCATTCTAGTTTGCTCAGATTTTTTGCAAATTCTTTCGTATGTGTCAAGTAATTATCTTTTTGTTTTCTCATGATTTGGTTGGCTCTAATCATGTTACTTTCCAAGGGCTATGTTGGGTCGATTTGTGGTGTGAACAGAGCCCCAGGACCAGCTTGGATTAGGGTGCTCTTCTCCATGTTAATTTATCTGTAGGTGATGGCTTTCTCGCTCCCCCTCTCTTTCTATTCTCTCTCTTGGTCCCTCTCTCTCTGCCTCCCTCTCTTTCTCTCGCTCCCCCGTCACTCTCTCTATCTCGCTCTCTCGCTCCCCCTGTCTCGCTCTCTCTCATTCTCCCTCTCTCTCGCTCTCTCTCTCTCTTTCTCACGCCCCCTCTTCTCTCTCTCTCTCTCTCTCTCTCTCTCTCTATCTCGCCCCCCTCTCTCTCCTTCTTCTCACTCCTTTTCTCTTTCTCGCTCCCCCTCTCTCTCCTTCTCTTTCTCTCGCTCCCCCGTCTCTCTCTCTCTCTCTCCTTCCTCCTCTCGACCCCCCCTCTCTCTCTCATTCTCCCTCTTTCTCGCTCCCTCTCTCTTTCTCTCGCCCCCTCTCTCTCTCTCCTCTCTCTCTTTCTCCTTCTTCTCACTCCTTTTCTCTTCCCCCCTCTCTCTCTCTCTCTCTCTCTCTCTCTCTCTCCTTCTTCTCACTCCTTTTCACTCCTTCTCCTCACTCCTTCTCGCTCCCCCTCTCACTCCTTTTCTCTTTCTCGCTCCCCCTCTCACTCCTTCTCTTTCTCGCTCCCCCTCTCTCTCCTTCTCTTTCTCTCGCTCCCCCGTCTCTCTCTCTCTCTCTCTCTCTCTCTCTCTCTCTCTCACTCTCCTTCCTCCTCTCGACCCCCCCTCTCTCTCTCTCTCTCATTCTCCCTCTTTCTCGCTCCCTCTCTCTTTCTCTCGCCCCCCTCTCTCTTTCTCCTTCTTCTCACTCCTTTTCTCTTTCTCGCTCCCCCTCTTTCTCTTTCTCGCTCCCCCTCTTTCTCTTTCTCGCTCCCCCTCTTTCTCTTTCTCGCTCCCCCTCTTTCTCGCTCCCCCTCTTTCTCTTTCTCGCTCCCCCTCTTTCTCTTTCTCGCTCCCCCTCTTTCTCTTTCTCGCTCCCCCTCTTTCTCTTTCTCGCTCCCCCTGTTTCTCTTTCTCGCTCCCCTCTCTCTCTTTCCCCCTCCCCCTCTCTCTCTTTCCCCCTCCCTCTCTCTCTCTTTCCCCCTCCCTCTCTCTCTTTCTCTCTCACTACCCCCTCTCTCGCTCGCTCCCCCTCTCTCTCGCTCCCCCCCCCTCTCTCTCTCTCTCTCTCTCTCTCTCTCTCCCTCTCTCTCTCTCTCCTTCTTCTCACTCCTTTTCTCTTTCTCGCTCCCCCTCTCACTCCTTTTCTCTTTCTCGCTCCCCCTCTTTCTCTTTCTCGCTCCCCCTCTTTCTCTTTCTCGCTCCCCCTCTTTCTCTTTCTCGCTCCTCCTCTTTCTCTTTCTCGCTCCCCCTCTTTCTCGCTCCCCCTATTTCTCTTTCTCGCTCCCCCTCTTTCTCTTTCTCGCTCCCCCTCTCTCTCTTTCCCCCTCCCTCTCTCTCTCTTTCCCCCTCCCTCTCTCTCTTTCTCTCTCACTACCCCCTCTCTCGCTCGCTCCCCCTCTCTCTCTCTTGCTCTCTCGCTACCTCTCTCTCTCTCTCTCTCTCTCTCTCGCTCCCCCTCTCTCTTGCTCTTTCTCGCTACCCCCCCTCTCTCTCTCTCTCTCGCCCCACCTCTCTCTCTCTCTCTCGCCCCACCTCTCTCTCTCTCGCCCCACCTCTCTCTCGCTCTTTCTCCTTCTTTCTCACTCCCCATATCTCTCTCGCTCCCTCTCTTTCTCGATCTCTCTCTTTCTCGATCACTCTCTCTCGCTCCCCATCTCTCTCACGCTCCCTCTCTCTCTCGCTCCCCCATCTCTCTCTATTTCTCTCTTGCTCCCCCTCTCTATCTCTCTCTTTCTCTCTCTTTCTCTCCCTCTCTCTCTCTCTCTCGCTCCCTCTCTTTCTCTCTCTTTCTTGATCTCTCTCTCGTTCCCCGTCTCTCTCACGCTCCCTCTCTCTCTTGCTCCCCCATCTCTCTCTCTCAATCTCTCTCTCTCAATCTCTCTCTCACTCTCTCTCGCTCCCCCTCTCTCTCTTTCTCTCTCGCTCCCAGCCTCTCTCTCTCTCTCGCTCCCTCTCTCTCTTTCTCTCTCACTACCCCCTCTCTCACTCGCTCCCCCTCTCTCTCTCTTGCTCTTTCTCGCTACCCCCCTCTCTCTCTCTCTCTCCCCTCTCTTGCTCTCTCTATTTCTCTCTCGTTCGCACCCCCTCCCAACTCTCTTTTTCTCCCCCTCTCTCTTGCGCTCTCTCTCTTTCTCTCTCGCTCCCCCCTGTGCTCCCTCTCTCACGCTCCCTCTCTCTCTCCCTCAATTTAATTCAATTCGCTTTATTAGCATGATGTAACAATGTACAGTTGAAGTCGGAAGTTTACATACACTTAGGTTGGAGTCATTAAAACTCATTTTCAACCACTCCACACATTTGTTGTTAACAAACTATAGTTTTGGCAAGTCGGTTAGGACATCTACTTTGTGCATGACAGAAGTCATTTTTCCAAAAATTGTTTACAGACAGATTATTTCACTTATAATTCACTGATATCACAACTCCAGTGGGTCAGAAGTTTACATACACTAAGTTGACTGTGCCTTTTAACAGCTTGGAAAATTCCAGATAATGATGTCATGGCTTTAGAAGCTTTTGATAGGCTAATTGACATCATTTGAGTCAATTGGAGGTGTACCTGTGGATGTATTTCAAGGCCTACCTTCAAACTCAGTGCCTCTTTGCTTGACATCAGGGGAAAATCTAAAGAAATCAGCCAAGACCACAGAAAATAAATTGTAGACCTCCGCAAGTCTGGTTCATCCTTGGGAGCAATTTCGAAATGCTTGAAGGTACCATGTTCATCTGTACAAACAATAGTATGCAAGTATAAACACCATGGGATCACGCAGCCGTCATACTGCTCAGAAAGGAGACGCGTTCTGTTGTGGAGTATTGGAGTGGCCATCACAAAGCCCTGACCTCAAATCCTATAGAAAATTTGTGGGCAGAACTGAAAAAACGTGTGTGAGCAAGGAGGCTTACAAACCTGACTCAGTTACACCAGCTCTGTCAGGAGGAATGGGCCAAAATTCACCCAACTTATTGTGGGAAGCTTGTGGAAGGCTACCCGAAGTTAAACAATTTAAAGGAAATGCTACCAAATACTAATTGAGTGTATGTAAACTTCTGATACTGCGAATGGGATGAAAGAAATAAAAGCTGAAATAAATCATTCTCTCTACTATTATTCTGACATTTCACATTCTTAAAACAAAGTGGTGATCCTAACTGACCTAACAGGGAATTTTTACTAGGATTAAATGTCAGGAATTGTGAAAAACTGAGTTTAAATGTATTTGGCTCAGGTGTATGTAAACTTCCGACTTCAACTGTACACATTGCCAAACCATACTTTTGAGATTAAGTGATACATTTACAATGTTCATATAATTAAAATAATATTATTAGAATAATAATAATCAATCATTAACAACAATAGGTAAAGTCCCGCCTTATCTCTGCTCGCTGGTCAACATAGCTGCACCCACCCGTAGCACTCGTTCCAGCAGGTATATCTCACTTGTCAC
The DNA here is from genome assembly GCF_057628025.1 of Oncorhynchus mykiss. NCBI lineage: Eukaryota > Metazoa > Chordata > Actinopteri > Salmoniformes > Salmonidae > Oncorhynchus > Oncorhynchus mykiss. The sequence continues at coordinate 61,112,135 of NC_143039.1, forward strand.
CCCCAAAGCCAATTCCTCCTTTCGCCGCCTCTCCTTCCAGTTCTCTGCTGCCAATGACTGGAACGAACTACAAAAATCTCTGAAACTGGAAACACTTATCTCCCTCACTAGCTTTAAGCACCAGCTGTCAGAGCAGCTCACAGATCACTGCACCTGTACATAGCCCATCTATAAATAGCCCAAACAACTACCTCTTCCCCTACTGTATTTATTTATTTATTTAGCTCCTTTGCAAACTCTGTGTTGTTATATATGTGGAACTGCTATGCTTTATCTTGGCCAGGTCGCAGTTGTAAATGAGAACTTGTTCTCAACTTGCCTACCTGGTTAAATAAAGGTGAAATAAATCTAAATAAATAAAATAATCAAGGGTACAAATAACCATACAATGGACAATAACAATGGCATAGAAGACATGTGCAGGTTGGTTGGTCTGTCAGACACTGTCCCTCTTCTTATGGCAGGCAGCAATGTAGTGCGCTGCCAACCCACAGCTCTCTGCATCCTCCCCCAACAGGAAGAGTAGCCTATTCTCATCAGAGAGGTCTTTGAAAATGACACTCTCTAATTGTTTTATATTTTTTACATTTTGTCAGGAAATGCAGCTCTGTCTCTGTGTCCGCTGTGGTGCAGTGGTTGCACAGCCATTCCTCTACAGGGAGCTGTGTTTTCCTGTTTCCCCTTCTCAATGCCAAGGCTGTGCTCACTGAGCTTGTACACTGAGCCTGTGTTTTTCTAAGGTTTTGATCAGTAACTATAGTCAAATAGTAAACCATATTGTACTGTCAATTTAGGGCCAGATAGCACTGCATTTTTCTTTGTGCTTGTGCTTGTGTTTCCAAATAAGTAATGTAGTTTTGTTTTGACTGTGATGTATAAACATCATGGGACCACACAGCCATCATACCACTCAGGAAGGAGACGTGTTCTGTCTCCTAGAGATGAACGTACTTTGGTGCGAAAAGTGCAAATCAACCTTGTGAAGATACTGGAGGAAATAGGTACAAAAGTATCTATATTCACAGTAAAACAAGTCCGACATCGACATAACCTGAAAGGCCACTCAGCAAGGAAGAAGCCACTGCTCCAAAACCACCATAAAAAAAGCCAGACTACGCATAACTGCACATGGGGACAAAGATCATACTTTTTGGAGAAATGTCCTCTGGTCTGATGAAACAATAATAGAACTGTTTGGCCATAATGACCATCGTTATGTTTGGAGGAAAAAGGGGGAGGCTTGCAAGCCGAAGAACACCATCCCAACCGTGAAGCACGGGGGTGGCAGCATCATGTTGTGGGGGTGCTTTGCTGCAGGAGGGACTGGTGCACTTCACAAAATGGATGGCATCATGAGGAAGAACAATTATGTGGATATATCTCAAGACATCTGTCAGGAAGTTAAAGCTTGGTCGCAAATGGGTCTTCCAAATGGACAATGACCCCAAGCATACTTCCAAAGTTGTGGCAAAATGGCTTAAGGACAACAAAGTCAAGGTATTGGAGTGGCCATCACAAAGCCCTGACCTCAATCCTATAGAAAATCTGTGGACAGAACTGAAGAAGCGAAGCGCGTGCGAGCAAGGAGGCCTACAAACCTGACTCAGTTACACCAGCTCTGTCAGGAGGAATGGGCCAAAATTCACCCAACTTATTGTGGGAAGCTTGTGGAAGGCTACCCAAAATGTTTGACCCAAGTTAAACAATTTAAAGGCAATTCTACCAAATACTAATTGAGTGTATGTAAACTTCTGACCCACTGGGAATGTGATGAAAGAAATAAAAGCTGAAATAAATAATTCTCTCTACTATTATTCTGACATTTCACATTCTTAAAATAAAGTGGTGAGCCTAACTGATCTAAGACAGGGAATTTTCATTAGGATTAAATGTCAGGAATGGTGAAGAACTGAGTTTAAATGTATTTGGCTAAGGTGTATGTAAACTTCTGACTTCAACTGTATATATACAGTTTATATATATATATATATATATATATATCTTTTTTTCTCCCCAGAACATTAACCGTATGTAGGTAGATGTGGAACGGTAGATACAAATGATTTGTTGCAATTTGGAGAGGCGTGTGGTTTTCTCACCTAGCTCAAGTTGGACAATTCTTTAGTAAAGGTTGAATAGTCTATTGTTCAGCTAATAGCCCATCCTTGAAACGCTGTTAGCAGAATTCACAGCCTGCTACGCTGTTAGCAGAATTCACAGCCTGCTACGCTGTTAGCTGAATTCACAGCCTGCTACGCTGTCAGCAGAATTCACAGCCTGCTACGCTGTTAGCAGAATTCACAGCCTGCTAGGCTGTTAGCAGAATTCACATCCTGCTACGCTGTTAGCAGAATTCACATCCTGCTACGCTGTTAGCAGAATTCACAGCCTGCTACGCTGTTAGCAGAATTCACAGCCTGCTACGCTGTTAGCAGAATTCACAGCCTGCTACGCTGTTAGCAGAATTCACAGCCTTCTACGCTGTTAGCAGAATTCACAGCCTGCTACGCTGTTAGCAGAATTCACAGCCTGCTACGCTGTTAGCAGAATTCATAGCCTGCTACGCTGTTAGCAGAATTCAAAGCCTGCTACGCTGTTAGCAGAATTCACAGCCTGCTACGCTGTTAGCAGAATTCACAGCCTGCTACGCTGTTAGCAGAATTCACAGCCTGCTACGCTGTTAGCAGAATTCACAGCCTGCTACGCTGTTAGCAGAATTCACAGCCTGCTACGCTGTTAGCTGAATTCACAGCCTGCTACGCTGTCAGCAGAATTCACAGCCTGCTACGCTGTCAGCAGAATTCACAGCCTTCTACGCTGTTAGCAGAATTCACAGCCTGCTACGCTGTTAGCAGAATTCACAGCCTGCTATGCTGTTAGCAGAATTCACAGCCTGCTACGCTGTTAGCAGAATTCACAGCCAGCTACGCTGTTAGCAGAATTCACAGCCTGCTACGCTGTTAGCAGAATTCATAGCCTGCTACGCTGTTAGCAGAATTCACAGCCTGCTACGCTGTTAGCAGAATTCACAGCCTGCTACGCTGTTAGCTGAATTCACAGCCTGCTACGCTGTCAGCAGAATTCACAGCCTGCTACGCTGTTAGCAGAATTCACAGCCTGCTACGCTGTTAGCAGAATTCACAGCCTGCTACGCTGTTAGCAGAATTCACAGCCTGCTACGCTGTTAGCAGAATTCACAGCCTGCTACGCTAGTGAAAAACGAATAATAATAATTTATCCCCTTTCCACGTGTTAAAGAATCCAATTAATGAAGTGTTTTCAGCCACAATCGGCCCCAACCCCAATTAATACATTTGGGCACAGTCATTAGCGTGTTGGACTTCGGGCTAGAATGTTGAGGGTTTGAAACCTGCTCCCTGCTTGTTTCATTACATTATAATGCCTGTCTCAGAGAAAATAACCTGGATTGTTACTCCCATCTCGTTCCTCGCCCTCTTCCACGCGTCATTCTCCGCCCTGGGTGCCTCGCTTTTGGGCGTGCTGGTAAGATATGGCAGCGCCTTCGGTTGTGTGTCTAGAATTCAGCATAGCAAGTTTGTATGAAGGTCTGGTTATTCACAGGCAAATAGTATTATGCTCTAAACCACTCTGATGACAAACTTTTCTGTCCTAATTTTCAATCGTCTACATGGCTGGGAGAACCTCCTCTGATTAATGCAGATGAGGGGAGTTAGATATGCATAGGAAGTGTAGTGGACTGTTTTTTTTCTGTAGATATGAATTACAAATCAGCCTTTACTTAAATCACATTTCTAGTCTATTGCATAGTTACAATGTGTAATCATTGATGTCCCAAGAGCAGGAGGGGTAAACACTGTTGAAGTGTATAATTGTAATACATACATGCAGACACAGCATCATTCAAAGAATGGAGTTTAGTACACCTGGTATTGGATATGACTGAAAATAAACTTGCTAAATAGCGATTTGTCGTAACCTAACTTTAGGACAAAATAATATACACAATCGTTGGTCTCTACATTAACTAACGTATTCCTTTCAATTGTACGTGTTTTTTGCTTGACTCGTTCTAACGTTATAATTACTTATATTTGCTTCCACCGTAATGTTTTTGTCAGACATCTTTGCTGAAGAAAGTCACCAGCGACGGGTGGCATAAAGTCAAATTCGTCATTGGAACCACTCGATATGATTGGCCATATAAAAACCTTGAGATCCAAATGCATAATGAGTGCTCTAACCCCGCCTCCTGCGGTGGTCTGGAGCAATGAAGCCTTGACGCTGGGTATCTCTAAGTCATGTGGCATAAGCTCACAACTTTTAAAGAAGGAACCACTAGGCCCTCACCAGCATGAAAACTCAATTCAGAAACAGACTGTGTGTGAAAAATTATTTAAGACTGAGATTCTCTCCAATACAAGCCAACATTGCAGAGTTATGTGCATCCTTTCAAGCACACCCTTCTCATTAACCTGTGGTGAGTTATTCACCATTTTCAATGAACAAATAAGGTTTTATATCTAAGATGGTTAAATAAAGAGCAAAATAATTTATTATTATTGTTATATTATTATTTGTGTCCTGGTCCTATAAGAGCTCTTTGTCACTTCCCATGAGTCAGGTTGTGACAAAAACTCACACTCATTCTTATGTTTAATAAATGTATGGTGTGTGTGTGTGGCAGGCTTACAATGATGTCAAAAACAACATTTGAGAGTGCGCTGACCCTGGTGCTAAAGCGGTTGAATGTTTGGGGGGTACGGGACTATTTGGGAACCACTGCTCTAGGACAACAGTATCTAGATGGAATGTGTATTTGTGGTCCTGTCAAATGGACCTTTTTTGTAACCATCATTTTAGTCTACCGGAGATTTACCGTCAGGGCCCAGGTCTGACAGAATCTGTGCTGAAGATCTAGGTGCTGCTGTAGGCTCTCCTTGGTTGGGGACAGACGCACCAGATCACCAGCAAACAGTAGACATTTGACTTCAGATTCTAGTAGGGTGAGGCCAGATGCTGCAGATTGTTCTAGTGCCCTCGCCAATTCGTTGATATATATGTTGAAGAGGGTGGGGCTTAAGCTGCATCCCTGTCTCACCCCATGGCCCTGTGGAAAGAATTGTATGTGTTTTTTTTTAAAGAAATGTGTGTGTTTTTTGCCCATTTTAATCGCACACTTGTTGTTTGTGTACATGCAGTTTATAATGTTATGTTTTTCCCCCAACACAACTTTACATCAATTTGAACAGCAGACCCTCATGCCAAATTGAGTCAAAAGCTTTTTTGACGTCAACAAAGCATGAGAAGACTTTGCCTTTGTTTTGGTTTGTTTGTCAATTAGGGTGTACAGGGTGAATAGGTGGTCTGCCGTACGGTAATTTGGTAAAAAGCCCATTTGACATTTGTTCTATACATTGCTTTCACTGAGGAAATGTACGAGTCTGCTGTTAATGATAATGCAGAGGATTTTCCCAAGGTTGCTGTTGACGCCTATCCCACGGTAGTTATTGGTCAAACTTGTCTCCACTTTTATGGATTGGGGTGATCAGTCCTTGGTTCCAAATGTTGGGGAAAATGCTAGAGCTGAGGATGGTGTTATAGAGTTTAAGTATAGCCAATTGGAATTTGTGGTCTGTATATTTTATCAGTTTATGTAGGATACCATCAATACCACAGGCCTTTTGGGGTTGGAGGGTTTGTATTTTGTCCTGTAATTCATTCAATGTAATTGGAGAATCCAGTGGGTTCTGGTAGTCTTCAATAGCTGATTCTAAGATTTGTACTTGATCATGTACATGTTTTTGCTGTTTGTGCTTTGTTATAGAGCCAAAAGATTGGAGAAATGGTTTATCCATACATCTACGTTTTGGATAGTTAACTCTTCGTGTTGTTGTTAGTTTAGTGTGCTCCAGTTTTCCCAGAAGTGGTTAGATTCTATGGATTCTTAAATTACAATGAGATGATTTCTGACATGCTGTTCCTTCTTTTTCCGTAGTGTATTTCTGTTTTGTTTTAGTGATTCACTATAGTGAAGGCAGAGTCACAGGTTTTCTGGGTCTCTATGTTTTCGGTTGGATAGGTTTCTCAAATTCTTTCTTAGGTTTTTACATTCTTCATCAAACCATTTGTCAATGTTGTTAATGTTCTTAGGTTGTCTGCTTGACATTTTTAGATTTGATAGGGAAGCTGAAGGGTCAAATATACTGTTTAGGCTTTCTTCCAAGTTTACACCTTCACTATTACAGTGAAATGTTCTGTCCAGGAAGTTGTGTAAATGGGATTGAATTTGTTGTTGCCTAATTGTTTTTGGTAGGTTTCTACACTACTTTCCTTCCATCTATAGCATTTCTTAATATTGTGCAGTTCCTTTGGCTTTGATGGGGGGGGGGGGGGGGGGGGGGGGGGGGGTGAAGGGGTACAGGTCTGATCTGGTGGGGCCTATATAGGGTTTGGCCAGTGTTTGTTTGGGGTGGTCTCAGATGGTTGGGGTATGGCTGGTGAAGCTATGGTCTGGGTGTAGGTCCTCTTGGTGTGGGTTCTCTCGGTGCAGGTCCTTTGGGAGGGGGTCTTGCAGGTCTGGGAGGGGTGTCCATTGCTCTGTTGCTCCTGTGTGAGGTGCTGGGGTTGCGGTTGAGGGTGACGTCCTTCAGGGTCCTGGCAAACATTGGGATTGCTGCCTTGTAGAGGTGGACCTGGTCATAAAGGCTGTTCAAGTCCAGGGTAGAGTGGTGGGCCAGGTAGACATTAGGTTTTGAGGCACAGTTCCGGGAAATGCTTGCGTTCACCTGCTCTATGGTGGCAAGGTGAATGTATTTTCGTGGTAGCAGAGTAGAGATAAACACTTTTGCATTGGAGAAAGTGGAAGAAGCTTTTTCAATCACTCCCTTAAGTGCTGTGGCCACCCATTCCTGCCGGGCCCTCAGGTTGTTTGTGCCCGTGTGAATTATAATGTGGCTGGGGGACCCTAGTCTGTCCTCTGACAACAACTACATGGCATGCCTAGTGTTTGGACACCAGAGTTTAGCCACTTGGTGTTTAGGAAAACGTTTATTCTCTTGAATGTATTTGCCATTTGAGTCAATGAGGAGCACAATTTCCTCAGTGCATGTGTGGTGGTTGTCAGGAGAGCTGTCGGGGAAGCTGACAGGTGGGCTGTTAGGAGGGGATGTTGTCTGTTGGGTTGGTGGGTCCTGTATGGTCGGAGGTGGGCTGTTCAGCTGGCTTCTCTGGGGGAGTGTCCTGCTCTCTGTCACACCTCAACTTTCTCACCTCCTCCTTCACTGCTGTTAGCTGTGATGTGTTCCTCTCCATCCTCCTTCACTGCTGTTAGCTGTAACATGTGTTCCTCTCCCTCCTCCTTCACTGCTGTTAGCTGTAATACGTGTTCCTCTCCCTCCTTCACTGCTGTTAGCTGTGCCATGTGTTCCTCTCCCTCCTCCTTCACTGCTGTTAGCTGTAACATGTGTTCCTCTCCCTCCTCCTTCACTGCTGTTAGCTGTGCCATGTGTTCCTCTCCCTCCTCCTTCACTGCTGTTAACTGTGCCATGTGTTAATCTCTCTCCTCCTTCACTACTGTTAGCTGTAACATGTGTTCCTCTCCCTCCTCCTTCACTACTGTTAGCTGTAACGTGTTCCTCTCTCTCCTCCTTCACTGCTGTTAGCTGTAACATGTGTTCCTCTCCCTCCTCCTTCACTGCTGTTAACTGTGCCATGTGTTCCTCTCCCTCCTTCACTACTGTTAGCTGTGCCATGTGTTCCACTCCCTCCTCCTTCACTGCTGTTAACTGTGCCATGTGTTCCTCTCCATCCTTCACTACTGTTAACTGTGCCATGTGTGCCTCTCCCTCCTTCACTACTGTTAGCTGTGCCATATGTTCCTCTCCCTCCTCCTTCACTACTGTTAACTGTGCCATGTGTCCCGCTCTCTCCTCCTTAAGTTCGCTCACCTCAGTCCGGAGTGCAGCCAGCTCTCTCCGATAGCCATCCATCTCCACCTTCCGCCCTCCGGGTGTTGTTGTGCTGGTTTGTTTTATGTGTCTGTTCTGTCTGGATTGTGTGGACTAGCTCTCTGAGCTCCACAATGTCTCTATCCAGCTCTTTGAATATATCCCTCTCATTGATGGAGGAGCAGTTGTGGACCTGGGTGTGTTCAGTGCTGGAGGGGGGACTATCCTCGTCTGCAGGACAGTTTGAAGAGGTGTGATCAGACTGACTCAGGATGGGGGAGTCGTCGCAGAGAGAGAGCTTTTCCTGCTGTGCTCTCTCTTTGATCCTGTAAAAGTCCTGTTGAAACTGCTTAAGGGTGTCCTGCACCATTACTGTCACAGATTTGTACAAGTTGACAGAGGTTGTTTCAATTTCCTCAATGTCTGTTATTCTAAGTTTCCACCCTGGGCCAAAACCCTCTCTCTTGACATAGGGGTATTGTGCTCTTTTATAGCACTGTGCCATGCCAGGGGATGGTCTGTACTTATTCCATGCAGTGTCATTTTTTATATCCAAGGGGTACTGTACTGTGATGACATCTGCACAGGGATACGCCATGGCACAGGGGCCTTCAAAGGCCTCTGCATTTGGGTGGGGGAGGCTGTGAAACTCTGCTGCCAATGTTGAAGAGTTTTCACACCTCACTTCAGTTCTAATAGAAGTTGCAACCAGGTCTGTTCTGTTCTAGCAGCTTGGTAACTTAGCTTTATATAACAAAATGACCTAGAGACTATCATTTTTTTGTATTGTACTCGGTTTTGTATTGGATGGTATTTCCAGTTTTCCGATGTGATCTTCTGTAGTTTTTGTTTTGCTATAAATGTTTTCTTGATAGTCCTTGGTATTAAGAATACATTCAGGTGATTTTGTACAAAATCAAGGTTTTAGGTATGGAATTTTGATTTGGTTTGAAGGTTTATAGTGGGTTTGTAGTGGGTAGTATACTGTATAAGTCATTGCAAAGAAAATCCAAGTTTACCTACATTTATTTAACTATAATTATTCTCTCTCTCTCATCATAAATTTGAGCTGTCGAACTCTTGAGGTCTTTGACACACATTCAAGAAGACCATTACTGCGCGAGAACCCCTCTAGAATTCTCCATTCTCCAGTGAGACACCTACCAGGTGCTTTCAAAGACAATGTACAGGTTTGTCGAGTGTTAATTAGTAATTTAGTTTGTTAATAGTTTATTATTTACCTAGAAGCTTGGCTGTTTTGATTCAGCATCCAGGGAAGCTGTAATTGTGTGACAGTGTGAGATGGCATTTAGAGTCAGTTGGAGCATTTAAAAGCTTTATACCTAAAGCACACAACATACCCCAGAGGCACGTCTAGGCTGCGTTCCAATGGCACCACATTCCCTATGTAGTGCACTACCTTTTCTATGATGCGGCCATAGAAACCAGCTGAACCAGCAGTTCTCTACTGAATTCCCAGAGATGTATTTTTAGTAGCTGCTTTACGCATGTTTCATGATTATTACTCCCATATGGTTAATAATAACAATCAATTATTTTAAAGGGCTGGTTGCATGTTGTTATTGCTGAGCAAAGACCTTAAAGGGTGAAGCATGCATGCATACACGTACAGACACACAGCCACTGTTGCATGTCCCTCAGTGTCTTCCTCTCCGACTCATCCCCGGATTTTGTGTTAAACGCTCTACAACAAAGCTTTCTTACTGTCCAACAAGCTTTCTCTGCCCTTAATCTTGTTCTGAACACCACCCGAAACAAAGGTCATGTGGTTTGGTAAGAAGAATGCCCCTCTCCCCAACGGTGTGATTACTATCTCTGAGGGTTTAGAGCTTGAGGTAGTCACCTCATACAAGTACTTGAGAGTATGGCTAGACGGTACACTGTCCTTCTCTCAGCACATATCAAAGCTGCAGGCTAAAGTTAGAGTAAACCAAGTCTAGATTTATCGTAATCGTTCCACTTTCACTCCAGCTGCCAAACTAACCCTGATTCAGATGACCATCCTACCCATGCTAGATTACAAAGACATAATTTATAGATCGGCAGGTAAGGGTGTTTTCGAGCGGCTATATGTTCTTTACCATTCGGCCATCAGATTTGCCACCAATCCTCCTCATAGGACACGTCACTACACTCTATACTCCTCTGTAAACTGGTCATCTCTGTATACCCGTCGCAAGACCCACTGGTTGATGCTTATTTATAAAACCTTCTTAGGCTTCCCTCCTCCCTATCTGAGAGATATCTACTGCAGCCCTCATCCTCCACATACAACACCCGTTCTGCCAGTCACATTCTGTTAAAGGTCCCCAAAGCACACACATCCCTGGGTCGCTCCTCTTTTCAGTTCGCTGCAGCTAGCGATGATTTAACAAAAGCGCATTTGCGAAAAAGCACAATCGTAGCACGAATGTACCTAACCATAAACATCAATACACAAGGATATATTTTTTAAACCTGCATATTTAGTTAAAAGAAATTCATGTTAGCAGGCAATATTAACTAGGGAAATTGTGTCACTTCTCTTGCGTTCAGTGTAAGCAGAATCAGGGTAAATGCAGCAGTTTGGGCCGCCTGGCTCGTTGCGAACTGTGTGAAGACCATTTCTTCCTTACAAAGACCATAATTAATTTGCCAGAATTTTATATAATTATGACATAACATTGAAGGTTGTGCAATATTTAGACTTAGGGTTGCCACCCGTTAGATAAAATACGTAACGGTTCCGTATTTCACTGAAACATTTTGTTTTCGAGATGATAGTTTCCAGATTTGACCATATTAATGACATAAGGCCCGTATTTCTGTGTGTTTATTATATTATAATTAAGTCTATGATTTGATATATGATAGAGCAGTCTGACTGACTGGCGTTAGGCAGCAGCAGGCTCGTAAGCATTAATTCAAACAGCACTTTCCTGAGTTTGCCAGCAGCTCTTAGCAATGCTTGAAGCACAGTGCTGTTTATGACTTCAAGCCTATCAACTCCCGAGATTAGGTTGGCAATGCTATAGTGCCTATAAGAACATCCAATGGTCAAAGGTATATGAAATACAAATGGTGCCTCTAGAACGGGGACTGGAGGGCGTCGCTGGAGGGTCCGGACTGGAGGGCAACTCTGGAGGGAGGAGACGCAGAGACAGCCTTGTGCGTGGGGCTGCCACAGGGCCCACCAGGCTGGGGAGACCTACAGGAGGCCTGGTGTGTAGAGGAGGCACCGGATGAACTGGGCTGTGGGGGAGCACTGGAGCTCTGGTGCGCAGCCTTGGCACCACTCCTCCAGGCTGAATGCCCACTTTAGCCCGGCCCCTGCAGAGTGCAGGCACAAGTCGAACCGGGCTGTGGGGGAGCACTGGAGCTCTGGTGCGCAGCCTTGGCACCACTCCTCCAGGCTGAATGCCCACTTTAGCCCGGCCCCTGCAGAGTGCAGGCACAAGTCGAACCGGGCTGTGGGGGAGCACTGGAAATCTGGTGCTTACCACTCGCACCTCTCCGAAACGGCGCTGAGCTGCCACAATCCGCCCTGGCTGGATGCCCACTCTCGCATGGCACTTGCGGGGGGGTGGCATATAGCTCTCCGGGCTATGAGCGCGCACTGGAGACACCGTGCGCTTTACCGCAAAACACGGTGCCTGACCAGTACCACGCTGCTTCCGGTAAGCACGGGGAGTTGGCTTAGGTCTATCGCCTAAAATGTTTGGGGCTGCCTCTCGTGCCTGCTGCGCTGCCTTGCCTCATATCGCCGCCTCTCAGCTTTAGCTGCCTCCAGCTCCTTTTACGGGCGGCAATGTTTCCCAGCCTGTCTCCAGGGTCGCTTTCCGTCCAATATCTCCTCCCATGTCCAGGAGTCCTGAACACCACGCTCCTCCATACCACGCTGCTTGGTCCGTTGGTGGTGGGTAGTTCTATAACGGGTGCAGGCTTCTGTCACAACGCCTGGAGTGGTGGGTGCGGAGTCAAACACAGAGATTAGAGGATACTGGGAAAACCGGACTTTATTAGGTTTCCAAAGCTAACGCCCAAAACAACAAGCGAAATTAGTCACAAAATTGTCCAACCCAACACAGGGCACAAACGGACAGGAACACAACACGCACAACCTAACAGAAAACAACTACCCACAAAAACCATGTGTGAAAAACCTACCTAAGTATGGTTCCCAATCAGAGTCAACGATAGACAGCTGTCCCTGATTGAGAACCATACCCGGCCAAAACAAAGAAATACAAAAACATAGAAAAAAGAACATAGAATGCCCACCCAAATCACACCCTGACCAAACCAAAATAGAGACATAAAAAGCTCTCTAAGGTCAGGGCTTGACACAACCTAAAACTTCTTAACTGGCAATATTGAAGACTCATATTGAAGAACCACCAGCTTTCATATGTTCTCATGTTTTGAGAAAGGAACATAAACATTAGCTTTTTTACATGGCACATATTGCACTTTTACTTTCTTCTCCAACACTGTTTTTTTAATTTAATCCCAGACCCCGTCCCGCAGGAGGTCTTTTGCCTTTTGGTAGGCCGTCATTGTAAATAACAATGTTTTCTTTGACTGACTTGCCTAGTTAAATAAAGGTACAAATAAAATAAAATAATCATAAATAAAATCACTCTCTGTCCAGACATCTGTTTCATCTCCTGCTTCAGGCTGACTGTGGCTCCCGCTGACCTGGCCCGGTCAGGCAAAACTCTCTCATCACCAGGCCAGTTTCAGGTCAAAGCAGGTCAGAGGAAAGTAGAATAGAGGAGAGGAAGGGACAGGAAATTACATTGAATGGCACTGACTATCTAACTATAGGAAATCAATGATCAATAAAGAACAGTGACACCTTTACTTCAATTGGTTTAACCTTTTAGTTCCCCCGAGAGAGAGAGAGAGAGAGAGAGAGAGAGAGAGAGAGAGAGAGAGAGAGAGAGAGAGAGAGGGAAAGAGAGAGAGAAAGAGAGACAGAGAGAGAGACAGAGAGAGAGACAGAGAGAGACACAGAGAGAGACACAGAGAGAGACACAGAGAGAGACACAGAGAGAGACACAGAGAGAGACACAGAGACAACATTGGATACTTTATGGAACACAAAGCCTTCACTATCTAAATTTGAATTTGTCGATGAATAGAACGCATGTAGAGCAAGTGAAAAAACGAAACTACTAAACGTCACGTTGGACGCAGCTTTATCATGGTCAGAACACATAGATAATATTGTTATTTAGATGGGTAAGGGAATTGCTGTCACAAGAAAATGTTCAGAGTATGTAACATCTAGCACACTGAATAAGGTGATTCAGTCCCTGGTCCTATCACACTTAAGAGTACTGTCCAGTTATATGTTCAGTCCCTGGTCCTATCTCACTTAGAGTACTGTCCAGTTATATGGTCAATCCCTGGTCCTATTACACTTAGAGTACTGTCCAGTTATATGTTCAGTCCCTGGTCCTATCTCACTTAGAGTACTGTCCAGTTATATGGTCAATCCCTGGTCCTATCACACTTAGAGTACTGTCCAGTTATATGGTCAATCCCTGGTCCTATCACACTTAGAGTACTGTCCAGTTATATGGTCAATCCCTGGTCCTATCACACTTAGAGTACTGTCCAGTTATATGGTCATCTGCAGCAAAGAAATATATAAAAAAGCTCCAAATGACTCAAAACAGGGCTGGTAGATTATCTCTTCAATGATCTAACACTATGAATATTATCCAAATGCATCAGAATCTCTCACAGCGTCACATCAAAAACAAATTACTAACCAGTCTTCTGATTTTCTTTAGGAATGTTGTATTTAAAAAAAATACATACTAGCAACACGCATAACCACCAAACCAGACAGGCAAATTCAGGACAGCTAAAACAACCCAAGCCAAGGACAAATCGCCTGAAATCTACAGTTTTATATAGAGCCAGAGCTAAATGGAAAGAACATCTAATGCGATAGACCATATGACTGGACAGGAAATAGAAAACATCAACTGAATGTTAAATGTGTTTCCTGTCAGGTATTTTAATTGTCTGTATTGTCTACTTGTTGAATGTTTGTGAGGTCTTGATTGTGGTTGTTTGTAATGTCTTGTTAATTGGTGTTGGACCCCTGGAAGATTAGCTAGCGTTACGGCGTTAGCAAATGGGGATCCTAATAAAAAAATAATAATAAAAAATCTCATCCTGGAATATCCAAGGCCTGAGGTCATCTACCATTGGCCTAAAGAGCAGGAACCTGGACTATATAGACATTGTCATCCTACAGACATTGTCATCCTACAAGAAACATGTTATAGAGGAGATCCACTGGTTGCCCTCTAGGTTTCAGAGAGCTGGTAGTCCCATCCACCAAACTACCAGGTGTGAAACAGGGGGTATGCTAATTTGGTTTAGAGCAGACCTAACTCACTCTATTAAATTAATCAAAACACGAACATTTTACATCTGGATAGAAATTCAAAAGGAAATTATCTCAACAGAGAAAAATGTCCTCCTGTGTGCTACCTATATCCCCCCTCTAGAATCACCATACTTTAATAAAGACAGCTTCTCCATCCTGGAGGGGGAAATCAATCATTTCCAGGCCCAGGGACATGTAGTAGTCTGTGGCGAACTAAATGCCAGAACCTGACAAGAACCTCACACCCTCAGCACACATGGAGACAAACATCTGCCTGGAGGTGACAGCATTCCCTCCCCCATATTCCCCCCTAGGCACAACTACGACAAAATAACCAACAAAAACGGGTCACAACTTCTGCAGCTCTGTCGCATGCTGGGTATGTACATAGTCAATGGTAGGCTTCGAGGGGACTCCAATGGTAGGTACACCTATAGCTCATCCCTTGGCAGTAGTAATGTAGACTACTTTATCACTGACCTCAACCCAGAGTCACTCAGAGCATTCACAGTCAGCGCACTGAGACCCCTATCAAAATCACAATCTACTTGAAGAGAGCAATACTCAATCATGAGGCATCAAAGCCAAAATAACTGAATAATATTAAGAAATGCTGTAGATGGAAGAAAAGCACTGTAGAAACCTACCAAACAACAATTAGGCAACAACAAATTCAATCCCGTTTCCTAGATTTGACATCTCAGCTTCCTATCAAATCTAAAAATTTCAGACAGAAAACTGAAGAAAATTAAAAACAATGAAAAACGGTTTGATGAAGAACGTAAAAACCTAAGAAAGAAATTGAGAAACCCATCCAACCGAAAACAGAGACCCAGAAAACCTGAGTCTACGCCTTCACTATGGTGAATCACTAAAACAATACAGAAATACACTACGGAAAAAGAAGGAACAGCACATCAGAAATCAGCTCAATGTAATTGAAGATTCCATAGAATCTATCCACTTCTGGGAAAATTTGAAAATACTAAACAAACAATAACATGAAGAGTTATCTATCCAAAACGGAGATGTATGGATAAACCACTTCTCCAATCTTTTGGGCCCAATAACAAAGGACAAACAGCAAAAACATATACATGATCAAATACAAATCATAGAATCAACTATTAAAGACTACCATAATCCACTGGATTCTCCAATTACATTGAATGAATTACAGGACAAAATACAAACCCATCAACCCAAAAAGGCCTGTGGTGTTGATGGTATCCTCAATGAAATGATAAAATATACAGACCACAAATTCCAATTGGCTATACTTAAACTCTTTAACATCATCCATAGCTCTGGCATCTTCCCCAATATTTGGAACCAAGGACTGATTACCCCAATCCAAAAAAAAGTGGAGACAAATGTGACCCCAATAACTACTGTGGGATATGAGTCAACAGCAACCTTGGGAAAATTCTCTGCATTATCATTAACAGCAGACTCGTATAGTTCCTCAGTGAAAACAATGTACTGAGCAAATGTCAAATTGGCTTTTTACCAAATTATCGTACGACAGACCATGTATTCACCCTGCACATCCTAATTGACAAGCAAACCAAAACAAATGCAAAGTCTTCTCATGCTTTGTTGATTTCAAAAAAGCTTTGACTCAATTTGGCATGAGGGTCTGCTATTCAAATTGATGTAAAGTTGTGTTGGGGGAAAAGCATACACTGAAGCATGCATGAGAGCACCAGCTGTTTTGGATGACTGTGTGATCACGTTCTCCGCAGCCGATGTGAGCAAGACCTTTAAACAGGTCAACATTCACAAAGCTGCGGGGCCAGATGGATTACCAGGACGTGTACTCAAAGCATGTGCGGACCAACTGGCGAGTGTCTTCACTGACAGTTTCAACCTCTCCCTGGCTGAGTCTATAATACCTAAACGTTTCAAACAGACCTGGACCTACATACTAGACCCACTCTAATTCACATACCGCCACAACAGATCCACATATGACGCCTCCTGTCCACCCACGACTGCGTGGCCAAGCATGACTCCAACAACATCATTAAGTTTGCTGACAACACAGCAGTGTTGATTATAGAACCCATTGCCCTTTATGGTTGTGAGGTCTGGGGTCCACTCACCAACCAAGAATTCACAAAATGGACCAAACACCAAATTGAGACTCTACAATGCAGAATTCTGGAAAAAATATCCTCAGTGTACAACGTAAAACACCAAATAATGCATGCAGAGCAGAATTAGGCCGATACTTGCTAATTATCAAAATCCAGAAAAGAGCAGTTAAATTCCACAACCACCTAAAAGGAAGCGATTCCCAAACCTTTCAGAACAAAGCCATCACCTACAGAGAGATGAACCTAGAGAAGAGTCCCCTAAGCAAGCTGGTCCTGGGGCTTTGTTCACAAATACAAACAGACCACACGAAGCCCCGGGACAGCAACACAATTAGACTAAACCAAATCATGAGGAAACAAAAAGATAACTACTTAACACATTGGAAAGAATTAACAAAAAAACAGAGCAAACTCGAATTTGGCCCTGAACAGAGAGTACACAGTGGCACTGTGGCACACTGAACACTGTGACTGAACCAAACTTAAGGAAGAACCCACAAAGAATTTGAAAACAAACCCAATTTTGATAAACTCCCATATCTATTGGGTGAAATACCACAGTGTGCCATCACAGCAGCAATATTTGTGACCTGTTGTCACAAGAAAAGGGAAACCAGTGAAGAACAAACACCATTATAAATACAACCCATATTTATGTTTATTTATTTTCCCCTTTGTACTTTAACTATTTGCACATAATGACATTTAAAATGTCTTTATTCTTTGTAATATTTACTGTTAATTTGTATTGTTTATTTCACTTTTGTTTATTATCTACTTCACTTGCTTTTGCAATGTAAGCATATGTTTATGGAATGTCCCATTCCAATAAAGCCCTTAAATTGAAATTGAATTGAGAGAGAGACCTGTGTCACATCGCTAGGTCTGTATGTCCTTGCATCTATCTCTGACTCTCACAGCTCTCACAGTCTCACGTCAGAATTAAACCAATTCATCCATGTTTCTCAAACATCACATTTAGATGTTTTTGCAAAAATACATTTTTGAAGTGTCTAAGATTAATCTTAGGCATTAACTCCACATTTTTAAGGTAAGGTTTAAGTTAAGGCATTAACACCGAAATCTTAAGGTTAGGCATTAACTCTGAATGGTTAAGGTAACAGTTGTGGTTTGGGATAGGCTTAAAACAAACATCTCAAAAACAACTTTCCAGCACTGGATTTGAACTTGCAACCTTAAGAATCAGAGGCATCCCCATCCACAACGCCCTACCAAACCGAAACTTACTTGAAGGTAACAGCACCCGCTGTTGCTCCTAGTGGCTGGTTTCCACGTCATCTCCTGACATCCTCAGACATGGATGGACGTTGAATACTGGCCTGTATCACGGGTGGCCTGTCAGACTCTGTCTGTTTCAGAACAGTACAGTCTGTCTGTTTCAGAACAGTACAGTCTGTCTTATATCAGTGGGCCTATAGGCATCAGCCATGATCAGACCTGGAAGGCCAGGCGATCTGGTTAACTCAACCGTGTTATAAAGTACTGGACCACAACCATTTCCCTGGTGCAGGGTTTGAAAAGTATAAAGCAAAGTCTGAATTGGAAACATAACTAGCTCAAACATATTCCCTCAATGGCTGATTGAGAATAATTGTTTTCCTCCTCAACCTGAGCTTCAGCATTCAGCTTTTATTGAACGGGGCTGTTGGACCGCTTGTAATCTACTAATCAATCGCAGATCTGCTGACACACACACACGCACGCTCACACACAAGCCACACACACGCTCATTCCCACCCTGTGTAGTCTTGTTAAGGTTTTCTTTTAACTGCTGTGAAAAGTGCTGATGTGACTCAGAATGCAGGGACTGGAATAGTACTGTGTGTATGTTTGTGTGTGTGTGCGCGTGTGTGTGCATGAGTGAATGTGTGATTGTCGGATAGGAACCCTTGTTCCGATCACAGCAAACGTGAATAGAAGTGGGGACACTATTCTTAGCCACTTGCCAGTCACAGTTACAGTGCCTTGCGAAAGTATTCGGCCCCCTTGAACTTTGCGACCTTTTGCCACATTTCAGGCTTCAAACATAAAGATATAAAACTGTATTTTTTTGTGAAGAATCAACAACAAGTGGGACACAATCATGAAGTGGAACGACATTTATTGGATATTTCAAACTTTTTTAACAAATCAAAAACTGAAAAATTGGGCGTGCAAAATTATTCAGCCCCCTTAAGTTAATACTTTGTAGCGCCACCTTTTGCTGCGATTACAGCTGTAAGTCGCTTGGGGTATGTCTCTATCAGTTTTGCACATCGAGAGACTGACATTTTTTCCCATTCCTCCTTGCAAAACAGCTCGAGCTCAGTGAGGTTGGATGGAGAGCATTTGTGAACAGCAGTTTTCAGTTCTTTCCACAGATTCTCGATTGGATTCAGGTCTGGACTTTGACTTGGCCATTCTAACACCTGGATATGTTTATTTTTGAACCATTCCATTGTAGATTTTGCTTTATGTTTTGGATCATTGTCTTGTTGGAAGACAAATCTCCGTCCCAGTCTCAGGTCTTTTGCAGACTCCATCAGGTTTTCTTCCAGAATGGTCCTGTATTTGGCTCCATCCATCTTCCCATCAATTTTAACCATCTTCCCTGTCCCTGCTGAAGAAAAGCAGGCCCAAACCATGATGCTGCCACCACCATGTTTGACAGTGGGGATGGTGTGTTCAGCTGTGTTGCTTTAACGCCAAACATAACGTTTTGCATTGTTGCCAAAAAGTTAAATTTTGGTTTCATCTGACCAGAGCACCTTCTTCCACATGTTTGGTGTGTCTCCCAGGTGGCTTGTGGCAAACTTTAAACGACACTTTTTATGGATATCTTTAAGAAATGTCTTTCTTCTTGCCACTCTTCCATAAAGGCCAGATTTGTGCAATATACGACTGATTGTTGTCCTATGGACAGAGTCTCCCACCTCAGCTGTAAATCTCTGCAGTTCATCCAGAGTGATCATGGGCCTCTTGGCTGCATCTCTGATCAGTCTTCTCCTTGTATGAGCTGAAAGTTTAGAGGGACGGCCAGGTCTTGGTAGATTTGCAGTGGTCTGATACTCCTTCCATTTCAATATTATCGCTTGCACAGTGCTCCTTGGGATGTTTAAAGCTTGGGAAATATTTTTGTATCCAAATCAGGCTTTAAACTTCTTCACAACAGTATCTCGGACCTGGCTGGTGTGTTCCTTGTTCTTCATGATGCCCTCTGCGCTTTTAACGGACCTCTGAGACTATCACAGTGCAGGTGCATTTATACGGAGACTTGATTACACACAGGTGGATTGTATTTATCATCATTAGTCATTTAGGTCAACATTGGATCATTCAGATATCCTCACTGAACTTCTGGAGAGAGTTTGCTGCACTGAAAGTAAAGGGGCTGAATAATTTTGCACGCCCAATTTTTCAGTTTTTGATTTGTTAAAAAAGTTTGAAATATCCAATAAATGTCGTTCCACTTCATGATTGTGTCCCACTTGTTGTTGATTCTTCACAAAAAAATACAGTTTTATATCTTTATGTTTGAAGCCTGAAATGTGGCAAAAGGTCGCAAAGTTCAAGGGGGCCGAATACTTTCGCACGGCACTGTACATAATGAGGAGGAGTGTGTATGTGTTTTATGAGGTGAACGGAGGGGCGATCCCTCACATTGCACATCAGCAGGGAAACAAATGTCCACCACTGTTTCCTTACAAGCCAGAGAAAGACAGAGGGAAGGAAGAGAGACAGACAAAGAAAACAATCTAATCTAGTCACATTTTATTGGTCAAATACACATATTTAGCAGATGTTATTGCAGTGCAGTAGTATCTAACAATTCACAAAAATACACACAAATCTAAAAGTAAAATAGTGGAATTAAGAAATATGTACATTTTAGATTGAGCAATGATTGAGTGGCATTAACTCAAATACAGTAGAATTGAATACTGTATATACTTAGTAAAGCAGTATGTAAATATTATTTCAACTTTATTAAAGTGACTAGTGTTCATTATTTAAGTGGCCACTGATTCCAAGTCTATGTATACAGGACAGCAGCCTCTAAGGTGCAGGGTTGCGTAACTGGGTGGAAGCTGGCTAGTGATGGCTATTTAACAGTTTGATGGCCATGAGACTGTTTTTCGGTCTCTCGGTCCCAGATTTTATGCACCTGTACTGACCTTGCCTTCTGGATGATAGTGGGGTGAACAAGCCGTGGCTCGGGTAGTTGATGTCCTTGATTATCTTTTTGGCCTTCCTGTGACATCGGTCTGCTGTAGGTGTCCGGAAGGGCAGGTTGCGGGCGGTGCAGTTGCCGTACCAGGATGCTCTCAATTGTGCATCTGTAAAAGTTTGTAAGGGTTTTAGGGGCAAAACCAAATTTCTTCAGCCTCCTAATGTTGAAGAGGCACTATTGCGCCTTCTTCACCACACTGTCTGTGTGGGTGGGTGGACCATTTCAGATCGTTGATGCTTTCCAGCTTCTCCACTGCGGCCCCGTCGATGTGGGTAGGGGCGTGCTCCCTCTGAGAGAGAGTCTATATGCAACACTTTATATAGACATAATATTACATTTGAAATGTCTTTAGCAAATTTTTGGAGTGTAATATTTACTGTTAATTTGTATGGTTTATTTCACTTTTGTTTATTATCTATTTCACTTGCTTTGGCAATGTAAACATATGTTTCCCATGTCAATAAAGCCCCTTAAATTTAAATTGAAAGATAGAGAGTGAGAGACAGAGAGAGAGAGAGAGAGAGAGAGAGAGAGAGAGAGAGAGAGAGAGAGGAGAGCGCGAGAGAGAAGACAGCGAGAGAGAGCGATGCAAGGAAGAGAGAGACCAAAATATGTGTTCGCTTGAATTAGTCGCAGTATCAGACCTGCAGAGATCTGTCAGTGTGTGTGTGTGTGAGTGTTTGTGTGTGTGTTCTCGCTGCCATCAGTGTTGTCTCCCAGCTCTGCTCTACTGGACGTTTTAACTCCTATTAGAATCACCCTAACGGAACAGTGTGTATGTGTGTGTCTCACAGGACAGAGTGGTTCATTCCCGAATGAGCATCAGGATGTTTTTAGTCCCACGCTGTCCTCTGTTCTGTTGAAGTCATTGTTGTTTGTTGTTTTCTTTTAGTGAACTCTGGGATACGAAGTCAGAGGTCACCATCAGCAGTTTGGGAATCCTGTTGTCCCCGTTGTTAAAATGTTGTAGGATCGTTGTGAGATGTAGGATTGTCGTGAAATGTTGTAGGATTATTTATGAAATACAGTTTTCCAATGAAACAAAGGCAGAATTTTTTTTAAATAAAAAGTATATCTAGCCTCCCGAGCGGCGCAGCGGTTTAAGGCCCTACATTGCAGTGCTAGAGGCATCACTACAGACCTAGTTTCGATCTCAGGCTGTGTCGCAGCTGGCCACGACAGGGAGACCCATGAGGCGGTGCACAATTGGACCAGGTTAGGGGAGGGTTTGGCCGGCCGGAATGTCCTTGTCCAATTGCGGCCTAGCAACTCCTTGTGGCAGGCCAGACGCATGCACTCTGAATTTGGTTGCCAGTTGTACAGTGTTTTCTTTGACACATTGGTGCAGCTAACTGTATATATACACACCTGTCCTGAAAGGCCCCCGAGTCTGCAACACCACTAAACAAGGGGCACCACCAAGCAAGCGGCACTATGAAGACCACAGAGCTCTCCAAACAGGTCAGGGACAAAGTTGTGGAGAAGTACAGATTAGGGTTGGGTTATAAAAAAATATCCAAAACTTTGAACATCCCATGGAGCACCATTAAATACATTATTAAAAAATGGAAAGAATATGGCACCACAACAAACCTGCCAAGAGAGGGCCGCCCACCAAAACTCAGGGACCAGACAAAGAGGGCATTAATCTGAGAGGCAACAAAGAGACCAAAGATAACCCTGAAGGATCTGTAAAGCTCCACAGCGGAGATTGGAGTATCTGTCCATAGGACCACTTTAAGCCGTACACTCCACAGAGCTGGGCTTTACGGAAGAGTGTCCAGAAAAAATAAGCAAACATGTTTGGTGTTCGCCAAAACGCATGTGGGAGACTCCCAAAACATATGGAAGAAGGTACTCTGGTCAGATGAGACTAAAATGTAGCTTTATGGCCATCAAGGAAAACACTATGTCTGGCGCAAACCCAACACATCACCCCGAGAATACCATCCCCACAGTGAAGCATGGTGGTGGCAGCATCATGCTGTGGGGATGTTTATCATCGGTACTGGGAAACTGGACTGGGAAACTGTTCAGAATTGAAGGAATGACGGATGGAGCTAAATACAGGGAAATTCTTGAGGGAAACCTGTTTCAGTCTTCCAGAGATTTGAGACTGGGACGGAGGTTCACCTTCCAGCAGGACAATGACCCTAAGCATACTGCTAAAGCAGCACACAAGTGGTTTAAGGGGAAACATTTAAATGTCTTGGAATGGCATAATCAAAGCCCAGGCGGGCATAATCAAAGCCCAAAGCCCAGATCAATCCGATTGAGAATCTGTGGTATGATTTAAAGATGGCTGTACACCAGTGGAACCCATCCAACTTGAAGGAGCTGGAGCAGTTTTGCCTTGAAGAATGGGCAAAAATCCCAGTGGCTAGATGTGCCAAGCTTATAGAGACATACCCCAAGAGACTTGAAGCTGTAATTGCTGCAAAAGGTGGCTCTACAAAGTATTGACTTTGGGGGGGTGAATAGTTATGCACGCTCAAGTTCTGTTTTTTTGTATTATCTTCATAGTGGTAGGCATGTTGTGTAAATCAAATGATACAAACCCCCCCAAAAATCTATTTTAATTCCAGGTTGTAAGATAACAAAATAGGAAAAATGCCAAGGGGGGTGAATACTTTCGCAAGCCACTGTACACATCCAAAATTCAAACTTCCTATAGGTTTAAAACCTGAGCCTGTAGGTATTGGTTTCAGGAGCTAACACAACTTTCCAGATCTTAGGTAATGTTATCTATTTTTTGAGTTACAGAAAGGTAATTATGGATGATGATGGTAAAGATGATGATGATTACTTTGAGGATGATTATAATTAATTTTTATGAATAACTCATATTTGAAATACATAAGCAAGCACCACAACACACACTGAAGAGGTCCATCAGCCACTCTTTGGGCTACAATACCTATTTTTCCAATTGGCCTGGACCCGATACGGAGCCCTGCCGATCCTTCATGACTGGTTTACCAATGTAATCCGCCCGAGGGAGTTTTCAACAGGCTCCTCCGTCGCGACGTCCCCTGAATGTCCATCGGCTAGCCTGCTAGCTGCGGCCGGCTAGCTGTCTAGAGCATACCGGACTGTTAGCTGAAGAGGTCCTTCAGCCAATTTTCTTGGGCTACAATACCTATTTTGCCAATTGGCCTGGACCCTTTTACTACACGGAGCCCTGCAGATCCTTCACGACTGGTCTGCCGACGTAATCGCCCGAGGGGGCTACAACTGACTCTTCCATTGCGACGTCCCCCTAAGGCCCTTCTGCTAGCCTGCTAGCCCCGGCACGCTAGCTGTCTGAATCGCCGTGTCTCCAGCCCGCCTAGTTACTGCTAGACCCTTATGATCAATCGGCTACGCATGCCTCTCCCTAATGTCAATATGCCTTGTCCATTGCTGTTTTGGTTAGTGATTATTGTCTTATTTCACTGTAGAGCCTCCAACCCTGCTCAATATGCCTTAGCTAAACCTTTTGTTCCATCTCCCACACATGCGGTGACCTCACCTGGTTTAAATGGTGTCTGTAGAGACAATACCTCTCTCATCGTCACTCAATGCCTAGGTTTACCTCCACTGTATTCACATCCTACCATACCCTTGTCTGTGCATTATGCCTCGAATCTATTCTTCCATGCCCAGAAACCTGCTCCTTTTACTCTCTGTTCCGAATGCACTAGACAACCAGTTCTTATAGCCTTTACCGTACTCGTATCCTACTCCTCCTCTGTTCCTCTGGTAATATCGAGGTTAACCCAGGCCCTGCAGTGCCAAGCTCCACTCATTCCCCAGGCACTCTCATTTGTTGACTTCTGTAACCGTAAAAGTCTTGGTTTCATGCTTGTTAACATTAGAAGCCTCCTCTCTAAGTTTGTTTTATTCAATGCTTTAGCACACTCTGCCAACCCGGATGTCCTAGCCGTTTCTTAATCCTGGTGTAGGAAGGCCAACAAAACCCCTGAAATTTCCATCCCTAACTTTAACATTTTCTGACAAGATAGTACTGCCAAAGGGGGCGGAGTTGCAATCTACTGCAGAGTGCCCAAACAAATTGAGCTTCTACTTTTAAATATCAACTTTTCCAGAAACAAGACTCTCACCGTTGCCGCTTGCTATAGACCACCTTCTATCCCTAGCTGTGTCCTTGATAAGAGAATTTTGTTCTTGCAAACCAGAATTTGTAAGATCCTGGTCGAATGAAACAGACGGAGGCCCAGCTAAATAGTCAAAAAGGTTTATTCACGGGAACGTTCCAAAGTCAAGAATACAAAACAATTCATTTTAAACTGACTTCTCACACCCACACATAAGCACACACAAACATATGCACACACATATACACAAACATGTCCTGCTACGCACACACTGTCTGTCTCACTACCCAGCCGACAGAGATAGTGACCTTGTCCTGTCTGTCTCACTACCCAGCCGACAGAGATAGTGACCTTGTCCTGTCTGTCTCACTACCCAGCCGACAAAGACAGAGATAGTGACCTTGTCCTTGAGACGTACTCCCCGTTCTCTCCCAAATCCCTAGTCAGGTTGGCACCAAGCTCAGACAGTCTGTGTTTAAAATACCATAAAGACATATTGTTTTACCCTAATTCTGACTAGGACTACACATTTATTGATTATGATGTTATACATTCTAATCAATTCCATACAATTATATGTTTCAGGGCGGAACATTCTAATCATTCAATTAACAGACAATTCTCACCTATCAGTCCTGGACACCATATGTGAATTGATTGCCCCCAATCTATCGTCAGAACTTGTACTGTTAGGTGACATAAACTGGGACATGCTTAACACCCCGGCAGTCCTACAATCTAAACGAGATGTCTCAATCTTACACAAATTATCAATGAACCTACCAGGTACAACCCCAAATCCATAAACTCGGGCACCCTCATAGATATCATCCTCACTAACCTGCCCTCCAAATACACCTCTGCTGTTTTAAACCAGGATCTCAGCAATCACTGCCTCATTGCCTGCGTCCATAATGGGTCCGCGGTCAAACGACCACCCCTCATCACTGTCAAACGGTCCCTAAAACACTTCAACGAGCAGGCCTTTCTAATTGACCTGGCCCAGGTATCCTGGAAGGATATTGACCTCATCCCGTCAGTAGAGGATGCCTGGTTGCTCTTTAAAAGTGCTTTCCTCACCATCTTAAATAAGCATGCCCCATTCAAAGAATTTATAACCATGAACCGATATAGCCCATGGTTCACTCCAGACCTGACTGCCCTTGACCAGCACAAAAACATCCTGTGGCGTACTGCATTAGCATCGAATAGCCTCTGCGATATGTAACTTTTCAGAGAAGTTAGGAACCAATATACACAGGCAGTTAGGAAAGCAAAGGCTAGCTTTTCAAACAGAAATTTGCATCCTGTAGCACAAACTCCCAAAGGTTTTGGGACACTGTAAAGTCCATGGAGAATAAGAGCACCTCCTCCCAGCTGCCCACTGCACTGAAGCTAGGAAACACTGTCACCACCAACAAATCCACGATAATTGAGAATTTCAATAAGCAGTTTTCTACGGCTGGCCATGCTTTCCACCTGTCTACCCCTATCCGGTCAACAGCCCTGTACCCCCTGCAGCAACTTGCCAAGCCTCCCCTATTTCTCCTTCACCCAAATCCAGACAGCCGATGTTCTGAAATAGCTGCAAAATCTGGACCCCTACATATCAGCCGGGCTAGACAATCTGGACCCTCTCTTTCTAAAATTATCCGTCGCAATGGTTGCAACCCCTATTACCAGCCTGTTCAACCTCTCTTTCATATCATCTGACATCCCCAAAGATGGTCATCCCCCTCTTCAAAGGGGGAGACACTCTAGACCCAAACTGTTACAGACCTATATCTATCCTACCCTGCCTTTCTAAGGTATTCGGAAGCCAAGTTAACAAACGGATCACCGACCATTTCAAATCCCATCGTACCTTTTCCGCTCTGCAATCTGGTTTCCGAGCTGGTCATGAGTGCACCTCAGCCACGCTCAAGGTCCTAAACGATATCATAACCGCCATCGATAACAGACAATACTGTGCAGCTGTATTCTTAGACCTGGCCAAGGCTTTCTACTCTGTCAATTATCGGCAGACTCAACAGCCTTCGTTTCTCAAATGACTGCCTCGCCTGGTTCACCAACTACTTCTCAGACAGAGTTCAGTGTGTCAAATCGGAGGGCCTGTTGTCCGGACTTCTGGCAGTCTCTATGGAGGTGCCGCAGGGTTCAACACTCCCTTTAAGAGTGTGCTCCTAATCTCAGCTCGTTACCTGTATAAAAGACACCTGGGAGCCAGAAATCTTTCTGATTGAGAGGGGGTCAAATACTTATTTCCCTCATTAAAATGTAAATCAATTTATAACATTTTTGACATGCGTTTTTCTGGATTTTTTTGTTGTTATTCTGTCTCTCACTGCTCAAATAAACCTACCATTAAAATTATAGACTGATCATTTCTTTGTCAGTGGGAAAACGTACAAAATCAGCAGGGGATCAAATACGTTTTTCCCTCACTGTATTTCACTGGTCACCCCCAAAGCCAATTCCCCCTTTTGCTGCCTTTCCTTCCAGTTCTCTGCTGCCAATGACTGGAACGAATTGCAAAAATCACTGAAGCTGGAGACTCATATCTCCCTCTCTAACTTTAAGCAACTTTAAGCACCAGCTGTCAGAGCAGCTCTCAGATCACTGCACCTGTGCATAGCCCATCTGTCAATAGCCCACCCAATATACCACATCCCCATACTGTTATTTTTTTTGCTCCTTTGCACCCCAGTATTTCTACTTGCACATTCATCTTCTGCACATCTATCACTCCAGTGTTTAATTGTAATTATTTCGCCACTATGGCCAATTTATTGCCTTACCTCCCTTATCTTGCCTCATTTGCACACACTGTATATAAACTTTTCTATTGTGTTTTTGACTGTATGTTTGTTTATTCCATGTGTAACTCTGTGTTGTTTTTTGTGTCGCACTGCTTTGCTTTATCTTGGCCAGGTCGTAGTTGTTCTCAACTGGCCTACCTGGTTAAATAAAGGTGAAATATATATTTTTTAAACACTGCCTGATTCCCTATCCAATGGGACAGAAGCACATTGCTTGCTAAGGGACACAACAGCCTGCCGTCCCAGTGTGCATTGCAGCAGAGTGGATGGCAGGTCATCTACCCAATGAGGTGAGAGGAGCATGTTACACACACCATTACTCCACACACACACACACACACACACACACACACACACACACACACACACACACACACACACACACACACACACACACACACACACACACACACACACACACACCTCTCTTTGTCCTGTGAGGGTTGCTTGAGTACAGGAGAGGAGTTGTATTTCACCTCACACTGATGACTTAGAGAAGAACTGAACCTGAAAGGAGAAACACAGAGAGTGAGAGAGCGAGAGAAAAAGAGAGGGAGGGGGTTATAGAGAGGAGTTAGAGGGAGAGAATGAGAGAGGGAGAGAGAGAGAGAGAGAGAGGTTTAAATTATTGCACATAGAGAGGAGATAGAGGGAGAGAGTGAGAGAGGGAGAGGAGTAAGGGAGGGACAGAGGTAGAAAGAAAGAGACAGAAAGGGGGAGGGGAGAGAGACTAAGTGTAGGAGAAAGAAAATAATGGAGAGAGGAAGAGGAGTAGAGGAAGAGAGAGAACTTAAGCCCCACTCTCTTCAACAAATATAGCAACGAATTGGCGAGGGCACTAGAACAGTCTGCAGCACCCTGCCTCACCCTACTAGAATCTGAAGTCAACTGTCTACTGTTTGCTGATGATCTGATGTTTCTGTCCCCAACCAAGGACCTGGGCCCTGACAGTAAATCTCAGTAAGACTAAAATAATGGTGTTCCAAAAAAGGTCAATTTGCCAGGACCACAAATACATATTCCATCTAGACACTGTTGCCCTAGAGCACACAAAAAACGATACATTCCTTGGCCTAAACATCAGCGCCAAAGGTAACTTCCACAAAGCTGTGAACGATCTGATAGACAAGGCAAGAAGGGCCTTCTAAGCCATCAAAAGGAACATAAAATTCAACATACCAATTAGGATCTTCCTAAAAATACTTGAATCAGTTATGTAACCCATTGCCCTTCATGGTTGTGAGGTCTGGGGTCTGTTCACCAACCAAGAATTCACAAAATGGGACAAACACCAAATTGATACTCTGCAATCCTAAATTCCTCTGCGTATAACATTAAACACCAAATAATGCATGCAGAGCAGATTTAGGCCAATACCTGCTAATGATCAAAATCCAGAAAAGAGACGTTAAATTCTACAACCACCTAAAAAGATGCGATTCCCAAACTTTCCATAGCAAATACAGAGAAATGAACATGGAGAAGAGCCCCCTAAGCAAGCTGGTCCTGGGGCTCTGTTTACAAACACAAACAGACCCCACAGAGAACAAGGAAAGCAACACAATTAGACCCAACCAAATCATGAAAAAACTCAAGGATAATTACTTGACACATTGGAAAGAATTTACAAAAAAAACTGAGCAAACTAGAATGCTATTTGTCCCTAAACAGAGAGTACACAGTGGCAGAATACCTGACCACTGTGACTGACCCAAAATTAAGGAAATATTTGACTATGTACAGACTCAGTGAGCATAGCCTTGCTATTGAGAAAGGCCACCTTAGCTATAGCACACTGCCCACAAAATTAGGTGGCAACTGAGCAGCACTTCCTAACCTCATGCCAAATGTATGACCATATTAGAGACACATATTTCCCTCAGATTGCACAGACCCACAAAAACTTTTTTTGATAAACTTCCATATTTAATGGGTGAAATACCACAGTGTGCCATCACAGCAGCAATATTTGTGACCTGTTGCCACAAGAAAAGGGCAACCAGTGAAGAACAAACACCATTATAAATACAACCCATATTTATGCTTATTTATTTTCCCCTTTGTACTTTAACTATTTGCACATCATTACAACACTGTATATAGCCATAATATGACATTTCAAATGTCTTTATTCTTTTGTAACTGTGCAATGTTTACTGTTCATTTTTTATTGTTTATTTCACTTTTGTTTATTATCTATTTCAATTGCTTCGGCAATATAAACATGTGTTTCCCATGCCAATAAAACCCCTTAAATTGAATTTGAATTGAATTGAGAAAGAGGGAGAGAGAAAGAGGGAGAGAGAGATTGATGAGGTCTTACAATGTGAACTGTAAGAGAGACAACTAGTTCTAAAATCAATCCCCTCTGCGATACCCAGTATTCTCCCTGTCAGCACTGACAGGTAACTACAGGAAGTGGCAATAGAGGTCAGAACTATCTGTTGAACATTCTAACCATCCTAATCAGGTTCAATTGACCTCAGATTTTGTGAGTGTGTGTAAGTCTGTGTGTGTAAGTGCGTGTCTGTGTGCGTGTCTGTGTGCAGGTAACTGCGTGTCTGTGTGTGTCAGTGCATGTCGGTGTGCGTGTCTGTGTGCGTGCATGTGACAGTCTGTCAGTCCAATGAGACTGTGATCTGACATGATCTTGTGACTTGTCAACAGAGGGTGGTGATGTAATGTGATTTGACACACACAGACACACACACACACTTGATGGACGGAAGAGCTGCGCCCTTCACTCTCCCTCGCTGACACACACACACACACACAGACACACAGACACACACACACAGAAACACACACACATACACAGTAACCTTGTCACCGGAGACCTGACAGGTTCTGTCCCTCTCTGATCCTGGGACAGGATGGCGCTGCAGGTTTCTGACACACACACACAAAGACAATGTCTGTCCCAAACACCACTCTTAGTTAAAGGACATTCCCCGCACAGCCATAGCTTCCCTCTATCTTTCTCTCCCTCTTTCTCTATTTAAGTCCCACTAAGAGGAAATGTGTCTTCACACTGCATGCTCATCATTCCAGAGACTGGCAGACTCAGCCGGACAGGCTGTGTTCCAGGCTGAAATCACATTGATCACAATATTGGTTAGTTCTTTAATTATCTGTGTTTTTATAGATTATTTCAAAATAATATCTGGCACGTGGAGAAGCTCATCTAGGGGACTAGCTTACAAGGTACAGACCAACAGGCACTTGTCAACTGCTTGCTTGTTTGTGTGTGCGGAAGTATGCACGCACGCACACACACACCACTATAGCAGCAGATAAAACACCCATACACAAAGCCATTAAAGAAACACTGGAACCGTTTTCATGTTCATATGTTTAGCCCGTAGATGCTTATGAAACAGTTGTGTTGTGTTGAACACCTGCTATAGTGTGTGTGTTGTATAAAATCCTCTAGTAGCTGTGTTGAATATACAGTATCAGCCAGGAGTTGTGATGGCTGTCAGTGTATTTCTAAATGTGTCTGGAATGGCTGTTTTGTCTTTAGTTTTTCTAATCTACCAACTAGAGGAAGAAACATTCCCCTGATCTTTTCAGATTGTATTATATTTTCTTCCACTCTTTCTCTCTCTTTTGTTCTTTCCTCTTCTATCTTTCCTGTTTTCTCTTTTACCTTTCATATTTCCAACTGGGTCTGAGCCAGAACCTTGCTGAGTTAGAGTCTTGGCCAAATGTAGAACCTGATCAAGAATTTGACGCAGTGCAGTCGACAGCTGCAGAATTCAAATCTGGTATTGTCCCATTTTTTCAAAATGTTACAGCTACTCTACTAAATGTTACAGTGTGTGTGTGTGTGTGTGTGTGTGTGTGTGTGTGTGTGTGCCAGAGCAGATCATAATGCGTATTGTTAGTGAGAAGCTGCTCATTGATTAACATAAACAGCTTCAGTGCTCAGAGAGAATAATGCCAGACCTGAACCCTAACACTGTGTGTGTGTGCATGTGTGTGTCCACTTTCTCCAATTGAGACACCCACCACCATATCAATTTGGCTAATGTTACTGAGAAATATCACTGTGTTCGTTAGAACAGAGTCAATACAGCAGGCTGTCATCCATTGCATTAGAATGTGACATTTGAAAGTCATTAGACCAGAGGAGAGGGCCTTGTCACTGAGCTTTGTTACTGTGGCCTACAGGTCAGAGGTTATCACTAGCATCGGTTGTGTTCCAAATGGTACCCTATTTTCTAAATACAGATGTAGGATCTTAATTGTAGCAGGACATTTGTAACAGAAAATGTAAAACTTGTAGTGTATTTGAGGTTTAAAAAGGCTTCTGAAGTTTGTAATTACCATTTACGAAAAATGTATCAACCCCTACAAAAATGTAAATTAATTATAATCCACATAATAATTCACATTTACTGTTGTGGCAAGATTATTTTCCTGCTGTATCAAACTGACTCAAATGAAGATCCTACATTTGTAGAGCACTACTTTTGACCATTGCAACACCAGAGAGTACCAATATCCTCTGACCTGGTCTACTGACTTTTAAATGTCACTGTCTGACACTAATGCAGTGGATGACAGCCTGCTGTATCGACTCTGTTCTAATGAACAAAGTCATATCTCTCAGTAACATTAGCCATATTGATATGGTGGTGCGTGTCTCTATCGGGGAAAGTGGACACACACAGACACACAAGTACACACACAGTGTTAGGGTTAAGGTTTGGCGTTAAAGTTAATTTGTTGCTAAAGTTAATTTATTTTCTTGTTTCCTCTCACACGCGCATGCACGCATGCCAAAAGTACACGCCCACACCTTTTCCCCTAATCTGCATTCTCTGCATTTTAATGTCTAGTGTGTGTAACAGTAGTAGTGGATTTAAACTGCTTACCTCTATCCCCTGGGTCACAAAAGGCATTGGGTCCCATACTGTGTGTGTGTGTGTGTGTGTGTGTGTGTGTGTGTGTGTGTGTGTGTGTGTGTGTGTGTGTGTGTGTGTGTGTGTGTGTGTGTGTGTGTGTGTGTGTGCAAGTGCTTTCGTGGTTAATGTATGAGTGTATGGTTAATTATTAAAGTCATGAAAACTCAGGGAACAATAAACAGAACCATCACTTTCCCTGACTGGTAAAGAGGAACTGGCAGAGGAACTGATAGAGAGGAACTCCTCATTAAATCAGCATATTTCTGCACTGAGTCTGCACAGAACTGCCAGGACCTGGGATCAATGGAGACACTGAAGTTTTTTTAATCCTGTATCTCCTGACACATACACAAAATAGTCATGGCCTCTAAACCTGCATCCTGGACCCTATTCCAAATAAACTATTGAAAGAGCTACTTCCTGTGCTTGGTCCTCCTATGTTGAACATAATAAACGGCTCCCAAACCCTGGATGTGTACCAAACTCACTAAAAGTGGCAGTAATAAAGCCTCTCCTGAAAAAGCCAAACCTTGACCCGGAAAATGTCAAAAATGATCTGCCTATATCAAATCTCCCATTCCTTTCAAACAAATGTGAAAAAGCTGTTGCAACTCACTGCCTTCCTGGAGACAATTAAATGTATACTAAATGCTTTAGTCTGGTTTCACACGTGAAGGTGGTAAATGACCTTTTAATGACGTCAACCCAAGGCTCTGCATCTGTCCTCGTGCTCCTAGACCTTAGTGCTGCTTTTTATACCATGGATCACCACATTCTTTTGGAGAGATTGGAAACCCTAATTGGTCTACACGAACAAGTTCTGGCCTGGTTTAGATCTTATCTGTCAGAAAGATATCAGTTCGTCTCTGTGGATGGTTTTTCCTCTGACAAGTTTTGTTGTTCCTCAAAGTTACGTTTTAGGACCACTCTTGTTTTCATTATATACTCTAGGTCTTGGTGATGTCATTTGGAAAAAACACAATGTCAACTTTTACTGCTATGCAGACAACACACAGCTATACATTTAGATGAAACATGGTAAAGCCCCAAAATTGCCTACCCTGGAAGCCTCTGTTTCAGAAATAAGGAAGTGGATGGCGGCAAATGTTTTACTTTTAAACTCAGACAAAACGGAGATGGTAGAGATCTGCTGTTGGATCTGACAATTCATCTTGATGGTTGTACTGTTGTCTTAAATAAAACTGTGAAGGACCTCAGAGTTACTCTGGACCCTGATCTCTCTTTTGACAAACATATCAAGAATATTTCAAGGACAGCTTTTTTCCATCTTCGTGACGTTGCAAAAATCAGAAACCTTATGTCCCAAAATTATGCAGAAAAGCTAATCCATGCTTTTGTCACTTCTAGATTAGACTACTGCAGTGCTCTACTTTCTGGCTACCCAGATAAAGCACTAAATAAACTTCAGTTAGTGCTAAACACGGCTGCTAGAATCTTGATCATATTACTCCAGTGCTAGCCTCTCTACACTGGCTTCCTGTTAAGGCAAGGGTTGATTTCAAGGTTTTACTGCTAACCTACAAAGCATTACATGGGCTTGCTCTTACCTATCTTTCCGATTTGGTCCTGCCGTACATACCTACACGTACGCTACGGTCACAAGACGCAGGCCTCCTTACTGTCCATAGAATTTCTAAGCAAACAGCTGGAGGCAGAGCTTTCTCCTATAGAGCTCAATATTTATGGAATGGTCTGCCTATCTATGTGAGAGACGCAGACTCGGTCTCGACCTTTAAGTCTTTATTGAAGACTCATCTCTTCAGTAGGTCCTATGATTGAGTGTAGTCTGGCCCGGGGGTGCGAAGGTGAACGGCAAGGCACCCTCTCTCCACTGGGATTCTCTGTCTATGATCCTATTACGGGGGCTGAGTCACTGGCTTATTAGTGCTATTCCATGCCTTCCCTAGGAGGGGTGTGTCATTTGAGTGGGTTGAGTCAATGACGTGATCTTCCTGTCTGGTTTTGCGCTCGTGGGGTGGAGGAGATCTTTGTGGACTATACTCAGCCTTGTCTCAGCGTAGTAAGTTGGTGGTCTGTTTATATCCCTCTAGTGGTGTGAGGGCTGTGCTTTGGCAAAGTGGGTGGGGTTATGTCCTGCCTGGTTGGCCCTGTCTGGGGGTATAGTGTGACAGGGCTACAGTGTCCCCCGAACCCCCCTGTCTCAGCCTCCAGTATCTATGCTTCAATAGTCTACAGTGAATTCGGAAAGTATTCAGACCCTATGACCTTTTCCACATCTTGATACGTTACAGCCTTATTCTAAAATTGATTAAATTGTTTTTGTTCCTCATCAATCTGCACACAATACCCCATAAAGGCAGCGATTACAGCCTTGTGTCTTCTTGGGTATGACGCTACAAGCCTGGCACACCTACCAGGTACAACCCTAAATCCGTAACCATGGCTACCCTCTTAGATATCATCCTGAATAACTTTCCCTCTAAATACACCTCTGCTTTCTTCAACCAGGATCTCAGCGATCACTGCCTCATTGCCTGTGTGCGAAATGGGTCCGCGGTCAAACGACCACCCCTCATCACTGTCAAACGCTCCTTAAAACACTTTAGCGAGCAGGCTGAAGCAGGCTTTCTAATCGACCTGGTCCGGGTATCCTGGAAAGATATTGATGTAACGATTTTCGTTGGTGGAAGGAGAGGAGGACCAAAATACAGTGTGGTACGTATCCATAATACTTTCAATCCAGAATGAATACATGAACAAAACAACAAAACGATAAATGAACAGTTCTGACAGGTGCAACAAACACTAACCAGAACATAACCACCCACAACTCAAAATGGGAAAACAGGCTACCTAAGTATGGCGCTCAATCAGAGACAACGATTGAGAACCATACCAGGCCAAACACATAGAAAAAGATAACCTAGACCTACAACATAGAATACCCACCCACATCACACCCTGACCAAACTAAAAATAGAAAGCTACAAAGCAATCTACAGTCAGGGCGTGACAGTACCCCCCCCCCCCCTGGGTGGGCACCTGTCAGCGGTGGCGGCTCTGGCGCGGGACGTGGACCCCACTCCACCATAGTCTTGGCCCCTTAAGTGGCGCCTTTGGAGCGGCAACCATTGCAGCGGGCCCCGAATAGACGGGAGACTCCGGCAGCGCCGGAGTGAAGGGCGACTCTGGCAGCGCCGGAGTGAAGGGCGGCTCTGGCAGCTCCTGACAGACGGGCGGCTCTGGCAGCTCCTGACAGACGGGCGGCTCTGGCAGCTCCTGACAGACGGGCGGCTCTGGCAGCTCCTGACAGACGGGCGGCTCTGGCAGCTCCTGACAGACGGGCGGCTCTGGCAGCTCCAGACAGATGGGAGAACCTGGAGGGAGGAGACGGAGAGACAGCCTGGTGCGTGGGGCTGCCACAGGACCCACCAGGCTGGGGAGACCTACAGGAGGCCTGGTGCGTGGAGGAGGCACCGGATGGACCGGGCTGTGGGGGAGCACTGGAGCTCTGGTGCACTGCACCCTCCCAGCGCCTCGGAGACACAGCACGCAGAGCCGGCGCAGGATACACTGGGCCGAAACGGCGTACCGGAGACCAAACATGCTGGGCTTTTTTGGGGGGGGGCTGCCTCTCGTGCCTGTTACGCTGCCGTGTTCGTGTCGCCAACTCCATTCTCCTGTAACCCTCCTCACACTGTTCCAGAGAATCCCAGGCGGGCTCCGGCACTCTCCCTGGGTCGACCGACCACCTTTCTACCTCCTCCCAAGTTGTCTCATAGTCCAGATCTCGCTGCCTCTCGTTATCACGCTTCTTGGTCCTTTCTTGGTGGGTGATTCTGTAACGATTTTCGTTGGTGGAAGGAGAGGAGGACCAAAGTGCAGCGTGGTACGTATCCACAATACTTTTAATCCAGAATGAATACACGAACAAAAACAACAAAAACGATAAACGAACAGTTCTGACAGGTGCAACAAACACTAACCAGAAAATAATCACCCACAACTCAAAATGGGAAAACAGGCTACCTAAGTATGGCTCTCAATCAGAGACAACGATAGACAGCTGCCTCTGATTGATAACCATACCAGGCCAAACACATCGAAAAAGAAAACCTAGACCTACAACATAGAATACCCACCCACATCACACCCTGACCAAACTAAAAATAGAAACCTACAAAAAATGTAGAACTAAGAACAGACATAGCCCTTGGTTCACCCCACCGTACCTTCTCCACTATGCAATCTGGTTTCCAAGCTGGTCATCGGTGCACCTCAACCATGCTCAAGGTCCTAAACGATATCATAACCGCCATCAATAGAAGACAGTACTATGCAGCCATGTTCATCGACCAGGCCATGGCTTTCGACTCTGTCAATCACCGCATTCTTATCGGCAGACTCAATAGCCTTGGCTTCTCAAATGACTGCCTCGCCTGGTTCACCAACTGCTTCTCAGATAGAGTTCAGTGTGTCAAATCGGAGGGCCTGTTGTCCGGACCTCTGGCAGTCTCTATGTGGGTGCCACAGGGTTCAATTCTCGGGCAGACTCTTTTCTCTGTAGACATCAATGATGTCGCTCTTGCTGCTGGTGATTCTCTGATCCATCTCTACACAGACCACACCATTCTGTATACATCTGGCCCTTCTTTGGACACTGTGCTAACAAACCTCCAAACGAGCTTCAACGCCAAACAACATTCCTTCTGTGACCTCCACCTGCTCTTAAATGCTAGTTAAACTAATTGCATGCTCTTCAACCGATCGATGCCCGCACCCGCCCGCCCGCCTAGTATCACTACTCTGGACGGTTCTGACTCAGAATATGTGGACAACTACAAATACCTAGGTGTCTGTTTAGACTGTAAACTCTTCTTCCAGACTCACATTAAGCATCTTCAATCCTAAATTAAATCTAGAATCTAGCTTCCTATTTCACAACAAAGCATCATTCACTCTTGCTGCCAAACATACCCTCGTGAAACTGACTATACTACCGATCCTTGACTTCGGCGATGTCATTTACAAAATAGCCCCCAACACTCTACTCAGCAAACTGGATGTAGTCTATCACAGTGCCATCCATTTTGTCACCAAAGCCCCATATACTACCCACCACTGCGACCTGTATGCTCTCGTTGGCTGGCCCTCACTACAAATCCGTCGCCAAACACACTGGCTCCAGGTCATCTATAAGTCTTTGCGAGATAAAGCCCCGCCTTATCTTAGTTCACTGGTCACCATAGCAACACCCACCCGTAGCACGTGCTCCAACAGGTATATTTCACCGGTCATCACCAAAGCCAACACCTCTTTGGCTGCCTTTCCTTCCAGTTCTCTGCTGCCAATGACTGGAACGAATTGCAAAAATCTCTGAAGCTGGAGACTTATACCTCCCTCACTAACATTAAGCATCAGCTGTCAGAGCAGCTTACCGATCGCTGCAGCTGTACACAGCCCATCTATAAATAGCCCATCCAACCAACTACCTACCTCATCTACATATTTGTTTTTGTTTTCTGCTCTTTTGCACACCAGTATTTCTACTTGCACATCCTCATCTGCACATCTATCACTCCAGTGTTAATTGCTAAATTGTAATTAATTCGCCACTATGGCCTATTTATTGCCTTACCTCGTTACTTCATTTGCACACACTGTATATAGATTTTTCTATTGTGTTATTGACTGTACGTTTGTTTATCCCATGTGTAACTCTGTGCTGTTGTTTTTGTCGCACTGCTGTGCTTTATCTTGGCCAGGTCGCAGTTGTAAATGAGAACTTGTTCTCAACTTTCCTACGTGGTTAAATAAAAGGTTAAATAAAAACATACAACTAATACAAATTCGGGGAGTTTCTCCCATTCTTCTCTGCAGATCCTCTCAAACTCTGTGAGGTTGGATGGGGAGCGTCGCTGCACAGCTGTTTTCAGTTCTCTCCAGAGATGATCGATCGGGTTCAAGTCCGGGCTCTGGCTGGGCCACTCAAGGACATTCAGAGACTTGTCCTGAAAGCCACTCATGCATTGTCTTGGCTGTGTGCTTAGGGTCAGTGTCCTGTTGGAGGGTGAACCTTTGCCCCCAGTTTGAGATCCTGTAGATTAATTTTAGAATAAATCTGTAACATATCAAAATGTGGAAAAAGTTAAGGGGTCTGAATACTTTCCGAATGCACTGTAGGTCAGTCTGTTATATCTGTTGTTAGTCTGCTGTCGTAACTGGTGTCCGGTGTAAATTTAACTATGCTCCCTCTAATTATCTCTCTCTCCCTCTCACCTTCCCCTCTCGGAGGACCTGAACCCAAGGACCATGCCTCAGGACTACCTGGCCTGATGACTCCTGGCCATGTAGTCCACCTAGTAGTGCTGTTGCTCCAATTTCAACTGTTCTGCCTGCGGCTATGCAACCCTGACCTCCCGGAACTGCTGTTTTCGACTCTCTCTCTCTCTCTCTACCACACCTGCTGTCTCGACCTCTGAATACCCAGCTATGAAAAGCTAACTGATATTTACTCCTGAGATACTGACCTGTTGCACCCTCTACAACCACTGTTTATATTATTTGACCCTGCTGGTCATCTATGAACATTTGAACATCTTGAAGAACAATCTGGCCTTAATGGCCATGTACTCTTATAATCTCCACCGGGCACAGACAGAAGAGGACTGGCGACCCCTCAGAGCCTGGTTCCGCTCTAGGTTTCTTCCTAGGTTCCAGCCACTCTAGGGAGTTTTTCCTAGCCACCGTGCTTCTACACCTGCATTACTAGCTGTTTGGGGTTTTAGGCTGTGTTTCTGTATAGCACTTTGTGACATCTGCTGATGTAAAAAGGGCTTTATATATACATTTGATTTGAATTGACTTAGAGGAACTGGTAAAGAGGATCTGGTAAAGAGGATCTGGTAAAGAGAAACTGGGAGAGGAACTGGGAGAGGAACTGGTAAAGAGGAACTGGTAAAGAGGAACTGGTAAAGAGGATCTGGTAAAGAGGATCTGGTAAAGAGGATCTGGTAAAGAGGATCTGGTAAAGAGGAACTGGGAGAGGAACTGGTAAAGAGGATCTGGTAAAGAGGAACTGGTAAAGAGGAACTGGGAGAGGAACTGGGAGAGGAACTGGTAAAGAGGAACTGGGAGAGGAACTGGTAAAGAGGACCTGGGAGAGGAACTGGTGGAGTAAATGGTAAAGAGGAACTGGGAGAGGAACTGGGAGAGGAACTGGTGGAGTAAATGGTAAAGAGGGACTGGGAGAGGAACTGGTAGAGGAACTGGTGGAGTAAATGGTAAAGAGGAACTGGTAGAGGAACTGGTAGAGGAACTGGGAGAGGAACTGGTAAAGATGATCTGGTAAAGAGGAACTGGTGGAGTAAATGGTAAAGAGGAACTGGGAGAGGAACTGGTAGAGGAACTGGGAGAGGAACTGGTAAAGAGGATCTGGTAAAGAGGAACTGGTAGAGGAACTGGTGGAGTAAATGGTAAAGAGGACCTGGGAGAGGAACTGGTAGAGGAACTGGTGGAGTAAATGGTAAAGAAGAACTGGGAGAGGAACTGGGAGAGGAACTGGTGGAGTAAATGGTAAAGAGGGACTGGGAGAGGCACTGGGAGAGGAACTGGTAAAGAGGAACTGGTAAAGAGGAACTGGGAGAGGAACTGGGAGAGGAACTGGTGGAGTAAATGGTAAAGAGGAACTGGGAGAGGAACTGGGAGAGGAACTGGTAAAGAGGAACTGGTAAAGAGGAACTGGTAAAGAGGAACTGGTAAAGATAACCTGGTAAAGAGGAACTGGGAGAGGATCTGGTAAAGAGGAACTGGGAGAGGAACTGGTAAAGAGGACCTGGTAAAGAGGAACTGGTAAAGAGGACCTGGTAAAGAGGAACTGGTAAAGAGGAACTGGGAGAGGAACTGGTAAAGAGGAACTGGGAGAGGAACTGGTAAAGAGGACCTGGTAAAGAGGAACTGGGAGAGGAACTGGTAAAGAGGATCTGGTAAAGAGGGACTGGTAAAGAGGAACTGGGAGAGGAACTGGTAAAGAGGAACTGGGAGAGGAACTGGTAAAGAGGACCTGGTAAAGAGGAACTGGGAGAGGAACTGGTAAAGAGGAACTGGGAGAGGACCTGGTAAAGAGGAACTGGTAAAGAGGTACTGGGAGAGGACCTGGTAAAGAGGATCTGGTAAAGAGGAACTTTGAGAGGAACTGGTGAGTCAGGAAAACAACTCAGTTGATCACTAGTGTGTGTGTGTGTGTGTGTGTGTGTGTGTGTGTGTGTGTGTGTGTGTGTGTGTGTGTGTGTGTGTGTGTGTGTGTGTGTGTGTGTGTGTGAACAAGAGTCAAACCAGGGTCTTCTGTGTGCCACTTTACCATGTTAGCCTAGTAAACTGAAGCCTAGGCCTGAGTTTAGGCAAGGACATTAGTCTTCATGTGTAAAATTAGGTTAATCCTCTGAGACTAGCTGGGTCGTTACAAGACTCTGTTAATCCTCTGAGACCAGCTGGGTTATCACAAGACTCTGTTAATCCTCTGAGACCAGCTGGGTTATCACAAGACTCTGTTAATCCTCTGAGACCAGCTGGGTTATCACAAGACTCTGTTAATCCTCTGAGACCAGCTGGGTTATCACAATACTCTGTTAATCCTCTGAGACCAGCTTGGTTATCACAAGACTCTGTTAATCCTCTGAGACCAGCTGGGTTATCACAAGACTCTGTTAATCCTCTGAGACCAGCTGGGTTATCACAAGACTCTGTTAATCCTCTGAGACCAGCTGGGTTATCACAAGACTCTGTTAATCCTCTGAGACCAGCTGGGTTATCACAAGACTCTGTTAATCCTCTGAGACCAGCTGGGTTATCACAAGACTCTGTTAAACATCTGAGACCAGCTGGGTTATCACAAGACTCTGTTAATCCTCTGAGACCAGCTGGGTTATCACAAGACTCTGTTAATCCTCTGAGACCAGCTGGGTTATCACAATACTCTGTTAATCCTCTGAGACCAGCTGGGTTATCACAAGACTCTGTTAATCCTCTGAGACCAGCTGGGTTATCACAATACTCTGTTAATCCTCTGAGACCAGCTGGGTTATCACAAGACTCTGTTAATCCTCTGAGACCAGCTGGGTTATCACAAGACTCTGTTAATCCTCTGAGACCAGCTGGGTTATCACAAGACTCTGTTAATCCTCTGAGACCAGCTGGGTTATCACAAGACTCTGTTAATCCTCTGAGACCAGCTGGGTTATCACAAGACTCTGTTAATCCTCTGAGACCAGCTGGGTTATCACAAGACTCTGTTAATCCTCTGAGACCAGCTGGGTTATCACAAGACTCTGTTAATCCTCTGAGACCAGCTGGGTTATCACAATACTCTGTTAATCCTCTGAGACCAGCTTGGTTATCACAAGACTATGTTAATCCTCTGAGACCAGCTGGGTTATCACAAGACTCTGTTAATCCTCTGAGACCAGCTGGGTTATCACAAGACTCTGTTAATCCTCTGAGACCAGCTGGGTTATCACAAGACTCTGTTAATCCTCTGAGACCAGCTGGGTTATCACAGGACTCTGTTAATCCTCTGAGACCGGCTGGGTCATCACAACTCTGTTAATCCTCTGAGACCAGCTGGGTTATCACAATACTCTGTTAATCCTCTGAGACCAGCTGGGTTATCACAAGACTCTGTTAATCCTCTGAGACCAGCTGGGTTATCACAAGACTCTGTTAATCATCTGAGACCAGCTGGGTTATCACAAGACTCTGTTAATCCTCTGAGACCAGCTGGGTTATCACAAGACTCTGTTAATCCTCTGAGACCAGCTGGGTTATCACAAGACTCTGTTAATCCTCTGAGACCAGCTGGGTTATCACAATACTCTGTTAATCCTCTGAGACCAGCTGGGTTATCACAATACTCTGTTAATCCTCTGAGACCAGCTGGGTTATCACAAGACTCTGTTAATCCTTTGAGACCAGCTGGGTTATCACAAGACTCTGTTAAACATCTGAGACCAGCTGGGTTATCACAAGACTCTGTTAATCCTCTGAGACCAGCTGGGTTATCACAAGACTCTGTTCATCCTCTGAGACCAGCTGGGTTATCACAAGACTCTGTTAATCCTCTGAGACCAGCTGGGTTATCACAAGACTCTGTTAATCCTCTGAGACCAGCTGGGTTATCACAATACTCTGTTAATCCTCTGAGACCAGCTGGGTTATCACAAGACTCTGTTAATCCTCTGAGACCAGCTGGGTTATCACAAGACTCTGTTAATCATCTGAGACCAGCTGGGTTATCACAAGACTCTGTTAATCCTCTGAGACCAGCTGGGTTATCACAAGACTCTGTTAATCCTCTGAGACCAGCTTGGTTATCACAAGACTCTGTTAATCCTCTGAGACCAGCTGGGTTATCACAGGACTCTGTTAATCCTCTGAGACCGGCTGGGTCATCACAACTCTGTTAATCCTCTGAGACCAGCTGGGTTATCACAATACTCTGTTAATCCTCTGAGACCAGCTGGGTTATCACAAGACTCTGTTAATCCTTTGAGACCAGCTGGGTTATCACAAGACTCTGTTAAACATCTGAGACCAGCTGGGTTATCACAAGACTCTGTTAATCCTCTGAGACCAGCTGGGTTATCACAAGACTCTGTTAATCCTCTGAGACCAGCTGGGTTATCACAAGACTCTGTTAATCCTCTGAGACCAGCTGGGTTATCACAAGACTCTGTTAATCCTCTGAGACCAGCTGGGTTATCACAATACTCTGTTAATCCTCTGAGACCAGCTGGGTTATCACAAGACTCTGTTAATCCTCTGAGACCAGCTGGGTTATCACAAGACTCTGTTAATCCTCTGAGACCAGCTGAGTTATCACAAGACTCTGTTAATCCTCTGAGACCAGCTGGGTTATCACAAGACTCTGTTAATCCTCTGAGACCAGCTGGGTTATCACAAGACTCTGTTAATCCTCTGAGACCAGCTGGGTTATCACAATACTCTGTTAATCCTCTGAGACCAGCTTGGTTATCACAAGACTATGTTAATCCTCTGAGACCAGCTGGGTTATCACAAGACTCTGTTAATCCTCTGAGACCAGCTGGGTCGTTACAAGACTCTGTTAATCATTTCAGACCAGCTGGGTTATCACAAGACTCTGTTAATCCTCTGAGACTGGCTGGGTCATCACAACTCTGTTAATCCTCTGAGACTAGCTGGGTCGTTACAAGACTGAGTGACATCTGCTGTGTCAGGCACCATCCTTGCCAGGTATAGAACTGCCTTATTAACTATTTATCAGACACCACACACACACTTATACACATGCACACATGCGCAAACACACACGCACACACACACCTTCTCTCCTGAGACCTGGGAAAAGACCCACTGAAGAGGTTTGAGGTACAGGAGGGAAAAGAGAGAATCTCTCTCCTCATTCTCCACAACTCAGTGAAATAAGATCTGTCTGTACTCCACCTTACACAGAACTGCCCACTTAACATATGTGGAATATATGACATAGATAGTACATATTCTGCAAAACCTCAAACCCTGTGATTTGTCACCCTCATACCTCTCCATCGCTCTAATCATATCCAGTAACGACAGCACTAGCAGGCTGGTCTGCTACACCAGCTCTGACCACAAGAGGGTGCTGCTGTCTCATACTCTGCAGCTTATGCTTGGTATACAGTATAATGGTGTTAGAGACAACATGAGCTGTATTTATTCAATATGTGACCAAAGCATGCCTGTTCTATAATGTTATACTGTATTTCTATCTGAATCATGATGATTCCTTTTACTAACAATATATAAAGGTAACTCATTTTGTTATATATATATATATATATATATATATATATATATATATATATATATATATATATATATATATTTCTTCAGTTTTTTCTTCAGTTTTTCTATTTTAAGGTAACTTCTTGAACCAATTCATTGTATAAAAGTTTATAATTTATCATTCTTGTCTAGAGTTTAGCCCAGACTGGGCTGACAAACAATTTAGAACTAATAACTGTTCATGTTAGTTTCAAGGTTTCCCAGTATCAGTCTGGATTCTCTACGGAAAGGAAAGTGGAAAGGATTAGTCCTTGGGCTTTGTGTGCATCCGTGCGTGTGTTGTTTCTGTGTTTTTATACAGTAGCAGTGTCATCCGCAA
Organism: Oncorhynchus mykiss; assembly: GCF_057628025.1. Lineage (NCBI taxonomy): Eukaryota > Metazoa > Chordata > Actinopteri > Salmoniformes > Salmonidae > Oncorhynchus > Oncorhynchus mykiss. The sequence continues at coordinate 61,156,788 of NC_143039.1, forward strand.
AGGAAAATCCCCGATATTCCAGCAGGACGTCTGACACACATACACACAGTATTGTATAACTAACAATTCAGTCCCATTCAAAATCCTATTTTCCCTAACCCCTAACCCTTACCCTAACCTTTTTACACTCACCACTTTATTTTCTTCCTCCTGTTGTTGAACTGTTGTGTTTGACCCCTCTGAGCTCTCGGCCTTTCATGTTCTCCGACTCTCTTCAGACTGGTCGGATGTACAATATAGAAACAGGGCAGACAGTTGCAATAGGCCTGTGCAACCCAAGGTTTGATAAAAACAAACAGAAACCCTCTTAAACCTAACCCTAACCCTAATTTTTATCCTAACTGCTAAAACGGGCAAGGTCACGCCAAATAATTATCCCCACATTTCATTCAGCCTATCAATGGCCTTGGTTCCCAGCATGCTGTGTGATCAGAAACTTGCTTCCCCATCTTGATGAGCACTTCCACTTCCTAAACTTTTCCTCCTGTGGACTGAATCCCTGTATGTCTGATGTTTAATTGTGCGTGCATCTAAACAACACATAGTTAACATCAGTTCTCACTGGACATGATTCTCAGTTATCTGAAACATGAGTGGTCAGATGTGAGTGGTCAGGCGAGAAAAAACATCACCCAGACAGGCCAGACATGTGAAAAACTCGTCATCATGCAAGCGGTCAGATAAGCTCGTCTCTCAATTTTAAAAAACGTGTCAATACTTTGCCCCTTGATAACCAGCGCACTTCTGTATGTTGTAAAAGCGTTACATGATCGCTGTCCATATCATTGCATAATGCAGAAAATAAACGAGAGTTCTGGGGCCTTGCTTTAACAAAGTTAACCATTTTCTCTAACATATCCAAATCGTCTTTCAAGCTGTCAGGCATTCCCTTGGCAACAAGAGCCTCTCGGTGGATGCTGCAGTGTACCCAAGTGGCGTTGGGAGCAACTGCTTGCACCCGCGTTACCACTCCACTATGTCTCCCTGTCATGGCTTTTGTGCCATCAGTACAGATACCAACACATCTTGACCACCAAAGTCCATATGATGTCACAAAGCTGTCCAGTACTTTAAAACTATCCTCTCCTGTTGTCCTGGTTTCCAGAAGAGGATGTCTTCTTTATTTGACCCCCCATAATGTAACGGACATATACCAGGAGCTGTGTCAGGCAAGCCACGTCAGTTGACTCATGCAGCTTTAACGCATAAAATTCACTGGCTTGTATGCGAAGCAGTAATTGTTTCAAAAGAACTCCTGCCATGTCACCGATGCGTTGTGTATGATGAAGTCATTGTCTGATTTTTTTGCCTTTTCCCCCAGCATTGTCCCAGCCATGTCCATGGCAGCAGGAAGAATTAAGTCCTTCACAATAGTATGGGGCTTGCATGTTCTAGCCACTCGGTAGCTCACCATATAAGACACGTCTAGCCCCTTCTTATTAATGGTATCTGTTGCTTTAATACATGTCTTACTACTCGAAAGTAGTCTTAATTCTCGCTCAAAAAACTCCTGTTGCTTATTTTTAAAATTGACATGTTCATTTCTAAATGTCTGCGCAAGAGTGGTTTCCCGCGAGAGAGTAACGGTTAACATGATTGGATGTTAATTATTTGACTAGGCTACATGTATTTGATATTGTGTTGTTATTTTGCTGAACACTAAATCGTTAAATGTTTATTTTGGCAGTGAAACAAGGCTACTCGGGCGAGAAAAAAGCATCACCCAAATGCATAGCCCCGTTGGAAAATCTAAATGGACTGTTTGAAATTGTAAATCACATTTTTATTTGGCGTACCCCCTGACGGCATTGCGCATACCCCTGGGGATACGTGTACCCCAGTTTGGGAATAGCCGGTCTAGGGTATCCGGGAGGATGCTGTTGATGTGAGCCATGACCAGCCTTTCAAAGTACTTCATGGCTACAGACGTGAGTGCTACGGAGCAGTAATCATTTAGGCAGGTTACCTTCTCTTCCTTGGGCACAGGGACTATGGTGGTCTGCTTGAAACATGTAGGTATTACAGACTTGGTCAGGGAGAGGTTGAAAATGTCAGTGAAGACACTTGCCAGTTTGTCCGTGCATGCTCGCAGTACACGTCCTGGTAATCCATCTGGCCCTGCGACTTTGTGAATGTTGACCTGGTTAAAAGGTCTTGCTCACGTCGGCTACCGAGAGCGTTATCACACAGTCATCGAGAACAGCTGGTGCACTAGTGCATGATTCAGTGTTGATTGCCTTGAAGCACGCATAAAAGGCATTTAGCTCGTCTGGCAGGCTCGCGTCACTGGGCAGCTCGCGTCTGCGTTTCCCTTTGTTTAATTTTTTATTTCACCTTTATTTAACCAGGTGGGCCAGTTGATTACAAGTTATCATTTACAACTGTGACCTGGCCAAGATAAAGCAAAGCAGTGTGACAAAAACAACAACACAGAGTTACACATGGGATAAACAAATGTACAGTCAATAACACAATATAATAATCTGTATACAGTGTGTGCAAATGAAGTAAGGTGGTAAGGCAATAAATAGGCCATAGTGGCGAATTAATTACAATTTAGCAATTAACACTGGAGTGATGAGGATGTGCAAGTACAAATACTGGTGTGCAAAAGAACAGAAAACAAAAACAAATATGTAGATGAGGTAGGTAGTTGGTTGGATGGGCTATTTATAGATGGGCTGTGTACAGCTGCAGCGATCTAAGCTGCTCTGACAGTTGATGTTTAAAGTTGCTGAGGGAGATATGTCTCCAACTTCAGTGATTTTTGCAATTCGTTCCAGTCATTGGCAGCAGAGAACTGGAAGGAAAGACGGCCAAAGAGGTGTTGGCTTTGGGGATGACCAGTGAAATATACCTGCTGGAGCGCGTGCTACGGGTGGGTGCTGCTATGGTGACCAGTGAGCTGAGATAAGGCGGAGCTTTACCTAGCAAAGACTTAAAGTTGACCTGGAGCCAGTGTCTTTGGCGACGAATATGTAGCGAGGGCCAGCCAACGAGAGCATACAGGTCGCAGTGGTAGGTAGTAATGGGGCTTTGGTGACAAAACGGATGGCATTGTGATAGACTGCATCCAATTTGCTGAGAAGTGTGTTGGAGGCTATTTTGTAAATGACATCGCCGAAGTCAAGGATTGGTAGGATAGTCAGTTTTACGGGGGTATGTTTGGCAGCATGAGTGAAGGAAGCCGATTCTAGATTTAATTTAGGATTGGAGATGCTTAATATGAGTCTGGAAGGAGAGTTTACAGTCTAGCCAGACACCTAGGCATTTATAGTTTGCCACATATTCTAAGTCAGAACCGTCCAGAGTAGTGAGGCTAGTCAGTCGGGCGGGTGTAGGCAGTGATCAGTTGAAGAGCATGCATTTCGTTTTACTAGCATTTAAGAGCAGTTGGAGGCCACGGAAGGAGTGTTGTATGGCATTGAAGCTCGTCTGGAGGTTTGTTAACACAGTGTCCAAAGAAGGGCCAGATGTAAACAGAATGGTGTTGTCTGTGTAGAGGTGGATCAAAGAATCACCAGCAGCAAGAGCGACATCATTGATATATACAGAGAAAAGAGTCTGCCCGAGAATTGAACCCTGTGGCACCCCCATAGAGGCTGCCAGAGATCCAGACAACAGGCCCTCCAATTTGACACACTGAACTCTATCTGAGAAGCAGTTGGTGAACCAGGCGAGGCAGTCATTAGAGAAGCCAAGGCTGTTGAGTCTGTTTGTAGTCTGTAACAGTTTTCAAGCGCTGCCACATCCGACGAGCGTCAGAGCCGGCGTAGTAGGATTCAATCTTTATCCTGTATGGACGCTTTGCTTGTTTGATGGTTCGTCTGAGGGCATATGGGATTTTCTATAGGCGTCCGGATTAGTGTCCTGCTCCTTGAAAGCGGCAGCTCTAGCCTTTAGCTCGATGTTGATGTTGCTTGTAATCCATGGCTTCTGGTTGGGATATGTACATACGGTCACTGTGGGGACGACGCCGTTAATGTACTTATTGATGAAGCCGATGACTGAGGTGACTCATCAATGCCATTTGGGTCAATATGACTCCTGCTCCACCCATGGGGGTCTTCCAAGCCCTCACCTTTGAGGTACTCCTGTTGCCTGTTCCTGTGCAGAGGGGGAAGCCGTCACCAGATCCACCACCGCATCTTGTTGGCTCCCCTCTTCCAGAACTGCATCACAGCAAGCAATGGCCCCCACAGTATCACTCGCCCTGGTCTGTTGACCTCAAGCATCTTAGTGACAGTGCGGCCAGGTGTACTAAAAGACAGACCTTCTGTTGGACCAGTTGCCCGTCTGGTCTACATTTCTGCTTCTCTGGATGAGCACAAGTATTCACGTCATTCCTCTCAGTGACTACCTAACCTTGCTGCCCTTTGTTGTTGATTTCAAAACTGCCCGAGTTACACCAGGAACGCACAATCCTTCCATCAGTGCTCAGACTGTCCGCAATAGGCTGAGAGAGGTTGGACTGAGGGCTTGTAGGCCTGTTGTAGGCAGGCCCTCACCAGACATCGCCGGCAACAGCGTCGCCTATGGGCACAAACCCACCGTCGCTGGACCAGACAGGACTGGCAAAAGTGCTCTTCACAGTTTTTTCTCACCAGGGGTGATGGTCGGATTCGCGTTTATCGTCAAAGGAATGAGCGTTACCTGTACTCCGAGGCCTGTACTCTGGAGCGTGATCGATTTGGAGGTGGAGGGTCCCTCATGATCTGGGGCAGTGTGCCACAGCATCATCGGACTGAGCTTGTTGTCATTGCAGGCAATCTCAATGCTTTGCGTTACAGGGAAGACATCCTCCTCCCTCATGTGGTACCCTTCCTGCAGGCTCATCCTGACATGACCCTCCATCTTGACAATGCCACCAGCCATGCTGCTCGTTCTGTGCGTGATTTCCTGCAAGACAGGAATGTCAGTGTTCTGCCATGGCCAGCGAAGAGCCTGGATCTCAATCCCATTGAGCACGTCTGGGACCTGTTGGATCGGATGGTGAGAGCTAGGGCCATTCCCCCCAGAAATGTCTGGGAACTTGCAGGTGCCTTGGTGGAAGAGTGGTGTAACATCTCACAGCCAGAACTGGCAAATCTGGTGCAGTCCATGAGGAGGAGATGCACTGCGGTACTTAATGCAGCTGGTGGCCACACCAGATACTGACTGTTTCTTTTGATTTTGACCCCCCCTTGGTTCAGAGACACATTATTCCATTTATCTTAGTCACATGTCTGTGGAGCTTTTTCAGTTTGTCTCAGTTGTTGAATCTTGTTATGTTCATACAAATATGTACACATGTTAAGTTTGCTGAAAATAAACGCAGTTGACAGTGAGAGGACGTTTCTTTTTTTGCTGAGTTTACTTATCCCCACACCTCCTTCAGCCTATCAATGGCCTTGGTTCCAAGCATGCTGTATGGTCAGAAATGTGCTTTCCCCACTGAATAGCACTTCCACAGTTTTCCCTCCCTCACACTAAAAAATGTCCCCAGTTGGTCAAACGCTTGTCTGTTTACTGTTCTTGTGGTGGCTTTCTATTCTTGTGGGGACTTCCCCACCATTTAAACACGTCCACCTACACACACAGGACCTCAAGCTTAAACTGTGGGCAGTGACGTGAATGTGATTCCCCCGCCAGAGGCCACTCACAAATCAAAAGCTTCATGGTAATATTGAAACACAACAAGCACTTATTTTCTTTCTTTTTGATTTGATTTGAGCTGGCTAACACCCCCCTTTAACCAGGCTACACCCGTCAGAGCCTGTTTCCTCTCTAGGTTTCTTCCTAGGTTCCGGCCTTTCTAGGGAGTTTTTCCTAGCCATCGTGCTTCTACACCTGCATTGCTTGCTGTTTGGGGTTTTAGGCTGGGTTTCTGTACAGCACTTTGTGACATCAGCTGATGTAAGAAGGGCTTTATAAATACATTTGTTTATTCATTGTTTTGAACTTTATAAAAACAGTTTGTGTTGAAATAACAAGATTAGCATTGAAGTATTTAATTCATAAATGATCCCCTCCTTGTCTTTCTTATCTTTGTGCATCATGCAAGAAAAGACAATAAGGGTGAAACAATCACTGAACTGAAGAATGGCAGCTGTTGATGTGTGAGTAACATTATCTAGAAGACAGGGGGAGTCACACACACCCAGTGTTAGGCCTAGTGACATAATCACTTCCAGGAGCAGTGAGGAGGTCAAGTTACGGCCACATCTGCAGGTGTGTGTGTGGTGAGCTGATCACTAATCTAATCTGAGCTACTCCGTTAAATAGCTAGCTAATTAAATGGCTACCCGGACTATTTGTATTGACCCTTTCTTGCACTAACTCTCTCTTACACTGACTCTAAGCACACACACTGGACTCTAGCCACACATACTTACAATGACACCCCAACACACACATACACACATAACATGTGCACACCTGCATACTGATGGCACAAACATTTTCACACTCACCACCTACGCTGCTGCTACTATTATCTATGCTGTTGCCTAGTCACTTTACCCTTCCTATATGTACATAGCTACCTTAATTACCTTGGACCCCTGCACATCCACTCGGTACTGCTACTCCCTGTATATAGACATGTTATACCCTTTATTGTTATTCACTATGTATTTATCCCGCGTGTCACTATTTATATATATTAAATGTATATACATCTTTATATTTAACTCTGCATTATTGGAAAAGGACCCATAAGTAAGCATTTCACAATTAGTCTACACCTGTTGTTTATGAACATTGTGACTAATATCATTTGATTTGATAGCAAATCAAATTCTCAAAGATGTTGCATAAAGCTTACTTAATTTCCTTCATTATTTTAACTGCATCAGGGATCAGACACACACACACACACACTTTTTGGCTTCGCAGGCTTTTTCAGTGTGTAGTTACAAATTGTTTTCATTCAAAGCAGCATTTATAGGGAACACAGGTGAGCAACCGGTGATCAGCAGGTGCTTCTAATCAGGGTTGTCACTCATCTGCCAATCAGGGATGTGGCTTCTCCAATGATAGAGGCCTTTAGTGGCCAAAAGGCTGTATTAACATGAGCAGCGCCATTAAAGGTTTCCACCATTTTAATGTAGTCAACTGGGTGGAACTTCCAACTTCATAGGTTGATCACTCCTGGTGACCCTGTTGGAGTCATGTCCAGGAGGGATCAGCCAATCATGAAGAAGAAAATGTAGTAGTAAAATGGATAGCCTCAACGGCGCTGCCCATGCTGTCCCAGACACTATAACGGCACAGATACAAAGATGAGTCCTCTATCTATCTCTATAGGCTTATCTGGTCTACCTGTATACATGTTACAATCACTATGGCTGCATTTAGACAAGCAGCCCAATTCAGATTTTTTTCCACTAATTGGTCTTTTGACCAATCAGATCAGCTCTGAAAATATTGTATGTGAAAAGATCTGATATGATTAGTCAAAAGACAAATATTTGGCTGCCTTTCTAAACGCAGCCAAAGAAAAACAGAATTAGAGGATATGGGAGCGGGCACCTACTGTAGACCAGCAGGGGTATCAGGTGTGAACAATTCATGAATCAACTGCCTTAGGTGTCCGCTCACTTGGATAAATGATATACATTTATGAGATAGCTTACTACAAAGGACATCCGGCTAAGCCATTCATCAATATGTGGGGATAACTCATCAATTCTGAAAAATATGATGTTTACAGTGTTCTTGTATAAGAGTCTAAATTTGGCCTATAGGAAGGAGGTAAAATGTAGTTCATCCCTTAAACCTTGTGGTGATACAGATTTTAATTATAGATCCAAATGGCTTTTCTTTGGAGACATTTGTGGTCGTGATGACCTTTGGGTGGTGGATCAACGTTTTTCATTAATAGATTGGTTTTGTTCAATAAAGTGCCTCGCAACTGGCAAGGTGAAATCTTGATGTCTGATAGTGGATTTACATTTACAAGTCCTACTTTCAAGGCACGGGATGATTTCCTCCCCCACTATAAATCTTATCACAAGAACACTAACATACAAATAAGTATTTTGGTGGTGAATGTTATACATGACTTTATCTCATAGGTCCTAGAAGTCTGAGGGCATACAAAGCTAGTACATCAGCCAGGTCGTTCAAGATCCACTTAGAAATCTGACACAGGACATCGGGAGATGCCTTCCAATCCGGCCACCAGGGGCAATGGGTGCTATTACCATCAAGTTGGCTTGGATTTTGCTAGGGACTTTTGGGCAGGGGCTGCAAATGGGCGTAAGCCACGAGCTCTGGTTCCGAGGGTCGCTGGAGTAACTTCTACATTTTATGTTTGGAGAAACATGGAGAAACGTCAGAATCTGAAGTCAAATTGGTCAAACCGTGAGATCTTGTTGCAGCCCATTTCAATGGTGCTACATGATCTACAGTGGAAACCTACTTTTATGAATTCCTCTTTTCTCTCTATGGCCACATCTGATGTGACCAACATGTTTGTTAGATTTCTTAATCGTTTTATAGGTAGATAAAGGTGGATTGTGAAAGGTAGGATTTAAAGAGGTGTCTGATGATTATATATTTTTTTGTTAACTAGGTAAGTCAGTTAAGAACAAATTCTTATTTACAATGACAGCCTAGGATCAGTGGGTTAACTGTCTTGTTCAGGGGCAGAACGACATGCTTGTCAGCTCTGGGATTGGATCTAGCAATCTTTCGGTTATTGGCCCAACGCTCTAACCACAAGGCAACCTGCCGCCCCACATAACAAATTAATTACCATTGCTTATTGACAATGCCATTACAGCTGTCATTGAAAGTAAGTATATAGTTTACAGAAAATGGTTGCTTCTGTTTGTGTTAGGATATATTAAGTAACTGGCTTCTGTTCAAGCTTTTAACTTGACTGAGCTAGTGAACATACACACAGAGGAGTATTTCCAAATATACATTGTTTTTTAATTGGAATGTGCATAGCCTGGGTGTAGTGTGTGTTCGTAACTCACCAATTTAAAGTATCCAAGGGAGAGAGAGTGTGTGTGTGTGTGTGTGTGTGTGTGTGTGTGTGTGTGTGTGTGTGTGTGTGTGTGTGTGTGTGTGTGTGTCTGTGTCTGTGTGTCTGTGTGTGTGTGACCATACCTTTCCTCCGTGCGGTATCAAAGAGTTGTTCCCCTTGGACAATCAGAGCCTCTGTTGCAAACACACACACACAAAACTAGAGATTCAATTGGACAAATTCAGGTACGTCCTTCCCTGTTTTGCTCTGTTTGCTTCCTTTTGGTTAAAAGGTTTCTGTTGCAAGACGTAATGAATACACTCCTGGAATAGTCATAATGCAGTGACAACTGTGACATCTTTAGAGAAAGAGAGAGTCGTTGTGGTTAATTCCATATGTGCTGATGGTGTGTTTGTGACGAACAGACCACTAATCACCCCTTTGGGATGGCAGGAATGATACAGCGGTATGTGTGTGTGTGTGTGTGTAACCCTAACACAACAACAGGCTTCACTGGTCAGAGCCTTGAGGACCGCAGGGTTTCCCTGGTTTGCATGACAGGAAGTGACTGTTCACTGGCACCTGATACGGTACCTGTCCTCTAGCATCAACTCAGTTTTGGGAACTGACCTTTTGGAAAAAGACTCGTCTGCCTGGTGACCTTTGAGAATCATGGTTAAAGTGTCAAATAGGTCGCACACGGCATCTCACTACTGCTGAAAACCACCTTTTTGTTTTTCGTTTCCACTAGAAATCTTGAATGTCATCTATTAAACACATGATGACTGACAGTGGAGACTGATCTGTGACACATAGACACCCACACAGGAGAGGTTAAATATTTAGATAGAAAAGAGGAAGATGACTAGATCAGAGGAGGAAACATCTCAATTCTACTTTTAGAAACTTGAAATAGTCTGTCATATATCTGCCCTATATAAAAAATAAAACAAATGTTAACCTTTATTTAACTAGGCAAGTCAGTTAAGAACAAATTCGTATTTACAATGACGGCCTACTGGGGAACAGTGGGTTAACTGCCTTGTTCAGGGGCAGAACAACAGATTTTTACCTTGTCATCTCAGGGATTCAATCCAGCAACCTTTTTGGTTACTGACCCAACACTCTAACCACTAGGCTACCTGCTGGTTACTGGCCCAACACTCTAACCACTAGGCTACCTGCTGGTTACTGACCCAACACTCTAACCACTAGGCTACCTGCTGGTTACTGGCCCAACACTCTAACCACTAGGCTACCTGCTGGTTACTGGCCCAACACTCTAACCACTAGGCTACCTGCTGGTTACTGGCCCAACACTCTAACCACTAGGCTACCTGCTGGTTACTGACCCAACACTCTAACCACTAGGCTACCTGCTGGTTACTGGCCCAACACTCTAACCACTAGGCTACCTGCTGGTTACTGGCCCAACACTCTAACCACTAGGCTACCTGCTGGTTACTGGCCCAACACTCTAACCACTAGGCTACCTGCTGGTTACTGGCCCAACACTCTAACCACTAGGCTACCTGCTGGTTACTGACCCAACACTCTAACCACTAGGCTATCTGCTGGTTACTGGCTAACACTCTAACCACTAGGCTACCTGCTGGTTACTGGCTAACACTCTAACCACTAGGCTACCTGCTGGTTACTGGCCCAACACTCTAACCACTAGGCTACCTGCTGGTTACTGGCCCAACACTCTAACCACTAGGCTACCTGCTGGTTACTGACCCAACACTCTAACCACTAGGCTACCTGCTGGTTACTGGCCCAACACTCTAACCACTAGGCTACCTGCTGGTTACTGGCCCAACACTCTAACCACTAGGCTACCTGCTGGTTACTGGCCCAACACTCTAACCACTAGGCTACCTGCTGGTTACTGGCCCAACACTCTAATCTGCTGGTTACTGGCCCAACACTCTAACCTGCTGGTTACTGGCCCAACACTCTAACCTGCTGGTTACTGGCCCAACACTCTAATCTGCTGGTTACTGGCACAACACTCTAACCTGCTGGTTACTGGCCCAGCACTCTTATCTGCTGGTTACTGGCCCAACACTCTAACCTGCTGGTTACTGGCCCAACACTCTAACCTGCTGGTTACTGGCCCAACACTCTAACCTGCTGGTTACTGGCCCAACACTCTAACCTGCTGGTTACTGGCCCAACACTCTAACCACTAGGCTACCTGCTGGTTACTGGCCCAACACTTTAACCACTAGGCTACTTGCTGGTTACTGGCCCAACACTCTAACCACTAGGCTACCTGCTGGTTACTGGCCCAACACTCTAACCACTAGGCTACCTGCTGGTTACTGGCCCAACACTCTAACCACTAGGCTACCTGCTGGTTACTGGCCCAACACTCTAAGCACTAGGCTACCTGCTGGTTACTGGCCCAACACTCTAACCACTAGGATACCTGCTGGTTACTGGCCCAACACTCTAACCACTAGGCTACCTGCTGGTTACTGGCCCAACACTCTAAGCACTAGGCTACCTGCTGGTTACTGGCCCAACACTCTAACCACTAGGCTACCTGCTGCCCCAGAGTGAGGTATTATGGTAGTAGGGACACCTTGCTCTGGTTGGACCTGGTTGGAGCTTTCCCCATAACTGCTGGGGGTCAATTTGGAATTGGGTGTATCTCTCTCTCTCTTGCTCTGCCTCCAAATTCTTTCCAAACCTCTCCACCATCCCCCTCGCCCCCATCCCAGAGTTCCCTTAAATTGCTGACAGGGGGATAAGAACACCCATTGTCTTCCAAGTTCTCAACGTCCCCAGCCCTAGCCCATCCACTACGCACACACACACACACTTGTATGATGTGTGTAACGCTTCATTACCATAATTGAGAGAGTGTTATGGGGTGAGGGAAAGTTGGCACACCCTAAGAGCTTCATTGAAGTGTGTTGTGTGTGTATGTGTGTGAGTGTGCAAGTGTGTGTGTGCTTGCCTGCGTATGTGTGTGGTGTGTGTGAAAAGCAGAAAATATATCGTAGTTCAATGAATAGAAGAATGACTAATTGGCTCTACTCCAGCCCTGAGTGTCACAAACAGGATTTAAGGAGCCTATTGCAGGCACTCACCCCCCCCCCCCCTCCCTCCCTCCATCTATAGCTCTCTATCTATCTCCCTTTCTTTCTCTGTCTCTATCTATCTCCCTCTCTATCTAGCTCTCCCTCTTTGTTTAGGTACTGGCTGTTCTACTGTCTTGGATTTTGTCCCCTCTCTAAAAGAAACATTGAAGCCGTTTTCCTCTCTTGTCTTTTGGACAACCCATTTGTTAACTACAACCCTCTCTCTCTCCACCCTCCCCCATCCATCTGGCTCCTGTTCAGAAGTCCAGCTGGCTAGTGGAGGTTACTTTATGTCGCAGGAACCTTTCTTTATAATAGACTAACCCCCTTAACATGGGACTGTGAACTACACTCTGTTTTTATTACCCTGACTGTCTCTCTCTCTCAGACACACACACACACACACACACACACACACACTACTCCCCTGGCGTCAGACAACAACAACATTAGACTAACACTAGTGAGACACTTCATAATAACACAATGGGCCTGAAGAACTTAATCAAACAGTAGTGTCAAAGCCTCCCACCCACTCTCTCACACACACACACACACACACACACACACACACACACACACACACACACACACAAAGTATTTTACTGTAGAACATTTCTCTCTCACATGTGTGGGAAGCATCGTTGCCATGACGGTGCCTGAGTCAGTGCACAGCATAAAACCAAGAGAGAGACAGATTTTTTAGGCTGGGCTTTACAATCAGCATATGGTCGTGAGACGCTCAACGCTGAAACATTGCAAAGAAGAAAACGATATAAACAAAGGAGAGGAACGAGAGCGCGCTGAGACACTGGTGTTGTTTGAATGAGCTCAGTGAAGTCTCTCCCGGGACACAGTATGTGACGGGGGGGGGGCACAAAACGTCACTACACCTGCTGCGGGCTGGAATAAATGCACGATAGAGAGAGAAAGAGAGATGTCTCGTTTTCACTTTCTCAGTCGCACTATAAAGAGCTTGCCAAGGCAACTCCACGTGAATCAGATTTCTGGGAATAATCGTCTGTTTGGATAAGAAGGTTATTGGGCGGAAAGAAAACAAACAACAATGCCCCAACGACGCACCATTCATTCCTGGCGCTGCCTCTTGTTCACGCGGTCGTGCGGTATTTCCCGGTTGATTCCCATTATTGGAGAGTGTCAGTAGTAGGCGGTGACCGGAGCTGCATGCCTGCTGCCGGTGTCTCGAGCTGACCCGATCCCTACAGCCTGCCCCCGGTGTAGATATGACTTCCTGGCTACATAAATACGGTTACCCGACTCTGCATTGCGTGCTGCTCTGCGTGGTATTGGCCGCTAACATCATCGGCGGGAGCTCTCATTCCGGTGAGTGACAGAATATACCTGGATAGGTAGGTTAGGCTACTGTGGAATTAATGCACTCACTCATCATTAATAGATGGAAACATCATCATTGTGTGAATGGGTGAGACAGATGAAATAGTGAAAGAATCTTCAAGAATGAACTGTCAAATAATGATGATAGCTATAAATGTCCCAAATAATGATGATAGCTATAAATGTCCCGCCAGTAGTCCTTGCTCGACAATGTTTCGGCTGGTCGTCTGTCGCCGTTCGCAACGGAACGTCACACACACGTTTCAGTCAATGACAATCACATAGGCTTATCAACGCACTGCATCTATCAAATACATGTATCATACTGTTATATTCCCAGCTTTATATTATACATCTCTTCAGGAATTAGTCATGTTTATCATGGTATTTTTATTGCTCTATAAGTGACGTGACCAGCTTCGACTGATCAGGTACTGCTGTAGCCTACAGTGTTGTGTAATCTAGCTGTAACTGGCACAGTAATTAGGTTAGAGCTGCTTGTTAATTCACTAATTCAGCATTCATTATTTCACAAATTAGTAAACTGAGATCTGCAGCATTCCTCCCATGGCCTACATTACTGTACAATACCAGCCTCACAGGGAATACATGGGACCTGAGCCATAGATTGGTAGTAGAATTAGGTCCATAGTTCTAATGGATGTGAGACATTGTTTAGAAACACAGTATACTCTACAGTCTGTAGAAGAATTAGTCTGTAGACTAACTAGTCAGATTATTGTGTTTGACTGCAATGTGATTACTGACCTTGTGAATAACTGTGTGCATGAACTACACTGAAGCACCTGTTCACATGCACACGCACACACACACACTGATCTGTTGTGAGTCTACATTGTTCCTACATTGTTCCTGATTTAAACATGGTAATTGACAGAGCCTTACTGCTGCATGGTTAATGACTGTTCACACAGTCAGTCTTTCATGTGTTAATTCTCTCTCCTCTTCTTTCCTCTCCTCTATCCTTCTCCACAGGTGAGCGTGTATGTTCGTCTCCTCCTGTCTCATCGTGTTCAGAGTGCCTCCGACGCGGACCACAGTGTGCCTGGTGCTTTGAGGCGGTAAGAGAGAGCGAGATGGGGAGAATGAGAGACAGAGAGAAGGGGGACACAGAGAGAGGGAGAGAGGGGGACACAGAGAGAGAGAGAAGGGGGACACAGAGAGAGAGAGAAGGGGGACATGGAGAGAGAGAGAGAGAGAGAGAGAGAGAGAGAGACAAAGACAAAGGGGGACACACAGAGAGAGAGAGAAGGGGGGCACTGAGAGAGAGAGAGAGAGAGAGAGAGAGAGAAGGGGAACACTGAGAAAGAGAGAGAGAGAGAGAGAGAGAGAAGGGGAACACTGAGAGAGAGAGAGAGAGAGAGAGAGAAGGGGAACACTGAGAAAGAGAGAGAGAGAGAGAGAGAGAGAGGGGGACACAGAGAGAGAGAGACAAGGGACACACACACAGAGAGAGAGAGAGAGAGAGAGAGAGAGAGAGAAGGGGGACACAGAGAGAGAGAGAGAGACAAGGGGGGACACACACAGAGTGAGAGAAGGGGGACACTGAGAGAGAGAGAAGGGGGACACTGAGAGAGAGAGAAGGGGGACACAGAGAGAGAGAGAGAGAGAGAGAGAGAGAAGGGGGACACTGAGAAAGAGAGAGAGAGGGGGACACAGAGAGAGAGAGAGACAAGGGGGACACACACAGAGAGAGAGAGAGAGAGAGAGAGAGAGAGAGAAGGGGGACACAGAGAGAGAGAGAGAGAGAGAGAGAGAGAGAAGGGGGACACAGAGAGAAAGAATAGAGAGTGAGGAGTAGAGCATTCACATTAGTCTGTAGAGAAGGTGCTCTTTCTGACATGTCAGCACATAGATTAGTGACAGGGCCATTTGTGATTGGTAATTTAAACACTTCTACAGGCTCTGGCTTTATCTCTGTGTTTAGACTGTCATAGATAACGCACAAACACACTTTTCATGTGTGTGTGTCTGTCTGGGTTCTGCCGTAATCCTGGGTTCTTGTAAAGTACTACTCTGACCCAATAAGTGACCATGAGAACCTGTAAACTAGGACATCACAACCTCCTGAAAACACACACACACACGCGCGCGCATACACACACACACGCACACGCGCATACGTACACACATACGTACGTACACACACACACACACATACGTACATACACACACACACACACACACATGCATATACACACACACACATACATACATACACACACATACACACACACACACACACACACACACACACACACACACACACACACACACACACACCTTATCATTACCTGGGACACTGGTCTTGAGACCTTAAATGGGTTGGCTCACTGGTGCGTGAATTGGAAAGCACCCCTCCCCCCCCACACACACACACACACACACCCTGTCTCGGGGTGGGGTAACTCATTCTGAAAACTCCTCCAACATACACTGTCAGTTTATGTTAGTACCAGTCTATTGGGTCTGTTGTTAGGAAAGTCCCTGTATGACTGTGGTTTAGAGGGACTTAACAGAACCAGTGGTTGAAGTGGGCCGGAGCCAACCACAACGGAGAACTCTAGTGCGGGTTTCCCAGACACAGATCAAAGCCATACTCAATTGAAAATGCCTCTTAGTTCGGACTGCCTCTTAGACTATGTTTTACTGCTTGATTACAGACACCTCTTATATAATATTTTTATTGAATATTGACTCTGGTGTATATTCAGGCCTAACTCTTCATAGCAGTATTTACTGTTGTTTTGTTTCAGTAGTACCAGGCTATCAGAGGGCTGTTGTTTTGTGTCAGTAGTCCCAGGGTATCAGAGGGCTGTTGTTTTGTGTCAGTAGTACCAGGGTATGAGAGGGCTGTTGTTTTGTGTCAGTAGTACCAGGCTATCAGAGGGCTGTTGCTTTGTGTCAGTAGTACCAGGGTATGAGAGGGCTGTTGTTTTGTGTCAGTAGTACCAGGGTATCAGAGGGCTGTTGTTTTGTGTCAGTAGTACCAGGGTATCAGAGGGCTGTTGTTTTGTGTCAGTAGTACCAGGGTATCAGAGGGCTGTTGTTTTGTGTCAGTAGTCCCAGGCTATCAGAGGGCTGTTGTTTTGTGTCAGTAGTACCAGGGTATGAGAGGGCTGTTGTTTTGTGTCAGTAGTACCAGGGTATGAGGGGGCTGTTGTTTTGTGTCAGTAGTACCAGGCTATCAGAGGGCTGTTGTTTTGTGTCAGTAGTCCCAGGGTATCAGAGGGCTGTTGTTTTGCGTCAGTAGTACCAGGGTATCAGAGGGCTGTTGTTTTGTGTCAGTAGTACCAGGCTATTAGAGGGCTGTTGTTTTGTGTCAGTAGTCCCAGGGTATCAGAGGGCTGTTGTTTTGTGTCAGTAGTCCCAGGGTATCAGAGGGCTGTTGTTTTGTGTCAGTAGTCCCAGGGTATAAGAGGGCTGTTGTTTTGTGTCAGTAGTACCAAGGTATGAGAGGGCTGTTGTTTTGTGTCAGTAGTACCAGGGTATGAGAGGGCTGTTGTTTCGTGTCAGTAGTACCAGGGTATGAGAGAGCTGTTGTTTTGTGTCAGTAGTCCCAGGGTATCAGAGGGCTGTTGTTTTGTGTCAGTAGTACCAGGGTATGAGAGGGCTGTTGTTTTGTGTCAGTAGTACCAGGGTATGAGAGGGCTGTTGTTTTGTGTCAGTAGTACCAGGGTATCAGAGGGCTGTTGTTTTGTGTCAGTAGTACCAGGGTATCAGAGGGCTGTTGTTTTGTGTCAGTAGTCCCAGAGTATCAGAGGGCTGTAATCCTCTTTGACCAGGCACTCTAAAGCCCTAAACCATGACACAGTTGACACAGTCCAACTCACAGAAGTGTGTTTCTATACTGGGATTATTGTCTATGTTGTGTAATGTCACTGCAAGGCACTGCCTAGCTTCTAAACAATAATTTCAACTCACACGCACACAGTCCCACGTCCTCAGTATAATCACTTCTATTTCCAGTTATACAACTGAACATCAGAGTCAACTGACTCTGTTTCTATTCAGGCAATTCAGGAGATTAAAATCTCAGTTAAAGAAAATCGAAAATGAATTGCAATAAAAATGAATTTCAATTATGGTAATAACTTAGCTATTTATCCCTACTTCACTTACATAGTTAGTTACAGTGTAATTACACTTGCTATATAGTACACCTCTCCTGACTGGAGTGATTTGAAATTGGAATTGACCCCTGATATAATGTGCAGAGAGAAAGGTATGGGCCCTGATCTCCAACCCCTGACCTCTGACCCCTAACAGGGTTTCCTGGATGGAGCGGAGGTGGGAGAGCGCTGCGACCTGGTGGGGAACCTGGCAAGGAGGGGGTGTGGCCTAGAGTTCATAGAGCATCCAGAGGTCATGGTGGAGGTCAATGCTACGACCAGCAGCACTCAGGTGTCACCGGGAGAGATCACCCTCACACTCAGACCAGGTGAGGGGCAGAGTATAGCTGCCACTGAATAACTCACTGAATGGTGGACTGCACATATCCTGTTTTACTGTACGTCTTGATGTATGTCCGCTTTACAAGTTATTTGCTGTATGTTGTACACACACTGAACAAAAATAGAAACGCAGCAAGTGTTGGTCCATGTTTCATGAGTTGAAATGAGAGATCCCAAGACAATTTACATACACACAAAAAGCTTATTTCTCTTAAATTTGGTGAACAAATTTGTTTACATCCTTGTTTGTGAGCATTTCTCCTTTGCCAAGATAATCCACCCACCTGACAAGTGTGGCATATCAAGAAGCTGATTAAAAAGCATGATCATTACACAGGTGCACCTTATGCTAGGAAAAATAAAGGGCCACTCTAAAATGTGCAGTGTTGTCACACAACACAATGACACAGATGTCTCAAGTTTTGAGGGAGCGTGCAATTGGCATGCTGACTGCAGGAATGTCCACCAGAGCTGTTGCCAGAGAATTTAATGTTAATTTCTCAATCATAAGCCACCTACAACGTTGTTTTAAAGAATTTGGCAGTACGTCCAACCGGCCTCACATCCACAGACCACGTATATGGCGTCGTGTGGGTGAGCGGTTTGCTGATGTCAACGTTGTGAACAGAGTGCCCCATGGTGGCAGTGGGGTTATGGCATGGGCAGGCATAAGCTACAGACAATGAACACAATTGCATTTTATCTATGGCAATTTGAATGCAGAGAGATACCATGACTGAGGCCCATTGTCGTGCCATTCATCCACTGTCATCACCTCATGTTTCAGCATGATAATACTTGGCCCCATGTTGCAGGGATCTGCAAACAATTCCTGGAAGCTGAAAATGTCCCAGTTCTTCCATGGCCTGCATACTCACCAGACATGTCACCCATTGTGCATGTTTGGGATGCTCTGGATCGACGTGTATGACGGCGTGTTCCATTTTGCACCAATATCCAGCAATTTCGCACAGCCATTAAAGAGAAGTGGGACAATATTCCACAGGCCACAATCAACAGCCTGATCAACTCTATGTGAAGGAGATTTGTCGCCCTGCATGAGGCAAATGGTGGTCACACCAGATACTGACTGGTTTTCTGATCCACGCCCCTACCTTTAAGGCATCTGTGACCAACAGATGCATATCTTGATTCGCAGTCATGTGAAATCCATAGATTAGGGCATCATTTATTTATTTCAATTGACTGATTTCCTTATATGAACTGTAACTCAGTAAAATATTTGAAATGGTTGCATGTTGCGTTTGTATTTTTGTTCAGTATATATTGTCCTGAGCTAGGGCTGTGGCGGTCATTCTGTCAGCCCGTTATTGTCATGCGAAAGAGTGCCGGTCTCACAGTAATTGACCGTTAATTAACATAAACACATTTAGCATCTCCAGGACTCCACACATACAAGCTGCAAACAAGCCACTGATGCGTGCCTTTGGAACATATACATTTTTAAAAGTCAAATAAATCAATTTAATATACACCACCACAATGAATCCAATATTTATTTTAGTCAGGTCTAAAGAAACATTAAGATATGACAAAATGTCAGTATTTCAGAAGAACAGAATATGAGTTGGCCTACTGTATGTTATCTGTGTCACGGCCGTTGAAGGAAGTAGACCAAAGCACAGCGTGGTGAACGTACATATTCCCTTTATTTAGGATGACGCCGTCAAAAACAATACAAAACAACTGTGCCGCTTAAGGGCTATGTGCCACAAACAAAGTTAACTACCCACAATCACAGGTGGGAAAGAGGGCTGCCTAAGTATGGTTCCCAATCAGAGACAATGATAGACAGCTGTCCCTGATTGAGAACCATACCCGGCCAAAACAAAGAAATACAAAAACATAGAAAATAGAACATAGAATGCCCACCCAAATCACACCCTGACCAAACCAAAAATAGAGACATAAAAAGCTCTCTAAGGTCAGGGCGTGACTATCTGGCTGTGCTCCATTCCATGGGCTGTAGGCTTGTTCATTTAGCTGATAAGATATGCTTATAAGTCCTGTGCCATTATTTTATATTATATGATTTTATAGTAAGAAGAATATAATTGAACTGAATAAAATAGAAAGGATATTTTTCCCATTCTGGAGCCAGTGTTCATATGAAGTGGCTATGTTAAGTGTAAAAGTGATCATTTGAAACAGGTCCTATATGCTAGATTTCGAGTTATTTGTAACTTTAGTTCTGAATGATACAAACCTTAGAATGTCTTAGAAATCAAAACATTTATAGGCTGCATGACGCGACTACAGGCTATTGATGATTTGAGAAAGTAGCAAAAAAAGCTTGCGCTCTGTTCCTTGCCTCAGGGTACACAGCTGTTCTGATGGCGGGACAATAGAGTCCTGAGTACCAGGTCATTAGGACCTGATGGAGGGACAATAGAGCCCTGAGTACCAGGCCATTAGTGACCTGGTGGAGGGAGAATAGAGCCGTAAGTACCAGGCCATGAGTGACCTGATGGAGGGAGAATAGAGCCGTGAGTACCAGGCCATGAGTGACCTGATGGAGGGACAATAGAGCCCTGAGTACCAGGCCATTAGATCTTGATGGAGGGACAATAGAGCCCTGAGTACCAGGCCATTAGGACTTGATGGAGGGACAATAGAGCCCTGAGTACCAGGCCATTAGTGACCTGGTGGAGGGACAATAGAGCCCTGAGTACCAGGCCATTAGGACCTGATGGAGAGACAATAGAGCCCTGAGTACCAGGCCATTAGGACCTGATGGAGGGACAATAGAGCCCTGAGTACCAGGCCATTAGGACCTGATGGAGGGACAATAGAGCCCTGAGTATCAGGCCATTAGTGACCTGGTGGAGGGAGAATAGAGCCGTGAGTACCAGGCCATGAGTGACCTGATGGAGGGACAATAGAGCCCTGAGTACCAGGCCATTAGATCTTGATGGAGGGACAATAGAGCCCCGAGTACCAGGCCATTAGGACCTGATGGAGAGACAATAGAGCCCTGAGTACCAGGCCATTAGTGACCTGATGGTAGTTAGTGAGTTGGGTACTACCAAAGCAGGTCCAGAGTGCATGAGAGGAGATTACCATGACTAAACGGTCACATGGAATTTTACTGCGGTCATGACTCATGACTGCCGGCGTTTCCCAGTTTTACTGCTGCTTTCATTGCAATAATTCTGGTGAGTGATAATTCCAATGGTTGTTTTATTTCTAATAAACATGTGTGTAGGTGCTGAGGCCAGTGTGATAGTAGCAGTACAACAGTTAGAGAGGTATCCTGTTGATCTATACTACCTGGTGGACGTATCAGCATCCATGCAGGAAAACCTGGACCAGGTGAGTGACTGGTTATCTACATTATCTACATAACCTAAAGTATAATGTTTTTACAGCACAACTCTTAGCACTTTTAATTATCGAAATAAACTTTGATACGATTTCAGCTGAAATAGATCGATTTATGAAGACAATTGTATTTTTACCTTGACTAGGTAAGTGTTTACTCTTTACCGTGATTGGTTGGGTGTACAGTATGTAAATCTCCCTGATGTTTCCCTATTGGTGCAGCTGAAGACGGTGGGCGTAGCCTTGTCCCACCGAATGAGAGAACATTCCAGTGATTTGCGTCTGGGGTTCGGCTCCTTCGTTGACAAACCTGTCTCCCCCTACATCAATGTACACCCCTCTAAGATAAATAACCCCTGCAGGTAGGGTGGGACACACACATACACACCAACTCAGACACACCAACACACTGACAGAACCCTTTCAAGTTGCTGGACGGCAGGTATCTTCCTTCTTTCAATGATGAGTGACTCTCCCTCTCTCCACCCCGCACCCATCTCCCTCAGTGACTATGAGGTGAAGTGTCGCCCAGCCCATGGCTTCCACCACGTTCTTAGTATGACGGCCAACATGTCCGAGTTTACACGCATCATCAAGAGACAGAGGATATCAGGCAACATGGACACACCAGAGGGAGGGTTAGACGCTATGCTCCAAGCTACTGTATGTCAGGTAGGGACTGCATGTGTGTCTGTGTCTGTGTTGGTGTGGGTGTTTGTGTGTTTGGTGGCCCCTGCATGCTTTGACTCAGACCCCCTTTCAAGAAGGCATCCCATACCTTCGTGATGATGTCACTCACTGAAGAGGGGTGTGTGTGAGAGAGTTAGTGTGTATGTGTCAGGGAGAATGGTGGCATGCTGGGTCAGCAATGAGTAGTGCTGCTGGCATCTACTGGCACTATCACACACACACACACACACACACACACACACACACACACACACACACACACACACACACACACACACACACACACACACACACACACACACACACACACACACACAGTGGACGAAACCATCAGGGGACCTGAGTCAGAGCTTGCAGGGGGTAGACACACTCACTCCGTCCTCTCCTCACTTTCTTTCCCAGTAGCTCATACAGCGGGTGACACCATCAGTGTGGAATGGCAGGCTATACTTTCTAATTAGCCTTTCTTTCCCAGTAGCTCATACAGCGGGTGACACCATCAGTGTGGAATGGCAGGCTATACTTTCTAATTAGCCTTTCTTTCCAGAAGCATAGAATGAATTGACTTATCCTGACTGATCAGGAAATGAGTGAATAGACAATGAGATGAAAATACAGTATGGATGAATCTCCCTGTCTTTCTGTCTGTCTGTCTGTCTTTCTTTCTCTCTCTCTCTCTCTCTTTCTTTCTCCCTCCTCCACCTCCCCTATACCCTCTCTTTCTCTCCCCCTCTCTCTCTCTTTCTCTCCATCAGGGTGAGGTGGGTTGGCGTGGGGAGGCCAAGCGTCTGTTGTTGTTGATGACAGACCAGCCTTCTCACCTGGCGTTGGACAGCAGACTGGCTGGTATAGTCACACCCCATGATGGCCTCTGCCATCTGGAGAACAACGTCTATATGGAGAGCACTACCATGGTGAGACACACACATACACACACTACCATGGTGAGACACACACATACACACACTACCATGATGAGACACACACATACACACACTACCATGGTGAGACACACACATACACACACTACCATGGTGAGACACACACATACACACACATACACACACTACCATGGTGAGACACACACATACACACACTACCATGGTGAGACACACACATACACACACTACCATGATGAGACACACACATACACACACTACCAGGGTGAGACACACACATACACACACTACCATGGTGAGACATACACACACATACACACACTACCATGGTGAGACACACACATACACACACATACACACACTACCATGATGAGACACACATATACACATACTACCATGGTGAGACACACACATACACACACTACCATGGTGAGACACACACATACACACACATACACACACTACCATGGTGAGACACACACATACACACACTACCATGGTGAGACACACACATACACACACTACCATGATGAGACACACACATACACACACTACCATGGTGAGACACATACATACACACACATACACACACTACCATGGTGAGACACACACATACACACACTACCATGGTGAGACACACACATACACACACTACCATGGTGAGACACACACATACACACACATACACAAACGGGAGAACACGCACTCGTGCACACAAACACACATACTTATATACACCTATGAACGCATGATGAACACACACATACACACAGAGAACACCAACATGGCTTGTCTATCTGTCTCTGTTAGGACCATCCCAGTTTAGGCCTGTTGGCTGAGAAGCTTCTAGAGAACCACATCTACTCTCTCTTTGCTGTGGAACAACTACAATATCAGTGGTATGAGGTAATCTCTCTACACACACAACTCTCTCTCTGCTGAGCTCTAACACACACAAACCCATCGCACGCCAATTAATTAACATTGTCTCAAACTGAGTCCCCCAGACTCAGTGTCCCTTTCTCTTTAGCCCTGGAATTAACATATCTGTCTCTGTCTCTCTATTTCTCTTTCGCTATCTCTTTCTCTCTCTATTTCTCTTTCTCTATCTCTTTCTCTTTCTCTATTTCTCTTTCGCTATCTCTTTCTCTTTCTATTTCTCTCTCTATTTCTCTTTCTCTATCTCTTTCTCTTTCTATTTCTCTCTCTATTTCTCTTTCTCTATCTCTTTCTCTTTCTATTTCTCTCTCTATTTCTCTTTCTCTATCTCTTTCTCTTTCTATTTCTCTCTCTATTTCTCTTTCTCTATCTCTTTCTCTTTCTCTCGTTCTAGGAGTTGGTCAGGTTGCTACCAGGCTCCAATCTTCTGTTCCAGGCTCCCAAACTTATAGACGTGGTGGTGGATGCATACAAGGTAACACACACACAGAAAAGAAAAACCACTGGTGGGAGCGGGATGTTGTTAGGTGGGTGGAGGAGTAAGGGGAGGGTAAAGGTTTGGCATGGCTCAATATAATCTATCTCACCCCGGGGCACAGAACAAACCATTGTTCTGTACGGGAATCTGCCAACTCCACAGATCTGCACACTCTGTCTGTACACACACACACACACACACACACACACACACACACACACACACACACACACACACACACACACTTACACACACACACACACACACACACACACACACACACACACACACACACACACACACACTTACACGCACTTACACACACACACGCACTTACACACACACACACACTTACACACACACACTGACTTACACACACACACGCACTTACACACACACACACTTACACTTACACACACACACACTTACACACACACACTGACTTACACACACACACGCACTTACACACACACACACACACTTACACACACACACTGACTTACACACACACACGCACTTACACACACACACACATACAGTAAATCCGCAGAACAGAGCCTGGCATTATTAAGGCTATTTCTTCTCCACCATATATTTGGACCCGCCTTTTTTCCCATCAGCCTCTCTATTGATCAGAGGAACGGAGAACAATGGAGGCTTTCTGAGAACATGTGACAACCTGTTCTCTCTCTCTCTCTCTCTCTCTCTCTCACTCACCCTCTCCATAACCCTCACCTTCATCCTCGCCCTCACCCTCTCCCACACCCTCTCCCTCTCCCTTTTCTCTTTCCATAACCCTTACTCTCACCTTCTCCATAACCTTCTCCCTTTAACCTCTCCATAACCCTCTCCCTCACCCTCACTCTCTCCATAACCCTCACCCTCTCCATAACCCTCACCCTCTCCCTCACCCTCTGTCCTTCCTTTTTCTCCTGCTCTCCTCCTCTTCTTGCCTCATTGCCCACCCCACTCTCTCTCTCCCTCTCTTTCTCTTTCCACCACTCTCTCTCACTCTCTCTCTCTCTTTCCACCACTCTCTCTCACTCTCTCTCTCTTTCCACCACTCTCTCGCCCTCTCTTTCTCTTTCCACCACTCTCTCTCACTCTCTCTCTTTCCACCACTCTCTCTCACTCTCTCTCTCTTTCCACCACTCTCTCTCTCCCTCTCTTTCTCTTTCCACCACTCTCTCTCACTCTCTCTCTCTCTTTCCACCACTCTCTCTCACTCTCTCTCTTTCCACCACTCTCTCTCACTCTCTCTCTCTCTTTCCACCACTCTCTCTCACTCTCTCTCTCTCTTTCCACCACTCTCTCTCACTCTCTCTCTCTTTCCACCACTCTCTTTCCATCTGTCTCCTCTAGAGGTTGTTGTCAGTTGTCCAGGTGTCTGTGTCAGTGGAGGACAGAGCATTCAGCCGTTTCCTGGTCAGCGTCTCTCCTCTCTGTCCGGAAGGATCTGTATCCCACGACAACCGCAGCTGCTCCAACGTCCAGCCCAACCAGACGGTACACACACACACACGCACACACACACACACAATCACACACGCATGCATGCACACTCACGCACACACACACGCACTTGTCAAGTGGCGGTGGGTCTGAGTGTGTACACATGCGCACGTTTGTGTGTATGTGCGTGTGCATGTGTGTGTTTCTTACAGAGGTAGGCATATTAGTGAATAATCTGAGTAGATTATGACTCAACACATTAACTTGTCATTTGATTATCAGCTGACCTGTTGTTATTGTTTGTGAAAAGCTCCTTTATCAGATATAGTATTTCAGCGTATATAATCTAAGAAGCAAAATCTGAATTTTCTCATAGTCCCACATCGAAGTAATTTAGGATTCATCCGACTCATAAAACATTGTTTAGGCAAATCACCCTGTTGTGTACGATGATGCCATATGGTTGAGTCTACTTTTAAATGTATGAATAGGGCCAATGTCTTGAGGTTGAATGTCAGCTCTGCTCACTCAAACTCTAACTCCAGTCTCCTCTCTACTCATTCTATTTCTATGCAGGTCTACTTCAACATCACC
Organism: Oncorhynchus mykiss; assembly: GCF_057628025.1. Taxonomy (NCBI): domain Eukaryota; kingdom Metazoa; phylum Chordata; class Actinopteri; order Salmoniformes; family Salmonidae; genus Oncorhynchus; species Oncorhynchus mykiss. The sequence goes on from NC_143039.1 coordinate 61,183,061, forward strand.
ATCGGTCTGCACTCCTGTCCTGACGATGATGATGATGACGTGGTCCAGGTCTTCGTCAGGCCCGTGGGTTACAATGAGTCATCCATCATCAAGGTTCACTCACGATGTCGCTGTCACTGTGGACCGGACTGGCATTGCCACGACGATACCACACATCAGTCAACGTGTGGTGAGGTCACCCCAGATACAGACCGTAATAATCAAGACATGAACAATCGGGACATGCACACACACACACCGGACCTAGACCCAGAGCACACACCCACACGCCCTCACACACACACACCGGACCTAGACCCAGAGCACACACCCACACGCCCTCACACACACACACCGGACCTAGACCCAGAGCACACACCCACACGCTCTCACACACACACACCGGACCTAGACCCAGAGCACACACCCACACGCCCTCACACACACGGACCGGAGTGGTCACGGCAGTGTCGTGCGGAGGGATCGGGGGTGGACTGTAACGGTCGGGGAGTGTGTGTGTGTGGGAAGTGTGTGTGTGAGAGGAACAGTCTAGGAACAGTGTATGGACAGTACTGTCAGATGGACGACTACTCCTGCCCCTACCAACACGGACTACTGTGTGGAGGTAATACACACACACGTTGTGCACACACAGACACACACACACACAATGTACATTTCACATCTTACGAGCTAAATCTTATTCACTTACTCACACTGTAACAGGTGGTAGACTACAATCTCTCTCTCTCCCTCTCTCCTTCAGGGCGAGGTATGTGTGTGTCTGGTGATTGTGTATGTGAAGAGGGCTGGACAGGAGAGAGCTGCAGGTGCCCAGTCTCTACGGCAATCTGCCTGTCCGACAACGGGTTGCTATGCAGCGGGCGTGGCAGGTGTGTGTGTGGCAGATGTGTGTGTGACAACCATCAATATTCCGGAGCATTTTGTGAGAGATGTCCCACCTGCCACAGCTCCTGTCAGTCACACTGGTAAGGCTTCAGCTCAGCGGGCTAACACAGTTTGGTGCCGTGCATTCTGATGACCTGGGTTCATACGCGGTCGGTCCCGTCACGTCAACCACCCTGGTAATCATTCCCTCTTTCTCGCTCTCTCTTCTCTCTCTCTCTCTTCTCTCTTCTCGCTCTCTTTCTCTCTTCTCTTCTCTTATCCTCTCTCTCTGTCTCTGTCTGTCTCTGTCTCTCTGTCTCTCTTTGTCTCTCTCTATCAGGAGGTGTATAGACTGTCACTTGTCTCACGGTCTGTCTCAGAGAGAGGCTGGGGAGTGCAACCATACCTGCATCCCATTAGTGGGTTACGTCAATGATGTCACAGGTAGAATGGGGTCAGGGGTTATACCAGACAGAAGCACATACTCGCACACAAACATGTCATTATGGTCTGCAAAAAAAATAAAATGTAAACGACATTTGTTCAGTTCATTCTCTCTCTCTTTCTCTTGATCAAAGTTGATGGGATAAACATTCATTTTCTCTGTCTCTTTCTCTCTCTCTCTCTCTCTGTGTGTGTCTCTCTCTCTGTGTCTCACTCACTCTCTCTCTCTCTCTCTCTCTTTCTCTCTCTCTCTCTCTGTGTCTCTCTCTCCAGTCCTACTAGGCCAGGTATGGAGACAGTGTGTGTATAAGAAAGACAACTGTTACTATCGCTTCCACACTGCACTTGTCTCAGGAAATACTCTTCTACATTTCAACACACAACCTGGTGAGACACACACACGCACACACATACACACACACACTGTGTAAGTGCAAGTTGCAACAATTGCACCCCACCACCTCTAGAAACAGCACTATTCATTGTGTGTCCCACTCTCCCCTCTGTCTCTCTCCCCAATCTTCCACCCTCTCTCCCTGTCCCCGACCCCACATGCCTCCTCCACTCTCTCTCTCTCTCTCTTCTCCCGCCTCTCCCCCCTGTATTCCCGAACACTCCCACTCCCGGTTGCGGAAGCCAAGTTTCCATGGCAACAGTTATAAATGTCAGAGTAGAACTTTAGTCTCTTTGTCTGAGGATGAGGCCGATCTCTCTTTGTGTGTGTGTGTGTGTGTGTGTGTGTGTGTGTGTGTGTGTGTGTGTGTGTGTGTGTGTGTGAGGACAGTGGTACTTTGTAACTATTTCAGGGTCAAATTTTGGTGTGTTGGGTCTGTGTGTCCCTATATGCTACAATGGATAGAGATAAAGTACTCACAACTTTGTGTGTGTGTGTGTCTCCAGAGTGTGTTTCCAGTAGGCGGTATGTGGGGACCTTCCTCAGTGTGTGTGTGTTGACGTTCCTCCCTGGCTTGGTGATGCTGGCTGTGCTGGTGCTGCTGCTGCACAGACGATCTTTGCCACAGGGTGGCGCCACTGATCAACAATACAACCCCACTGGCAAGGTAAGATTCTCCAATACCTTATCTTCACACAGAAACACACTTGTGTGCATGTTTCTAACTGCCTGTGCATGTTGTATCATTAGGATCTGTCACACGTCCCAAAGACCAATGAGAAGACGGTATCCTACAGGAGGGACCGCCCCCCGGGCCCTGACCGACCAATGGAGATGCATATCACCGTTCCCAAGATGCCCCTGGGCGAACCCTGGCAGTAAGGGGTCAGGGGTTAGAGGTCAACGGTTGAAGTGGGCCAATGCTGACCGGTACAGAAAAGCAGCAACTCTAATGTTATACTGCTTGAGAACCGGCACCTGTGAAATACAGGTACAGTAAAATGACAGTGAGCAGGGCTACAGGAATCTTCTCTCAGTACACTTGCACTGGTTACAGGTTAGGGGAAGGATAGTAAATCATGAAAAACTGGACAGAGTAACACTCCAAACAGGAGTCTTGTTACTGATACTGTAATATTATGTGGCTTTATGGACTGGCAGCCATTGAAAGGTACTGAACATTGATCGATTTATCAATGCTAAATATTTATGCTTTTATTACAGAGAACACTACAAGTTTATTAGTTTACTTGATCTCTCTCTCTCTACTCAACCTGTGTGTCCTGCGTTAGCTTGCCACCTAGTGGTCAGTGGTGAAACGACATAACAGAATGGGATGAATGAATAATTGGATGAAGGAATGAATGAATGAATGAATGAATGAATGAGTGAATGGTGACCTTGCACCAGCAGTAACGTGTGAATATGTGACACTCCACAATCATTACCTTTTTTTTTTACCTACCGCCAAATCTACTTGATTTCTTTATTCTATGTGCCTGGCATAACTGGAGTTTTGAGAGGACAGGTAGCCTCCAACGGTTGTTAATGTACAGTATCTAGTTTTAATATTTGAAACAAGCATTAATTTAAAATTAGCATACTTGTGGAGAGACAGAGTAGAGATTTGCACTAGCATCGTTACGTAGCATGATAGGTCGTAGTGTTGTCAGACTACTGAGTGCTAATTGGCTCCTGAACTATTGGGAAGGCTGCTGATTGGCTCCTAAACTACTGGGAAGGCTCCTGATTGGATCCTGAACGTTCCATAATACACTTCTATCTACAACAATTCCAGTAAACAAAACTATGAATAATATTTAATAATGCATTTGTTGCATGTTTTCTTTACATCTGATGTTTGATGTTTACAGCATTCATTAGCTGCTAATTTATTTAGTCCATAACACTAATATTATTATTTATTGTGATTTATTTCAAAAAAAAATAATGTTTATTGTCATTTTTGTATTCTATTTTTAATTAAAGGTACTGACTGCCTACAGGGCTGTAATATTACAGGACTGTATCTCAATGTTAAATGAATCAGTAATTATAAAAATGATCTCTCTAACTGGCAGACTTGGGTCAAATACTTTCAAAAACTGGTATCACATTATTAGAATGGTACCCATTGTCTCACGTCAGAAAGCTTGACAACCTTGTCTGCATAGTTCATGGCCAGTCTGAAGACAATGAAGGGCACCTACTGCACATTTGGAAAGTATTCGGACCCCTTGACTTTTTCCACATTTTGTTACGTTACAGCCTTATTCTAAAATGTATTAAATTATTTAATTTTCTCATCAATCTACACACAATACCCCATACTGACAAAGCAAAAACAGTTTAGAAATCTTTGCAAATTTATAAAAAACAGATATATCACATTTACATAAGTATTCAGACCCTTTACTCAGTACTTAGTGGTGATTACAGTCTTCTTGGGTATGATGCTACAAGCTTGGCACACCTGTATTTGGGGAGTTTCTCCCATTCTTCTCTGCAGATCCTCACAAGCTGTATCAGGTTGGATGGGGAGCGTTGCTGCACAGCTATTTTCAGGTCTCTCCAGAGATGTTCAAGTCCGTGCTCAGGCTGAGCCTCTCAAGGATATTCAGAGACTTGTCCTGAAGCCACTCCTGCGTTGTCTTGGCTGTGTGCTTAGGGTCGTTGTTCTGTTGGAAGCTGAACTTTCGCCCCAGTCTGAGGTCCTGAGCGCGCTGGAGCAGGTTTTCATCAAGGATCTCTGTGTACTTTTTTCCGTTCATCTTTCCCTCGATCCTGACTAGTCTCCCAGTCCCTGACGCTGAAAAACATCCCCACAGCATGATGCTGCCACCACCATGTTTCACCGTAGGGATGGTGCCAGGTTTCCTCCAGACGTGATGCTTGGCATTCAGGACAAAGAGTTTAATCTTGGTTTCATTAGACCAGAGAATCTTGTTTCTCATGGTCTGAGAGTCCTTTAGGTGCCTTTTGGTAAAGTTCAAGTGGGCTGTCATGTGCCTTTTATTGAGAAGTGGCTTCCGTCTGGCCACTCTATCATAAAGGCTTGATTGGTGGAGTGCTGCAGAGATGGTTGTCCTTCTGGAAGGTTCTCCCATCTCCACAGAGGAACTCTGGAGCTCTGTCAGAGTGACTATCGGGTTCTTGATCACCTCCCTGACCAAGGCCCTTTTTCCCCGATGGCTCAGTTTGGCCGGGCGGCCAGCTCTAGGAAGATTCTTGGTGGTTCCAAACATCTTCCATATAAGAATGATGGAAGCTACTGTGTTCTTGGGGACCTTCAATGCTGCAGAAATGTTTTGGTGCCCTTCCCCAGATCTGTGCCTCGACACTATTCTGTCTCGGAGCTCTACGGACAATTCCTTCAATCTCATGGCTTGGTTTTTGCTCTGACATGCACTGTCAACTCTGGGACCTTATATAGACAGGTGTGTGCCTTTCTAAATCATGTCCAATCAATTGAATTGACCATAAGTGGACTCCAATCAAGATGAATCCATTTTAGAATAAGGCTGTAATGTAACAAATTGTGGGAAAAGGAAAGAGGTCTGAATGCTTTCTGAATGCTCTGTACATAAGGATTTCGTTACAGGTGCATAACCCACAAATAAGTCATCCATAAGCAGCGCTTACGTTTTTTTACAAAATTCTTATGTCAAGTTGATCATTTCAGCACATCAGTCAGTTTGTGCGGTACAATGAAACTAATGCAATAGTCCCAAAAGTTCAAACTCAAAGATAAATTAAAGCTCTAGCTATTTGACATGTATTTGACCTCAGACTGCTAACTGGGCATTGTGTTTGTATAATAAAAGCACGTTTGTGTATATTTTCTGTAAATGCATGTGATTAAGAGTTCCTGTAACATGAATGTTTTAATGAAATTATTATGTGTTAGATTTGAATTGATGTCTAACTCGTTCTGATTCTTTATAAACCTCAAGTGTGTTCACTCATTAGTAAATGTATCATAAGCTGAAGTGACTATCCATTCATTGAGTTTATTAGACAGTGCAATAGACATACAGCCACACCACACACCAATGCAATTGAAGACATATGACCTAGTCATATTGTACAAAATAGAGTTGATGCACAAGAATAAAGCAGGAAAGCATGTGGTCTTTTCTATTCCTTCATGATTTGTGTGGTTTCTCCTTCCCCTCCAATCAACCACGCCTCCAATCAACACACACACACACACAACCAACAACGCCTCCACAGACACACACACACGCACCTCTGGCCTGCAGACTGCTTTCGTTGCCTAGCAACCCCCCGAGAAGGGCGGGAACGGAGGAGGTTCGGCTTCCGAGGTAATTACAGAGTCCACACCAGCAGACATGTTTCCATGGCACCGCAGGTGTGTGTGAAGAGAGGTGGCAAAATTGAGCATTTTAAATAATCTCAGTGACCACCATCACAGGACCAGACTATGGTCACACTCGCAACACAGGTGAGAGAAAGAGAGGGAAGAGAGATTGCCAAAGTTATCAGAGCAACTTCATAGCAAGAGGTCAGTGTTTACACTTTAGAAAATGACCCAACAGAACACACACGGTTGGGAGCAGAGCAGTGATAGAGACTGATTTAGACTGATTTCATCACTTTATTTAAAGTGTTATGCAGGCAAAGTCTTTTTTTCTCTTTTCACTTCTTTAACCCCAGTCACACAACACATTTGTACAAAGTTGATTTAAAAATATCAATAAAATATCAATAATCAAGAACCTGCAGCCTTGGAGGCCAGATTTATCAATCATCATGGAGATCCCACAAACTGCTTAGAAAAACATTTTACAAATGAGATGTCACTAGAAAATATGAAAGAAAACTGGTTGTCACACAAAATATTACCGAAAACATCCACATCTGGTTGGTAATTCAACCATTTAATTTTCAAATCTTTTTTATGAACGTTTTGCTTTCATTTTATTTTTTTTAAACATATTATGACGCGTTAAGAGTAGTAGAAATGACGGGCCGCAGTCATGACAACGACAGACGTAGCAAAATAAGTTTAGGATGAATGAAATAGAGAGAACAGCACTAAAAGGCAACATGCTGCACACACACCTCTGTTCAACGCGTACGATACACTCCAGCAAAAGGCAGATATTAAAATAGAACAGATAATCAATTAGCTGGACACAGTAGTCATCTGTGTCAAAATGTACTGGGGGGGTTAAGAAAATAAAGAGCTAAAAGTACAATTCAAAACGTATGCACTGACACTAACATAGAGCAACATCACCAGACACTTGTCATAACAACCACATAGTAATAACATCCACCCTGCCACAACCCCTTCTCTCCATGCCCCACCCTTCCCCCCACTACATGTGTGTATGTGTGCGTGTGTGTGTAATACTGCTTGTTTTAAGGCGTTGTAGTACCAGGACTCACACACAGGGGGCTCTACCTTCACAATGCAGAGAAAGCAGCACCAACGTCAAATCACACGAACTCTACCACTGTTAAGAGTATCTCTAATCACTTGAAATATCGTGAATATATATTATTTGAAATATGTCTAATTACTGAAATGCATATTGTTTATATCTCAGACGTTGATACTTTATACAAGTTTAGGGTTCAGATACGATGATTGAGTCACATTACTGCCCTATTCTAAACTGGTTCTGGTACAAACAGCTGCTGCTCTGAGTATCAGTGGGAGCACCGTGTGTTTTGACATTAGTACTGCTTATTGACACTGTCTTACCCACCCACCAACCCCAGGAGAGCTACTTCTTAAAGGTGCACTCAGCAATATGGCATCATCAAGCAGGAAATCACCCCGCTGTGTATGATGTCATATTGCTGAGTGCACCTTTAACGCTGTGAGCTGACTGGCTGTTTCATACCAGGGAAACCTTTTCCTCTACTGTCATTAATGTAAACATGGTTTCACTAGGATTGTCTTATAGTATTGCTTTCACTAAACAGCCTGTTGCAGAAAGCTAGATTGTTTGTTTTATAGAAACGATTAATATTTCAAATGCAGAGCGTTTCTATAGGAATGCATCATTTATACATATGTTCTATGTGCTTTTTTCTGACCCTTTAGAGGTCTATTCCTCTTTTTCTGGTCTTTCTTCAGTAAGAGTTTATCAGACTGGTCTTTACCTGAACTATAGTCCTGTTGAACCGGGATACATCGTCACACACTCTCAAACACACACACGTACGCACATACACACACCTGTCCCTGCTCCTCTCACCTGTCTGTCCTACAGTCTGGACCGTGCCACATATCATGTTTCTTCATCATAATCATCATTACAGTATTAGCAGAGGAACATCTTTGTGCATAGAGATACAATTGCTGTGTTTCAAATGGCACCCTAGCTATTTGGGACACAACCAATGTCTCTTCTTGATGTTTTACAACTCCAGGGTTCTGTCTTGTGCTAGTTTAATTAGCCTATCCAAAATGGCATTCTCCTCCCTACATAAACTACTCAGAAGGCTCTGGCCAAAAGTAGTGCACTATATAAGGGATAGGGTGCAAGTTTAGATTATAAATCTATTTTATACCTTTTCCCCTGACCTCTGTTCTGTTATAAACACCATTCAACTAATTCATACCTTTAGTCTGTCGTTAGATTAATTCATTAGTTTAGATTCAGATTCCTCCCTCTGTTTATGTAATATTCAGTTCATCATATTTCTCTTCTTTTTAAAAACAACATTTAAAAAAAATAGACCACCTGACCTCCACAGCCACAGCATAACCATGGAGACCAACCAGGAATTTAGCTCTCCCTGCTTTATCCCTAAACAGGAAGTGGTCACTGGTCACTACTCAAAACTCCTCCTCTTCCTCCTCCTCCTCTTCTCCCTCCATTTGATTGGGCGAGGAGGCTGTTGGAGTGGCAGGGGCGGAGTCCTGGGAGAGTGTCTCCACAGTTACGATGCGAGGGGAGGAGCCTAAACCCTGGTTGGAATCTTCCATGTCTTCAGTGGTGATGATGGCGAGAGAAGCCCCCCCCTTCTTGTTCTGGTGGGTTTTGATGTGTTTGGAGAGATGGTCGCTACGCATAAAACGCTTACTGCACTCTGGACACTCAAACCTCTTCTCACCTGGAGGATGGGTACATCTGAATAAGAACAACATAGACACAGGACATATCTGTGTGTGCGTGTGTGAGAGAGAGTGTGTGTATGTGTGTGGGTTTGGGAGTGCGTACCTGTGTGTGTCCGTCTGTGTCTCTGCAGTTCATCCGAGCGTGTGAACCTCTTGCCACAGAAGATCCAGTTACAGACGAAGGGTCGTTCTCCTGTGTGCCAGCGGAGGTGAGCTCTCAGGTGACTGGTCTTACCTGGTAGATAGAATATTACTACAGATTGGTAATATCAAATTAATATTCTATATTTTATTGGTTCCATAGACTAGTACATCTCTATTTTATACAGTATTGACTGGTACATCTATTTTATACAGTATTGACCTGTAAAATCTCTATTTTATACAGTATTGACTAGTAAATCTCTATTTTATACAGTATTGACCTGTAAAATCTCTATTTTATACAGTATTGACTAGTAAATCTCTATTTTATACAGTATTGACCTGTAAAATCTCTATTTTATACAGTATTGACTGGTACATCTATTTTATACAGTATTGACTAGTAAATCTCTATTTTATACAGTATTGACTGGTACATCTATTTTATACAGTATTGACCTGTAAAATCTCTATTTTATACAGTATTGACTAGTAAATCTCTATTTTATACAGTATTGACTGGTACATCTATTTTATACAGTATTGACTAGTAAATCTCTATTTTATACAGTATTGACTAGTAAATCTCTATTTTATACAGTATTGACTAGTAAATCTCTATTTTATACAGTATTGACTAGTAAATCTCTATTTTATACAGTATTGACTGGTACATCTATTTTATACAGTATTGACCTGTAAAATCTCTATTTTATACAGTATTGACTAGTAAATCTCTATTTTATACAGTATTGACTGGTACATCTATTTTATACAGTATTGACTAGTAAATCTCTATTTTATACAGTATTGACTAGTAAATCTCTAATTCATACAGTATTGACTAGTAAATCTCTAATTCATACAGTATAGACTGGTCTTACCGTAGACCTTTCCACACTACAGACTGGTCTTACCGTAGACCTTTCCACAGTAAAGACTGGTCTCACCGTATACCTTTCCACACTACAGACTGGTCTTACCGTAGACCTTTCCACACTACAGCCTGGTCTTACCGTAGACCTTTCCACAGCCCTCCATGTGACACACATGCTGCTTCTTCTTAGATGGGTCTCCACTGGTCCTGCAACACACACACACAGTCAGAGAGAGACAGTGAGAGTGTGTGAGTGTGTGTGTGTGTGTGTGTGTGTGTGTGTGTGTGTAGTACCTCCCCTCTCCGTCCCTGCAGTTCGGACAGGAGCACGCCACCCTGCGAAGCCTCTTGCTGGGTGGTCCTTCCTGGTCCGACGAACTCTGGACAGAACCCATCTGGTCTGGGCTTAGCGACGACCCCGCCACGTTACCCATGGTTACCTTTACTGGGGACGACTGGACCTTAACCCCGCCTTCCTGACCCTGCGGCTGACCTGGTGGTAGAATATACTATTTTTATTTATTGGGTAATTAAATCATAAAAAATTATTTAGGAAAAAAACAAAGGCAAGAGGCGTATTTTAATTATGGTACAGTAGAGTAGAATATCATTATTGTACAGTAGAATATCATTATGGTACAGTAGAGTAGAATATCATTATGGTACAGTAGAATATCATTATGGTACAGTAGAGTAGAATATCATTATGGTAGAGTAGAATATCATTATGGTACAGTAGAGTAGAATATCATTATGGTACAGTAGAGTAGAATATCATTATGGTAGAGTAGAATATCATTATGGTACAGTAGAGTAGAATATCATTATGGTACAGTAGAGTAGAATATCATTATGGTACAGTAGAGTAGAATATCATTATGGTACAGTAGAATATCATTATGGTACAGTAGAGTAGAATATCATTATGGTACAGTAGAATATCATTATGGTACAGTAGAATATCATTATGGTAGAGTAGAATATCATTATGGTACAGTAGAGTAGAATATCATTATGGTACAGTAGAGTAGAATATCATTATGGTAGAGTAGAATATCATTATGGTAGAGTAGAATATCATTATGGTACAGTAGAGTAGAATATCATTATGGTACAGTAGAGTAGAATATCATTATGGTACAGTAGAGTAGAATATCATTATGGTACAGTAGAATATCATTATGGTACAGTAGAGTAGAATATCATTATGGTACAGTAGAATATCATTATGGTACAGTAGAATATCATTATGGTAGAGTAGAATATCATTATGGTACAGTAGAGTAGAATATCATTATGGTACAGTAGAGTAGAATATCATTATGGTAGAGTAGAATATCATTATGGTAGAGTAGAATATCATTATGGTACAGTAGAGTAGAATATCATTATGGTACAGTAGAGTAGAATATCATTATGGTACAGTAGAGTAGAATATCATTATGGTACAGTAGAATATCATTATGGTACAGTAGAGTAGAATATCATTATGGTACAGTAGAATATCATTATGGTACAGTAGAATATCATTATGGTACAGTAGAGTAGAATATCATTATGGTACAGTAGAGTAGAATATCATTATGGTACAGTAGAATATCATTATGGTACAGTAGAGTAGAATATCATTATGGTACAGTAGAGTAGAATATCATTATGGTACAGTAGAATATCATTATGGTACAGTAGAGTAGAATATCATTATGGTACAGTAGAGTAGAATATCATTATGGTACAGTAGAGTAGAATATCATTATGGTACAGTAGAATATCATTATGGTACAGTAGAGTAGAATATCATTATGGTAAAGTAGAATATCATTATGGTACAGTAGAGTAGAATATCATTATGGTACAGTAGAATATCATTATGGTACAGTAGAGTAGAATATCATTATGGTACAGTAGAGTAGAATATCATTATGGTACAGTAGAATATCATTATGGTACAGTACAGTAGAATATCATTATGGTACAGTAGAGTAGAATATCATTATGGTACAGTAGAGTAGAATATCATTATGGTACAGTAGAATATCATTATGGTACAGTAGAGTAGAATATCATTATTGTACAGTAGAATATCATTATGGTACAGTAGAGTAGAATATCATTATGGTACAGTAGAATATCATTATGGTACAGTAGAGTAGAATATCATTATGGTACAGTAGAATATCATTATGGTACAGTAGAGTAGAATATCATTATGGTACAGTAGAATATCATTATGGTACAGTAGAGTAGAATATCATTATGGTACAGTAGAATATCATTATGGTAGAGTAGAATATCATTATGGTACAGTAGAGTAGAATATCATTATGGTACAGTAGAGTAGAATATCATTATGGTAGAGTAGAATATCATTATGGTAGAGTAGAATATCATTATGGTACAGTAGAGTAGAATATCATTATGGTACAGTAGAGTAGAATATCATTATGGTACAGTAGAGTAGAATATCATTATGGTACAGTAGAATATCATTATGGTACAGTAGAGTAGAATATCATTATGGTACAGTAGAGTAGAATATCATTATGGTACAGTAGAGTAGAATATCATTATGGTACAGTAGAATATCATTATGGTACAGTAGAGTAGAATATCATTATGGTACAGTAGAATATCATTATGGTACAGTAGAGTAGAATATCATTATGGTACAGTAGAGTAGAATATCATTATGGTACAGTAGAGTAGAATATCATTATGGTACAGTAGAATATCACTATGGTACAGTACAGTAGAATATCATTATGGTACAGTAGAGTAGAATATCATTATGGTACAGTAGAGTAGAATATCATTATGGTACAGTAGAATATCATTATGGTACAGTAGAGTAGAATATCATTATGGTACAGTAGAATATCATTATGGTACAGTAGAGTAGAATATCATTATGGTACAGTAGAATATCATTATGGTACAGTACAGTAGAATATCATTATGGTACAGTAGAATATCATTATGGTACAGTAGAGTAGAATATAATTATGGTACAGTAGAATATCATTATGGTACAGTACAGTAGAATATCATTATGGTACAGTAGAGTAGAATATCATTATGGTACAGTAGAGTAGAATATCATAATGGTACAGTATAATATCATTATGGTACAGTACAGTAGAATATCATTATGGTACAGTAGAGTAGAATATCATTATGGTACAGTAGAGTAGAATATCATAATGGTACAGTATAATATCATTATGGTACAGTAGAATATCATTATGGTACAGTACAGTAGAATATCATTATGGTACAGTACAGTAGAATACCATTATGGTACAGTAGAGCAGAATACCACTAAACAAATATACATTTGGAGAACAACACACACTGCCCCTCTCCCTCTGTGTTCTCACCCTGTAGTCCAGTGATGGTGAGGGGTACCCCCTGCATCTGTACCCCAGCGGTGCCCAGTCCAGCGATGTTGACCGTCTGCACTCCCGACCCAGGGTTGATCTGAGCTGCACTCAGCGTCAGGGGAGCCCCCCCCAGCTGCACGAAGCCCCCTCCTCCCACAGCCCCTCCGCCCACAGGGGCCAGGGTCAGCTGCTGAGGCACAGACATCCCCCCAGGGAGCTGCAGAGTCTGCCATGTGATCTGGCCCGACGAGGAGAGGGTTGGGGTCCGGATCAGAACCTGGAGGAATCAATTCATTTTAAGAAGGCTATGAATCAGTGACATTCAATTGAAATCAATACAACACAAAATAAAATCATAGAGGTTGGAAGAAATGTCCACTATATATACAAAAGTATGTGGACACCTCTTTAAGTTAGCAGATTTGGCAATTTCAGCCACACCCGTTGCTGACAGGTGTATAAAATCAAGCACACAGCCATTCAATCTCCATTTAACAAACATTGACAGTAGAATGGCCTTACTAAAGAGCTCAGTGACTTTAAAAGAGGCACTGTAATAGGATGCCACCTTTACAACAAGTCAGTTCATCAAATTTCTGTCCCAGTCAACTGTAAGTGCTGTTATAGTGAAGTGGAAACGTCTAGGAGCAAAAACAACTCAGCCGCGAAGTGGTAAGCCACACAAGCTCACAGAACGGGACCACCAAGTGCTGAAGCGCGTAGCACGTAAAAATTGCCTGTCCTCGGTTGCAACACTCACTACCGAGTTCCAAACTGCCTCTGGGAGCAATGTCAGCACAATAACTGTTCGTTGAATGGGTTTCCATGGCTGAGCAGCCGCACACAAGCCTAAGATCACCGTGCGCCATGCCAAGTGTCGGCTGGAGTGGTGTAAAGCTCGCCGACAGTGGACTCTGGAGCAGTGGAAACGCATTCTCTGGAGTGATGAATCATGATTCACCATCTGGCAGTCCGACGGACGAATCTGGGTTTGGCAGATGCCAACAGAACGCTACCTGCTGAATGCATAGTGCCAACTGTAAAGTTTGGTAGAGGAATAATGGTCTGGGGCTGTTTTTCATGGTTCGGGTTAGGCCCCTTATTTTCAGTGAAGGGAAATCTTAACGCTATAGCATACAATGACATTCTAGATAATTCTGTGCTTCCAACTTTGTGGCAACAGTTTGGGGAAGGCAGCAGAAAGCAGCTAGCTACCTGTTGGTTCTGGAAGGCTTGTATGGGCTGTAGGGTCCCGCCTGGTCCTAACTGAAAGGTTTGGATCTGATGCGGCTGGCCTTGGATCTGGTGGAAACAAACAGCTCACAAACTTTCTGCGGATGTACTGTGTGTGTGTGTGTGTGTGTGTGTGTGTGGCTGTGTGTGTGTGTGTTACCTGGTTCTGTGGCTGGATTTGGATCTGCTGCAACACCTGGTTGCCCATCTGGACAATGATGATAATAACAACATATAATATAATTTATTATAGTATAATACCATATCATAAGGTAAAAGCAGCCAAGTAGAACCCACCTGTCCCACGATGACCTGCTGGATGGTCCCTGGAGGATCTGATTGGCCCTGTAGTCCGTTGGCCTGGCTCTGGACATGTCAATCAACCAACCAATCAATTAATTAATCAACAATCAATCAATACATCCTTCTATTTCATGAATGTTAAGTCCCAAAAACATGCAATCACGTACCATCTGTGAGTTCTGTGAGTCCTGCTCGCTGGGTTGGTTCTGTGAGTCTCTCTCCGCCCCTCCATCCGACCCGGCTACAGAACTCAGCTGTGTTCCGTCCGACAATGCTCCATCGCACCCGGCAACAGTTGTTATGGTACCCCCAGATGACCCGGTAGCTGCCCCGGACACCGCCGCCGTTGTTGTCACCAGCTGGTTACTGTTAGCTACGGTAAAGCTGCCGTCGGCTGCTTGGATAAGCTGCACGGCTCCGCCCCCCGCTAAATTATTCATGACCGGCAGGGCGAGGGTCATACCGCCGATGTTTATGGGTACTGTAGTCATTACCTGGGTCTGGGAGCCCTGTAAGGTCTGCATCTGTAGCGGGAAGGATTGGGCTGGACGAAGCTGCAACGTCTGATTGGCTGAGCCAGTGAGGATGGCCTGCTGGTTGGCCGGTTGTAGGATGGCCTGGGTCTGGGATTGGTTCTGGGTTTGGATCAGCTGGACCTGCTCTGGTAGACCGCCCTGGGCCGAACTGAATAGAATAGAAACACTTTATCTATCGTCATCTGTAAAAAGTCAATTGTACCACTTTTAAATCACCCAAACCTCCTGTCTAACCTCTAACATGCAGACTACCGGTCTGACCTTTCAAACAGCTGTCACCTACCTGATCTGGATGTGCTGCCCCCCCAGGGATGCGGTCTGGGGGCTGATGTGGATCTGTTGGCCGTCTGACGTCTGCAGGTGGGGGATCACCTGGTATTGGACCCCACCCCCCGACGAAGGCATATTTTGCACCTGGAGAGACAAACAATAACCTTACTTAAAAACATAGTGACATTAGGTGGGCATGTTCTGAACCTGGACACAGACACAGAATACTATACGGTATATAGTACTCCACTCTCCATGTCTAAGAAAAATACATTTATAGGTTATAGGACCAGAATTTTCACATGACTGCACCCCTCCAGTCAACTTTCCATTCCACACACACACACACACACACCTGGATGATCTGGAACTGCTGCTGCTGCGGCTGCTGATTGGCTGCTATGGTTTTAGTTCCGCCCACTGCCTTCACCTTACGGCCTGCCGGAGCACTGTCATTGGCGGAAGTGGTGGCCAGCGTTACGGCGACAGGTTGATTGGCAGTGTCATTGGCCATTTGGGGAGCGGTAGTGATGATCTGCCAGCCATTACCAGTGAACTGGGCAGGAACCAGTTCTAACTGCTGCTGAACCAGAGTCTGATTACCTGCTGCGTCTACAACTATATGACCCTGGATCTGCCCACCCTGCAACTGCAAATAAATATACATAAACAATAAATAAACATGTACTAGAATAGGAACCGGAGTCTGGTTCCTGGCTGAATCTATGTGTTTCTGGATCTGGAAGTACAATCAACACACAGTACACTGAAAGTCTGCAGATATATACCGTGTTATAAGCATTACGAGCCTTTATAATGGCCATGTAGTGTATGTACCATGTTATAAAGCATGTATGAGTCTTTATAATGTCTTATTGTTTCAGAACTTACATTACCAACATTGTAACAACTATAACAGTAACAAGAACATTAATACATATATATCAATACATATATATATATATATATAATTAGTATTGATGGCTACCTGTATTTGACCAGCTTGCAACTGGACCTGTCCTTCCACTCCTCCCTGACCTCCTATCTTACTGCAGGTCGCAGCCAGTAGGGCTAGGGGAGACGGCTGGGAATCCTAGAGAGAGAGAGAATACACACACAGGCAGATAGGGGAATTCAAACATAGAAAACACACAGAGACAACATGCATATAGACACAGAGAGAGAGACACACACAGAGACAACATGCATATAGACAGAGAGAGATACAGAGATTGAGAGAGACAAAGGGAGAAGATAGACAAAGACAAAGAGAGAGAGACAACATGCATACAGACAGAGAGCGATACGGAAAGAGAGAGAGAGACACACACACACAGAGAGACAACATACAGAGACCGAGAGAGAGAGCAGTAGTCACGAAGGAACTACACTCTTAGAAAAAAACGGGTTATTCGGCTGTCCCTATAGGATAACCCTTTTTGGTTCCAGGTATAACCCTTTTTGGTTCCAGGTGGAACCTTTTGTGGAAAGGGTTCTACATGGAACCCAAAATGGTTATACCTGGAACCAAAAGGATTTTACCTGGAACCCCAAAAAGTGTTATTAAAAGGGTTATCCTATGGGGACAGCCAAAGAACCCTTCTAGGTTCTAGATAGCACCTTTTGTTCTAGGAGTGTAGGTCGCATGCACATATTTAATATCATCCACACACACACCTCTAAAGCTACCTGTATAGACAGCTAGTGTTTTTTTTGCACAGAAGCTACATGACAGTCTATATCAACACTAGAATCAAACATGCCTTCAGAAACCCTGTCAGAACACATGCTATGGAAATGCTATGAAAATATTAAATAAATGTTTTATTATACTGCAAAAACCTCATCTCATAGACATGGAGCCAAAGACAAGTCCATTATTGGTGTTGATAGACATAATGCAATCCTCTGAACATGGTCTCTAGACAGAACCAGGAAGTGGTGTGTACCAGCCTACCTGTGATCCAGAACGTTTGCCTTTCTTGCCTGGTTTCCCTCCTTCTGATCCCGACACTTCCTTCTTCTGATCTGAGGACCATCGATCAAACAATACTTGATCAATAATCAATAGACTGGAGGACTGAATGATTAGTGATCACATTTATCAATAACACAGTGGGTACACGGCGACTACCTGATAAAAATAGGCTATAAAGATGTCAATATTTCCCTGCACATGGCTTTATAACATTGTAGTGGCACCATATGGTTCAACTACTGGCGAAAAGGCATACACATTGATCGGAACCCGATTAGAGACTAATACATCTAAACAGATCGGTTATGGAAACGTGTTGCCTCTGTTTTAGGAATACGCTATTCTTTATCATCAAACGGTTTCTGCATATCTGTCAGGCTGTATGCAAAGAAAGCGAGGGGGAAAGAAAAGAGGGATAGAGGGGTGGAGACGGAGATGAGAGGGGAGGGTACCTACCACTCATAACGCATTCATAAACCAGAGAGGAGAGGCTAGGGGAGAAAGGCCGGCTAAAGCACCGGGTAAGGACGGCCTTTTTTCTCCGCGAATAGCTCGAGCTGGGCTGTGTCGTCGCTCCGGTTAGCACCTAAACCACCCACTCGGCAGGAAGGGCGGTACAAAACTCGAGCGACAATCAAACCTCCCGTGATAACGGGAAATGGTCCGGTTTCCGCGCCCGACGCCTCTCAAAACCAACCGAAAACACCCTTTAACGACCGACGCGCGTTAATTCCATTAACGGAAAAATCGACTGGAAAAATGTATTCTAATTCAAGTTAGTAATGTGTCCGCGGTAGGCCCACCCACTTTCATTTACCCATCAGACCAACACCCCTCGCCGTCTCTCCTCTCTTTCTGTCGCTGCTGTTTCTGCCGCTAGGTACAACAAGCCTTTCCAACGATCTTCATGCAAAAATCCCCCTCATCAATACCACTATTTTATGGCTGTTTTTATAGTTGGATTTTAGAATTGCAGCTGGAGACAGATAGCTGTGGCTTTTTGTGGGCGGTGCGCTCCTCCCACATATTCAGGACTCGGTCTGCGAGGGTTGAGATGGGAGTTGTATTTAGCGAAGCCTCGCCTTCGAAATGTGTTGTGGCAACGGGGACTTCATCTCCCAGTCTGCCTTGCGGTCAGCTGTACGCTGGTACGGCGTAGAGTCAAGGTAGGGTGAGAAGCAGAGAGAAGGCAGTGACTGTGTGATGTGGGGGTTGGGCAAGAGGAGAGGTGTGAACGTTCTGTTCTCTTTTTTAATCATGAGGGCCAGTCTCTCCTTTCCTCCTCCACTTTTTTTGATAAAGGTTGGCCTCTCGCTGCCTTCTGCTTTCTCTCCCTCTCTATCACAGGGGTGAGTCTGTCTCGCTCCCTCTATTATATGGTCAGTGTATCTCCCGTTCTCACCGTCGAATAAGGGACACTCGCTCTCTGTATATTATAAGGGATACTCTCTCGCTGCCTCTCTCCCTCCGTTTGTATATTTGTCTGTATATTATAAGGACCAGAGACTAGCCCTTATGCTACACAGCAGGGCTGCCCAACCCTCTTCCTGGAGATCTACTGTTCTGTAGGTTTTCAGTCCAACCCTAATTTAGCATATCTGATTCAGCTAGTTAAGGTCTTGTTGAGCAGATAATTAGTAGAATCAGGTGTGTTAAATGAGGGTTGGACTGAAAACCCACAGGACTGTAGCTCTCTGGTAAGAGGGTTGGGCAGCCCTGCTATATAGAGACCAGCCCTTATAATATAGAGAGACTATCCCATATAACAGACAGCCTCTGTCTACTGTATATTATACCGAACAAAAATATAAACGTGACATGTAAAGTGTTGGTTTCATGAGCTGAAATAAAAGATCCCCAAAATGTTCCATACACACAGAAAGCTTATTTCTTTCAAATGTTGTGCACAAATTTGTTTACAACCCTGACAGTGAGCATTTCTCATTTGCCAAGATAATTCACCCACTTGAAACATGTGGCATATCAAGAAGCTGATTAAACAGCATGATCATTACACAGGTGCACCTTGTGCTTGGGACAATAAAAGGCCACTCTAAAATGTGCAGTTGTGGCACACAACACAATGACACAGATGTCTCAAGTTGAGGGAGCGTGCAATTGGAATCCTGACTGCAAGAATATCCACCAGATCGGTTGCCAGAGAATTGAATGTTAATTTCTCTACCATAACCTGCCTCCAATGTTGTTTTAGGGAATTTGACAGTAGGTCCAACTGGCCTCACAACCACAGACCACATGTAACCAAACCAGCCCAGGACCTCCACATCCGGCTTCTTCACCTGCGTGATCTCTCTGAGACCAGCCACCTGGACACCTGATGAAACAGAGGATTATTTGGGTCTGTAATAAGGCCCCTTTGTGAGGAAAAACTAATTCTGATAGGCTCACTGACTGGGGAGCCAGGCCCAGCCAATGCGCTCCCAAGCCCACCCATGGCTGCACCCCTGCCCATTCATGTGAAATCCATAGATTAGGGCCCAATGAATGTATTCAAATTGATTGATTCCCTTATATGAACTCAGTAAAACTGTTGAAATTAAGATGAATGCTCTGAATAGGAGCGCCTGCTAAATGACTAAAATGGTCTCCACTGATCTACCAAAAGTTACACGCACACTCATCCACGTTTTAACCCGACAGACACGGAAGGCACCTGGTCGTTAGCCGTGGTCATGAGTACCTCAGGACTCAACAATTGACCCCAAGCCCAATTTAGATTCTTCCCCTTTTCTCCTGAAATGTGTTCACTAACCCAAGCCTTTCCATCGATCTTCATGCAAAAACACCCCTCATCCATACCACTATTTTATGGCTATTTTTATAGTTGAATTTTAGAACTGCAGCTGGAGACAGCTATCTGTGTCTTTTTGTGGGCAGTGCGCTCCTCCCACATATTCAGGACTCTGTCTGCGAGGGTTGAGGGGACTAAATCTACACACATTCCAAACTGCTACTACAGCCACTGTGACAGACACCAACTAGTAAACATTTGAACTTCAGTTCTTTATTTCAGATTCAACTAACATACAGTGTCCACTTTCAGAAGCAGTCTTAAAACTAACTCCATATAGAAGGAAAAAAAAAACATTAAAACAGTGTAGTAAATAGTACACTATACCTCCCATAGGCCCAATTGTATTGGCTATGGTCTATAACCAAGGGAATATGTTCTGTTCCTTTCAGTAAAAGGTAAACCATGTCTAACTACTAGGGATGCAGAGGTAAAATAGGTGTAAACTCAAACTATGCTAATTTAGCATAATAAATCGGTGCGTAAACATTATTCCCCAGATTAAAAAGGTATTGAATTTAACAGTGGTTGTCTGTACCCTCTGACCCATCCAAGGTCTAATAAAAAGTTCAACTCCACTGCCTGACTGCTGTTGCATAAAAATATGATTTCAGAATTGGGCTGCCTGTGTAAACAGTCTTGGAACCACAGATATCCATCTAGACCGGTGTTGCTCAATCTTTTTAGTTGCAGGGATCCACAAGTTATGGTTTTCCTGGGTCATATTCAGTGGTGTACACCGTAGCAAAATATTTTGCAACGATAAATGGTAATTACATGTTCTTACTGGAAAATGTCAGGTACTACCTCCTGTTTCAAAACATTGTCTCCCTACTGAACATGACTGTGATTAAATAGGGTGTTAGAGGGACATGGCAGTCATTGAGGAACACTGTTCTAGACCATCTAGAGATCCAAAATCCTGGACTCGAGTGAACTGTGGCAGTACTAAAGCAGAACAATTCTGTGTGTCAGTATGACCACGTCCTAATGATCTCTCCTTCTGCCCAAAGTGTGCACTTGTTCACTTCCATCCATTGATTTGTAAGGAAATTACTGGTATAATAAGAAATATGGTGGAAACTACTTTTAGCCCATGCCTCTGCAAATCCAATGCTTTGTGGGAAGTAGTGAAGAGTGTAAACTTCAGGAGAAAGGAGAGATTGAGACACACCCTCTGTCTGCTGGGTCTCTCCCTCTGGGCCTCCAGGGTGTAATTGTCTGTCCTGACCAACAGGGGAGCTGTCTGCTTGTCTGGTCTTGTCTCTAGGCTCGAAGATCTTTTTGGATGCTGTGGAGAAAGAAAAGTAGACATTTTTTAATTAAAACAACATTTATTAGCTCAAACACACAGCCAAATTAAAAACACACACACTACCTACCCAGTGGTAAAGTACTTAAATAAAAAATACTTTAAAGTACTACTTAAGTCGTTTTTGGGGGCAACTCCATTACATTCCTAAAGAAAATAATGAACTTTATTTTTTTACTCCATAAATTTTCACTGACACCCAGTGGTGGAAAAAGTATCCAACTGTCATACTTGAGTAAAAGTAAAGATACCTTAATAGAAAATGACTCCAGTAGAAGTGAATGTCACCCAGTAAAATACTACTTGAGTAAAAGTATTTGGTTAAATATACATCTTAAACTCCTAATATTAAGCAAACCAGACGGCACCATGTTATTTACAGATGGAGTGTGCATCTGGCTCGAACACTCAAGACATCATTACAAAACGTGTGTGTTTAGCAAGTCCGCCAGATCAGAGGCAGTAGGGAGGACCAGTGATGTTCTCTAGATACAGTAAGTGCATGAATTGAACCATTTTCCTGTCCTGCTAAACATTCACAATGTAACGGGTAGCCTACTTAAAAAGAGTAGCCTTCTGTCAGGGAAAATGTATGGAGTAAAAAGTTCATTATTTTCTTTGGGAATGTAACGAAGTAAAAGTTGTCCATAAAAACTACATAAGTAGTACTTTCAAGTATTATTTTTACACCACTGGACACCCAAAAGTACTCATTACACTTTGAATGCTTAGCAAGACAGGAAAATGGTCCAATTCACACACTTATCAAGAGAACATCCCTGGTCATTCCTACTGCCTCTAATCTGGAGGACTCACTATATCATCATATATCACATGATATCCAAGTGTTTGAGTGTGTCCCTGGCTACTCCAAAATAAAAAACACAAAAATCGTACCATCTGGTAAGGACTTTGAAATTATTTATACTCTTACTTTTGATACTTAAATATATTAAAAACCAAATACTTTGACTCAAGTAGTATTTTACTGGGTGTCTTTCACTTGAGTCATTTTCTATCGGGACTTTTCCACAAGTATGAAAACTGGGTACTTTTTCCACCACTGCACCTACCTCTCCAGGTAATCTTGGACATTGCTGTGGCCCTTGTGTTGAGCCAAATGGACGAGTTGTCCTGTTGCACAACGTCCTTCTCTTCGTCGACACAGACTGCAGTTACAGATACCTCTACAAAGAGGACACTCCCAGTCCTAGAGAGAGAGAAAAACACATGGATTTAATGATAAAACAACATTTTTGGTGTACTGATGGGGTTGAGGTCAAGGGCTGTGTGTGTACTAACTGGATCCAGCAGGGCAGAGCGTACGTCCTCTCCGTAGCGGTTCCTCAAACAGGGCCCACAAAACTGACCTTTGCCCCCTGAACATACTCCGCTACGACACACCGTCTTGGTGTCCAGAGTCTTCTGTCTACACTGATGACAAGTGCTGCCCTGGAACACACACACCAGTTCCATCTCTATCACAGGACAGATGGATAGACAGCAGAACTGAGCAGCTGATGAAAATAGACATTATAAAAGCCTTGCTGTGTGTGTCTCTCTTACGTGGTCCTTGTCCAGTATCTTGTCTTTGGCGCCTTCCGCCACGTTGTCCAGCTCTTCCTCCGTAATCTCATCGACTGATCTCACATGTGTAATCTTCCTCCTCTTCCCGCTGCTCGTCCTCCTCTTCTTCCCACTTCTTCTCAGCTCATCATCCACCTGGCCACACACAGACACACATCATCTACCTGTTCAATCACAATGATCAAGAGTTACCTGTGTAAAGAATGTGTGTGTGAACAAGCATATGTAAGTAATGTGTGCCCTTGTGTACCTCCAGTAGTTTCCTGACACAGACAGTCCTCACAGATTTGTTGTTATGTGAGGGGGAGGTAGTCCGCTCCTCCACCCCAAACTTCTCTGGCGGTCTGGCCGCACGCGATGGGTTCCTCCTCTCGCCCCCCTCATGCACACCTAGTCTTCGAGGGGTCGGCTTCTCACTCACACGCCTCTTCTTCTGGAACACAACACCCACAATGCCCCAGTGAGAACTACAACACCCAGAAGTCAGGAGTCACCTGAGAAAGTCTGCGTGTTTCAGGAGATCAGGAGCTGCAGTGCTGCCTATCTTTGGGAAGCAAGGTGATTTACAGATTCCGCCAGTCCAACTGTGGTAAGTTCATCTGAAACATGTACAATATGAACCAATTCCATTAGCCCAAGTCAAGTGTGTAGTGTACTAACTCACCATGGTCGAGGGGGGGAGTTCAGCCATGTTGGTCAGGTCAGCAAACAGCTTGGCCAACTGAAGGACAACAATAATAACACAGGATGAGAAAACCCTTCTAATATACACAATAATAACAATAGAGAAAGTAGATAGCAGGGTTGTATTCAGTAGTGTAACCGCCTACACAACACAACCCTGGTCAGTGGTTATGTACCATGGCCTTGTTCTCCTGGATGTTCTTGGCTCGTTTATTTAGAACTGGAGACTCAACCTCCTCCTCTTTTTTTAGAGGCTGTTTCTGACCCCGTGTCACCATCCCACGGGACACCTGAGACACACCCCTTTTCAGATGCTCCTTTTCATTGGTTGTCCTCGTCGGAGTGGCGGTAGTGATTGGCTGGGGTTTCCTTGGTGCCTCCCCTTTCTTGGCAGAGAGTCTTTTGGTGGGAAACCTGAAGCAGAGTATTCAACTGTAACTGTATTCAAAAAGCAGTGGATCATAGTGAATACGGTGCCATTTGAGACACATACACACAGTTGAACACTCCTACACTCACCTAAAGGCAACACAGAGACTCCTCCTTGTGTGTGTCTCTGGCTCCTCCCCCTCGGAGTAGAAACCTGTGTCTTCATCACTCTCCTCCGCTACGCACTGGAGCGACCGAAAACAGGAGAGAAGAGTCATGGTACAACCAAGCATCCCCATACACACATACCACTGGAGAGAACAGTAGAAAAGAGATGCCATGTTAGGTCTCAATACCATCCTGCTTCTGAACCCTCTGTTCTCTTCCTCACCAAAGCCCGCAAAACCCTCCCCCTCACTGTCTGAATGGCTGAACAGACTTACCAACTCTGCGGTCACAAACTTTGACCTGAAACGCACGGCCTGAAAAGCGAGAGAGAAAGATGGATGGATTATTTAAATCGCTAACTGTAGCAGAATTAAGTAAACCAGGATTGTAGTGTGTGTGTGTGGTAAAGATTGGCAGCTACTCACCGGCTTCCCAGAGTCCTCAGAGGCAAGGCTGTCCCTGCTGTCGTCTGATTCGCTGTCACTAGGCACTGACATTGCAAAACCCAGGAAGTCCTCATCGTCACTGGGACTTTCAAAGATGGCCGACAGGGCCCTGGGGGTCTGAAGGACAGACAACAGATTAAAGCCAAAGATAGTTGTATAACTAACTCTGCTATTTACCCCTATTCATCTGTGTTAAAGCTACACTAATGTATAATACCCTTTTCACACTGTCCTTTCCAGAAAGTAGTCTATGGTGGAGGTGTAACGGGTTCAGTAATGAGTCGGCCACTAACAAAAATGTAAAGAGACCAAATGTATTCCTATTACACGTCTCAAACTTGGGGCGGCAGGGTAGCCTAGTGGTTAGAGCTTTGGACTAGTAACCGGAAGGTTGCAAGTTCAAACCCCCGACCTGACGACAATCTGTCGTTCTGCCCCTGAACAGGCAGTTAACCCACTAGGCCGTCATTGAAAATAAGAATTTGTTCATAACTCACTTGCCTAGTTAAATAAAAGGTGAAAATAAATAAATATTAAAATAATACAGCACTGATTTCCATGATAGGCTGTAGATATAAATTAAATTTACCTTATAAAATAAGGATCTGGACATTTTATGACTTAGCCTACGCTTTTCCTTTAGTGGAGTAAAGCCAAAGGGCCTTATAAAGGACCCCGGACTGAGGTGGAACGTTCCAACAGGAATCTGTTGCAAAAACGTCGTAAATAACAAGGCTGCCAACAAACAACGCATACAGAGTTGTACAGTGGCAGAATAAAGATACCGGGTAGGGCGTGGACTATTTCACTAAGTTTTTCACTCCCAACGTTTATTCCGAAATGTCTGTCCTCACTCTGGTAGCCTATGGACAAACATTAAGAATAAGCTACATGGTGAGTTGATGCCTATTCGGCAGCTAGTTAGCTAGGTAAATTGATGTTACTTTGTATGCAACATTGTACTTTACGAAGTGTTTGGAACAGAACAAACTTGGACTGTACTGTAGGCTAAACAGCCCAGCGTAAAACCCCAAACCAGCAAGCAATGCAGATGCACAGTGGCTAGGAAAAACTCATTAGAAACCTAGAGGAAACAGGCTCTGAGGGGTGGCCAGTCCTCTTCTGGCTGTACCGTGTGGAGATATAAAAACTGCAACTGTTAAACCTCACTTACCTTTGATGATAACGGCATTTTAACTCGTTTGAGAGACGAATGTTCCTTCTCTCAAAGTTCACATGCAGTTCACACAACAGAGAATGAATGGTAAAAAAACAAACACGAGTTCATGTACTTGTCTCTAAAGTCAGGTGTGCAGTCGAGTTTTGAATTTCGTTCAAATATGTTTTCAAACTTGATTTTGTGAGCCCAGAATACTTTTGCTGTATGTAGAAGTCGTTATACGACGGCCGTGAGAGTGAATTGATTTTTAATATCATTATTACAATGAGTTTCTGCTCGGAGTTACTCTCCTTCTCCCCCGGATTCATAATGGAACAGCCCGAGTCCCGCCCTCTCCCCAGTTTCGCGGCAAAAAGACCATGTAGGTGTGGCAGAATCTCACTGTCCCGAGAAATGAGCTTTTCAAGGTTCTGTGCTTTAAAATCCAACTACTGTACTGCAGTGACTGCAACAAAGAGGTAATAGCAAAGTTGCATCTGGAAACATTTGGCGCCTACATGTTTAGGATTTTCCTACATTAAGACAAAATTGAACAAATCTATGTTAAATCATACAGTGCATTCAGAAAGTATTCAGACCCCTTGACTTTTCCCACAATTTGCCTTGTTCTAAATTGATAACAAAAATACATATGCAATCTACACACAATACCCTACAATGACTAAGTGAAAACAGGTTTTTAGAAATGTTTGCATATTTATAAAAAATATAAAACAGAAATACCTTATTTACATAACTATTCAGACCCTTTGCTATGAGACTCGAAATTGAGCTCAGGTGCATCCTGTTTCCATTGATCATCCTTGAGATGTTTCTACAACTTGATTGGAATCCACCTGTGGTAAATTCAATTGATTGGACATGATTTGGAAAGGCACACACCTGTCGATATAAGGTCTCACAGTTCACAGTGCATGTCAGAGCAAAAACCAAGCCATGAGGTCAAAGGAATTGTCCGTAGAGCTCCGAGACAGAATTGTGTTGAGGCACAGATCTGGGGAAGGGTACCAAAGAATGTCTGCAGCATTGAAGGTCCCCAAGAACGCAGTGGCCTCCATCATTCTTAAATATAAGACGTTTGGAACCACCAAGACTCTTCCTAGAGCTGGCCACACGGCCAAACTGAGCAATTGGGGTAGAAGGGCCTTGGTCAGGGAGGTGACCAAGAACCCGATAGTCACTCTGACAGAGCTCCAGAGTTCCTCTGTGGAAATGGTTGTTCTTCTGGAAGGTCCTCCCATCTCTGCAGCACTCCACCAATCAGGCCTTTATGGTAAAGTGACCAGACGGAAGCCACTCCTCAGTAAAAGGCACACGACAACCTGCTTGGAGTTTGCCAAAAGGCACCCAAAGGACTCTCAGACCATGAGAAACAAGATTCTCTGGTCTGATGAAACCAAGATTGGCCTGAATGCCAAGCGTCATGTCTGGAGGAGACTTGGCACCATGCCTACGGCGGTGAAGCATAGTGGTGGCAGCATCATGCTGTGGGGATGTTTTTCAGCAACAGGGACTGGGAGACTAGTCAGGATCGAGGAAAAGATGAACAAAGTAAAATACAGAGAGATCCTTGATGAAAACCTGCTCCACAGTGCTCAGGACCTCAGACTGGGGCGAAAGTTCACCTTCCAACAGGACAACAACCATAAGCACACCTCTAAGTCAACGCAATGTCTTTGAGTGGCCCAGCCAGAGCCTGGACTTAAACCCGATCAAACATCTCTGGAGAGACCTGAAAATAGCTGTGCAGCGACGCTCCCCATCATCCACCCTGACAGAGCTTGAGAGGATCTGCAGAGAAGAATGGGAGAAACTCCCCAAATACAGGTGTGCCAAGCTTGTAGCGTCATACCCAAGAAGACTAGAGGCTGTAATCGCTGCCAAAGGTGTTTCAACAAAGTACTGATTAAAGGGTCTGAATACTTATGTAAATTTGCTATTTTTTAAATATTTGTATACATTAGCAAAAATGTCTAAAAACATGTTTGGGCTTTGTCATTATGTGTAGATTGATGAGGGGAAAAACATTTTTTAATCAATTTTAGAACAAGGGGTCTGAATTATTTCCAAATGACTTGAAGACTTGTCTTCCACTGAAATAAATGCCAGGGTTTGTAATGTATGCACAGGGAGGCAGTGGTGATGTCACCTCACGCTTAATGAGAAGTGAAAATGAGAAACAGCTGTTTTATTTTATTATTTTCTTTCCTCTCTTCTATCATTTCTCTCCTACTCCTCCATCCTCTCGTCCTCCTCTCTGATAATATTCAGAGACAGTGACCATCGACACAATGTTTATTATGACATAAAAGCTATAATTTATTCATACATAATCTCCAGTAAAACTTTGACGTAGTAAACCTCTCTTTAGAAAAGACGTGTGGCTTCAGCAGTTAGGGATGGGGAACATACTGCTCTGCCCTTTCCTTTCTCCCGCTGTGTATGGAGACATCATGTTGTGGAAAGTAGGCCTACCTTTAAAACAGATAAATAATTACACCTCAAACATCATAATAACATTATGCATATTTACAAATCAACAATATTACAGTGGTATAAAGCCTTAGAGAAAATCTGAAATGGCACACTATTCCCTGGCTTATATAGTGCACTACTTTTAACCAGAGCTCCCTATTCCCTATATAGTGCACTACGTTTGACTAGGGCCTCATAGCTCTGGTCAAAAGTAATGCACTATATAGGAAATAGGATGCAATTTGGGACACACTCTTAGTGTCATCTTGCATTGTGATCTGGTGGGGTTGTCACGTCATGCAAACAACAACATTCTTTAAAACAGAACTTTACATCCTCATGGCAAGAAAACAACAACACCCGTCTCTTCTTCATTCATCTTTTTTCTCTCCCCCCCCATTTTGAAATCACATAGGACAGTAACAATCCCTGGACCAACTCCACTCCCTAGTCTCCTGTTTTAAACATTACAGCATTTCAGCTCAACCAGCAAACCTTTTGGACACAGTTCAATGTATTTACACATATGTCCTGCAAATCTTTACCGAGGTCTGTCTTTATACAGCTCCGGTGTGATATGGCACACAGGACTGTCACATTCTGTAGAGAAATATAAATAAACAAAATATTACAATAAATAGTTATATAGCACTACTGCCCTGCTTCTACACACCTGAACACTGTACATGTGATGAACTTGATCAGTTAGTGTGAATACCACAGGCCTTAACAGTGATGTACTTGATCAGTCAGTGTGAATACCACAGGCCTTAACAGTGATGTACTTGATCAGTCAGTGTGAATACACCAGGCCTTAACAGTGATGTACTTGATCAGTCAGTGTGAATACACCAGGCCTTAATAGTGATGTACTTGATCCGTCAGTGTGAATACACCAGGCCTTAATTAACAGTGATGTACTTGGTCAGTCAGTGTGAATACACCAGGCCTTAACAGTGATTTACTTGATCAGTGTTGAATGCATTGACTGTGTTTGAACCAAGGCAATGTTGCCTAGTGAAATCTGTGTGTAACAGGCATTGAAACCGCTCTTCAGTCAGTAAAAGTGTAATAACAATGTAATAATAATCTCTATAATACCGTGGTATTAACGCCCAATAACAATGTGTAATAGTAGGACCTTTATGTTGTGGTATGACAGGAGCAGAAATGATGAGGGCTTTGTGGTTTCTACAGATACAAATAAAAAGGGATGTGTGTAATCTGTATATGGCATCTCTCCCCCATCCGGACATTTGGCACTGTCATCCAGAGGCATATCTCACCATGTGGCCTGAACACATACAGTATACATCTGCTGTACGTCTACTGCATGATTTCCAGTCATATACTAACAGTTACTATCTACAGTCTTTTGACTGTTTCCCTACTGAGGATCATTAATATACAATGAAACTAATTGTTAACTTAAGACCAGAAACACAATCTCAGTAACTGTACAAACTCCTCTGGAGAGTAGCTTAAAAACAGTATTCATGACAGAACAATAAAGAATGGCCGTCTGTCTTCTCCTTGGTCTTTGTCGTCCGTCAAAGTTTGACCTTCATAGAAAAACAGTCTGAATCAGGTTGACAGATATCCATTTTCAGTCTGAACGCCGTCTCAGTGTGCAGCTCTGTGGTTGGCTGGCTGAATCAGGATGCTGAACTGTGATTGGCTAAGAGCCAGGTGGCTTGCATGGCACCTTCAACACAAAGTGTATTTTCTGTGTGTGTGTTCAGGCGCGAGGCTCCAGCTTGTGTGACAGTTGGAAGAGTGTCTGTTGATTGTCGATGATGTGGAGGTAGTGAACGCTCGCCCTGACCTCTGCACTGTCGCTCCCCACCACCTCGTTACCTAGGAGACAGACAGATACATACACGCGCACACACACACGCACACACACACAGACAAAAACACTGAAGCTGTATGACTTCACCAGCAGAGACTGAACAGAACAACATTACAGAAACACAGACAGACAGAAAGAGACAGAAAGAGAGACAGAAAGAGAGCCAGACAGAAACAGACAGAGACAACATACCGAGTTGGTCGCTTTGGCAGTGGCGAATCAGACGCACTGTGTCGGCGATCATGTGCTGAGGGGGCGGGGCATAGAAGAAAGTCAGTCACCATGATAACGGTTACAAAAACACAGACAGACAAACATTCACACACACAACAGACATGTCATGACTCACCAGTTTCTGGAAGTTGACCAGGTTGTCCTGAAAGGTTTTGTTTCCCTCGTGGATGAAGGTGATGTCTTTCAACAGCAGGGGCATGAAGGGGATCTTAGGAGGCTTCATCTTCTTGAAGGCATCTCTGTAGGCCTTATGGTTCAGAGACGGGTCCTGGAGAGACAACGAGGAGAGGTTAGGAGTCAGGGTAAGATTAGTGGTTAGAGGTCAGAGGTTAGGCTTAGGGTCAAGTGGATGTGAACCTAGAGACTGATACACTAATAGTCTCAGAATATTTTGTTCCTTAATTCATGACCTTCTCCTAACTATTTTCCACCAGCCTATCAGGACAAATATTACTTTAAACCAATGATAATGAGTCTTACTGTGATCAGCTCCAGTTCAGAGAAGATCTTCTTGAATTTCCCCGGAACTTTCTGAAAGTAAACGTATGGAACAGATACACACCATCAGAGTACACACACACACACACACACACACACACACACACACACACACACACACACACACACACACACACACACACACACACACACACACACACACACACACACACATTTACCTCCCAGGTTATGTTGAGTCTACTGACGGCTGCTGTGTTGAGTCCCATGATGATGGCAAATGCTGAGTTCAGGTTCCTTTGGGCCTTACAGCTACATAACACAAAACAGGGATTAGTTGTGTGTGTGTCCCCATGTGTGTGTGTGTGTGTGTGTGTGTGTTTGATTGTCTAAAGTGTGTGTGCTCTCTTACTGCGCTGCAATCTTGATGAACTTCTTGAGCAGCTGGACTCGTTTGTTGAGTGACACACACATCAGGACCTCAGACATGACCCACT
This sequence comes from Oncorhynchus mykiss, assembly GCF_057628025.1. Classification (NCBI taxonomy): domain Eukaryota; kingdom Metazoa; phylum Chordata; class Actinopteri; order Salmoniformes; family Salmonidae; genus Oncorhynchus; species Oncorhynchus mykiss. The sequence continues at coordinate 61,214,658 of NC_143039.1, forward strand.
GCTGGACCTCGTTGCAGCGCTGCAGCAATACAGATAGCCCCTCCCGGTGGCTGCCTCCGGTACTACAGCTCATTGTAGAATACACCAACTCCTGCTGCAGGGGGGAAAAGACAGAGAGTTGAGTGTGTATGTGTATGCGTGAGTGTGTAGTAAAGTTCCTCCAGTGTGTGTGTGTGTGTGTTACCTCGTGTATGGAGTTGAAGAGGTTCCAGTCCAGTTGTGTGAGAACAGCAGCCATATCCCAGGTGTTGATACCCAGCAACCTCACTGTTCTCCTACTCAGCTCACTGTCTGTTAGAGGGGCCTACACACACACACACACACACACACACACACACACACACACACACACACACACACACACACACACACACACGTTAAGAGTAGGTAAGTGTTTTTTTTGTCTTTTAAATACTTGAGTTTGATTTGATTTAGTAGTGCAACACACCCCACCCCAGGTAAGCTGAATCGAGGTCCCCTATAGCCTTTGTTTAAAAAATAAATACCATTTATCAGTGAATGACCACAATCAAATTATTCATAACCGTAATCTGGGTGTTAATTACCATAATATGTGTGAGGTCCCTCCGACAGACCATCAGTTTGCTCTGTGGCGTCAAAGTCTCAGAATACACATATTGACCAGCCTGTAACATCCTCCTCTCTACAGGGGGAGAGTGAGAGAGAAAAGTGTGGAGAGTGAAAAGGAGTGTGTGTGTGTGCACCTCCAGTGTGTGTGAGTACCTTCAGTGGGTGTGTGTGTGTGTGTACCTTCAGTGTGTGTGTGTACCTTTAGTGGGTGTGTGTGTGTGTGTGTGAGTACCTTCAGTGTGTGTGTGTACCTTCAGTGTGTGTGTGTGTGTGTGTGCCTTCAATGTGTGTGTGTGTACCTCCAGTAGGTGTGTGTGTCACCAGCACCATGTCATCCTCTGGTCGGTCCATCTTCTGACCCACAATCCTCAGCAGCTCTGCCACGCTCAGCAAAGAGTGTGTGTAAACACACAGGTACGAATCAGCACTCACATACACACGACACAGCACTGGAACACACACACACACATAGCGTTAACACATCATAAAACATATTTTCAGAAGGCTTTTGATTGGGTGAATAGAGACCTCCTTGCTTTTAGACTAATTCAAATGGGAATTGATGGAAGATTCTATGATCCCATCAAAGTCTTACTGTGATCAGCTCAATGACCTCAATGACCTCAGGACTGGCTGGTTTCCAACCCTTTACGGTGTAAAGCAGGGAGACCTACTCTCATTCACTTTATTTGCAATATATGTTAATGATTTAGCCCTACAAATCAAACATGCTAAACTTGGTGATGAAGTTGTGGATATATTCCTGGGCATCTTGTTGTATGCTGATGATATACATTATATGTACAAAAGTATGTGGATGCCCCTTCAAATTAGTGGATTTGGCTATTTCATCCCGTTGCTGACAGGTGTATAAAAGGCTATTTCATCCTGTTGCTGACAAGTGTATAAAATTGAGAACACAGCCATGCAATCTCCATAGACAAACATTGACAGTAGAATTACCTTACTGAAGAGCTCAATGATTTTCAACGTGGCACCGTCAACAAGTCAGTTTCCAACAAGTCAGTTCATCAAATTCCTGCCCTGCTAGAGCTGCCCCAGTCAACTGTAAGTGCCCTTTGTAAGTGCCCTTTGTGAAGTGGAAACGTCTAGGAGCAACAACGGCTCAGCCGCAAAGTGGCAGGTCACACAAGCTCCCAGAACGGGACCGCCGAGTGCTGGAGCTCATAAAATTGTCTGTCCTCGGGTGGCAACACTTACTGCCAAGTTCCAAACTGCCTCTGGAAGCAACATCAGCACAATAACTGTTCGTCGGGAGCTTCATGAAATGGGTTTCCATGGCCGAGCAGTCGCACACAAGTCTAAGATCACCATGCACAATGCCAAGTGTCGGCTGGAGTGGTGTAAAGCTTGCCGCCATTGGACTCTGGAGCAGTGGAAACGCGTTCTCTCTCGAGTGATGAATCACACTTCACAATCTGACAGTCCAACGGCCGAAACTGGGTTTGGCAGATTCCAGGAGAACGCTACCTGCCCGAATGCATAGTGCCAACTGTAAAGTTTGGTGGAGGAATAATGGTCTGGGGCTGTTTTTCATGGTTCGGCCTAGGTCCCTTAGTTCCAGTGAAAATAAATCTTAATGCTGCAGTATACAATGACATTCTAGATGATTCTGTGCTTCCAACTTTGTGGCAACAGTTTGGGGAAAGCCCTTTTCTGTATCAGCATGACAATACCCCCATGCACAAAGAGATCCATACAGAAATGGTTTGTTGAGATCGGTGTGGAAGCACTTGACTGGCCTGCAGAGCTCTGACCTCAACCTGACAGAACACCTTTGGGATGAATTGGAACGCTGACTGCGAGACAGGCCTAATCGCCCAACATCAGTGCCCAACCTCCCTAATCCTCGTTGCTGAATGGAAGCAAGTCCCCACAGCAATGTTCCAAAGCCTTCCCAGAGGGGTGGAGGTTGTTATAGCAGCAAAGGGGGGACCAAATCCATATTAATGCCCATGATTTTGGAATGAGATGCGTGACAAGAAGGAGTCCACATACGTTTGGTCATGTAGTGCAATTGTCCTTGCCGAGACATTAGATGACCTCCAGAATATGTTGAATATTGTTAAACTATGGTGTACTAAATTGAGACTGGCGATAAATCAAGAGAAGACCCAGGTTGTTCATTTCAGAAAGAAAGGCGTGCAGTGTAGTGCACACAACCTTTGTTTTGGTCCAACCCCATTATTGTACACTGGGCTCTATAAATATCAAATAAAATACAATTTTATTAGTCACATGCACCGAATACAACAGGTGTAGACCTTACAGTGAAATACTTACTTATGGACCCCTAACCCACAATGCAGTTAAAAAAATATGGATAAGAATAAGAAATAAAAGTAAAGTAAAAGTAATTCAAGATCAGCAATAAAATAACAATAGTGAGACTATATACAGGGGGCACCGGTTAGTTGAGGTAATATGTATATGAAGGTAGAGTTATTAAAGTGACTATGCATAGATGATAACAGAGAGTAGCAGCAGTGTAAAAGATGGGGAGGGGGGGGAATGCAAATAGCCTGGGTAGCCATTTGATTAGGTGTTCAGGAGTCTTATGGGTTGAGGGTAGAAGCTGTTTTAGAAGCCTCTTGGACCTAGACTTGGTGCTCCGGTACCGCTTGCCGTGCGGTAGCAGAGAGAACAGTCTGAGACTAGGGTGGCTGGAGTTTTAAACAGCTTTTAGGGCCTTCCTCTGACACTGCCTGGTATAGAGGTCATTGGTTTCATTCTGGATGAACACATGCCCTTTGAAGATGCCATAATATCGCTAGCAGATTCTGCCGGTTAAGCTTTGGGGTCAGTGTTAAACAAAATGATCTTGGTTACTGTGCATATTTTCAGCTAAAACTCCTGTGTGTGTCCAGGGATGGACTATGCAGCTGGGGTTTGGGGTTCCAAAGTAGGCACTAATTGCAACAATGTTTAAAACAGAGCCATCTGCTGCTTTTTTGGTGTGCACCACAGGAGGTTGGTGGCACCTTAATTGGGGAGGACCTACTCGTGGTAAAGGCTGGAGTGGAATAAGTGGAATGGTATCAAACTGACTCCAAACCTGGCCATCTGTGGGGATATGGGTTGGGAACCATGTGTGGTTAGGCAAAAGGTGACATGATACATCTATGGAACAGACTGATAAATATGCCAGAACACAGAATCACAAAAAAAGTGTTTGACTGGGACCTTACTCATAACCATCTGTGGGATGGAGAATTGTTATCCATTTTTTGTGAAACTGCAGAAATTTGCAGAATACACTGAATATATAAAACATTATGAACACCTGCTCTTTCCATGACATAGACTGACCTGGTGAATCCAGGTGACAGCTATGATCCCTAAATGATGTCACTGTTAAAACCACTTCAATCAGTGTAGATTTTTAAGCCTTGAGACATGGATTGTGATTGTATTTCTATTTACTATGGATCCCCATTAGCTGCTGGCAAGGTAGCAGCTACTCTTCCTGGGTTCTAGAAAAATGAAGGCAGTAATACAATTTCAAAAACACTACAAAACATTCACATCAGATTTCACAACACACTAAGTGTGTGCCCTCAGGCCCCTACTCTACTACCACATATCTACAACACAAAATCCATGTGTATGTGTGTGCATAGTGCAGTGCGTATGTTATTGTGTGTGTGTGTATGCATGTGTCTGTGCCTGTGTTTATGTCTCTTCACAGTCCCCGCTGGCCACTTTGCGCCAGGAGAGATTGACATGCATATTATTAATATTAGCTCTCTGTGTACATCCAAGGGCCAGCCGTGCTGCCCCGTTCTGAGCCAATTGCAATTTTCCTCGGTCCCTCTTTGTGGCACCTGACCACATGACTGAACATTAGTCCAGGTGTGACAAAACTAGGGCTTGTAGAACTTGCCTTGTTGATAGTGCTGTTAAAAAGTAGCGCTTTATTATGGACAGACTTCTCACCATCTTAGCTACTGCTGTGTCAATATGTTTTGACCATGACAGTTTACAATCCAGGTAAGGGGCCTAGACTGCTGCCCTCTTGATCTACCTGGAGAGGCTTCCACTAAAGAACTAAAGAACTCCCTCTGTGATCTGTTAGACAGCTGTACCATTCAGAGGGTGAATGGGCAAGACAAAATATCTAAGTGCCTTTGAATGGGGTATGGTAGTAGGTGCCAGGGGCACCGGTTTGTGTCAAGAACTGCAATGGTGCAATGGTGAGTCTTTCATGCTCAACAGTTTCTCATGTGTATCAAGAATGGTCCACCACCCAAAGGACATCCAGCCAACTTGACACAACTGTGGAAAGCATTGGAGTCAACATGGGTTAGCATCCCTGTGGAACGCCCTGACGAGTCTGTTCTGAGGGCAAAAGGGGGGGTGCAACTCAATATTAGGAAGGTGTTCCTAATGTTTGGTATACTCAGTGTACAGTGCCTTGCAAAAGTATTCACCCCCCTTGCCGTTTTTCCTATTTTGTTGCATTACAACCTGTAATTTAAATAGATTTTTATTGGGATTTCATGTAATGGACATACACAAAATAGTCCAAATTGGTGAAGTGAAATGAAAAAAATTACTTGTTTCAAAAAATTAAAAAAAATTAAAAACGGAAAGTGTTGCGTGCAACATCACTAAACAAGGGGCACCACCAAGCAAGCGGAACTATGAAGACCAAGGAGCTCTCCAAACAGGTCAGGGACAAAGTTGTAAAGTACAGATTAAGGTTGAGTTATAAAAAAATATCCAAAACTTTGAACATCCCAGCGAGCACCATTAAATACATTATTAAAAAAATTGAAAGAATATGGCACCAGAACAAACCTGCCAAGAGAGGGCCGCCCACCAAAACTCAGGGACCAGACAAAGAGGGCATTAATCAGAGAGGCAACAAAGAGACCAAAGATAACCCTGAAGGAGCTGCAAAGCTCCACAGCGGAGATTGGAGTATCTGTCCATAGGACCACTTTAAGCCGTACACTCCACAGAGCTGGGCTTTACGGAAGAGTGTCCAGAAAAAATAATCAAACATGTTTGGTGTTTGCCAAAAGGCATGTGGGACACTCCCCAAACACATGGAAAAACGTACTCTGGTCAGATGAGACTACAATTTAGCTTTTTGGCCATCAAGGAAAACACTATGTCTGGCACAAACCCAACACATCACATCACCGAAGAACACCATCCCCACAGTAAAGCATGGTGGTGGCAGCATCATGCTGTGGGGATGTTCTTCCTCGGCAAGGACTGGGTAACTGGTCAGAATTGAAGGAATGATGGATGGCGCTAAATACAGGGAAATTCTTGAGGGAAACCTGTTTCAGTCTTCCAGAGATTTGAGACTGGGACGGAGGTTCACCTTCCAGCAGGACAATGACCCTAAGCATACTGCTAAAGCAGCACTCGAATGGTTTAAGGGGAAACATTTAAACGTCTTGGAATGGCCTAGTCAAAGCCTAGACCTCAATCCAATTGAGAATCTGTGGTATGACTTAAAGATTGCTGTACACCAGCGGAACCCATCCAACTTGAAGGAGCTGGAGCAGTTTTGCCTTGAAGAATGGTCAAAAATCCAACTTGCTAGATGTGCCAAGCTTATAGACATACCCCAAGAGACTTGCAGCTGTAATTGCTGCAAAAAGTTTCTCTACAAAGTATTGACTTTGGGGGGGATGAATAGTTATGCACGCTCAAGTTCTGTTTTTGTTGTATTATTTCTTGTTTGTTTCACAATAAAAAATATTTTGCATCTTCAAAGTGGTAGGCTTGTTGGGTAAATCAAATGATACAAACCCCCCCAAAAATATATTTAATTCCAGGTTGTAATGCAACAAAATAGGGAAAATGCCAAGGGGATGAATACTTTCGCAAACCACTGTATATTCAGGAACAAATTAGCATGTGGTGTTAACCAAATCAAGGACAAAACCACAAGGGAAAATGGGCAGCTTATATTTGGTTTAAACCTAAACTTAGAACGTACACTCTCACCAACAAGAACTACACCCCTGAACCATATGTCCTCCTGAACCTAACAAAAAAACCAAACGTCCGTTTGTGCACCACTCAGATCCGGCACCCTCGCTCTGGCTGCAGAGACGCGTAATTTAACAGATTGTCCGAAGAGAGAATTTAACCTACTGTGTGAACTTGGGCAAATCGAAACGGAAATCCATTTACGGTAGTGTTTTATTGCCCTCTGGATGGCGATCAGAGACATGTTCTTTTTTTGTAAAAATGTTGGTGATAAACCTGAAGTATTCTGCTTACGGGACGAGCAGAGGCTTGAATTCAGACAGGGCGTGTTTGAGATTGATCAGTTATGTCACAATGTACTGAGAAATGTACTGGTTGTGTAGTGTGGTTAGATGGTAGCTGGTTGTGTAGTGTGGTTAGATGGTAGCTGGTTGTGTAGTGTGGCTAGATGGTAGCTGGTTGTATAGTGTGGCTAGATGGTAGCTGGTTGTATAGTGTGGCTAGATGGTAGCTGGTTGTATAGTGTGGCTAGATGGTAGCTGGTTGTATAGTGTGGCTAGATGGTAGCTGGTTGTGTAGTGTGGTTAGATGGTAGCTGGTTGTGTAGTGTGGCTAGATGGTAGCTGGTTGTATAGTGTGGCTAGATGGTAGCTGGTTGTATAGTGTGGCTAGATGGTAGCTGGTTGTATAGTGTGACTAGATGGTAGCTGGTTGTGTAGTGTGACTAGATGGTAGCTGGTTGTGTAGTGTGACTAGATGGTAGCTGGTTGTGTAGTGTGGCTAGATGGTAGCTGGTTGTGTAGTGTGGCTAGATGGTAGCTGGTTGTGTAGTGTGGCTAGATGGTAGCTGGTTGTGTAGTGTGGCTAGATGGTAGCTGGTTGTGTAGTGTGACTAGATGGTAGCTGGTTGTGTAGTGTGGCTAGATGGTAGCTGGTTGTATAGCGTGGCTAGATGGTAGCTGGTTGTGTAGTGTGGCTAGATGGTAGCTGGTTGTATAGTGTGGCTAGATGGTAGCTGGTTGTATAGTGTGGCTAGACGGTAGCTGGTTGTATAGTGTGGCTAGACGGTAGCTGGTTGTATAGTGTGGCTAGATGGTAGCTGGTTGTGTAGTGTGGCTAGATGATAGCTGGTTGTATAGTGTGGCTAGATGGTAGCTGGTTGTGTAGTGTGGCTAGATGGTAGCTGGTTGTGTAGTGTGGCTAGATGGTAGCTGGTTGTGTAGTGTGGCTAAATGGTAGCTGGTTGTATAGTGTGGCTAGATGGTAGCTGGTTGTGTAGTGTGGCTAGATGGTAGCTGGTTGTATAGTGTGGCTAGATGGTAGCTGGTTGTGTAGTGTGGCTAGATGGTAGCTGGTTGTATAGTGTGGCTAGATGGTAGCTTGTTGTATAGTGTGGCTAGATGGTAGCTGGTTGTATAGTGTGGCTAGATGGTAGCTGGTTGTATAGTGTGGCTAGATGGTAGCTGGTTGTATAGTGTGGCTAGATGGTAGCTGGTTGTATAGTGTGGCTAGATGGTAGCTGGTTGTATAGTGTGGCTAGATGGTAGCTGGTTGTATAGTGTGGCTAGATGGTAGCTGGTTGTATAGTGTGGCTAGATGGTAGCTGGTTGTATAGTGTGGCTAGATGGTAGCTGGTTGTATAGTGTGGCTAGATGGTAGCTGGTTGTATAGTGTGGCTAGATGGTAGCTGGTTGTATAGTGTGGCTAGATGGTAGCTGGTTGTATAGTGTGGCTAGATGGTAGCTGGTTGTATAGTGTGGCTAGATGGTAGCTGGTTGTATAGTGTGGCTAGATGGTAGCTGGTTGTATACTGTGGCTAGATGGTAGCTGGTTGTACAGTGTGGCTAGATGGTAGGTGGTTGTATAGTGTGGCTAGATGGTAGCTGGTTGTATAGTGTGGCTAGATGGTAGCTGGTTGTATAGTGTGGCTAGATGGTAGCTGGTTGTATAGTGTGGCTAGATGGTAGCTGGTTGTATACTGTGGCTAGATGGTAGCTGGTTGTACAGTGTGGCTAGATGGTAGGTGGTTGTATAGTGTGGCTAGATGGTAGCTGGTTGTATAGTGTGGCTAGATGGTAGCTGGTTGTATAGTGTGGCTAGATGGTAGCTGGTTGTATAGTGTGGCTAGATGGTAGCTGGTTGTGTAGTGTGGCTAGATGGTAGCTGGTTGTATAGTGTGGCTAGATGGTAGCTGGTTGTATAGTGTGGCTAGATAGCTGTACAGGCTGTGATTATTGTATGTATATCATTTGGAAAACGTTATTTTGTTTTGATTACAAAGAAAATGTCACTGTGTTTAGTAGTGTCTTGTAGACCCATGTGGGCTGGGCACCTCTAAGCGTATGACACTTCAATAAATCATATCAATCAAAATCAATAATATCAATCACATACAATCACAGCATCACGTGTGTGTGTGTTCTCACCCTCTTTGGTGTCAGCTCGAGGGAAGCGGAGTGGCAGACTGTTCTCCTTTAAACTAAGCTGCTGGAACAGAGGCTTACTCTGGAGAGACAGACAGAGAAATAGAGGGATGAAGACAGAAGGGAGGGGAGAGAGAGGGATAGGGAGAAAGAATGAGAAAGAGAGAGGGATAGAGAGAGATGGAGAGGAGAGAGGGAGAAGGGACATAAACCATTAGATTATAAAAGGGATACTTTAGGATTTTGGCAATGAAGCCATTTATATACTTCCTCAGAGTCAGATTGAACTCGTGGATACAATTTTTATGTCTCTGCGTGCAGTTTGAAGGAAGTTGCTAACTAGTGTCAGCGCAATGACCGGGGGAGTCTATGGTAACGGCTAGCATGCTAGTAGACACCATAGCCTTCCAGTCATTGTGCTTACGCTAGTTAGCATTTGCTCGCAAAACTAGATCTTACCTCCATTCATACTGGATGCAGAGACATAACAATGCAATCCATGAGTTCATCTGACTCTGGGGAAGTAGATAAAGGATTTCACTGCCAAAATCCCAAAGTATCCCTTTAACTTGGCAGTGACAGATCATTTTCGTCTACCAATTATCCCCCCCCCCCCCATTTTCTCTCTCTCCCCTCGCCCTTCTTCCATCCCTCTCACCTTTTGTTGTGGAGGACATTCATCCACTGTGCTGAAACAAAAACAAACAGAGAAACAAATAAACAACTCCATATTTGCTTGTTCATAAATAAAGATTTACTTGAGAATTGAAGCTTCTGTTTCCTCTATCCCCCCACAGACAAACGGTAGGCTGTGCTCATGTCTCATAAACAATGGTGTCCTTGTGCTGTACATGCACACACACGGATACACACACACTCACTGTCTACGTCGTAGAAGCTTCTGGAACTCCTTCATGTCTTTCTCCAGAGACGGAAACTCATAAAGATCCTCTAACACACACCTGGAGAGAGTCTGACACACACACACACACACACACACACACACACACACACACACACACCTCTAACTGACACTTAAGAGATATATTTAGGTTTAAGTATTGTAAATGTATTGTAGATGTATTGTAAATGTATGTGCAGACATGTGCCAGGGAGAAAACAAAGCTGCAAGCTCACAAGCACACAAGCACACAAACACTTAAGTTATCGCTGTCACTGACATGCAGAATATAACTCCTTTCCTTCCTGTTACTAGGCAGCTATTACCCTCACAAACTGGTTACCAAACCTGTGTCTCCTCCTACCTTCATGAATGCTTTGATGTGTTCGTCCTCTTGTAGGAAGTCCTTATATAGGCGTGTCCAGTGAGCAACTAGGTGTAATACTTTCCTCTTCCTATAGAGGGCCTCCTTTCCATCCTCCTGACCTTGACCATGCACACGCTTACTGCTGTAGGTGGGACAAGTTAAGGACAATACACACTACACAGAAAAACAGACAGACAGACACACATGCAGTGTGTAAAGGATATTGTCCGAGCAGGGCCTGACAGAGGTCATTGGTCGTCATGAACACTAGGTACGTCAACAGGAAGTCATCCAGCAGCAGCTCTGAAACAGGAAATGCATCACAGGTCACAAACCTCTATATCTCAGACAGTGAGAGAAAGACAGGAACGTTGAAAGAGGGTTTGTGTCAGAAGGGCGTGGGCCAGATTAGAGTCCACAGCAACATGTTATTTGAGCTCTGAAGGCAGCGGCATAACCGCTAGACTTCCCCAGGCCCACCTACAGTGAGGGAAAAAAGTATTTGATCCCCTGCTGATTTTGTACATTTGCCCACTGACAAAGAAATGATCAGTTTATAATTTTAATGGTAGGTTTATTTGAGCAGTGAGAGACAGAATAACAACAACAAAAATCCAGAAAAACGCATGTCAAAAATGTTATAAATTGATTTGCATTTTAATGAGGGAAATAAGTATTTGACCCCCTCTCAATCAGAAAGATTTCTGGCTCCCAGGTGTCTTTTATAAGGTAACGAGCTGAGATTAGGAGCACACTCTTAAAGGGAGTGCTCCTAATCTCAGTTTGTTACCTGTATAAAAGACACCTGTCCACAGAAGCAATCAATCAATCAGATTCCAAACTCTCCACCATGGTGGCAAAACCCTTGTTGGCAATCACAGAGGTCAGACGTTTCTTGTAGTTGGCCACCAGGTTTGCACACATCTCAGGAGGGATTTTGTCCCACTCCTCTTTGCAGATCTTCTCTAAGTCATTAAGGTTTCGAGGCTGACGTTTGGCCACTCGAACCTTCAGCTCCCTCCAAAGATTTTCTATGGGATTAAGGTCTGAAGACTGGCTAGGCCACTCCAGGACCTTAATGTGCTTCTTCTTGAGCCACTCCTTTGTTGCCTTGACCATGTGTTTTGGGTCATTGTCATGCTGGAATACCCATCCACAACCCATTTTCAATGCCCTGGCTGAGGGAAGGAGGTTATCACCCAAGATTTGACGGTACATGGCCCCGTCCATCGTCCCTTTGATGCGGTGAAGTTGTCCTGTCCCCTTAGCAGAAAAACACCCCCAAAGCATAATGTTTCCACCTCCATGTTTGACGGTGGGGATGGTGTTCTTGGGGTCATAGGCAGCATTCCTCCTCCAAACACGGCGATTTGAGTTGATGCTAAAGAGCTCCACTATGGTGTCTACTAGCATGCCAACGAGAGCGTACAGGTCGCAGTCGTGGGTAGTATATGGGGCTTTGGTGACAAAACGGATGGCACTGTGATAGACTGCATCCAATTTATTGAGTAGGGTATTGGAATCATTTGAGAGACCAAGGCTATCGAGTCTGTCGATGAGGATGTGGTGATTGACAGAGTCGAAAGCCTTGACCAGGTTAACGAATACGGCTGCACAGTATTGTTTCTTATCGATGGCGGTTAAGATATCGTTTAGGACCTTTGAGCATGGCTGAGGTGCACCCATGACCAGCTCTGAAACCAGATTGCAATGTTTGCAAGGTGCGGTGGGATTCGAAATGGTCGGTAATCTGTTTGTTGACTTGGCTTTCGAAGACCTTAGAAAGGCAGAGTAGGATAGATATAGGTCTGTAGCAGTTTGGGTCAAGAGTGTCCCCCCCTTTAAAGAGGGGGATGATACAGCTGCTTTCCAATCTTTGGGAAACTCAGACGACAGGAAAGAGAGGTTGAACAGGATAGTAATAGGGGTTGCAACAATTTCGGCAGATATATTTTAGAAAGAAAGGGTCCAGATTGTCTAGCCCGGTTGATTTGTAGGGGTCCAGATATTGCAGCTCTTTCAGAACATCAGCTGACTGGATTTGGGAGAAGGAGAAATGGGGAAGGCTTGGGCGAGTTGCTGTGCAGTCGACCGGGGTAGGGGTAGCCAGATGGAAAGCATGGCCAGCCGTAGAAAAATGCTTATTGAAATTCTCAATTATAGTGGATTTATCGGTGGTGACAGAGTTTCCTATCCTCAGTGCAGTGGGCAGATGGGAGGAGGTGTTCTGATTCTCCATGGACTTTACAGTGTCCCAGAAATGTTTTTGTGTTGCAGGAAGCAAATTTCTGCTTGAAAAAGCTAGCCTTGGCGTTTCTAACTGCCTGTGTATATTGGTTTCTGACTTCCCTGAAAAGTTTCATATCACGGGGTCTGTTCGATGCTAATGCAGAACGCTATAGGATGTTTTTGTGTTGGTTAAGGGCAGTCAGGTCCGGAGAGAACCAAGGGCTATATCTGTTCCTGGTTCTAAATTTCTTGAATGGGGCATGCTTATTTAAGATGGTGAGGAAGGCATTTAAAAAAAACAGGCATCCTCTACTGAAGGGGTGAGGTCAATATCCTATCAAGATACCCAGGCCAGGTTGATTAGAAAAGCCTGCTCGCTGAAGTGTTTCAGGGAGCGTTTGACAGGGATGAGTGGAGGTCGCTTGACCTCTGACCCATTACGGATGCAGGCAATAAGGCAGTGATCGCTGAGATCTTGGTTGAAAACAGCAAAGATGTATTTAGAGAGCAAGTTGTTTAGGATGATATCTATGAGGGTGCCCGTGTTTACGGCTTTGGGGTGGTACCTGGTAGGTTCATTGATAATTTGTGTGAGATTGAGGGCATCAAGCTTAGATTGTAGTAATCAAGTAGTAACCAAAAAAACAAAAAATTGTTAAACAAATCAAAATATATTTTATATTTGAGATTCTTCAAAGTAGCCTTTGCCTTGATAGCTTTGCACACTCTTGGCATTTTCTCAACCAGCTTCACCTGGAATGCTTTTCCAACGGTCTTGAAGGAGTTCCCACATATGCTGAGCACTTGTTGGCTGCTTTTCCTTGACTGCAGTCCAACTCATCCCAAACCATCTCAACTGGGTTGAGGTCACTGATTGTGGAGGCCAGGTCATCTGATGTAGCACTCCATCACTCTCTTGGACAAATAGCCCTTACACAGCCTGGAAGTATATTGGGTCAGTGTCCTGTTGAAAAAAAAATGATAGTCCCACTAAGCGCAAATCAGATGGGATGGTGTATCACTGCAGAATGCTGTGGTAGCCATGCTGGTTAAGTGCCTTGAATTCAGAATAAATCACAGACAGTGTCACCAGTAAAGTGCCCCCACATCATCACACCTCCTCCTCCATGCTTCACGGTGGGAACCACAAATGCGGAGATCTTCCGTTCACCTACTCTGCATCTCACAAAGACACGGCAATCTAATGTCCATTGCTTGTGTTTCTTGGCCCAAGCAAGTCTCTTCTTCTTATTGCTGTCCTTTAGTTGTGGTTTCTTTGCAGCAATTCGATCATGAAGGCCTGATTCACACAGTCTCCTCTGGACAGTTGATGTTGCGATGTGTATGTTACTTACTTGAACTCTGTGAAGCATTTATTTGGACTGCAATTTCTGAGGCTGGTAAGTCTAATGAACTTATCCTCTGCAGCAGAGGTAACTCTGGGTCTTCCTTTCCTGTGGCGGTCCTCATGAGAGCCAGTTTCATCATAGCTTTTGATGGTTTTTGCAACTGCACTTGAAGAAACTTTCTAAGTTCTTGACATTTTCCAGATTGACTGACCTTCATGTCTTAAAGTAATGACGGACTGTCGTTTCTTTTTGCTTATTTAAGCTGTTCTTGCCAAAATATGGTCTTGGTCTTTTACCAAATAGGGCTTGCTTCTGTATACAACCCCTACCTTGTCACAACACAACTGATTGGCTCAAAAGTATTAAGAAGGAAAGACATTTCACAAATTAACTTTCAACAAGGAACAACTGTTAATTGAAATGCATTCCAGGTGACTATCTCATGAAACTGGTTACGAGAATGCCAAGAGTGTGCAAGGCTGTCATCAAGGCAAAGGGTGGCTAATATAAAATATATTTGGATTTGTTTAACACTTTTTTGGTTACTACATGATTCCATATGTGTTATTTCATAGTTTTGATGTCTTCACTATTATTCTATGTAGAAAATAGTAAAAATAAAGAAAAACCCTTGAATGAGTAGGTGTGTCCAAACTTTTGACTGGTGCTGTACATATTACCTCAACTACCCCGACCCCTGCACATTGACTCTGTACCGGTACCCCGTGTATATAGCCTCGTTATTTTATAGTGTTACTTTATTTATTTTTACTTTAGTTTATTTACCCCTATACAGTGGGGCAAAAAAGTATTTAGTCAGCCACCAATTGTGCAAGTTCTTCCACTTAAAAAGATGAGAGGCCTGTAATTTTCATCATAGGTACACTTCAACTATGACAGACAAAATTAGAGAAGAAAAATCCAGAAAATCACATTGTAGGATTTTTTATTAATTTATTTGCAAATTATGGTGGAAAATAAGTATTTGGTCACCAACAAACAACCAAGATTTCTGGCTCTCACAGACCTGTAACTTCTTCTTTAAGAGGCTCCTCTGTCCTCCACTCGTTACCTGTATTAATGGCACCTGTTTGAACTTGTTATCAGTATAAAAGACACCTCTCCACAACCTCAAACAGTCACACTCCAAACTCCACTATGGCCAAGACCAAAGAGCTGTCAAAGGACACCAGAAACAAAATTGTAGACATGCACCAGGCTGGGATGACTGAATCTGCAATAGGTACGCAGCTTGGTTTGAAGAAATCAACTGTGGGAGCAATTATTAGGAAATGGAAGACATACAAGACCACTTATAATCTCCCTCGATCTGGGGCTCCACGCAAGATCTCACCCCGTTGGGTCAAAATGATCACAAGAACGGTGAGCAAAAATCCCAGAACCACACGGGGGGACCTAGTGAATGACCTGCAGAGAGCTGGGACCAAAGTAACAAAGCCTACCATCAGTAACACACTACGCCGCCAGGGACTCAAATCCTGCAGTGCCAGACGTGTCCCCCTGCTTAAGCAAGTACATGTCCAGGCCCGTCTGAAGTTTGCTAGAGAGCATTTGGATGATCCAGAAGAAGATTGGGAGAATGTCATATGGTCAGATGAAACCAAAATATAACTTTTTGGTAAAAACTAAACTCGTCGTGTTTGGAGGACAAAGAATGCTGAGTTGCATCCAAAGAACACCATACCTACTGTGAAGCATGGGGGTGGAAACATCATGCTTTGGGGCTGTTTTTCTGCAAAGGGACCAGGACGACTGATCCGTGTAAAGGAAAGAATGAATGGGGCCATGTATCGTGAGATTTTGAGTGAAAACCTCCTTCCATCAGCAAGGGCATTGAAGATGAAACGTGGCTGGGTCTTTCAGCATGACAATGATCCCAAACACACCGCCCGGGCAACGAAGGAGTGGCTTCGTAAGAAGCATTTCAAGGTCCTGGAGTGGCCTAGCCAGCCTCCAGATCTCAACCCCATAGAATATCTTTGGAGGGAGTTGAAAGTCTGTGTTGCCCAGCAACAGCCCCAAAACATCACTGCTCTAGAGGAGATCTGCATGGAGGAATGGGCCAAAATACCAGCAACAGTGTGTGAAAACCTTGTGAAGACTTACAGAAAACGTTTGACCTCTGTCATTGCCAACAAAGGGTATATAACAAAGTATTGAGATAAACTTTTGTTATTGACCAAATACTTATTTTCCACCATAATTTGCAAATAAATTCATTAAAAATCCTACAATGTGATTTTCTGGATTTTTTTTCTCATTTTGTCTGTCATAGTTGAAGTTTACCTATGATGAAAATTACAGGCCTCTCTCATCTTTTTAAGTGGGAGAACTTGCACAATTGGTGGCTGACTAAATACTTTTTTGCCCCACTGTATATAGCCTTGTTATTGTTATTTTATTGGTCAGTTTTTTTTACATGAGTTTATTTAGCAAATCATTTCTTTCTGCATTGTTGGTTAATGGCTTGTAAGTAAGCATTTAACGGTAAAGTCTAAACCTGTTATATTCGGCGCATGTGACAAAGATTTTTTCGTTGTTGATTTGATTTGACATGAGAACAGGCCGTGGCTTGGGTGGCTGAGGTCAATGATGATCTTCTT